>NC_080168.1:82122891-82812149 GCF_950295315.1 Erinaceus europaeus | reverse complement strand
CCCTCTGGAGGACTTTTAGCTGGACTCTTGTCCTGGTTCGAGTCTCCAATATTTTTTCTTGTTGTTTTAACCATTTTATATATTATGTTATGAGTTCCCTTTATCAGTACTTTTCAAATTATTGATCACTATTGCCTGGATTGACTTGTGCCTAAGTAAGTTAATTAAAGGGTTTACAGTGGTGGAAGTTAACAGTTTTTTCAATCCCTGAGTTGGAGCTCAGTGGTTTAAAAGCCTCTTTTTTTTTCTTCCCTGTAGGCTATGGGAGCCTGAGGGCTTTTAAACTATCAATAGGCTTCTTAGCTTAATCACTGACTCCTGACCAAGAGATAAAGCAGGTTGTGGCAGAGATAATCCAGTGGTTATGTAGAGAGACTTTCACAGCCCCTCAGCTATGCCACCGAGGTATAGGTCTTCTCCTGAGTTTTCTGGTTAGATCTCTGTCCCCTGGTGTCCCTCCCTGCCACTGCTCCAGATTCTGAGGGTAGTAGCAATGGAAACTCAGAGTTGCACTTGGTGAGTCTCTGGGGAGTCCTCTCCTCCCTTAAGCTGTCCCCTTGTTGGTGGAGCAGACTGGAGGTGGTGTCTCAACTGATAAACTGCTGAACTGTTAGCAGTCACTTAATCTCTCCTTAGGCTCCTCTCTCCTCTCTGTCACCAGCCACATGTGTTTGTACTCACGGGTGATTTACTGGGTTCCTGTGGTCATTCTAGTCCTGTCTTGTTTCGGTCCCGGGTGGTCTCCTTTGGTATTCCTAGTTGATCTGGGAGAGGAGGAGAGAAGAGGAGAGAAAGCGATCTGCTGCTCGTACCTCCGCCTCCGGAAGTCCTAGAACACCTTAACATTAGTGATTTCTCTTTCTTTCTTAAATTTCTTTAGTGATTTAATAATGATTATCAAGATTGTAAGATAACAAGGATACAATTGCATACAATTCCCACCACCAGATTTCTGTGATTTCTGTGTAGGATAGTTGTTCCCAGTTTTGTTTTAATTTTGTCTGCTTTCTAAATGTCACTCTGGGTGCTTGTTTTGTAAGGGAATAGCAGAATTGATGCAACTATTTTAAAACAAAAAGGAGGAGACATAGTGTCTGGCAGCTTAGGGCATTAGTTTTAGTAGGGATTAGAGTCATTCAAGGGTCTTAATTTTAATAGCAATGCTATCAGATTCTCAGTCTTGGCATTAGGCTTGGTATTACAGCTTCCCATAAAGTATTCTGATTTATGGACTCATGGCTCCTCATCATAAAATAAGAAATCATAAATCTGAAAAAAAAATCTACAGTATAGCTAATGAGATATCAAGCTATTTATTATTTAATAATCATTTAATATCACAAAAAATCAGAATACATCCAATTTGCAAAATGCACTTAACATTTTGGAAACATCAACAACTGAAAAGCAAGTTATATATAATTTTATTTCCCCAGAACTGTTTCCTTGCCCTCCCTGGCTTGTTTCTAGCTTTACTCACCTTTTCCACTAGTTTACCAGATGATTCATCAACTCTCTGGCATTCTCATTTAGCATCTGTGTCCAGGGTCACAGTAAGAGTCAATAAACTGTCTAACATCCAGAATTCCAATAGTTATATCCTTGTACATAGCTAATTCATTGGGTCAGCAGTCACAGTGATGACCTCAAGAGAATGAGTATTACAACTTTCTGAATACCTAGTATATGCCATGTTCTGTCTAGTGGCATCAACTAAAAACATCTCAGTCCTAAGGCATTAAAGACTCTTAAAACTCCACTTACAGAAATAATAGATTGTGTTCAGTTATTAAGAATGAACATATTTCTTTTTTAACTCCTCAAGTAATTGTTAAATTATATATATAATGGTGCTAGTTCAAAATAATACAAAAAGGACTAGAATAAAATAAATGCCCCACTGCTCTCATCAAGTTTCTACCTGGAGGCAAGTAAAATCATCACTTTTTTTTCTAAAAAAATCCAGTAAGCATAAAATTTAGTCCACTAAGCAATCTTAGATTTCTTTTAAAATGTATAACCTGTTAAGGGGTGCATAGGAATCTCAGTTACTAAAAATACCAAATATATATTATAATCAGAAAAATAAATTCATAAAAATTACATTTGGTCCCTCCTACAATACTATGAGGTGTGAAGAACATTACCATTTTACTAATGAAGAAACTGAATCTCAAAGAGATAAAATAATCTTCTCATGTATTTATAGTTAGCAGAAGATTCAGATCAGGTACAAATATTCTAATGCTGTTTCTATGACATATGGAAAAGGTAGCCCAATGCCAATAGAACAGAAAAGTTTTAATCCTTGACTATTCAAAATGCTTTTTATAATGTGTCTTCTCATAGAATTTACTGTGTCTCCTATGGTAGCAATAAGACATTTCACAGAAATAGTATACCACATAAAAACTCTATATTCTAGTTTTATAATTATAATCATTTAACTGTCATCAAATATTTTAACAAGAGTCTTAAATCCTAGTAATGAAAATGTGTGACACTGCTGACAATCAAAATTTGGAAGTTTCTAGAAAAGAGTTGGTAATTTATTTATTTGGCTTGCTACTTTACTTAATTTATTTTTACCAGAGCACCAATCAGCTCAGATTTATGGTGGTGCTGGGGACTAAACACTGGAGCTTTGGTGCCTCAAGCATGAGAGTCTTTTTGTATAAACATTATGCTGTCTCCCCAGCCCCGGTCTAGTAAATTTTTTTAAAGGAAGCAAAAAAAAAAAAAAAAAAAAAAACCAGCATTAGTCTTATATAACTGCCTGATAGACCTGTTATCCCAGCTAGGATTTCTAGCCAAATTCACAACTTTTTGTCATACCCAGGTATTAAATACTGTACTTTGTGTTCTGAGATCTGGAAAGTCCACCTTGATTTAATATGGAAGCTTCTACTGTTCACCCAATTCAAAGTTTCCTCCTTCCCTAATTCTAACTGAAATTTTCAAGGAATGAGTATGCCCATTTTTTCTTACTCACATCTTTACTCCTCTTTGACTCTTATATTGCTTTTGAAAAGAAAAAAGGAGAAAAGACAATGCTATAATCTATGAGAACCTGTGCAAAGGTTACTGCTTCACTCACTGAGTTACTGAGTTCCTTAGTAGAGTACCTCTACTAGGTACTACTGGGGAACTCCTGTTGTGGTTTCCTAACACAGATGCCACCTCCAGCTAACTGCTATTATTTTTCCTTTGCCCTTGATTTTGGATAGACCATCTTTAACTTCTACTGGGATTTTTCTCTATCTCTACAATTTTCAGAATGGAATAGGCTATCCAAGGCTAACTAACTTATTTCACAGGGAATAAGTTCTTTTGCAGAAGTGTGACTTGCTACAGTTCTTGCCCCCATTTCTCACTCAGCTGCCATAGACCACCTCATCTTGCTGCTCATCTTCAAGTACCAATATCTAAATGATAGACTGAATCATGTGCCCCCAATAACACCATGCTATAGTGCTCAGAACCTGCCAATACTTTATATTATGAGGCAAAGGGGACTGCAGAGGTGACTAAGGCTACTGAGTTTTTTTTAATAAGGAGATTATTTTGGATTATCAGAGTGAGCATAGAACATTTCCTGGCTGAAGTCAGAGACAGACAGCATAAGCAGGTTTCCATGTATTCTGGTTAGCTCTGAGATGTAGTGGGTCTTCATGAAAAAACTAGAGGGAGGTGGCTAGGAGCCAAGAATAGTCTCTAGGTGACAACCAACAAGGAAACAAGGACTTCAATACTACAGCAAATGAAACTGAGTTCTGCCAAGAATTTAAATAAGCCTGAAAACATATTCTCCCCTATGAATGAAGCAAGGTTGGTTTGAATCCTAGTTTGACTCGTCTCCATGGCTGACCACACTAGTTAGCTCTCTCCTACGCCCCCTGGTCTTGCTCCTACTATTACTAAACTTTGGACCTTGCATACTAAACAAACTTGTGGCTTTCATCAAGGGCAGAATAGACACTGTGCGGCTACTAGTTCTTAAACAACAGCAACTTCACCATTATCAACCCATAAGCCAAGAAACAGAAAATTTATAGCTAAGATTAGCTATGAGGACACACAAAAGATGAGAATGAAGTAAGCAGACTGCAGTGACTCCATGACAGTCTCCAAAAACTGCAGAAATAAGATAAGCTGAGTATTAAGAAAGGCATTTCCGGAGAGATAGAGACCATGAGTTGACAGGAACAAAGATAAACTGAGCATTAAGAAAGACATCTCCGAAGAGATAGAGACCATTAAACATTTCCCCCATGTGTGTAAAGAAGATAACTGCAAGACCAAACCTTTCATACTAAGCTTACCTATATATACCTTGTAGTGCTGGGGTTCGGGGTCGAGCACCTGGAGCAGCTGTGTCTGTGTCCATGCACAGTCTCGATCCTAGTCTCGCTAGCAATAAAGACTGTGCTTTTGCATCTCTCTCATCTCTTGGTGTCTTCCTTGGATAGCCGGACCCAACACCTAGAGTCTCCTGAAGGGAATGTAACCTAGTCAACACCTTGATTTCAGTCCTGTGAAACTTAAAGAAGAGAAACCATATGGGTCCACTAGACTTCTGATCTATAGAATTGTGAGGTAATGGATTAATTGTTTTAAGATGCTATCTCTGTAACAACTTGTTATGTAGAGATAGGAACCTAATACACTACACAGGTTATTTTTGACATGGAATTCCAAAGTCCCCTGCCATTTGCTTAATATGAGGGAGAAAAAACATAGGCAAAACCATAGGAAATACTTTAGCAAATTAAAAGTCATCTCTAATAAAATTCACACACTGCTCCTCAACCCATAGGTCTCCCCTTATATAGATAAAAATTGGGTAAAGGTCTATGGGGTTTTTAGATGAGTTTTGGACTTCTCCCCTCCTTTACATTTTATATCTCTCTCTTTTTTTTTATATATATTTTTAATATTTATTTTATTTATTTATTCCCTTTTGTTGCCCTTGTTGTTTTATTGTTGTAGTTATTATTGTTGTTGTCGTTGTTGGATAGGACAGAGAGAAATGGAGAGAGGAGGGGAAGACAGAGAGGGGGAGAGAAAGATAGACACCTGCAGACCTGCTTCACCGCCTGTGAAGCAACTCCCCTGCAGATGGGGAGCCGGGGTTCGAACCGGGATCCTTATGCCGGTCCTTGTGCTTTGCGCCACCTGCGCTTAACCCGCTGCGCTACAGCCCGACTCCCTACATTTTATATCTCTTTAGAATATCTGGGTAGAATAGGTACCTCTAGAACCTCATTAACATTGGGGCAAGAAAAACATAGTTTAGATATGTTGTATTTGTACATATCAACAACAGTGTATTTCCTTTTAGATTATAACATCCTGAAAACATGTTATATATTGGGGTTACCCTGATAGCGACAGAAGATGGGAGAGTGAGTTGAGGTTTCACAGACGGAATTTATCACTAAGGGGAGAAAAATAAGAAGGTTGGCCAAGATTTGAGTTTATGTGAATATAATAGAGCTTCAAGTCCTTGACTCTAAATTTGTGGAGAAAACCAAGGTTAGAGGCAGCAGTATAAACATGGGTAAGTTAGTGTTTGAGGGTGGGTTTGAAGTCAGTGAATGAGGTCATTTATAGGTCTCCTACTCTGACCCCTATGAAGTAGGATGAACTGAGACTATGTAATTTAAATGAGCTTTCCTCTGTGAGTTTTATGGTTTCACAGCTTAAATTTCCAATAGAACATAGGGATGATGGAAGTAGGGGCTGGAGTGGCCATTTTGTAACAGAGTCTACTCACACTCTATGTGTGGGTGGTGGGCAGTACCAGTGGGATCTTATGGCCCAATACTGAAAGCTACTTGTTATACAGAATATATGTTGTGTTTACATCTGCAGATTGATGTATATGTATCTAAGGAGGGAGTGAGATAGCAGGTAAATGCTTCAATGTTCCCATTCCATATTTTTGTTCTTAAAAGTTCATTTTGGATCCATGATTGCACAGCCTCTGTCTGTTCTAACACCCTCTCTTTGATCTATTAATACTCATTATTTAATGTATATAAGCTGTGATTACCTCATAACATATATGTATGCCAGGTCATTAAGCCATACACCTTAAAGTTGAATAGTATTATCAATTGTGTCAATAAAACTGGAGAAGATAGCAATAACTATATTTATTGAATGCCTTCTATATATAAGACTTTAAAGGCTGGTGTATTAATAATGACATTGCTGTTCAGGATTTTATGATCATGGACCGATAGATTCCTTTTCCTGTCAAGAGCTCACTTATCCCATAGATAAAAGGGTGGCTATAATCTACTTTTTAGAATTTCATTTCCTATTCTTACTTATTTCAGAAATAAAAAGACTAATGTAAGTATGAAATGATTGGTACATAGAAAAATTTTCTTTGTGGTTGAGGTGAAACATATAAAAATTAGAACCATTCTACATGCATTTTATTTTTCTCATTTTATTATCTATAATAGATGCCAACAAATGTTTCTGATTCATATCACTAGTATCTAATGCTATTTCTGAAACAAAATGTAGTGTCTCATAAATATTTGTTAAATTGTTGAATACAGAAAAATACAAACTAAACTTTTGAAATAGGCTACAGTTCTTAGGGCTTCAACTCTTCCTCAATGAGAGAGGGAGGTCAGTGGAAAAGTGTGAGGGCCATCATAAGTTTTAGATTTCAAAATCTAAAACTACCAAAGCCAAAATCTTAATGCCAGATGGATAAGATGGGATGTTAAAGTACTTCTTATTACCAGGTTGTTGGTAATACCAGAAGTATTATTCTGCAATTGCTTTGTTTCTATGGATCTCTTCTTCTTTTCTCCAATCATAATACCTTACAAATCATCCTGCTTTCTTTATCCACTCTCACCTCAAAGTAATTCTGTCATCTTACTTTAGTTAGAGCCTCTTTTTTCCAGAAGATCATGGTAAATTCTCTCTGTCTCCTTTTGCTCTTCAGGAAAATTATCCTCTGAATAAGTGAATGTCACAGATGCTATTTAGAATGTATTCATAATGTATGGATTTCTTGTCTTCCAACAACATTCTCCTAAGTCAGTTACCTTTCACTGAAATGGAATTAAATTCAAAGAGATAGAGGTTCTGAATTTTTCTTCCCTTCGGCAGATGGAAATAATTTCATTAAAATGTTGATGACTACAAAATCTTGGACATGATGTTTTCACAATTAGGAAATGGAAAACATAAAATTCTTCAGTACAAAGCCAACATATAAGTTCAGCTTCCATTTGCTGCTATAAATTTTGTTCTTGTTGCTGCCAGTAAACACTAACTATTCAAATAAAATAGTAAATCCAAATGGGCCCACTGGATGAGAGTTTAAAAATCATATGCAACATAAATGCTGATGTAAAAGAATTTTTGACATGCTAAACCAGGGATGAGAAAGGAACATAGGGGAAAAGTTGAATAGAATATAGCTTTCACTAAGAACTTTTCAGTTGAAAAGCCTAAGAAAGCTCTCAGGGAATGTTGATCCAACTATTCAAACATCAAGGAAAAAAACAAAAACAAAAATGACATATCAGCCTCAGTGTGGGCATATTTTGAGAACATACAGATGTTCCAAAGAAAGTATACCTAAGTTGTGTAAAATAAGTTAAAAAAAAAAAGAGTTTACTCAAAGATAATGGAGTACATGGTTTAGGAACTATTTGCTAATGATCAATTTAACTTTGACTTAGCAGAAAGTCAAAGTCAAAGTAGCTAGTGCAATCTGAATATAAAGATGTAGTGAATTTTCACCTCATCGATTTACACATAGGCAAGTTAAATATGTCTATACCCAGGTCGCCCTACAATTAAAGATGTAATGTGACACTGGCATGATAGTTGGAGGAAATAATTTCATAAATGATTTCCAGAAGTTTAACTTTAGATTATCTAACTTTATAATGTATTTATTTTATCCTTTACAACTGTTTTCTGTGATGTTAAAGGAAATAGGTGAACCTGCAGTTAGATGACCTGAGTCCCAGGCCCTCAACTGATCCTTATGCCTCCTGAGCCTACTGTATCATATGAGCAACTATTACCACCATTGAGTTTTTGTGAGGATTAAATGAGATAGCACAATTCTTTTTTTTTTTTATTTCTTTATTGGAGAATTAATGTTTCACATTTGACAGTAAATACAATAGTTTGTACATGCATAACATTTCTCAGTTTTCCATATAACAATACAAACCCCATGAGGTCCTCTGTCATCCTTCTTGGACCTGTATTCTCCCCTACACCCACCCTACAGTCTTTTACTTTGCTGCACTACACCAATTCCAGTTGAGGTTCTACTTGTGTTTTCTCTTCTGATCTTGTTTTTCAACTTCTGCCTGAGAGTGAAATCATCCCATATTCAACCTTCTGTTTCTGACTTATTTCACTTAACATGAATTTTTCAAGGTCCATCCAAGATTGGCTGAAAATGGTAAAGTCACCATTTTTTTCCTTTACATATCACTTTATAAAATAAAGAAATTTGATTTTCCTCTTTTAAAATTTTTTATTTATAAAAGGAAACATTGACAAAACCATAGGATAAGAGGGGTACAATTTCACACAATTCCCAACACTAGACCTCTGCATCCCATCCCCTCCACTAATAGCGTTCCTATTCTTTAACTATCTGGGATGAACCCAAGATCGTTGTGGGATGCAGAAGGTGGAAGTTCTGGCTTCAGTAATTGCTTCTCCGCTGAACATGGGTGTTGACAGGTCAATCCATACTCCTAGATTGAAGTCACCATTTTTATGGCTGAGTAATATTCCACTGTGTATATACCACAACTTGCTCAGCCACTCTTCTGTTGTTGGACACCTGGGTTGCTTCTAGATTTTGGCTATTACAAATTGTGCTGCCAAGAACATTCGTGTGCACAGACCTTTTTGGATGGGTGTGTTGGGTTCCTTAGGATATATCCCCAAGAGAGAAATTGCAGGATCATAGGGTAGATCCATTTCTAGCCTTCTGAGAGTTCTCCAGACTGTTCTCCACAGAGGTTGGACCCATTGTCATTCCTATCAGCAGTGCAGGAGGGTTCCTTTGACTCTAAAACCTCTCCAGCATTTGCTGCTGTTACCTTTTCTGATGTATGACGTTCTCGCAGGAGTAAAATGATATCTCATTGTTGTCTTCATTTGCATTTCTCTGACAAAGATCTGGATCATTTTTTCATGTATTTCTTGGCCTTTTGGATCTCTTCTGTGGTGAATATTCTGTCCATGCCCTCGCCCCCTTTTTGGATGGGGTTATTTGTTTTCTTGTTGTTGAGTTTGGCAAGCTTTTTGTTTATTTTGGTTATTAGCCTCTTGTCTGATGTATGTCATGTAAAGATCTTCTCCCATTCTGTTGAGGGGTCTCTGGGTTTGGGTAGTGGTCTCTTTTGCTGTGCAGAAGCTTTTTAATTTGATGTAGTCCCATAGGTTTATACTTGCCTTAGTCTTCTTTGTAATTGGATTCGTTTCCTTGAGAATGTCTTTAAAATTGATGTGGAAAAGAGTTCTGCCAATATCTTCCTCTAAGTATCTGATAGTTTCTAGTCTAACATCCAAGTCCTTGATCCACTTGGAATTTACTTTTGTATTTGGTAAAATATAGTGTGGTTCAGTTTCATTCTTCTGCATGTTTCAATTCATGTTTTTCCGACACCATTTGTTGAAGAGACTCTGCTTTCCCCATTTAATAGTCTGGTCACCTTTGTCAAAGATTAGATGTCCATAGGTTTGCGGTCTTACTTCTGGGCTAACAATTCTATTCCACTGGTCAGTGTGTCTATTCATCTTCCAGTACCAAGCAGTTTTGATGACAATGGCCCTATAGTATAATTTGAGACCTGGAAGTATGATGCCTCCAGTTCTGTTCATTCTTCTCAAGATTGTTTTGGCAATTCTAGGTCTTTATAAGTTCCAGATAAACATTTGTAGCATTTGTTCTATTCTCCTAAAAAATGTGGTTGGGGTCTTGATGGGGATAGCATTAAATTTGTATATGGCTCTGGGTAGTATATTCATTTTGATGATGTTAATTCTTCCAACCCATGAACATGGAATATCTTTCCATTTCTTTGAGTCCTTTTTGAATTTCCTTGAGTAGTGACTCATAATTTTCAGTATATATAAGTCTTTCACTTCTTTGGTTAGGTTTATTCCCAGATATTTTGTTGTTTTTGTTGCTATAGTAAAAGGAATTGATTTCTGGATTTCAACTTCTTCTAACTTAGTGTTTGCATAGAGGAATGCCACTGACTTTTGAATGTTAATTTTGTAGCCTGACACCTTACTGTATTGCCTGATGATTTCCAAAAGATAATTGCTGGATTCCTTAGGTTATTCTATGTATACTACCATGTCATCTGCAAATAGGGAAAGTTTGACTTCTTCTCTTCCAAATCTGTATGCCTTTAATTCCATGCTCCTGCCTGACTGCTATGGCAAGAACATACAACACTGTGTAGAATAGTAATGGTGATAGTGGGCAGCCCTGTATAGTACCTGATGTGAGGGAAAATGTTTTCAGTTTTTCACCATTGAGTATGATGTTGGCTGTAGATGTTGGATATAGACTCCACTATCTTCAGGAATTTTCCATCAATTCCCATTTTATGTAGTTTTTTGATCATAAAGGGATGTTGTATTTTGTCAAAGGCTTTCTCTGCATCTACTGATATGACCATGTGGTTTTTGGTCTTGCTTTTATTGATGTGGTGGGTCACATTGATTGATTTATGTATATTAAACCAACCTTGCATGCCTGGGATAAACCCCACTTGGTCATGATGAACAGTCTTTTGAATATACTGCTGTAACTGGTTGGATAGAATTTTGTTCAATATTTTAGCATCTATGTTCATCAGAAATATTGGTCTGTAGTTTTCTTTTTTGGTTGTGTCCCTGTCTCCTTTTGGTATCAAAGTGATGTTGGCTTCATAGAAGCTGGAAGGGAGTAATCCAGTGTCTTCAATCTTCTGGAAGACTTTTAAAAGTAGAGGTATTAGTTCTTCTTTGAAGGTTTTGTAGAATTCATCTGTAAAACCATCTGGTCCAGGACTTTTATTCTTGGGAAGATTTTTGATAACTGTTTCAATTTCATTAGCTGTGATGGGTCTATTCATGTTATCTACTTCCTCTTTACTTAATTTTGGAAGTTCATAGGTATCTAGGAAATTGTCCATTTCTTCCTAGTTCTCTAGCTTGGTGGCATATAGTTTTTCATAGAAGCCTCGCATGATATGTTGAATTTCTGTGGTGTCTGTTGTGATTTCTCCTTTTTCATTTATGTTCTGATTTATTTCAGTCTTCTCCCTTTTTTGTTTTGTGAGTCTGGCTAAAGGTTTGTCAATTTTGTTCACTCTTTCAAAGAACCAACATTTACTTTCATTGATCTTTTGTATGGTTTTCTTATTTTCAATGTTATTGCTTTCTGCCCTAACTTTAGTGATTTCTGTCCTTCTGGTTGCTTTTGGGTTCCTTTGTTCTTCTTTTCCTAGGTCTTTAAGATGTGCAATCAGGCTGTTTATTTGTGCTTTTTCTTGTTTCCTAATGTGTGCTTGTATGGCTATGAACTTCCCTCTCAGTACTGCCTTACCTGTGTCCCAAATATTTTGATAGCTTGTGTCTTCATTTTCATTGAACATTTTGAAACATTGAAACATTTTGATTTCTTCCTTTATTTTCTCTTTGACCCAGTCGTTGTTAAGGTGTGTACTACTGAGCTTCCACATTTTGGTACTATTATTAATCTTTTGTTGATTGTTAAGTGTTAGTTTAATTCCAGATTGGTCTGAGAAGAACTTAGGATGATTTCAATGCTCTTGAATTTGCTGATTCTGTCTGTGGCCTAACATATGGTCTGTCTTTGAGAATGACCCAAGTGGATTTGAGTAAAATGTTTATTCCAGTTTCTTGGGATGAATGACTCTGAAAATGTCGAATAGGTCTCGTTTATCTATCTTCTCATTTAGCTCCCTTAGGTCTTTATTGATTTTCTGCCTGGATGATCTGTCAAGTTGAGAGAGTGGGGTGTTGAAGTCCCCTACTATGACTGTGTTGCTGTTAATATATTGCTGTAGCTCTTTCTGTAGATGTTTGATGTATTTGGTTTCTCATTGGGTGCATAGATGTTAACAATTGTTAAGTCCTCTTGACTGACTGATCCTCTGAGCTCTAAGTATTGTCCATCCCTATCTTTTTAAAATTTATTTATTTTAAAGTCTATCATGTCAGATATGAGAATAACTGTTCCTGCCACTTTTTGTGTGCCATTGGCTTGTATAATAGTTTTCCATCCTTAAACTTTGAGTCTATGTTTGTCTTGTTGAGTTCGGTGGGTTTCTGTAGAAAGCATATTGTTGGGTTGTGTTTTCTTATCCATCTTCCTACTCTGTGCCTTTTAATAGGTGATTTCAGGTCATTGACATTTATTGATATCAAAGATTGAAGATATTTTAATGCCATTCTTGTAGATTTTTTTATAACATTTATTTATTTCCCTTTTGTTCCCCTTGTTTTTTTATTGTTGTTGTATTTATTATTGTTGTTGTTGTTGATGTCATCGTTGTTAGGTAGCACAAAGAGAAATAGAGAGAGGAGGGTTACACAGAGAGGGGGAATGAAAAGCAGACACCTGCAGACCTGCTTCACTGCCTGTGAAGAGACTCCCCTGCAGGTGGGGAGCTGGGGGCTCGAACTGGGATCCTTATGCCAGTCCATGCACTTTGTGCCATGTGCGCTTAACCTACTGCACTACCACCAGACTCCCTATTCTTATAGATTTTTTTAGAGTGTTCTGATATATAGCATGTTTATGGTGGTCTAACTGTTTATAGGAGACCTTTCAGAACTTCTTTCAGGGCAGGCTTGGTGATAGTTGATTCTTTCAACTGTTGCTTGTCTGAGGTTTTTATGCCTCCATCTAGTCTGAATGACAGTCTCACAGGATACAGTATTCTTGGTTGAAAGCCTTTCTCTGTGAAATTGATAGATATCTTGCCATTCTCTTCTGGCCTATATTGTTTGTGTGGAGAACTCTGCTGCTAATCTTACAGGTTTTCCTCTGTAGGTGTCTGTTCTTCTCTTGTAGTCTTCAGGATTTTCCTTTATCCTTATTCCTTTCCATTCTAAATATGATGTGTCTTGCTGTCTTTAAGTCTGGGTTAATTCTGTTTGGGACTCTCTGGGCTTCTTGAACCTTTATGTTTTTGATGTTTTCTAGATTAGAGAAGTTTTCAGCTATTATGGCCTAAAGAATGCTTTCTTCCTCTCCCTTTTTTCCTCTGGTGAGCCAATAATGCGTATATTGTTTCTTTTGAAGTCATCCCATTGGTCTCTGGTGTTGTTTTCAGTATCTCTTAATCTCTTTTTGAGATCTCTTACTTCTTTTTTAGTTGCCCCTAATTTGTTCTTGATCTTGCTAATTCTGTCTTCAGCCTCATTTATTCTATTCTCTCTCCCCTCTACTGTTTTCTGGAGTTCATCTATTTTGTTACCTTGTTCTTACACTGTTTTAGCTTGTTCATCTAGTTGTATTCTTAGCTCAGCTAATTCAGCTTTCAGCTCTCTAATAACCTTGAGATAATTGCTCTTTTCTTCCAGGGTCTCATTTGTTTTTTTCTGCATTTCTGATGACAATTCTTTCAAACTCTTTACTCACTCCTGTGATTATTTCCTTAACTAGTGATGAATGTTGACCTCATTATTTTGTGCTTCAACCTTTTGGGAGCTTTTAGCTGGACTCTTGTCCTGGTTCATTTCTCCAGTATTTCTTCTTGTTGGTTTAACCATTCTATGTAGTATGTCATGAGGTTTGTCTCTCCATACATTTCAAATTACTAAATACTCTTGTTTGGATTGACTTGTGTCTAAGTAAGGTAATTAAAGGGTTCACAGTTGTGGAAATTGACAGTTGTTTCAATATTAATTTAATTCTGAGTTGGGTCGCAGTGGCTTAAAAGCCTGTTTTGTTCTTTTTCTTCCCTGTAGGCTATGTGAGCCTGAGGGCTTTTAAACTATAAGTAGGCTTCTTAGCTTAATCTCCTGACCAAGAGATAAAGCAAGGTGGGGCAGAGATAATCTAGTGGTTATGCAAAGAGACTTTTACAGTCCCACCGCTAGGCCACCAAGGTATAGATCTTCTCCTGAGTTTTCTGGTTAGTTCTCTGACCCCTGGTGTCAGCACAGGGCCTCCCTGCTGCTGCTCTAGATTCTGTAGGTGGTCCCAGTGGAGAGTCACAGTTGTATTTGGTGAGTCTTAGGGGAGACCTTTCCTCCCTTCAACAGTCCCATTGAGTTGGTATCTTAATTGGTAAACTGCTGGACTGTTACCAGCCACTTAATCTCTCCCTAGGCTCCTCTGTGTCCATGAGCTTGTATGTGTTTCCACTCACTGGTTATTTGGTGACTTCCTGAAGTCGTTCTAGTTCTGTCTTGTTGAGGTCCCAGATGGTCTCCTTTGGTATTTCCTAGTTGTCTCAAGAGAGGTGAGGAGAGAAACACAGCAGCACTGCTGCTGCTCCATAGCCCCGCTCTCAGAAGTGAGATAGTACATTTCTGACAGAAGTCTTTTATATGAAAAATTCTTTAAGAATAATAATTTTATTACCAGATTAGACTTTGAGGATAGTACATCTTAAACTTATTAAATATGATATACTTCAGTCCAAGAACCATGGAACAAAGGCATTCTAACCAGAGTACTTCAGCATCTCAGAATAACTCCAGTTTATCTTCATGGCCAAACTAAATTTTTTGATGCAGAGCAGTCTCTCTCTTTCCCTCCCTCCCTCCCTCCTTCCCTCCATTCCTTCCTTCCTTCTTTCCTTCATCCCTTTCTGACTTCTCTCTTCCATTCCTTCCTTCTTTAATCTTTTTTTTCTTATAGATGGATCTACCAAATTATTTCCTGCTTAAGTGTTTGCATGTTTTAGTGATGCAGTGATACAGCCAATATTTTTAACAGTACAGAAAATACCAACAGAGGTAAATATGTATGTTTAGAAAAAAAACTATTCATTTCCAGACTCCGAGATTATGGCAGTTTTTAAATATACAGTACCATGTTTATTTCTCATTAATTCTGAATTTGTGAAAATTATCAGAGTCTGTGTACATTTGTTTCCACAAAAGTATTCAATATAATGCCAGCAAAGACACCACTAAATGAAGTGGAACTTTACTAGGTGGGTTTGAGGAAACAGGCCAACTCAGGGGCAAGTCAAGCCCATAAGATAGGAAATATTTAAAAAATGGACAAGTAGCCTTAGAAACATTTTTTTCTTTGGAACAGACATAACACCATACAGTAGTAGCTATGAAAGCACACATGTTCTTTATATGATACAATAAGTAAAACCAAAAGGTTCATGTTGAATGCCCAATCCAGTTGTATTGACAGAGGATTCAGTTCAAAGGATCTCAATACTGAAAAGGAGATTAAATGTCTAACATGTCACCCATATGATGCTTGTATCTTTCTACTTATTTTAAATATTTCTTTAATTTATTACAAAATTAAAACAAAACACATGTACTACTTCAACCTAAGCATTGATAAAACCTTGATTTTCCCTTCAGTGGGTGTGAGGATATTCATAACTGTGTCACAGGGGAGGCCCTATGTACATAGGATCATAATTTTCCTCCTATATATCACACCCAAGAGACTGTTTTTTCTTCATTTTTAAAATTTATGTTCTTTCTCCCTCCCTTTCCCTCTTTCTCTCTCTTCCCCCTTTTTTAATTGAGGGGGCTAATGTTTTACAGTGCACTTATTGTCGCATAAGTATAATTTCATGATGCACCAGGACCCCAAAATTCTTTTTCACTTCTCCCTCCACCTTGTTCCCCAGAATCTCTTGCTTTGATGCTGTAAACCATGGTCAGTTCATGTTTTACTTGTTTTATCTCTCCTTATTTCTTAAATTCCACTTATAAATGAGATCATTCTGTATTTGTCCTTCTCTTTTTGGCTTATATTACTTAACATAATGTTTTCAACTTTCATCCAAGATGATACAATGGAGATGACTTCATCATTTCTAACAGCTGAGTAGTATTCCATCATATATATATGTTACAGATTTTTTTTAGCCACTCATCTGTGGGCCGTCAGGATTGCTTCCAAGTTTCGGCTATTGCAAATTGTGCTGCTATGATCATAGGTATACATAGATCTCTTCTGATTGGTGTTTTTGTTTCCTTTGCATAAATATGTAGGGTGAGAAATTCTGAGTCATAAAGTAGGTCTATTTCTTGTGTCCTGATAAATGTCGACTATTTTCAACAAGGGTTGGACCAATATACACTCATACTGGCAGTGCAGGAGTGTCTCATTTTCCCCCACATCCTCTCCAAGATTTGTTGTTACTAACCTTCCTAATATACAACATTCTCACAGATGTAAAGTGGTATCTCACTGTTGTCTTTATTTGCATTAATGTTATAATCAATAACTGAGCACTTTCTCATGTCTGTTGATCCTCTGGATCTCTTCCTCTGTAAAATTTCTGTCCATGACCTTAGCCCTTTTTTTTTGGTGTTAAGTTTTTTGAACTTTTTGTATATTTTGATTATTAGTCCTTTATCTGAAATATATTGTATAAGGATCTTCTCCCACACTGTAGGATGTTTTTCTGTGTAGAAGCTTTGATGTAATCTCATTGGTTCATTTTTGTATTTTTTTTCTTTGCCTGTTGGATCTGTGTCTTTGAATGCCTTTTGAAGCATAAGTCATGAAGTGTTTTTCTATGTATTTGATAGCTTCTGGTCATTAGACCATGTTTTTGACTGTATCTTCTTTATGCAACATGGCAACTATGCAGATAGAGAACCTTAGCTAGATGCCAAGGCACTGAAATCAGATGTGTATCAGGTTTGAGAAAGAATAACTTCAGTTGTCATACAATTGATCAGAAGAGGTAGGAGGGACACACACACAAGACATTCTGAGCTGGAACAGTGTCAAGTATATGTCCCCATCCCGAGCTTCCAGAGTATTTATTGGTAAAATCATGCATTACATCAAAAAGGAATGAGGAAGATTAAAATTTTTTAAGTGAAACATACATCAGAAGTAAATGTTAAGGAACAAATAACAGGTGGTTAAACATCAGTATCAAAAGGGCATAACATATTTTCATGGTGGGCTAAATGTATAGCTAGAAGATTTTGAATTATTTAGATAGGCTAAAGATGGGCTGTAGAGGATAGAAGTTTAAAGCATGAAAGTCAGATCATTTGAATAGAGTGCCTGCTTTGTCTTTCAAGTGACTCACGTTCAAGCTAGGCTCTCAACTTACTGGAAGACACTTCAGTGGTCTGCTATATTTCCTTCTGTCTCTTTTTATATTTGTATCTAGAAATAAGTCAACCTGATGAGGCATTAGCAACAACAACAACAATAACAAAAGTCAGAGAAAGTACTATGTGTAACTTTCTAAAGGATTGATTCCAGCTAGCTGTTTTTATTTGTAGCTATGACTTCTCTGAGGATATGGCAAAAAGTCTTCACCATTTGCAAAGTTTTCCCCCTGCAGGTGGGGCCAAGGGCTCAAACCCAGGCCTGTGCGCTCAATCAGGTGTGCCACTATCCAGTCCCCCCAAATGTTTTTCTATTAAAGAAAATGTGTATCCTCAGACTGTCTTCTGGTATATTACTTTCAGTTGCATCACCATCCTGCATGCTCTAAAAGGGGAAAAACACCTGATTTTCAGTCTTGGAATCTCCACTAATTGGCTGATTGATCTTGGGAAAGTGAATTAAGATCTCTCAGTCTCAATTTCTCTACTTGGAAAATGAATACAGAAATAGTTCCTATCTTACAGGAGTAGTGTAAGAAATACATGAGGGTTCATATTAATCACTTGATGAGTATTACATTTTTATTGTTCATCATATATCATTGCTCCACAATGTAGCAGACAGATCTTGTGCCACCATGACTTCTGTCAGTGCACTCTGGACCAACTTATCTTTGCCAATATTTGTGACTCTTCCTGAGGGTTTTCTCTGAGACACGCTATTTTTCTGCCTCTTTATACCTATGACAAAATGAAAGTTTTGAGGATATTAACAGATATTGGCTGATGGGCCAATATATACCTTATTTTCCACATTCTTTAGAGGAATTAATTCTCAGTGTGCTATTCTATCAGGATTCCTTTAAATAGATTTTACTCTAGGTGTTTATAATTGTCTTAACTTGTTTGGCAATGTATACTTTATTGGTAGTATTCCTGTTGTTGTTACAATTTTCCATTTCCTTACCAATATTACCTGGGGACAAATTCACATAAACTGCCTATACATGCTTCTAGGGGAATTCAAACTCAGATAAATTAACACTAGAAATCATCTTAGAAAATAATCGTTGAATGGATTAATGGACTTTCAAACCATACCACTTATTCATCAAATAGAAATATATAGTTCTTTTTACTGGTGCTAAGCAGTGTGGTAATAACCTCCAGGCTAATATAGTATTAATGATATATTTGGATGGGATATGGGTGGGTTGGCATAAATAAAATTAAAAGTATTTTAGAGATTTTGGGCACACATAGGTAATGTATTAAACTTTTTATTAAGAAAAAAAAATCATATTTGAGAGGCCCCAGAGATGGTACAGTAGAAAAAATGTAGAACTATCAAGTATGAGGGCCCCAAATTTACTCCCTAGTATTACATATGTCAGTGATAATTTGCTTTCCTCTCTCGCTTCATAAATAAATAAATAAATAAATAAATCTATCTTTCAAAAAATATATTTGAGCATTTACCAAAATGAAGATAGTTTCATTAATTAATCTGGTCTCTTAATGTTTTCTAAATGTTAATACCACATATTATAGAAAGAAAGTTATCATAAGAATATTTGTTTATTCATAGCTTTTCTTCAAGAATTGGAGCTACTTTCTGCCTTAATCCAACTTTATAGCCCTATTCTCAATTCTGACACCATCTTTTCAGACAATATTATTGTCCAACTATGTGTTAGCTATCAAACTCAAGCAAAATCTACAATAGTCTTAGGCCCCTAGGAACATACCTAAAATAGACTTCCCCAATTCTTTCTACCCTAAGATCCCTATTCTCATCTTCTTTATTCCTACTTTTTGGTTCCTGTTCATTAATCATTTTGTCCTGCTTTATATCTTACTGCCTTTCAGCTACCAAGTTGCTGATGCTATTATGATTCTATCCTGATAATCCCTAGGCAGATTACCTTACCAATGTGTCCTGGAACCTCACCTCTCTAGAGTCCTACCTGACTAGGGAAAGGTATAAATAGGCTGGGGATATGGATACACCTGCCTGCACCCATATCTATTGGAGAAGCAATTATAGAAGCCAGACCTCCCACCTTCTGCACCACAAAAAGAATTTTGATTCATACTGGGGGAGAAATGATTGGTGGAAGATGACAAAAGCACTCCAAACATCAACTCCATCAGGACTTGGAAAGAGAAGAGGAAAAGGGGAGGGGCATTTGGAAGTAGTAATATGTACAGGTCTGATTTGGAAAGAAAGAAAAAATGGGACCATGGGAAAAATGGGCAAATATACACAAATATAGACAGATAGTTGTAGAAATAATAGTTAACCCATATCTGCAACCTTCGGAGAACTGTTGTAGCTTTCAGTGGAAGAATGGGGGATAGAGAACTCTAGTAGTGGAATGGTGCAGAATTACACCCTGCTTATCTCATAATTTTGTAAAAATAATATTAAATTACTAATAAAATAAGAAAAATAAAAAAGAAAAAATGTGTTAATTCCTACATTTAATCCCTGAATCAGGAAAAGTTGTAAAGCTTTCAAGAACTCCAGTTCAATTCATTTTGTGTTTTAATCACAAGGAAGTGATATTGTCTTAGACCTTGTGTATTTTGTGTTATAGTGTTTTGTATTATCATGATGGTTCTAGAAGAAAAAAAAAATCAAAGGAAAGACAAGCAACCAAAGATGATTAATAAACATTTTGGGGATCAAAGTTCTTAGAAGTATTTGCTGATTTCTGATTTTTAAAAACAGCTACTCTTTGAGTTAGGAATGCGACAGCATAAAGATAATAATCATAAAGTTTAAGACATGTTTATGAAGTTTAAACCACTATTGTGACTATAGCTGAAATGTATCTGACTACTTCCTGCTGTGCTTGTAGCCCTCCCACAGGAAAGGCTGGCAAAGGTTGCTGTTACTGCTGCCTCTTCCCTGGCTGGCACTGAGGGTTACAAGGCAGATGCATGCATTTACCCATATTGAGTGCACTTAAGAGAATCAGAATTTGTGTTTCTAAGGGCCATGACACTGGATACACTTCTAATCAGAAGAATGTGTTTAGGCTTTAACAACAGAATAATTTTGTAAAGCTTAAATTCAGAGTCTGCTGGTAAGGTCAAAGAAAAGACAAACTTCCCACAGTCATGGTGTTGTCAAGGGCAACATCCCTATAGGAGAGAACATTGGAGTCCAGATGTAGAACTATCCACTATTTATTGACCTGTGGAAACATCCAGCACTGCCTGGAGTACTTGAGACTTTGGTCCCTCACAGCTATGCTATTCGGCTCATTTTGTTAATGTGCCATTACCAGTCTTGTTGATGATGTTATCATTTCTATATAAAGTATATTGCCTCCTTGCTAGAGAAAACTCTATCTTGGGGAGGCCAATTTTGGTTTAGATTAAGTGCTTGAGGGAAAATAGAAATCATTGGTCTTTGAAGCCAATCTGAGTGATGCATATAATTAAAAAGTTCTAGTAAAATAAATCAGGGCTGGCGAAATATTTTGAAAAGTAGGGAAAGCCCAAATTGATCATGTTTTCTAGTGTGTTTATATGAAATATATAAATCAAATCATACTCAACACAAATGACAGGAGAAAGGTGGTGTAATGGTATCACAAACATTTGGATTTAAATCTCTTTTATACCTCTTAACAGCTGTGGAAAAGAATCTGTTTCCTCAGTGCTAAACTGGGAACAATAAAACAAATTTAGAGGCTAAGTGGTGGTGCACCTGGTTGAGCACATATATTACAGTGTGCAAGGAGCCAGGTTTGAGTTTTCCTGCAGGTGGAAAACTTCATGAGTAGTGAAGCAGTGATGCAGGTGTCTCTCATTCTTCCTCCCTCTCTATAGCCACCTTCCCTCAATTTCTGGCTATGTCTATCCAATAAATAAATAAAGATTGAAAAAAAGCATATTTATAAAGTCATTAAAGACCTTAAAAGAAATAGTATATGATGATCTCTGTAACTGAATTGTACTCAATAACTGGTAGAAGCGTTATTAGCACTACTGCCATTATTTCTAGTGAAGATGCTTAAATGTGCTGTCACAAATGACTGAAGCAGTAAAGCCCCCTCAACAACAACAACAACAACAACAACAACAACAGCAACAGCAACAACAACAACAACAAACAGAGAGATAGTATAACATTATGAAAGATAATTTCCCCGGGGCGGAGCCAAGATGGTGGACTGAGAAGTAGCTTCTGGTCTGAGTTCCGACAACAACTCCTGGAAACAGTAGGATTTTTTGCCTTCAGCAGTACAGTGAATTCGGGGTGCTAGCTGTGACATCAAGGGGGTGAATATAGCCCAGTTTGGGTTAGAATATAGAGGAAAAAAGAAAGGGAATTTTTTTTTATTATTCCCAAAGAGCACCCCTGCCCCCCCCATAATCAGACCCTGGGTGCCAGAAAGCTGCTCCTCTCAGGCTTCCCTGATGAGCTTCTTTCTTTACCAAAATTCCTAGCTCAACAGGAGTTCCATTCCAAGTCTATTCCTTTCTGAAACCCTCAACCCTCTTTCTTTCTAAATGGTCAATTGTATCTACAAAAGGGAAAGACAGCTCTGAGGTGGTTTTTTTTTTTTTTTTTTTTTTTTTTGGTTTTTGGTTTCTTGTTTGTTTCTTTTACTTTCTTAACAATAAGCTACCTCTGCTCAGGTGGCTTGAGAAAATCTGGGACAGGGTTTTTTACTCTGCTCTATTTATTATTAATATTATATAAAGGTGTACCTCCCCCCCCTTTAGGTTGACCAGAATTAACTTGGTGTATTTTCCATTGCTAGGGGACTAAGAATCTTATCCACTGCAAAAGGAACTTGTTTCACTACTTCTACCTCCTCTACCCACTGTCCCCTTCTCCCTCCTCCTAGCTAATTAAAAAATAAAATAAAAAATAATTAATAAATTAATTTAAAAACTTTCCTTTCACTGCTCTTTTATTACAGTTCTTTTTCTTATCTTTTCTTTTCTCTCCCTTGTTTTTCTTCCTTTTCTTTTTCTTGTCTTCCTTTCTTCCTTCCTCCTTCTTTGGCTTTCTGAATTCACTGATACTTGTTTGTGAATTATTTTGGGGAAGAAATCTGATTCAGTGTGGACTCTCTATGTGTGTATCTTTGCTCTACTTCCCTTTCTCCTCTTGCTACCCCTAGAATATACAGTGGATAGTAGATAGTAGTAATTGTCTATTCTTGCTATCCCTTTTTTCCTTTCTCTTTCTTCTTCACTTGGAGTTGGTTGATATTTTTTAACAGACTGGAGAAATTGTTTGGCTAACTGGTAGTGATTAAACTGCTTCAATCCTTGCTTCAGTTGTTATTGTAATTTCTGAGGTTGGTGATTGCATTTCTCATAAAGGTATTCAGTACAGTGCTTGTACTCAAAACACAACAACTGAGGAACAACAGAAAATAAAATAAGAAACACATAAATAAAAAAAATGGGTAGATCAAAAACAAATAAAACTGCTACTCCGAATGAAGACAAGAGCCCAGAAGAAACTATAAATCAGCCAGAAGTAACCATAGATAAGAAAAGTATTCAAGCAATAATAAACTTATTAATCACAGAAATGAAAACAACATTGGAGGAAAGGAATGGCAGTATTAGGGAAACAACAGTTGAGACCCCCAAGGAAAATACTGATTATCTTGAGGCAATTAGAGAACTGAAAGCTGAAATAGCTGAACTGAGGAAAGAAGCTGAGGGAAGGGAATGCAGACTAACAGAAGCAGAAAACAGAATTAGTCAGACAGAGGATGAGTTAGAGAAAACTAAGAAAGAGGTGAAAGATCTCAAAAAGAGATTGAGAGACACTGAAAACAACAACAGAGACATATGGGATGATCTCAAAAGAAGTAACATTCGTATAATTGGCCTGCCAGAGGAAGAAAGAGAGGAAGGGGAAGGAAACATTTTAGAGGAAATTATAGAAGAAAACTTCTCAGGCCTGAATAACAGAAAGGACATGAAGATTCAAGAGGCCCAGAGAGTTCCAAACAGAATCAACCCAGACCTGAAGACACCAAGACACATCATAGTCACAATGAGAAGAAGTAAGGATAAAGAAAATCCTAAAGGCTGCAAGAGAGAAACAAAAAGTCACATATAAGGGAAAACCCATAAGACTATCAGCAGACTTCTCCACTCAAACTCTAAAATCCAGAAGAGAATGGCAAGATATCTATTGAGCCCTGAATGAAAAGGGGTTTCAACCAAGGATACTATATCCTGCTAGACTTTCATTTAAACTAGATGGAGGCAACAAAACCTTCTTAGAAAAACAACAGTTAAAGGAAGCAATCATTACCAAACCAGCCCTGAAAGAAGTTCTAAAAGACCTCTTATAAACAAGAACTTGACTATAATACTTGCCATATATCAGAGAAAACAAAAATTTGTTGAACAATGGCACTACAATACATTAAATCCATAATATCAATAAATGTCAATGGTTTCAGCTCACTCATCAAAAGGCACAGAGTGGGAGGATGGGTCAGAAAACATAAACCAACCATATGCTGCTTATAAGAATCCCAACTGACACAACAAGATAAACACAGACTTAAAGTGAAAGGATGGAACTCTATTATACAGGCTAATGGGCCACAAAAAAAAAAGGCAGGAACAGCCATTCTCATCTCTGAAACAATAGATTTTAAATTAAATAAAGTAATAAAAGATAGGCAAGGACATTACATAATGATTAGAGGATTAATCAGCCAAGAGACTTAACAATTATTAACATCTATGCACCCAATGAGGGACCATCTAAATATATCAAGCACCTACTGAAAGAACTACAAAAATACATCAATAGTAATACAATAATAGTGGTAGACTTTAATGCTCCACTCTCATACATAGACAGATCAACAAAGCAGAGAATCAACAAAGATACAAGAGAATTAAATGAAGAGATGGCCAGACTAGGCCTCCTGGACATCTTCAGAGCCCTTCACCCCCCCCAAAAAGGAATACATAGTGGGAGTCTGGCAGTAGCACAGTGGGTTAAGCGCAGGTGGCGCCAAGCACAAGGACTGGCGTAAGGATACTGGTTCAAGCCCCCAACTCCCCACCTGCAGGGGAGTCACTTCACAGGCAGTGAAGCAGGTTTGCAGGTGTCTCTCTTTCTCTCCTCCTCTGTCTTCACCTCCTCTCTCCATTTTTCTCTGTCCTATCCAACAACATCGATAATAACTACAACAATAAAACAAGGGCAACAAAAGGGAATAAATAAATAAAAAGAAATAAAAAAAAACTGGAATACACATTCTTCTCAAATACACACAACACATATTCAAGGATAGACCACATATTGGGCCACAAAGACAGCATCAATAAATTCAATAGCATTGAAATCATCCCAAGTATCTTCTCAGACCACAGTGGAATAAAACTAACATTTAACAACAAACAGAAAATTATTAAAAGATACAGAATTTGGAAACTAAACAACATTCTCCTTAACAACCACTGGGTCAGAGAGTCACTCAAGCAAGAAATTCAAATGTTCCTGGAAACAAATGAAAATGAAGACACAACCTATCAAAATATTTGGGACACAGCTAAAGCAGTATTGAGAGGGAAACTCACAGCCATACACACACATAGTAAAGAACAAGAAAAAGCTCAAATAAACGACCTTCCTGCACACCTCAAGGACTTAGAGGAAGAGGAACAAAGGAACCCTAAAGCAACCAGAAGGACATAAATCACTAAAATTAGAGCAGAAATAAACAGCATCGAAAATAAGAGAACCATACAAAAAATCAATGAAGCCAAATGTTGGTTCTTTGAAAGATTAAACAAAATTGACAAACCCCTAGCCAGACTCACCAAACAAAAAAGGGAGAAGACTAAAATTCATAGAATTGTAAATGATATTACAACTGACACCACAGAAATTCAGAAAATCATGCGAAACTTCTATGAAGAACTATATGCCACCAAGCTAGAGAATCTGGAAGAAATGGAACAATTCCTAGAAACATATGTCTTTCCAAAACTGAACCAAGAAGAACTAAAAAACCTAAATGCACCAATCACAGACAAAGAAATAGAAAGTGTTATGAAGAATCTCCCCAACAACAAAAGTCCTGGACCAGATGGCTTCACAAATGAATTCTACAAAACCTTCAGGAAACAGTTAGTACCCATACTTCTAAAGCTTTTCCATAAGATCGAAGAAACAGGAATACTCCCTTCCACCTTCTATGAAGCCAACATCACCCTGATACTAAAAGCTGATAGGGACACAACAAAACTACAGACCAATATCTCTGATGAACATAGATGCCAAAATATTAAACAAGATCTTGGCCAACCAGATACAGCAGCATATCAAAAAGATTATTCATCATTACCAAGTGGGATTTATCCCAGAAATGCAAGGTTGGTTCAGCATCAGTAAGTCTATCAATGTCATTCACTACATCAATAAAAGCAAAGCCAAAAACCACATGAGTATCTCATTAGATGCAGAGAAAACCTTTGACAAAATCCAACACCTATTCATGTTCAATACCCTACACAAATGGGAATAGATGAGAAATTCCTCAAGCTAGTGGAATCCATATATGGCAAACCTATAGCCAACATCATACTCAATGGACAGAATCTGAAAGCATTCCCCCTCAGATCGGGGACTAGACAGGGCTATCTACTGTCATCATTACTCTTCAACATAGTGTTGGAAGTTCTTGCCATCACAATCAGGCAAGAGAAAGGCATCAAAGGAATACAGATTGTAAGGGAAGAATTCAAGCTCTCACTATTTGCAGATTATATGATAGTATGCACAGAAAAACCTAAAGAATCCAGTAGAAA
This sequence comes from Erinaceus europaeus, assembly GCF_950295315.1. Lineage (NCBI taxonomy): Eukaryota > Metazoa > Chordata > Mammalia > Eulipotyphla > Erinaceidae > Erinaceus > Erinaceus europaeus. Next base: position 82,786,004 of record NC_080168.1, on the reverse strand, counting down.
ACTACTGGAAGTTATTTGGCAATATGGCAAGGTATCAGGTAACAAAATCAATGTACAAAAATCAGTGGCATTTCTTTATGTAAACACTAAATCTGAAGAAGAAGACATCTAGAAATCACTCCCATTCACTGTTGCAGCAAAATCAGTAAAATACCTAGGAGTAAAGCTGACCAAAGAAGTGAAAGACTTGTATACTGAAAACTATGTGTCACTATTCACAGAAATAGAAACTGATACCAAGAAATGGAAAGACATCCAATGCTAATGGATGGAAGAATAAATATCATCAAAATGAATATTCTCCCCAGAGCTGTATACAAATTTAATGCAATACCCATCAAAGTTCCACCAAGCTTCTTTAAGAGAATAGAACAAACACTACAATCATTTATCTGGAAGCTGAAAACACCTAGAATTGCCAAAACCATCTTGAGGAAAAGAAACAGAAATGGAGGCATCACACTCCCAGACCTTAAACTATATTATAAAGCCATCATCATCAAAACAGCATTGTACTTGAACAAAAATAGACACACAGACCAGTGGAACAGAATCGGAAGTCCAGAAATAAACCCCCACACATATGGGCATCTAATCTTTGATAAGGGGGCCCAAAGAATTAAATGGAAGAAGGAGGCTCTTTTCAATAAATGGTGCTGGGAAAACTGGGTTGTAACATACAGAAATGTAATTGACCCACTTCATCTCACCAGAAACAAAAATCAACTCCAAGTGGATCAAAGACCTGGATGTTAGACCAGAAACAATCAAATACTTAGAGGAAAACATTGGTAAAACACTTTCCCACCTAAACCTCAAGGACATCTTTGATGAAACAAACCCAATTCCAAGGTAGACTAAAGCAGAAACAAACAAATGGGACTATAGCAAATTTAAAAGCTTCTGCACAGCCAAAGAAACTATCACACAAACAAAGAGACCCCTCATAGAATGGGAGAAAATCTTTACATGCCATACATCAGACAAGAGACTAATCCCCAAAATATACAAAGAGCTCAGCAAACTTAGCACCAAAAAAGAAAATGACCCCATCCATAAATGGGCAGAGGATATGACAGAACATTCACTCCAGAGGAGATCCAAAAGGCTAACAAACATATGAAAAACTGCTCCAGGTCACTGATTGTCAGAGAAATTCAAATAAAGACAACACTGAGATACTACCTCACCCCTGTGAGAATGGCATACACCAAAAAGAACAGCAGTAACAAATGCTGGAGAGGCTGTGGGGACAGAGGAACCCTTTTGTACTGCTGGTGGGAATTTCAATTGGTCTAGCCTCTGTGGAGAGCTGTCTGGACAACTCTCACAAGTATAGACATGGACCTTCCACATGATCCAGTAATTCCTCTCCTGGGGATATACCCCAAGGACTCCATAACACCGAACCAAAAATTGGTGTGTACTCTTATGTTCATAGCAGCACTATTCATAATAGCTAAAAGCTGGAAGCAACCCAGGCGCCCAACAACAGATGAGTGGCTGAGAAAGCTGTGGTATATATACACAATGGAATACTATGCAGCTACTAAGAACAATGAACTCAACTTCTCTGACCCATCTTGGTCAGATCTAGAAGGAATTATGTTAAGTGAGCTAAGTCAGAAAGATAAAGATGAGTATGGGATGATCCCACTCATCAACAGAAGTTGAGAAAGATCAGAAAGGGAAATGAAAGGCAGGATATGACTAAAATGAAAGTAGGGCATCAAAGTAAAAACCCAGTGGTGAGCAGCAGGGTGGACATTTGGCTTCCTGGGCCGGCGGGGGGTGTGTGTGGGTGGGGGTTGTTGGGTGGGGTGGGACACAATCTTTTTGTGATGGGAATGGTGTTTATGTACACACCTATTAAATTGTAGTAATATAAAACACTATTTAATTAATATGAGGGGGGAAATTGATTATATGTCAAACAAAGGGACTTTTTAAAGTTAACCCAATTACTAAATAATGTGATGATAACAGTAACTCTCCATTGTCTTCTTGAACCCTAAGACAGCAAGCAGGAACCTCACATCTCCACTATAGAGTCTAAACTTCCCCCAGTCCTGGGACCCTAGGGTAGGGCCCACTTTCCCATATGCTTCTCCCAACTCTTATCAAATAATATTGCATCTGCTGATTGCAACCTAATCAACGCTACGAGTGCCATCCCAGCATGCTTCACTTCAGACTGTGTCCAGACACTTCAGGTGTGGAACGACAACACTTCAGCTTCATCACTTGGGTGAGACCTTTCCTTTTATAGTATTCTCTAATTCCATCCCTGGTGGTTCACATCCTAACAAAGTCCCAAAACCTAGATATAGACCAGGTTCCAGGAGTTAGAGCATATGTTCACAGGTATCCATAAACTAGGGCAAATATATACCTCAAAGCAGTAGTACACTAGAGTTTGCAGTGAGTAACCCCCAACACTTCCTCTCCACTATTCCAACCTTTGGGTCCATGATTGCTCAACAATTTGTTTGGCTTCATATGTTAACTCTCGTTTCAGACACCAGGTTCCAGATGCCATCAGGATGCCGGCCAGGCTTCCCTGGACTGAAGACCCCACCAATGTGTCCTGGAGCTCAGCTTCCCCAGAGACTCACCCTACTAGGGAAAGAGAGAGGCAGACTGGGAGTATGGATCGACCAGTCAACACCCATGTTCAGTGGGGAAGCAATTACAGAACCCAGACCTCCCACCTTCTGCAACCCATAATGACCCTGGGTCCATGCTCCCAGAGGGATAGAGAATGGGAAAGCTATTGGGGAGGGGATGGGATATGGAGATTGGGTGGTGAGAATTGTGTGGAGTTATACCCCCCATCCTATGATTTTATTAATGTCACCTTTCTTAAATAAATAAACAAATTTAAAAAATATTTAAAAAAATAAAATGAAAAAATAAAAGTAATCGATACTCTATACAAAAAAAAGATAATTTCCCTGAACTCTTCTCAAAGGTAAATATCATTTTAAAGAGAAAGAGAAAAAGAAACATAAAGGCAGAACAACTTTAATTGTGATGTACAGTAACAATTATAATTTTATCATAGGAATTCACAATGAGAATGAAAGCCAGAATGAATAAAAGTGCATTTTATATTTATACACATTTTTTATAGTTTTTCTGCTGTAGAAACTGATGTGCTTCTTCCACGGCAAGAAGAAAGCAAACATAAAAGAGCTTTCCCATTATGTTTACTGGAGAAACAAAACAAACAAACAAAAAAACCTATCAGCTTTACCAGGATAAAGAATTTACCCTCCTCACCTTTACATATTCTGGTGATACCGCCCAGGTGAGTAAGAGCATGAGAGAATGGACTTACAAGTATTAGGGACAACAAAAATATTATTAGACATATAACTTGATCTCTGCTAACTACTGAATGTAAAGATAACCAAAACCAAGATTGCCTCAAGTAGGTGTCAAAACTTTGAGTCACTCTTTAGACTACCCATTTAGTAATGTCAAACTCTTGTGAGAAAGCAGTACAATTAGAGAAATAAACAAAAACCACTTTGGTGACCGAAATAGTAACATTGTTAACATTAACTCTGGCATTGGGTATACTCTGGGCCAGAAATGAGATGTACTGGCTGGGATGTGTATGTATGTGTATATGAGAAAGAGAGAAAATGTAAAAGAGGTAGAGAAAACATGAAAACATGATGAGATGGGCAGAGTGTGAGACCACTCACTATACAATCCTGTAACTCTGTCTTGGTTCTAAATTCAATTCTAAAAAGAAGCACACCAAAATATTTTGAATACATGATAGCATCATTAAAATAGATCTTAATTCTTCAGAGAGACTGTATGAAGAGGACAACACTATCTACATGTGTAGTTTTGGGGGTGTTTGTTTCAATAATGAGTCTTTATATGTCTATTATAGATTTGTAGAAATAAACAAATGCTACTCAAATGGAAAGGAACAGCCTGTTTATTCAGCTTGCTGTAACAGGGGAGTCAGCCCTCAGTTCTGAATTTGGCAGGGTCTCAAAGGCAGGCAAAAGTGTGGGAAAGCTAGAGAGACAGAGTACACAAGAGAGTGAGACGTAGAATGTGCAGTCTTCAGTATACTCTGACTAGAGAAACTTAAGACAGCTAACTAGAAACAGTACATCCTATGTGATTAGTTGGGGACTATACTTACCTTTTTTCAGACTGGCACTGACTTGGAAAATAAAAATATAAAACGGGGAAGTAGGCAGCTATTAATCAGGATTATCTTATGAATCAGCCTGATTTATCTGGGCTGCTGCTGCAGTTTGTACTTCCAAGCTCTGTGGGCATGTATGAGTTTGTCATTGCTGTTTACATATTTCCCTCAGCTGTGTCAGGTCTCTAAAACTGGTATTATGTGACTGGAGATATTTTTTCCCCTCAGGCTCTTTTAACATGCATCTATTATTGATATAGTAAAATCCCTTGAAAGTCATACCACAGCTCAGTGAATTTCATAGGATTTCCATCTGACCGTCCACCTTATTCACTTTTTGTTTTTTCCCCTGACTCCTCATTCTGGGATGATCTTGCTGAGCTGTCCTATTTAAGTTGGGTACCTCAATTCCTAATTCTGAGCCTTAATTCTGCCAGTGGAACTGAAGAGGAAACATCTGGTAGAACCTGCTGCTTTAAGTCTAACTATGTACAAACTAACCCTTCAGGACATCAAGAACTGAATTTCCTCATCCATTCATCCATCCATCCATCCATCCATCCATCCATCCATCCATCCATCCACCCACCCACCAAGAATATCAGATAGAGCTATTTTATAAATTAAGATGAAAACCCTAAGGCCATTTGGACTATTTATTAAAATACACTGTATGTTTATAGATCAACATCTAAAGTATTTTAAATGTGAGAGCCCATTTTCAAAGAGCAAAAGAGTCTGGGAGCAGTATGGGGATCACCACAGAAACACCAAGTCTACATTTGGACCATTTTTCTAATACCAGTGAACTCAAATTCATAAGCTAATTGCGTTCTTTTGGTTTTATTCTCTAAGTTCTGTATACACTTTCTAATCAAAACTCAGGCTGTCAAATGCTGGAGGAGGTAGTCCCATTACTGACATGAGGAGGAGAAATGTTCTTAATGAGGTCCCTCTGTCTGCTATGCTCTTGTATGTTATATTGCTTTCTTGTGAAGTTTTCATATTGGTTTTTAAAATGGTATCACTTACAAGCAAAATCCCATGAGTCTAGGGCCCAGCTACTTTCAAGACTTGTTGACATCTTATTCCCCATGATAAACTTTACACTGAAAATAGAAAGGTATTTTTTTACTTTTCATTTGAAAATGAACTCTGAACAAAGAAAACGAAGGAAAGAAAAACTGGATTTAGAGGGATTTCCTTGCCAAGTGCTTAATAATCAGGATGCTTGGGTCTCATTCCTCCAATGCAAAATTCTGATTTTCTCAGGAGTTCTACAACAAAATTATTTCTTCTTCTTTGGAGTAGCCTAAGTACTTGATGCCTTTATAATTGACACCAATATTAATCCATGTTCCAGACTTTCCCTGTGACAATTTACAGAGAAGATGAGTGTATAGAATGATTGGGAAGTGGGGTCAGGTAGTGGTACACCTGGTTAAGCACAGTACGCAAAGACTGGGGTTCAAACCCCTGGTCCCCACCTGGAGGGTGAAAGCTTCATGAGTGGTGAAGTAGGGCTGCATGTCTCTCTTTGTCTCTTTCTCTCTCTATCTCCAATTTCCCTCTCAATTTTTCTGTCTCTATCCAATAATATGTAAATAAAATTAGAAAAAAACAGATTTGATTGGGAAGCTCTCAGTTCCTGTGACTTCTACAGAGTCCAGACTATTTATTGGTCTATCATATGACATAAATGACAACTAATAGTACAGATAAGGGGGACCATTGACATTAGTAGTTTTAAATACACACACACACACACACACACACACACATTTTGAATCAAATCACTTTAAGAGTGAAAGAAATGGGAATAAAACCAAGATATGCAGTAAAAATAAAACTCATATAAATATAGTTTCACTTGGCAACACTACCAGCTTATAAGCTACAGGCTAGTGGTGTTAAAGATTGTAGACTGCTATACACGCTAGTGGCAGAACACTGAACAATATATATTCTACATGCTATAGACCCTGCCCTAGAGAAGCTCTAGGGTCCTGGACTTTGGGCTTTGGATGGTGGAAATCATTATGCAGAAACACACACTTCTTCCTTGCATTCCTGTCTCCTGAGGCTTAGGATATAGCAGAAAAAAGTTGTATATAATTGATCTTTTTTTTTTTTTTTTTGCTGCAATGTTTATCACTAGGACTTGTACTACTCCACTATTCTGGCAGCCACTTTATCCCCCTTTCTTTCTTCCTTCCTTCTTTTTTTTTTTTTTTTTTTGGTAGACATAAAAGAGACAGGGATAAAGAAATAGAGAGAAGAGACATTTGTAGCACTGCCCTATTGCTCTTGAAGCTTCTACCCAGAAGATGGCAATGGGGGGGCTTGAACCTGGGTTCTTGTGCATGGTGATATTTGCACACTACCTGTTGCACTATCATTTGGCCCAAGAGTAATTGGGTTTTAAAAAACTTTTTTTTATGTATTATCTCTATGATCAGCTATAAACCTGTGGTTTAATATTTTAACTGTTATCTCATAGTTTTTGAAAGATTTATTTAAATTTATTTTATTAAAGAGAATCAGAGCATCATTCCGCCATACTTGGTGCCATGGATCAAATCAAACCTGGGTCCTCACACATGCAAGGAATGCACTCTACAGATGAAGCACCTTCCCAGATAATCTCATTTGAATTTTAATATCTACTGATGATCTGTAACAAAGTCAGTTACTTACTTAGGTCTCTAAAGTGATAATTCTTTAATCATATAATTCATTAAATATTAGTTATAGGTGTATTGTTTCATATTTTTTTCCTTTTTAAAATTTTCTTTTAACACATGTTCCTTTCTGAATGGCAAGTAATCCCTGGACTTTTATCATTATTATTTTTTGGCAGTTGTCATGGAATATACTTTGACCATGTTACACATTCAAGTTAATATCTCTCCTTTTATCACTTCCTTCCTTTTTCTTTTACCAAGGGAGCACTGCTATGGGCTTTAATCATATTAAATAGTATTTATTAATATAACAAATTATTGTTTAGTGCCTACTATGTATCAAGCATTGCCCTAATATTTAGAACATTAGTGAACTGATAAAAATTCCTACCTCATAATATTCATTCAGGAGAAGAAAAGCAAAAACAAACATGATGAGTAAAATGTGTTTGTTAATAGTGATAGAGTAGGAAAAAAGGGTTTGGTTATGGTAGGAGAATAGTTTGCAATTTTAAATAGAGTTCCTTTTTTTAAAAAATATTTTATTTTGCTGAGCTCTTTATATATTTTGGTGATTAGTTTCTTGTCTGATGTCTGGCATGTGAAGATCTACTCCCATTCTGTGAGGGGTCTCTTTGTTTAATAGTTTATTTGGATGTGCAGAAGCTTTTCAATTTGATGTAGTCAAATTGGTTTGTTTCTATTTTATTCTACCTTGCAATTGGGTTTGATTCATCAAAGATGTCCTTAAGGTGTAGGTGGGAAAGTGTTTTACCAATGTTTTCCTCTAAGTATTTGATTGTTTCTGGTCTGATATATAGGTCTTTGATCCATTTGAGTTGATTTTTGTTTCTGGTGAGATAAAGTGGTTCAATTTCATTCTTCTGCATGTTACAGCCCAGTTTTCCCAGCACCATTTATTGAAGAGAGCCTCCTTTTTCCATTTAATGCTTTGGGCCCCCTTATCAAAAATTAGATGTCCATAGGTGTGGGGATTTATTTCTGGGCTTTCAATTCTGTTCCACTGGCCTGTGTGCCTATTTTTGTTCCAGTACCATGCTGTTTTGATGATGATGGCTTTATAATATAGTTTAAGGTCTGGGAGTGTGATGCCTCCATTTCTGTTTCTTTTCTTCAAGATGGTTTTGGCAATTCTAGGTGTTTTCAGGTTCCAGATAAATGACTGTAGTATTTGTTCTATTCTCTTGAAGAAGCTTGGTGGAACTTTGATGGGTATTGAATTAAATTTGTATATGGCTCTGGGGAGAATATTCATTTTGATGATATTTATTCTTCCAATTCATGAGCATGGGATATCTTTCCATTTCTTGGTATCAGTTTCTATTTCCTTGAGTAGTGACTCATAGTTTTCAGCATACAAGCCTTTCACTTCTTTGGTCAACTTTATTCCTAGGTATTTGATTGATTTTGCTGAAACAGTAAATGGGAGTGATTTCTGGATGTCTTCTTCAGACATCCAGAAAGCTTCTGCACATCCAAAGAAACTATTAAACAAACAAAGAGACCCCTCACAGAATGGGAGAAGATCTTCACATGCCATACATCAGACAAGAAACTAATCACCAAAATATATAAAGAGCTCGGCAAACTTAGCAACAAAAAAGCAAATGACCCCATCCAAAAATACGCAGAGGATATGAACAAAACATTCACTACAGAGGAGATCCAAAAGGCTAACAAACATATGAAAAACTGCTCTAGGTCACTGATTATCAGAGAAATGCAAATTAAGACAACACTAAGATACCACCTCACTCCTGTAAGAATGGCATACATCAAAAAGGACAGCAGCAACAAATGCTGGAGAGGTTGTGGGGAGAGAGGAGCCCTTTTACATTGCTGGTGGGAATGTAAATTAGTACTGCCTCTGTGGAGAGCAGTCTGGAAAACTCTCAGAAGGCTAGACATGGACCTTCCATATGATCCAGTAATTCCTCTCCTGGGATTATACCCCAAGGACTCTATAACACCCAACCAAAAAGAGGTGTGAACTCCTATGTTCATAGCAGCACAATTCATAATAGATAAAACCTGGAAGCAACCCAGGTGCCCAACAACAGATGAGTGGCTGAGAAAGCTGTGGTACATATACACAATGGAATACTATGCAGCTATCAAGAACAATGAACCCACCTTCTCTGACCCATCTTGGACAGAGCTAGAAGGAATTATGTTAAGTGAGCTAAGTCATAAAGATAAATATGAGTATGGGATGATCCCACTCATCAACAGAAGTTAAGTTAGAAGATCTGAAAGGGAAACTAAAAGCAGGACCTGACCAAATTGTAAGTAGGGCACCAAAGTAAAAACCCTTGGTGAGGGGTAGACATGCATCTTCCTGGGCCAGTGGGGGGTGGGAGTGGGTGGGAGGGATGGGTCACAGTCTTTTGGTGGTGGGAATGGTGTTTATGTACACTCCTAGTAAAATGTAGTCATATAAATCACTAGTTAATTAATACGAGAGGGGGAAAATTAATTGTATGTCTTGAAGTTTTTCAAAACACAAACTGAATCTTTTCAATATATAGGCTGTGTAATTGATATGCAGACTCTCTCAAAAGCCTAAACCAAGTAGATCAGAAGCAATCACAGCTCTATACAAGATACTGGGTACTGTACAGCAAACCCTAACAAAAGGACTTTTCAAAGTTAACCCAATTACCAAGTAATGTGATGATAACATTAACTATCAATTGTCTTTTTGAACCCTAAGACAGCAGGAACCTCACATCTCCACTATAGAGCCTCTACTTCCCCCAGTCCTGGAACCCTTGGATAGGGCCCACTTTCCCGTATGCCTCTCCCAATCCATATCAAATAATATTGCACCAGCCGATCACAACCTAACCAACACAACGATTGCCACCTCAACATGCTTCACTTCAGACTGTGTCCAGAGACTTCACGTGTGGAATGACAACCCTTCAGCTTCATTACTCGGGTGAGACCTTTCCTTTCATAGTATACTCTAATTCCATCTCAGGTGGTTCACTTTCTAAAAAAGTCCCCAAACCTAGATATACACCAGTTTCTGTGAGAGAGAGCATATGTTCACACGTATCCGTAAACTACTGCAAAATATATACCTGAAAGCAGAAGTACACTAGAGTTTGCAGTGAGTACCCCCCTAACACTTCCTGTCCACTATTCCCAGCTTTGGGTCCATGATTGCTCAACAATTTGTTTGGCTTCGTATGTTAACTCTCTTTTAAGCCACCAGGTTCCAGATGCCATCAGGATGCCAGCCAGACTTCCCTGGACTGAATACCCCACCAATGTGTCCTGGAGACCCACCCTACTAGGGAAAGAGAGAGGCAGACTGGGAGTATGGATCGACCAGTCAATGCCCATGTTCAGCGGGGAAGCAATTACAGAAGCCAGACCTTCTACCTTCTGCAATTCACAATGACCCTGGGTCCATGCTCCCAGAGGGATACAGAATGGGAAAGCTATCATGGGAGGGGGTGGGATATGGAGATTGGGTGGTGGGAATTGTGTGGAATTGTACCCCTCCTATCCTATGGTTTTGTTAATTAATCCTTTCTTAAATAAAAAAAAAAGGAAAAAAATTATTAAGGGGATTACTGGTATACAGTATGGTTGTTGACACATGGGCACAATCTTTCATCTCCCTGAAACAGATGATTGCAGAACACTCTCACCCCAATTTAAGTCCTTTTCCACCAAAAATGCACCATAATTTCACTGTTTTCTTCACCCCACCCCCTTCGTCTTCCTCCTTAGATTCCTTTGCTTTGGTGCAATGCACCATAACCAGTCTGAGTTTTACTTTTTATTTTCCCTTCATGTCCATATTTCCTCAGTTCCATTAATGAGTGAAATCATCCAGTATATTTCATTCTCTTTTGGTTTATCTCACTTAATATGATTCCTTCAAGTTCCATGAAAGATGAGGCAAAGGAAATGACTTCATATTTTTTTTTCCTCCAGAGTTATTGCTGAGGCTTAGTACCTACACTATGAATCTACTGCTCCTGGTGACTATTTTTCCCCTTTTATTGGAGAGGACAGTGAAATTGAGAAGGGAGGGGAAGATAAAGAGGAGGAGAGAAAGAATGTCACCTGTAGACCTGCATCACCACTTGTGAGGCAACCCTCCTGCAGGTGGTGAGTCAGGGGCTCGAACTGGGATCCTTGAACTTCTGTGCTATGTGCGCTTAAGAGTTCATAATTTTTAATAGCTGGGTAGCATCCCATACTCACAGAGGGATAAAGAATAGGTAAGCTTCCAATAGAGGGGATGGGATATGGAACTCTGGTGGTGGGAATTGTGTACCCTTCTTATCCTACAATCATTAAAAAATATTTGGGGGGCCTGGCGGTAGATCAGTGGGTTAAATGAACATGGCACTAAGAGCAAGGTTTAAGGATCCCGGTTTTAGCCCCTGGCTTCCCACCTGCAGGGGGGTCACTTTGCAAGTGGTGAAGCAGGTCTGCAGATGTCTATCTTTCTTTCCTCCACCTCTGTCTTCCCCTCCTCTTTCTGTCCTATCCAACATCAACAACAACAGCAATAACAATAACAAAAACAAGAAAAACAATAAAATGGAACTATGGTCTCCAGGAGCAGTGTATTCATTGTGCAGGTACCAAGCCCCAGTGACAACCCTGGAGCCAAAAAGAAAAGAAAAGGAAAAAAAAAAAAGAAAAGAAAAAAGAAGAAAAGAAAAGAGAAGAAGAGAAAAGTAGTAAAACCGTGGACCAGTACAGGCCAAGAACAATCAGTTTAGAAAATAGAGCATCAAACAATCCTAGCTCTTAAGGAACAAAGTGCTATTGAGGCAGGTGTGGGGGTGGGGGTGGGGTCCCTTCTCTGAGGGATAGCACAGATCTTTAGCTCATGAGCTTATGTAGACTTGTTCTCCATTGTCTTCTCTGGCAGCAAATGCTAAAACGCTTAGCAATGGGTTAAGCTATGCTATTAATCTTGCTTTTCACATTGAGGCTTCTCATCTTTCCAAAAGATGACTTTTCTAAAATCATGAGTACCATTAACATTAGGCACATATAGTGTGACTCTTAAGATAGTTTCATGAGCTGTAAAAAGTAGTCATAGTTTGTCAAGTTAACAAATCTCTTTCCTTCAGCCTTCTAGCCATCACTAATGTCTTTTTTGGAGAGAGCACACTTTTCTTCTTTTACTTTCCAAAATTATTGTCGGGGAAGAACTATTTCTTTTCCAGAGGCACCTATATGTCTTTCTTGACAACTTGGGGCTGATAACAGAATTTTTCTCATCAATTTTTTCTTGGCTTTTCTGCTGGGGAGGCAAGCTGTTGACCAAAGAATTGTAATAGCAGTTGGGAGATGATGAGTTCACTAAATAACCTAAGGGATGTTTAGTTTTTCCAATAATCAAATATAACTTTGGTAAGAAGTTTTCTGTAATCTTATCCATATTGTGTTATTTATCTGGGAATGTTCAGCCTGCTGGTATACTTAATTAAATATAGGCATGTTCTATTTCTAATTTTGTAAAGATTTATTTATTTTATGACAAAGAGAAAGAAAAGAGAGAGACATCTAGAGGGTGTAGAGGTCGCACAGGCTCTTAAGCTAATTATGGGCCCCAGATCACATCAAATCGATGGGGTTTACAGTCAACAATATTAATACCCCTTTCCTATATTAGGGAGCTACTCTCTTACCTGATCTAGATTTCTGGTCCTTTTCCCAGCCATGACATCATCTCCCCAGACAATAATTAGGATCCACCTGCATATAAGATTTCAGGCTCAGGAAAAAACAACAACAACAACAACAAAAAAAAAACACATTAGTATAGCTACAGACCCTTTGAAATATAACTAAAATATGTCCACTAGTTATCTACAAAATGGAGACCCCCCCAACACTTCATCTGCACTATTCTAGTCTTTAGGTTCATGACTGATCAACAATTTGTTTGGCTTTGTATGTTAACTCTCTTTTCAGCCACCAGATTCCAGATGCTAGCAGGATACAACCAGACTTCCCTGGACAGACAACCCCACCAATGTGCCTTGGAGCTACACTTCCCCAGAGCCCTTCTCCAAGAGAGAAACATGGATCGACCTGTCAACACCCATGTTCAGCAGGGAAGCAATTACAGAAGCCAGACTTTCAACCTTCTGTATCCCACAATGATCTTGGCTCCATACTCCCAGAGGGTTAAAAAATAGGAAAGTGGAGGGGATGGTATACGGAGGTCTAGTGTTGGGAATTGTGTGAAGCTGTACCCCTCTTACCATATGGTTTTGTCAATGTTTCCTTTCTATAAATAAAAAAAAAAAAAGAAAAGAGAGAGACAGAGGCCAGAGCATGTGGTGCTGGAGATCAAACCCAAGGTTTCATGAAAGTAAGACTTGAGCTTTCCCTATTCAGCTACCTCCCCAGTTGCAATACATTCATTATTTTAAAAAGGGTGTCAAAAGCAATGTAATATTTTGTACTGCATTGGAAATACAGCATAATTTTGTACTCTAATTATGTAATTTTGGATGTAATTTGTATCTAATATTGAGTCTTCAATGTTTGGTGATTTGGATAGAGCCTAAATTCTCCATAGGTAAGAGAAAGGTCATGTTCTGTCTTTTGGATGACTAAGAAAGTGTGGACTCCAGTTCTCTGCAGTGCTTAAGCACCCACCTGAATGAGGGGGAATATCTGTGGGACTCATGACAGTGTGACTTGCTCTTTTGTCAGAGTCAAGATTTTGAATCATACTCATTTATAAGATCTCATCTGACACTCATAAAGAGCGTGGATTAGCTATTCTTTCTTACAAATAGGGAACCTCTCTCACTGAGGTAAGTAACTCATCTGAGAATGGACAGAAAATAAGAGCTTGAGTTCAGATTTTTTTTTTTTGCCTCCAAGACTAGTGCTGGGGCTCAGTGCCTGCACTGCGAATCCACTGCTCCTGGAGGCCAATATTTCCCTTCTGTTGCCCTTGTTTATCCTTGTTGTTGTTATTATTATTGTTGGATAGGACAGAGAGAAATAGAGAGGGGATAAGAAAGAGAGGTGGAGAGAAAAATAGACACCTACAGACCTGCTTCATGGCTTGTGAAGTGGTCCCCTGAAGGTGGGTTAGCCAGGGGCTAGAATGGGATCCTTATGCCTGTGCGCTTAACCTGCTGCGCCACCAACTGGCCCCTGAGAATAATCTTTGTCTGCATCATCTCAGAAACTCTATTTCCATGAAATATGTTTTGGAAACCTCAAAAAATTTCTTTCTAGGATACAAGGCCCATTCAAAGAGATGTTTTTTCTTTTTAAAAATATATCTAATCTGTTAGCTCTTTCACTTTCTTAAAAAATAATATTTCCTCTGTTTTTCCCTTGAAAAATAATAGTAATTTTTGGAGTTTTATTTCATATTTGTTCTTTTTTTTTTAATTGACACCTATCATGGCAAGATGTGACATTGTATGTTTCTTATTGTCAAGTGCTCAGCTTTTAGAATTGTACCTATAAAGTAACAATTAAATATCACTTGAATGAATATATAGATCCTTCTCTTTAATTTTGTCCCTATTCTTCCAATGTTCTAATGTTCTAAATAAACTCCCTAAAGGAAAATATTCCATGATTAATCATGTCATGTCAGTTTTACAAAGATCATACTGGTGGATAAATAAATTAAATATCCCAATAAAAATGACTAAAAAGATTTGTTTATCTTGCATACGACAATGAAAAGTGAAAGCCATAGTGTACTAGTTAAATAACAAACATGAATGCTAAACAAAATATTTTTCACATGGTAAGTCTATAAGACAACAAATTTTTGGAAGAAAAGTGGAAACTTTGATCATTCTTATACTCTGCACACAGATGCCAAGAATCTTAATATTGAAAACAGCTGCTTGACTGACAACTTTTCAAATGCTTCAAAATGTTGGATTCAAGGAGGACTCTATTGACACAAACCTTTCATAGAAAGGAAAATGACACTAGGCTTCACCTTCCTTAAGTGAAGATCTCCCCTTGTGAGATTTGGGAATGCTTTCAAATTAAACAGCTTTGAGTATGCATGCCAACTCTATTGACAGCTGATGCAATATCATTAGAAAGGGATAGTTTTCAAAGTAAGGAACATTTTAGTATCTTAAGAGAAATTACATATTAGAGGCCAGTTGCCTGGCTCAGTGCCTTCATTTAATGAATCAGTTAAAGAGAGTCTAATAGTACTAAACTGTAGGTTCCAAGATATTTTATCCATACTGACTGGCCCCCTTACCACAAGACATTTCAGAGAGTTGTCATACAGATGTGACCTCCAGGTATTAGGAAAGTATTTAGGATGAGCATCTCAGTAATGGAAGGACTTAGAGACTATGTAATTCTACTTCTTAGTTTCTTAGTAAAAAAGTACAGTGCAGAAGTCAGGCAGTAGCACAATGGGTTAAGCGCACATGGCGCAAAGTGCAAGGACCAGCATAAGGATCCCAGTTTGAGTCCCCGGCTCCTCACCTGCAGGGGGGTCGCTTCACAGGTGGTGAAGCAGGTCTGCAGGTGTCTATCTTTCTCTCTCCCTCTCTGTCTTTCCCTCCTCTCTCCATTTCTCTTTGTTCTATCCAACAATGACGACATCAATAACAACAACAATAAAACAAGGGCAACAAAAGGGAATAAATAAATAAATAAGATAAAAATATTCATAAAAAAGAAAGTACAGTCCAAGTGTGGGAAAATTGGATAATAAATAACCCAGTAGACTTAGGGTTTTTAGAGCAGCACTTTTCTACAAGAGCTTTCTGTAATACTGCAGTTTTAAGCATGTCAAATGTGGCTAGTGCCAATGAGGGAATGAATTTTAATTTTAATTCCAGCTTAAATAAACACATTCCAATTTTGGTATTTATGAAACTAGTTTTAGTATTCCATGATTTTCTCTGAGTGTTACACAGAATTCTAGAATTCTGTATTATATAGTCTTCTGTTATATCAAACACTAAGTTGCAGATGCCAACCTGACTTCCCTGGGGAAGATGACCTTACCAATATACCCTGGAACCCCACCTCCTCAGAGCCCTACCCACTAGGGAAACATAGAAACAGGCTGGGAATATGAATAGACATGCCAACACCCAAGTCCCGCGGAGAAGCTATTTCAGAAACCAGATCTTTGACCTTCTGCACCCCATAATGATTCTGGGTCCATGCTCCCAGAGAGATAAGGAATAGGAAAGCTTCCAGTGGAGGTGATGGGATATGGAACTCTGGTGGTCGGAAATGCGTAGAATTTTACCTCTTTTATCCTATGGTTTTGCTGATATTTTCTATTTTTTGTTTTTTAAATAAATTTTTAAAAAAGTGAAATTATAACAATTAATATTTCCTTTATTGCCTCCTTGAATCATTTCAGTTATTCAGATGATTCCTAAATCACAATTTAATAAACCATTTACTTCTAAGTATAATCAAGAAATTATAAAGGTCAATTTTCCAGCTCTTTTTTTTAGTTAAACATCTCCTTCTAGAAACACACACTAATCACATTGTTAAGAAAGTAGGACAGGGAGTTTTGCTTTCTTCTACTATGTATTGCCTCAGCAGCTAACAGAAACATTTCAACTTGCCCACCAGCTAGCTGTGTTCTGTGTCCAATTAGTTTCAGTAAATTATTAGAAAAAGAGGAGCATTGTTGAACCAAGAGCTGCATGCAATATTTAGATTTACAAACTAATACAGTATAAAGGCATCCTTAGAAACTTTCATGCTCCTATCTGAAAGACAGGTTCCTTCAAATGATACTATTGGTTCCCAACATCAGAGAGCCAGTCACAGAGAAGTCAGGCAGTGGACACTAAGAGAACTAATTCAAAGGAGGGTATTACTACTTAATGGGCTCAAAAGGCCAACCCTCTTATATCCTCACATGCTTTATACCAGACAATTAGGCTTTCTCGTCCCAATAAAGCCAGGCCTTGAAGACTCATTTTTCTATGTCTATCTTTCAAGAGAAAACAAGAAGTTTTAACCAGACAAAGTCTGCCTCTGTGAATCTACCCCCACCCGTTAGGTGGTAGAATCTCTTCTCCTTAAAATATCTTTGCTATATTTTCAGAATTCAAGAGTGCCCTACCAACAGGATATTCTAGTTGGCTATATTTCTGTCAGCAGAAAATTGGTACATATAAAAACTGGAATTCCAAGAATTATTCTATTTAATTTTGTCTAAGATTTTGCCTGATAATGGAGGGAAATCACAAGCTGGGAATTGGTAGGAAAGCTTCAGATTTCTATCTCTAGAGAATTTGTGGTGAAAATGGTCTCAGAAAACACTTTGATCACAGAGACAATGAGGATGACTTATATGGGCCCATGAGCACATTAAACTGTTTATAGACCACTCTCCCCACCTCTACTCCCCTTTTTTTTGACACACATGAAAGAGGTCAAATCAAAATCAAACTGTAACAAAACTTCTAAAAGTCGAACTATTTTATTTTTTTACCAGAGCACTACTCAGCTCTAGTTTATGGTGGTGTGAGGAACTGAACCTGGGATTTTGAAGCCTGAGGCATGAAAGACTTTTTGCATAATATTATGCTACCTCCCCCACCCTGCCCTTCAGTACTTTTTGATGTTACTCAAGGAAAGGAAAGGAAAACTATACAAAAAATTATTTTTAAGACTTGATCTATTATGAGCATTTTTGATCCAAATAAAAATTCCTAATATAAAATTTAATGGTGATTTTTTATGTGTGTATACAGATTATGTTATATATTAGCAGATAAACATGGATATCTGTAGCTAAAAAATTACATTTCAAATAGGTCAAACCTCAAGGCACTTCAGCAAGGAGTATCGTTTTCCTCAAGCAACAGAAGAGAGATATATTTGAGTATTTAACCAACTTGTAAATCCAGATAATTACTTCCAACAACTCAGCAGAAAATAGTATTTAGTTCATTGTAATACTGCCTTTTATGCCATAACAAACTACTTTGAAATGTAATTACTTTTATAGATACATAATGCTTTCATGTTTTGTTTGCTGACAAATAAACCAAATAGCTGCCAAAGAAGTATCCATGGAATACTTCTCAGAAGTTTATGTTTCACTTTAGCCAAAAAAGAAGAAAAAACTCGGTCAGTGTGTATGTGTGTATCATGAAAACACTTAATCAGAAAGATATACAGATCCTTCTTTTCCATAATCATGAGATCTAAGATTTTCTCAAGGGAAATTTTCCAACATGAGAAAGAAAATACATAGTTCAAAAAGCCCATGTTTTCAATTTGCTGCCACATGGTTTAAATTATCTATGTATTTATTAAGGGTGCTAAATAGGCAGCTTAATTTAGGGAGAGGGGTCATTCAAGTTGAGAAAAATCATGTTTAATCCCTTAGCTATACAGGTTGATTATGCTTTTTAAATGCATGTCTCAGCTAACAAAATCCCCCATGATAAGAAGGTCCCCTGTCTGCTTCTAAATTTGTTGGCTGCCAGTAACAATGGAAACTTGTTAAACTCTTGGCTCTAGGCCCAGGTTCTCTGGGCATCATCCAGAATTAGGGATTTGTCAGTTACTTTCTCTTCATGTTGCCAACGTGCTTGCCTCCAATTTTCCTTCTCTGTTCATGGCATACCACATGTTATATTACTTTACAGTGAAAACAAAAGGGCCATGGCATCAGAACTATGTTACTTGTATAAGTCTGCCTCAGTTTTCTCTATGGATGTGAGATAGAGTGGTTCTGAGGGGAACTATGAAAAAAAAAAAACCATTAGCTGTAAAGAGATTGAAAATTTAAATACTTACTATTCGATGGTATCACGGAATTCTGATTTTAAGGTGTCATAATGGGGTATTTATAATTTTTAAATGAGTTCTTAATGATTTATTAATACAACATGAAATGTTTTAGATGAAATTATATAGTGCTTATAATTTGCTTTTAAGTAAAACAGAGGGAGAAAGTAGATAGAGGTATAGATGAAATAAGGTTGGTAGGATCCTGGTACATGGTGGTGGCAAAGGACATACGCTGGAGGTGAGAGTGTTTTTTAGACACCTATTATGGGGCGATAAGAAATTCTAGCCATGTGTCAACAACTTTAATGTAAATCATTAATGCGTACGCACACACACACACACACCATAAAAATGATTGTTTGAAGTAGTTGATGGGAACATGAGGGTTCCTTAGATTCCTATGTATATGTAGATTACTATATATAATTTGTATATATTGTCTACATTCTCCAGTAACTAAAAAGATAATAATCCAGAGAAAAAGAGAGAGAGAGACAGAGAGAGACAGAAAGTTCAAGAAGAGTATAAGCTTCCCAAGTAGTCCTCTCTGAACTATCAGTAAATCTTAAGGAAATAGAGTGAGAGTCTAAGAATCTTTAAGGGCCTGGCTTTCAACTTTGGTATTTATGAAACAGTAGTTTTAGTGTTCCCTGCATTGTCCTGAGTGTTACACAGAATTCTAGAGTTTTGTATTATATAGTCTTATGTTATATCAAACACATTACTGATTAGGACCTGAGGGCTAGTAAACTTTTCTCAAGGTTAGAGTTTATGGGTCTTTCTCCTTGAGTTTCTGATTACTGTGCTCTATATTCACAGGACTGAAATGTCTTGGGTCATTTGCTATTCCATGGCTCCCAGAACACAACAAAAATGGATTTTTCATGTGACTCTGTCTCCAGATGCATACACACAGTCCTCAAGTTCCACATATTTTTATTCTCAACCCTCTGTGTGGCCAGACAATGGCAGGAAGCATTTCTCCAGGTCAGCTCACAGCAGCTTTCCTTCCTCCTGGATCCAGTGCTCTGGTTTCAGTTATCCATTTCCATCCAAGTGCTAAATGAAATCCATCTCAGAAACTCACAAGAGTCTGACCTACTCTTTACCTGATCTCAGTGGCTATTTTGACTACCAGAGTGTTTATTCCATTATTAAGCAGGCTGAAAAGCAGACCAAAGTGACAGGGCCAAGCACAGACCTCTTGCTCTCTTGAACCAAATTCCTGAAGGTAATCTGTTTTCCTAGGGCAGCTCCCAAAAGCCTCCTCTTGAAGAGCTAGCTTTCATTTTTAGCAGACACGGATTAGTGGATTAGTATATTGACATCAAAAGATCCTACAACGTGCTGGGTCCTAGTGCAGTATCTTCTTCCCTCGTTTGGTCTGATTTACTATCTCAACAGAGATCCTTGAGAAAAAAAAGGAAGATAAAATTATTCTATGAAAATAAATTGTCAATAAGGACCAAGATACTGAAACAGTAGAACAACAGAGCAAAGGAAACCACTAATCTTCTGTACTAGACTTTTTAGAGCTCCAAGATTTCTCAGAGTTGATAAAATTTTTTTTAAATATTTATTTATTCCCTTTTGTTGCCCTTGTTGTTTTATTGTTGTAGTTATTATTGATGTCATTGTTGTTGGATAGGGCAGAGAGAAATGGATAGAGGAAGGGAAGACAGAGAGGGGGAGAGAAAGACACCTGCAGATCTGCTTCACCTCTTGTGAAGCGACTCCCCTGCAGGTGGGGATCTGGGGGCTCGAACCGGGATCCTCACTCTGGTCCTTGTGCTTTGCACCACGTGCACTTAAGATACAATATTTTTATTCTTGAAGGAAGGGAGAAGGTGAATTTTGTCTTATCCCTACATATACATTTACATCCATATACATATGTATATGTATATATATATACATATATACATATAAATCCAGTTCCCAAGTAGTATTTGTCTCTGGATCTACTGTATCTCCTCTATTTGTCCAGTATCAATCACTCCCTATGAGTCAATCATAGTATTGTAGAGACAAAATAGCCAGTTAATAAATTGACTTTATATTAATAAACATGAAAAACTATACCCATAAATAAAGTACAAGACATTAAATAGTGTAATATTTATAAAATAGGGTGCTAGAATTAGGGCCTAGGGGTCTCAAAGAAGGCAATAGTCCCGGTTATGTCTGGTTCATGGAGGGGAAGCTGGCTAGCAAGGACTCACTGCACCTCAGACTAGATGTATACAATCATTCTTCTAGAACTCTATCTCTCAATTTATGTGATTGAGGGACCATGGAACAGAAATGTTGGCAATTTGCATATGGCCCTATAAAGAGATTGTGACAAGGTCAAGGTTGGGACAGAGGTTGGTGATTCACGGCTCACTGCTTCTTTTATCAGTGTCAGTGCTAGGAGTCACCTTACATCATTAATTAATCCAAATATGCCTGCTTCTTTCATCCAGAACAAGACTTGAAAAATCACCAGTGGTTCTCAGCTTGAAACTAATTTTAAATGAAGGGAAATAACTGTTCTATAAACTCTATCCATTTTCCTTACAGTACATGATGAGCACTGGGGCTCTTTGCTTAAGTCCCTTATGGTAAAACCAAAACAAAATGTAATGCTCATTCCAATAAACTTGCAGTCAACCCTAGCACAGAAGCAAAATCCCATGCAGAGAATATAACCCCTTGTTCCTCACAAATATAAAAGAGAAAGAGATTTGTGAGTAGTGCTTTCAGCTGTACGAATAGGCCATTGTTCATTAAGCATCTTGTTGAAAGTTCTCCTTTAAAACTTGTTTTTTTTCCACTTAAACCCTGAATTAATTTTCTTGTTTACCTACCAGTAGGAAAACTTTAAAAAGGAGTATTTCAAAAACAGAAAGGAAATGTAAAGAAAGAGGATAGGAGGGAAGGATGGGGGAGAGACAGAGAAAGACAGTGAGAGAGACTGGAATTCGAATGAACCTATAACTAGAATATTTGTACTTAGCCAGCTCTAGCAGTTCAGCCATAATGTATAAAAATAACACAGTTAAGACTTTAATGATATTCAGGATGGATGTTCAGCTTCATGGGGTGGGGGTGGGGGTGGGGGAGGGGTGATGGGATGGGACACAGTCTTTTGGTGGTGGGAATGGGGTTTATGTACACTCCTATTAATTTGTAGTCATATAAATAAAACAATTTAAATTATTAATAAAAAAAGTTCACTTTCTAACAAAGTCCCATAATCTAGATATACACCAGTTTCTGTGAGAGAGAGCTTATGTGCACACGTATCCATAAACTACTGCAAAATATATACCTGAAAGCAGAAGTACACTAGAGTTTGCAGTGAGTACCTCCCTAACACTTCCTCTCCACTATTCCAAGTTTGGGATCCATGATTGCTCAACAAATTGTTTGGCTTCATATGTTAACTCTCTTTTCAATCACCAGGTTCCAGATGCCACCAGGATGCTGGCTAGGCTTCCCTGGATTGAAGACCCCACCAATGTGTCCTGGAGCTCAGCTTCCCCAGAGACACACCTTACTAGGGAAAGAGAGAGGCAGACTGGGAGTATGGACCGACCAGTCAACGCCCATGTTCAGCGGGGAAGCAATTACAGAAGCCAGACCTTCTACCTTCTGCAACCCTCAACGACCCTGGATCCATGTTCCCAGAGGGCTAGAGAATGGGAAAGCTACCATGGGAGGGGGTGGGTCATGGGGATTGGGTGGTGGGAATTGTGTGGAGTTGTACCCCTCCTACCTTATGTTTTTGTTCACTAATCCTTTCTTAAATAAAAAATTAAAAAAAAAAGAAACCTATAAAAAAAAAGACTTTAGTAAGCCTTGATTTCTTGTCAGATTAGCAAAGGGTTATAAGACACTAATGTTTCTTTCTTTTTTTTTTTTTGGCCACAGTTATCTCTGGGGCTCAGTGTAGCACTACCAATCCACCGTTTCTGGGGCCAACTTTTCTTTTTACCATTTTATGCAGTAGGACAGAGAGAAATTGAAAGGGGAGGAAAAGGTAGAGAGATAGAGAGAAAGACACCTGCAGACCTGCTTCACTACTCATGAAGCATCCCTCCTGCAGGTGGGGATCAGGAGTTTGAACCTGGGTCCTTGTGAAGTCATTGCACATAGAGCTATGTGTGTTTACCCAGGTGTGTCACTGATCCACAGACTCTAATAATTCTAATGCTTACATCTCAAGACTTAATATTGAGTGAAACAGGGTTCACATAGGAAGAAAAAAAAAAGGAAGGGGATGCTACTATACAATTCCAGTCTGAACTGGAAGAGATTCCAAGATTCCAAAATTCCAAGATTCCACCTTCAAAATTCTAAGGTTGTGATCTGTGTAATTGAAAGTTGTGACAGATTTCTAATTGTGTACCCAAATCTCCCAGTTTTAGATGAGTACCTGTAAAGCTAATTACTTCATTAAAAAAAAGATTTAGCTATTTGTTTACTAGATAGATGATAGACAGATAGATAAATTGATAGATAGATAGATAGATAGATAGATAGATAGATAGATAGATAGATAGATAGAAACAATAGCATTGTGACCGGGTGGTGGTGCACCTAGTTGGATGCAGATGTTACAGTGTGCAAGGACCTGGGTTCAAGCCCATGGTCTCCACCTGTAAGGGGAAAGATTTGCAAGTGGTGAAACAGTGTTGCAGGTGTCTTTCTGTCTCTGTTCTTCTCTCTCTCTTGATTTCTGGCTGTCTCTACACAATAAATAAAGTTAATATATATTTTTTTAGTTTTAACCCTACCAATGTGACCCCCAGTTCCCGAGATCCCTGCCCCACTATGGAAAGAGAGAGACAGGCTGGGAGTATGGATCGACCTGTCAACACCCATATTCAGAGGGGAAGCAATTACAGGATCCAGACCTTCCACCTTCTGCATCCCACAATGACCCTGGGTCCATACTCCCAGAGATACAAATAATAGGAAAGCAATCAGGGGAGGGGATGGAATATGGAGTTCTGGTGGTGGGAATTGTATAGAGTTGTACCCCTCTTATACTATGGTTTTGTCAATGTTTCCTTTTTATAAATAAAAATAAAGAAATTAAAAAGAGGGGGAGATTCTGGAAGATGACAGAATGAGAAGCTGCTAGTGGCTTGAGCTCCAACAACATCTACTAGAAATGGTAGGACATTTTGCCTTTAGTAGGCCAGTCAATAAGGGGTCCTAGTGATGACACCAAAGAGGTGACTATAACTCAATTTGGGGAAGAAAGTAGAGTAAAAAGAAAGGGAAAATTTGTTTTTTCTTTTAAATTATTATTCCTGAAGTGCACCCCCCCCTGCATAACCAGTCCCTGGGGACCAGAGATCTGCTCTTAGCAGGCTCCCCTGCTGAGCTTCTTTCTTTACCAAGATTCCTGTCCCACCCGGGGGTGCCATTCATTCCAATTCTATTCCCTTCTGAAACCTTTGGCCTTTTTTCTTTCTAAGTAGCCAATCAGCTGCCTCTTCTCAGGGGGCCTGAGGCAATCTGAAGCCATCCAAGCTGAAGACAGAACAGGGTTTTTTACTCTGTTCTATTTTATTATCAATACAATATAAACTCTTACCCCTTTCCCCCTCTCCTTCAGGTTGACCAGAATTAACTCTTGGTGTATTTTCCATTGCTAGGGGACTGGGTGTCTTATTCACTGCTAAAATAACTTACTACACTTTTCCTACCCCCCCTACCCATTCTCTCCCTTCCCCCACCCCGCATAGCTAATAAAATAATAAAAAATAAATAAATAACTCTTTCATTTCACAGCTCTTTTATTACTGTTCTTTTTCTTATCTTTTATTTTTTTCTCTCTCTTTTTTCTTCTTTTTCTCATTCTTGTCATCCTTTCTTCTGTCCTCCTTCAGCTTTCTGAAATCACTGATGCACGTTTGGGAATTATTTTGGGAAGAAATCTGACTCAGAGTGGACTCTCTCTGCGTGTATCTCTGCTCTACTTCCCTTTCTCCTTTAGCTACCCCTAGAATATACAGTGGATAGTAGATTTGCATAACTGTCTATTCCTGCTATTCTTGTCTAGTCCTGAGGTCTTTTTTTTTTTTCTTAACAACCAGCTGCCTCTGCTCAGAGGCTTGAGGCAATCTGGGACAGGTTATTTAACCTGCTCTATTTTATTATTAATATTATATAAAGGTGTATATCTTCCCCTCACTCCTTTAGGTTGAACAGAATTAACTCTTAGGGTATCTTTCATTGCTAGACGACTGGCATCTTATCCATTGTGAGAGGAACTTGTCTCATTACTCCTACCTCCTCTGCAGACTCTCCCCTTCTCCTTCCTCCTAGCTAATTAAAAAAAATAAAATAAAAAATAAATTAATCAATTAAAAAACTCTCTTTTCACTGCTCTTTTATTACAGCTCTTTTTCTTATCTCTTTTCTTTTCTCTCTCGTTTCTATTTTTTTTTATCTTGTCTTCTATTTCTTCCTTCCTTCTAATTTGTCTTTCTGAATTCACTGATATTCATTTGTGAATTATTTTGGGGAAGAAATCTGTATCAGAGTGGACTCTCTATGTGTGTATCTCTGCTCTACTTCCCTTTCTCCTCTTGCTACCTTTAGAATATACAGTGGATAGTAGATTTGCATAATTGTCTATTCTGTTATACCTTCTTTCCTTTCTCTTTCTTCTTCACTTGGACTTGGTTGCTATTTTTCATGGACTGGAGACATTGTTTGGCTAACTGGTAGTGATTAAACTGCTTCAATCCTTGGTTCAGTAGCAATTTTAATTCCTGATGTTGGTGATTGCATTTGTCATAAAGGTATTTAGTACAGTGTTGCCTGTACTCAAAACACAACAACTGAGGAACAACAGAACATAAAAATAAAAAACACATAAATCAAAAAAATGGGTAGATCAAAAACAAATAAAACTGCTACTACAATGAATGAAGATAAGAGCCGAGAAGAAACTACAAATCAGCCAGAAGTAACCATAGATAAGAAAAGTATGCAAGCAATAATAAACTTATTAATCACAGAAATGAAAACAATAATGGAAGAAAGGAATGGCAGTATTAGGGAAACAACAATTAAGATCCCTAAGGAAAACACGGATTAACTAGAGGCAATTAGAGAACTGAAAGCTGAAATAGCTGAACTGAGGAAAGAAGCTGAGGGAAGGGAAAGCAGATTAAAAGAAGCAGAAAACAGAATTAGTCAGACAGAGGATGAATTAGAGAAAACTAAGAAAGAGGTGAAAGATCTCAAAAAGAGATTGAGAGACACTGAAAACAACAACAGAGACATATGGGATGATCTCAAATCCTTCCAGAGGAAGAAAGAGAGGAAGGCGAAGGAAACATTCTAGAGGAAATTATAGAAGAAAACTTCTCAGACCTGAATAACACAAAGGACATCAAGATTCAAGAGGCCCAGAGAGTACCAAACAGAATCAACCCAGACCTGAAGACACCAAGACACATCATAGTCACAATGAGAGTAAAGATAAAGAAAGGATCCTAAAGGCTGCAAGAGAGAAACAAAAAATCACATACAGGGGAAAACCCATAAGACTATCAGCAGACTTCTCCACTCAAACTCTAAAAGCCAGAAGAGAATGGCAAGATATCTATTGAGCCCTGAATGAAAAAGGGTTTCAACCAAGGATAATATATCCTGCTAGACTTTCATCAAACTACATGGAGGGATCAAAACTTTATTAGACAAACAACAGTTAAAGGAGGCAACCATCAACAAATCGGCCCTGAAAGAGATTCTAAAAGACCTCTTATAAACAAGAACATCACTACAATACTTGCAATATATCAGAGCAAACAAAAATTTGTTGAACAATGGCACTACAATACATGAAATACATAATATCAATAAATGTCAATGGCTTAAACTCACCCACCAAAAGGCACAGAGTGGGGGGGATGGATCAGAAAACATATCCCAACCATATGCTGCTTGCAAGAATCCCATCACACAACAAGATAAACACAGACTTAAAGTGAAAGGATGGAAAACTATCATACAGGCTAACAGACCACCAAAAAAGTCAGGAACAGCCATTCTCATATCAGACACAATAGATTTTAAATTAAATAAAGTAATAAAAGATAGGCAAGGACATTACATAATGATTAGAGGATCAATCAGCCAAGAAGACTTAACAATTATTAACATCTATGCTCCCAATGAGGGACCATCTAACTACGTCAAGCACTTACTGAAGAATTTCAAAAATACATCAATAGTAATACAATAATAGTGGGAGACTTTAATGCCCCACTCTCAATAGACAGATCAACAAAGCAGAGAATCAACAAAGATACAAGAGAATTAAATGAAGAGATTGACAGGCTAGACATCTTTGACATTTTCAGAATCCTTCACCCCAAAAAACTGGAAAACACCTTCTTTTCAAATCCACATAACACATACTCAAGGATAGACCACATGTTAGGCCACAAAGACAGCAACCATAAATTCAAGAGCATTGAAATCATCCCAAGTAACTTCTCAGACCACAGTGGAGTAAAACTAACATTTAACAACAAACAGAAAATTATTAAAAGACACAGAATTTGGAAACTAAACAACAGGCTCCTTAAGAACCACTGGGTCAGAGAGTCACTCAACCAGGAAATTCAAATGTTCCTGGAAACAAATGAATATGAAGACAAAACCTATCCAAATATTTGGGACACAGCTAAAGTATTATTGAGAGGGAAACTTATAGCCATACAATCACATATTAAACAACAAGCAAAAGCTCAAATGAACGACATTACTACACACCTCAAGGACTTAGAGGAAGAGGAACAAAGGAACCCTAAAGCAACCAGAAGGACAGAAATCACTAAAATTAGAGCAGAAGTAAACAACATCGAAAATAAGAAAACCATACAGAAGATCAATGAAGCCAAATGTTGGTTCTTTGAAAGATTAAACAAAATTGACAACCCCCTAGCCAGACTCACCAAACAGAAAAGAGAGAAGACTCAATAGAATTGTAAATGATGGAGGAGATTTTACAACTGACATCACAGAAATCTAGAAAATCATGAGAAATTTCTATGAAGAACTGTACGCCACCAAGCTAGAGAATCTGGAAGAAATGGAACAATTTCTAGAAACATATGTCCTTCCAAAACTAAACTAAGAACTGCAAAACCTAAATGCACCAATCGCAGACAAAGAAATTGAAACCGTTATTAAGAATCTCCCCAACAACCAAAGTCCTGGACCAGATGGCTTCACAAACAAATTCTACAAAATTTTCAAGAAACAGTTAGTATCCATACTTCTTAAGCTTTTCCATAAGACTGAAGAAACTGGAATACTCCCTTCCACCTACTATGAAGCCAACATCACCCTGATACTAAAAGCTGATAGGGACACAACAAAAAAGGAAAACTTGAGATCAATATCTCTGATGAACATAGATGCCAAAATATTAAACAAGATCTTGGCCAACCGGATACAGCAACACATCAAAAAGATTGTTCATCACGACCAAGTGGGATTCATCCCAGGAATGCAAGGCTGGTTCAACATCCGTAAGTCAATCTATGTCATTCACCACATCAATAAAAGCAAAGCCAAAAACCACATGATTATCTCAATAGATGCTGAGAAAGCCTTTGACAAAATACAACACCCATTCATGCTCAAAACTCTATAAAAAATAGGAATAGATGAGAAATTCTTCAAGATAGTGGAATCTATATATAGCAAACCTACAGCCAACATCATACTCAATGGACAGAAGCGGAAAGCATTCCCACTCAGATCAGGGACTAGACAGGCTGTCCACTGTCACTGTTACTCTTCAACATAGTATTGGAAGTTCTTGCCATAGCAATCAGGCAAGAGAAAGGAATCAAAGGAATACAGATTGGAAGGGAAGAAGTCAAGCTCTCACTATTTGCAGATTATATGATAGTATACATAGAAAAACCTAAAGAATCTAGCAGAAAACTACTGGAAGTTATTAGGCAATATAGCAAGGTATCAGGGTACAAAATCAATGTACAAAAATCAGTGGCATTTCTTTATGCAAACACTAAATCTGAAGAAGATATTCAGAAATCACTCCCATTTACTTTTTCAGCAAAATCAATAAAATACCTAGGAATAAAGTTGACCAAATTAGTGAGAGACTTGTATACTGAAATCTATGAGTCGCTACTCAAGAAAATAGAAACTGATACCAAGATATGGAAAGATATCCCATGCTTAAATTGGAAGAATAAATATCATCAAAATGAATATTCTCCCCAGAGCTATATACAAATTTAATGCAATACCCATCAAAGTTCCACCAAGCTTCTTCAAGAGAATAGAATAAAAACTACAATCATTTATCTGGAACCTGAAAACACCTAGAATTGCCAAAACCATTTTGAGGAAAAGAAACAGAAATGGAGGCATCACACGCCCAGATCTCAAACTATATTATAAAGCCATCATCATCAAAACAGCATGGTACTGGAACAAAAATAGGCACACAGGCCAGTGGAACAGAATTGAAAGCCCAGAAATAAATCCCCACACCTATGGACATCTAATCTTTGATAAGGGGGCCCAAAGCATTAAAAGGAAGAAGGAGGCTCTCTTCAATAAATGGTGCTGGGAAAACTGAGCTGTAACATGCAGAAGAATGAAACTGAACCACTTTGTCTCACCAGAAACAAAACTCAACTCCAAATGGATCCAGGACCTGGATGTTAGACCAGAAACAATAAAATACTTAGAGGAAAACATTGGTAAAACACTTTCCTACCTACACCTCAAGGACAACTTTGATGAAATAAACCCAATTGCAAGAAAGACTAAAGCAGAAACATACCAATGGTACTACATCAAATTGAAAAGCTTCTGAACAGCCAAAGAAACTATTAAACAAACAGAGAGCCCCCTCCCAGAATGGGAGAAGATCTTCACATGCCATACATCAGACAAGAAACTAATCACCAAAATATATAAAGAGCTCAGCAAACTTAGCACCAAAAAAGCAAATGACCCCATCCAAAAATGGGCAGAGGATATGAACAAAACATTCACCTCAGAGGAGATCCAAAAGGCTAACAAACATATGCAAAACTGCTCTAGGTCACTGATTGTCAGAGAAATGCAAATTAAGACAACACTGAGATACCACCTCACTCCTGTAAGAATGGCATATAGCAAAAAGGACAGCAGCAGCAAATGCTGGAGAGGCTGTGGGGATAGAGGAACCCTTTTGTATTGCTGGTGGCAATGTAAATTGGTCCAGCCTCTGTGGACAGCAGTCTAGAGAACTCTCACAAGGCTAGACATGGACCTTCCATATGATCCAGTAATTCCTCTCCTGGGGTTATACCCCAAGGACTCCATAACACCCAACCAAAAAGAGGTGTGTACTCCTGTGTTCATAGCAGCACAATTCATAATAGCTAAAACCTGGAAGCAACCCAGGTGCCCAACAACAGATGAGTGGCTGAGAAAGCTGTGGTATATATACACAATGGAATACTATACAGCTATCAAGAACAATGAACCCACCTTCTCTGACCCATCTTGGACAGAGCTAGAAGGAATTATGTTAAGTGAGCTAAGTCATAAAGATAAAGATGAGTATGGAATGATCCTACTCATCAATAGAAGTTGAGAAAGAAGATCTGAAAGGGAAACTAAAAGCAGGATCTGACTAAATTGAAAGTAGGGCACCAAAGTAAAAACCCTGTGTTGAGGTGTAGACATGCAGGCCGGTGGAGGGTGGGGGTGGGTGGATGGGATGGGACACAGTCTTTTGGTGGTGGGAATGGTGTTTATGTACACTCCTAGAAAAGTGTAGTCATATAAATCACTAGTTAATTAATATGAGAGGGGGAAAATTAATTGTATGTCTTGAAGTTTTTAAAACACAAACTGATTCTTTTTAATATATAGGCTGTGTATTTGATATCCAGACTCTCTCAAAAGTCTAGACCAAGTAGATCAGAAGCAACCGGTGTCACAACTACATACAAGATACTGGGTACTATACAGCAAACCCTAACAAAACGACTTTTCAAAGTTAACCCAATTACCAAATAATGTGATTAGAACATTAACTATCCATTGTCTTTTTGAGCCCTAAGACAACAGGAACCTAACATCTCCACTATAGAGCCTATATTTCCCCCAGTCCTGGAACCTTAGGATAGAGCTCACTTTACCGCATGCTTCTCCCAATCCATATCAAATAATATTACATCTGCCAATCGCAACCTAATCAACACAACGACTGCCACCTCAACATGCTTCAGCTCAGACTGTGTCCAGAGACTTCACATGTGGAATGACAACCATTCAGCTTCATAACTTGGGTGAGACCTTTCCTTTCATAGTATTCTCTAATTCCATCCCAGGTGGTTCACTTTTTAACAATGTCCCAAAACCTAGATATAGACCAGGTTCTGTGAGAGAGAGCCTATGTTCACACTTCTCCATAAACTAGTGCAAAATATATACCTGAAAGCAGAAATACAGTAGAGTTTGCAGTGAGTACCCCCCTAACACTTCCTCTCCACTATTCCAAGCTTTGGGTCCATGATTGCTCAATAATTTGTTTGGCTTCGTATGTTAACTCTCTTTTCAGACACCAGGTTCCAGATGCCAGCAGGATGCCGGCCAGGCTTCCCTGGACTGAAGACCCCACCAATGTGCCCTGGAGCTCTGCTTCCCCAGAGACCCACCCTACTAGGGAAAGAGAGAGGCAGACTGGGAGTATGAACCAACCAGTCAACATCCATGTTCAGCGGGGAAGCAATTACAGAAGCCAGACCTTCCACCTTCTGCAACCCACAATGACCCTGGGTCCATGCTCCCAGAGGGATAGAGAATGGGAAAGCTATCAGGGGAGGGGTTTTGATATGGATATTGGGTGGTGGGAATTGTTTGGAGTTGTACCCCTCCTACCCTATGGTTTTGTTAATTTATCCTTTCTTAAATAAAAAATAAATTAAGAAAATTAAAAAGAAACAATAGT
This sequence comes from Erinaceus europaeus, assembly GCF_950295315.1. Lineage (NCBI taxonomy): Eukaryota > Metazoa > Chordata > Mammalia > Eulipotyphla > Erinaceidae > Erinaceus > Erinaceus europaeus. The sequence continues at coordinate 82,754,344 of NC_080168.1, read as the reverse complement.
ATCATTCTGACATTTGGTTTAAACTGGAGAGTCCTATGCACTTGCAAGTCCTATGCTTCCTTACTGTGCCACTTACTGGACCACACTATTTTATTTCGTATTCTCCTCTATAGCTGGGTGAACCTATTGACTAAATTCCAGCTTATGGAAAGTGACATGAAAATATATTTGCCACTTTTCGATCTCAGCACTGACACAACTGATATATACATTCTCAGACTCTTTCATCTTTCCTATTTTCTGAAAAACAGTGTGAAGTAGTCTCTTTGAAACAAACAACAACAAAGCAGCAATGTATTGAAAATACTGGGGCTACCTACCAGTCTGAAACCACTTCTTTTTTATGTTTTTATTTTATTTATATAAAGGATACACTGAAAAAACCATAAGATAAAAGGGGTACAACTCCACACAATTCTCACCACCAGAACTCTCTATCCCATCCCCTCCCCTGATAGCTTTCCTATTCTTTAACCCTCTGGAAGTATGGGCCCAAGGTCATTGTTGAGTGCAGAAGGTGGAAGGTCTGGCTTTTGTAATTGCTTCACTGCTGAACTACTTGTGTGCTGAACAATAAGGTGAGCAAAGTACTTTTCTTTCTGTATTCTAAGCTTCCCCCCACAGTGTTATGGGATCCATTTGTTATAGCAGCTTAATTCTAACATAGTTCTTTCATGGTTTGAGGTCTAAAGGCTCTATACATGCTTCCCAGTAACACAAACTTATTTATTTTTGGTATTAAGAGTAAACAGTTCAGGGCAAGAAGATAGCTCATCCAGTAGAACTCACACTTTACTATGTGCAGAGACCAGGATTCAAGCCTCCAGCACATAGGAACACTATACAGACGGGAAGTTTCACAAAAATTGGGTTAGTGCTGTGGTGTTTTTTCCTTCTCTCATGGTTTATGTAATTGAAAAGTTAAAAATAAAATAAAAAGTCCACTGAGAACAGTGGAATCATATGAGTGAGAAGGATGGAGATGAAAAAGAGTTGGAAAAGCAGAACTGTGTGAATGATCAGAGCAGTTTCCTCATGAAATTCTTGCTTTAGATTTGTCTGTCCTAAGAAAATGATGAAATCAGAAAACAATCAACATGGTATTCCCTATTTTCTACATACATTTTCATATTTAAGAAACAATTTAAAGTGTTACCATTAAAGAAATGTTTCTATAGAATATGTGTGTGTGTGTGTGTGTGTGTGTGTGTGTGTGTGTGTGTGTGTGCGCGCTCCTCTTATGCTATTCTGAATTTATTAAGTTTGGACCCAGCTGACTTTGTTGTTGCCTCCAGAGTTTCACCACTCCTTTTTTACATATGCAGAGAGAGATAAACAGATTGAGACAGAAAGAAAGACAAAGATAAAGAGACAGTGGGAAAGAGGGAAAGATACCTATGCTTCCACCAGCATAGTGGAGGCTCCAAGCTCCAGGCTCTGCCTCTCTAAGCATCTTCTAGAATTAGGGAATTGTCAGTCACTTTCTCTTTATGTTGCCAATGTGCTTGCCTCCAATTTTACTTCTCTGTTCCTGGCACACCACATGCTTGTTATTTTACTTCACAGTGAAAACAAAAGGGCCATGATGTCAAAGTTTCAGTTGTATACATAGCAAAACAGATACACTATCTAGGTAAGCTATCTTGTCAACCTCCAGATGAATTTCACATTTTAAAGTATTTTGACCTTTTCTATTTGATTCTAATGTAAGACACCTTTATTTGATGACATATATTTGAAACTAAGACTCTTCCAGTACTTCACAAATGTCATTTGGGTGGTTCACACAAGTAGAATATATTACATGGTTATCCCATAGATTCTGATAAATATCTAGAATAATAACTACTACAGTTCATTTTTTACCACTAACTTCTTAACAGATAATAACTTTTTGATGAAGTAATTAGCTAGTTAAGTAGTTCTCCAATAATTGCTGGGTAATAGAATCACCATTTCAAATATTTAGGAGGCAACTCTCATCCCACAGCCTAAGTGTCCTCCAGGTTGAAGTACCACTTTATAGTTCCATAGGACAATTCCTGTGTAAAGGAAATGAAGCCTCCACAGAATCCCTAGTTTTATTCTCAGTTCAAGGTGGATATTGGAGGTATTTAATAAAGGCTTGATGTATGAATGTATACATGAATTCAAATTCTCAGGACTTCTGAATATCTCCTTATCACTAATGCTAGCCACAGAGAACTATCAAAGTGCTGCTTACTTGAACTCTAATCCAGAAGTTTTCAATTTTAATATGCCCAGGAATACTCTAGAGGATTTAACTTTTTAAAATGCATAATATTGTCTATTTCAAGATGGTTTTATTGAGTATGCCTAGAGTGGGAAACAGGAGTACACATTTTGAGCAAAAGTCTGGGTGATTCTAAGCAATACCTTTTGACAAAAGCTGAGTTCAGTGATAGTACATGAAGCTATTGCATGGCTAATTAGCAAGGAATCATTTTATCAGCCACAAGTGATCACTGACAATAACAATATGGTCACATTAAAATTTTTTTTTGAAAATGTTACCATTTGTATTGAGTCTGGGAAGCTGACACAACTGGTATTATCATTGATATTTTGATGATTCCAGGGGATTTTTATGCTTCTGTCACTTACCAGTTACTGTGTAGACTTTTACTTGCACTGCCTTCAAGACAGCTAACATTAGAAAAAAATCCACTGAGAAGCAATAGCTACAAATAGTGTTTCTTTTTGTAAGGTAATCTTATTCTAGCAACTATCCTCCAAAGCAGGATGAATACTGAAAATGATGATGCAATGCCAACTATATTCTGCATCAAACATAACTTATGCTGAATCAGAAACCAGTTCAGTTAGGGAAAAGGTATTAAAAAGTAACTACAAGATAAAAAGAAATTAGTAGTGGGAGCTCCTATCCCAAGTAACAAAGAAATCAAATGCTTAGGTAAAACACTGTAACTTCATCTAGTTCATCCCGGTTTTCTTTTTCATTTCTACTGCAATGTTTGCATAAGATTCTCAAATAGAGTTGTTTTTTTTTTCTTTTTTGATGTCTGCTGGCATGAAAAGTATAGGTTTTCTTTTTTTCATATACCAAGGGTAAAAGTTACTTAATTTGATTTGAGGACTTTTCTGACCTTAGTCTCACAAACCACAGACAGAAGCACTAGTGATGTCCCCAGTTCTCAAATAGCTTCTTACCATGTTTCAGAACATCATTCCCAAGGATTATCCTGTAAAGCCTTCATACACACACACACACACACACACACACACACACTTGACTAAGAACTCCAGAGTCATGGTCAACTATAAAGTAGTACATGTATTATCCCCCTCTCTCTTTCCCTCCCTCCTTTCCTTTCTTTTTATCTTTGAGTGCTACAGAAAGACAGAAAGGCAGAGAGACAAAGTGAAAGATTCTGATGCTTCCTTCAATGTGGTAGGAGTGGGATTTGAACCTGATTCTCCTACACAGCAAAGCAGTACATTATCCAAGGGGGCTATTTTGCCTGTCTGAGTTATATTTTCACGAGATCCTTCTAAAGTGTTAGGTACCTTCTCCATAAAGTCCAGGAAAATTTTTGGAGATGGTCATAATATCCAGTCTCTCTAAATCTTCCTTGCATGTTATATGCTAGATAATTCTTGTCACAAAGCTGAGATGATGTCATGGAAAGAAATATTCCTCAGCCATTTTGGCGCTGTGATTTGTAATCCAGGAGAAAGTCAGTTTCTTTTCATTTTTATCTTTGTTTGGTAGGCAGCCTGCCTATAGCTTCAAATCATTCAGTTCTCACCAGGGGTCCATTTATTACCCTGTGGTAAACAATACTAGGAGATCTGGACTCTGCCACTTCCTGTGCTTTTCTTTCATAACACTATAACCCATCCTCCCACAACACCACACAATCAAAAGAATGGAATGCAAGCAAATAGCACACAAGGCAGATGTGTGATGGATTCAGTTTTGGATTCTACTCCAAGTGGTCACTTACCATGTGTGACCTTGAGCAGCTTAGTTCAACTCCATGAGCTTCAATTTTTTTTTCATCAACTTTGACATTTAAACAAAACAAGACATGCTAAGTACTTTGTATGACTTAGCAAGTTCTCAACACCAGATCCTCAGTAGAAGGATGATAGTAGTAATCATGAGACAAGTAGTAATAATGGATGCCCATAACATTTTTTTTGTTGTTGTTCTTGTTGTTTCCAGGGCTTCACTGTTCTGGGCAGACTTTTCAGATAGAAAGACAGTGAGACATAGACAAAGTTAAACATGGGGAACAAAACCACAGCACTAAAGCTACCTCCAGTGTCTGGGGGCTAGACTTAGCTGACAGACTGCTTTGATAATGTAGTTTCTCTGGTTCTCCACTAAGTGAAGAACACAGAAAATTCATACTACCAGAAAATTTACCTTATCACATATGTAGAATTCAAGGTATTTATAGACCTTATAAGTTTGCAGAACAAATCTGTGGTTTATTTGTATTACCTTGTTCTCCTTCTAACTCTTTTATTTCAGTGATACTCAGTTATGTCTCTCTGAAAAGCAAATAATCAGTATTTCTGACACTGTGTAGCCACTTCTTAGAAGGGGGGAAAGGCTGGACAACAATTCTAGACTCTGCAGTGATCCTTGAGTTTCATCTGTTCTCTGGTTTTCTGAGAAGTCACCAATGACATCAATCAGATATGCTGTCAACATTCACAACCTCCAGGCTGCTGAAATTGAAAGGGTCTCTACTTGCTTTCCCTGGCTACATATGGAAAATTTGGAGTTTCTTTTGGGAGGGGAGCGTGAGGGGGGTGGATGGGTGGGGGATAAGAACCAACAGAGAAAGGGAGTCAGCAGTGAGAGGTGGCAGCAATGCCAGCTATTCATGTTTTTGTGACTGCCCTGGACAGTGTGGGCATTGTTTAAAAATCACAGTGAAATTGTCCTTCATGGCCCTCAATCTTATGAGCTTCCCAGCCACTTTTCCACATTAATCATCTGAATTGACGTGAGTAAATAATACCTCATGTGGCAGTGATGACAGTTGTTTCCACAGTGTATTCATTTCAAGGAACTCATGATTTTTGCTTGAAAAGGAAGTGTTAGTGAGTAACTTTGGAAGATACTGAAGTCAGAATATATGGATATTTTTTGTGAGAAACAATATAAAACTCAGAAAACTAATGCTAGGAGAAGCTGAGGGTAGATGAGAGTGGTGAATTATGCTCTCAGCACAATGACACTTTATGACTTTGATGAGAAATAGAAAAAAATCAGCAACACTAACGGTCACCACTTCTTGCATATTTTACAGGAATGTGTATAGCCTCACTCCTAATTATTTTTCACTTGTATTTATTTATTTTTTTGCATAAGACTCCAGCATCTTGTTGGAAACTAGACATAATTCTTGGGACAAACATATTCTACCTTCCATCCTCCTCCCTTCTTCCCTTCTCCAACTTTTAAGCACATAGTTTTTTGCCTAGTATTGTATTCAAGTTCAAAGTTGATGGAAATATTATATATAAACAGTTGAAATATTTAGCCATGCCTTTTGGGTGGGGTTAAGGGAAAGTATCATAGTAGCTATTGAAATGAATAGACTATAAAGATATATCCTGATTGGGAATTTGGAGTAAGGATCTGGTAAGGTTGGAAATGTGCTAGAAATCAAAGACCACATCAAAGTGAGAGCATCCAGTAGGTCTGAGATTTACTGAAGGACTACACTGATGCATCACTTGGGGAATAGGCAAACACATAGACCAGGATAACAGCAACACACAGAAAAGCTTGAAAAATCAAGGTTAAAATAACTTTTCCCAATGGACTCTTAAAGATTTGACTGAAGCAAAGTTTAGAAAAATATTCTCAGACATCCATAAATCACTCCCATTTACTGTCTCAGCAAAATCAATAAAATACCTAGGAATAAAGTTGACCAAAGTAGTGAAAGACTTGTATTCTGAAAACTATGAGTCACTACTCAAGGAAATAGAAAATGATACCAAGAAATGGAAAGACATCCCATGCTCATGGACTGGAAGAATAAATATCATCAAAATGAATATTCTCCCCAGAGCTATATACAAATTTAATGCAATACCCATCAAAGTTCCACTAAGCTTCTTTAAGAGAATAGAACAAATACTACAGTCATTTATCTGGAACCTGAAAACACCTAGAATTGCCAAAACCATCTTGAGGAAAAGAAACATAAATGGAGGCATCACACTCCCAGATCTCAAACTATATTATAAAGCCATCATCATCAAAACAGCATGGTACTGGAACAAAAATAGGCACACAGGCCAGTGGAACAGAATTGAAAGCCCAGAAATAAATCCCCACACCTATGGACATCTAATCTTTGATAAGGGGGCCCAAAGGATTAAATGGAAGAAGGAGGCTCTCTTCAATAAATGGTGCTGGGAAAAGTGGGCTGTAACATGCAGAAGAATTAAACTGAACCACTTTATCTCACCAGAAACAAAACTCAATTCCAAATGGATCCAGGACCTGGATGTTAGACCAGAAACAATAAAATACTTAGAGGAAAACATTGGTAAAACACTTTCCTACCTACACCTTAAGGACAACTTTGATGAAATAAACACAATTGCAAGAAAGACTAAAGAAGAAACAAACAATGGGACTACATCAAACTGAAAAGCTTCTGAACAGCCAAAGAAACTATTAAACAAAGAGACCCCTCCCAGAATGGGAGAAGATCTTCACATGCCATACATCAGACAAGAAACTAATCACCAAAATATATAAAGAGCTCAGCAAACTTAGCACCAAAAAAGCAAATGACCCCATCCAAAAATGGGCAGAGGATATGAACAAAACATTCACCTCAGAGGAGATCCAAAAGGCTAACAAACATATGCAAAACTGCTCTAGGTCACTGATTGTCAGAGAAATGCAAATTAAGACAACACTGAGATACCACCTCACTCCTGTAAGAATGGCATATAGCAAAAAGGACAGCAGCAGCAAATGCTGGAGAGGCTGTGGGGAGAGAGGAACCCTTTTGTATTGCTGGTGGCAAGTAAATTGGTCCAGCCTCTGTGGACAGCAGTCTGGAGAACTCTCACAAGGCTAGACATGGACCTTCCATATGATCCAGTAATTCCTCTCCTGGGGTTATACCCCAAGGACTCCATAACACCCAACCAAAAAGAGGTGTGTACTCCTGTGTTCATAGCAGCACAATTCATAATAGCTAAAACCTGGAAGCAACCCAGGTGCCCAACAACAGATGAGTGGCTGAGAAAGCTGTGGTATATATACACAATGGAATACTATACAGCTATCAAGAACAATGAACCCACCTTCTCTGACCCATCTTGGACAGAGCTAGAAGGAATTATGTTAAGTGAGCTAAGTCATAAAGATAAAGATGAGTATGGAATGATCCCACTCATCAATAGAAGTTGAGAAAGAAGATCTGAAAGGGAAACTAAAAGCAGGATCTGACTAAATTGAAAGTAGGGCACCAAAGTAAAAACCCTGTGTTGAGGTGTAGACATGCAGGCCGGTGGAGGGTGGGGGTGGGTGGATGGGATGGGACACAGTCTTTTGGTGGTGGGAATGGTGTTTATGTACACTCCTAGAAAAGTGTAGTCATATAAATCACTAGTTAATTAATATGAGAGGGGGAAAATTAATTGTATGTCTTGAAGTTTTTAAAACACAAACTGATTCTTTTTAATATATAGGCTGTGTATTTGATATCCAGACTCTCTCAAAAGTCTAGACCAAGTAGATCAGAAGCAACCGGTGTCACAACTACATACAAGATACTGGGTACTATACAGCAAACCCTAACAAAACGACTTTTCAAAGTTAACCCAATTACCAAATAATGTGATTAGAACATTAACTATCCATTGTCTTTTTGAACCCTAAGAAGCAGGAACCTCACATCTCCATTATAGAGCCTATATTTCCCCCAGTCCTGGAACCTTAGGATAGGGCCCACTTTCCTGCATGCCTCTCCCAATCCATATCAAATAATATTGCACCAGCCAATCACAACCTAATCAATGCAACAATTGCCACCTCAACATGCTTCAGCTCAGACTGTTTCCAGAGACTTGGGCCCTCCTCAATCGCTATCGAACAGGCCATGGCCGGTGCGCCGCTATGTTCCATCGCTGGGGAGCCAGAGACAACCTGAACTGCCCCTGTGGCTACAGACAGGCTATGACCCACATAGTCAACGACTGCCACCTCTCCAGATTCAAAGGAGGTCTCAAAACTTTACATCAGGCTCAACCTGACACTGTTGACTGGCTACGGAAGAAGGGCAAACGCTGGAAGAAGAAGGTGTGGAATGACAACTCTTCAGCTTCATTACTCGGGTGAGACCTTTCCTTTCATAGCATTCTCTAATTCCATCCCAAGTGGATTACTTTCTAACAAAGTCATAACCCTAGATATACACCAGGTTCTGTGAGAGCATATATTCACACGTATCCATAAACTACTGCAAAATATATACCTGAAAGCAGAAGTACACTAGAGTTTGCAGTGAGTAACCCCCCTAACACTTCCTCTCCACTATTCCAACCTTTGGGTCCATGATTGCTCAACAATTTTTTGGCTTTGTATGTTAACTCTCTTTTCAGACACTAAGTTCCAGATGCCATCAGGATGCCCACCAGGCTTCCCTGGACTGAAGACCCCACCAATGTGTACTGGAGTTCCGATTCCCCAGAGACCCACCCTACTAGGGAAAGAGAGAGGCAGACTGGGAGTATGGACCAACCAGTCAACGTCCATGTTCAGCACGGAAGCAATTACAGAAGCCAGACCTTCCACCTTCTGCAACCCACAATGACCCTGGGTCCATGCTCCCAAAGGATTAGAGAATGGGAAAGCTATCAGGGGAGGGGATAGGATATGGAGATTGGGTGGTGGGAATTGTGTGGAGTTGTACCCCTTCTACCCTATGGTTTTGTTAATTTATCGTTTCTTAATTAAAAAATAAATTTTTAAAAAAAGAGTAAGATGAAGTGTGGCTCAGGAAATGGCTCAATGTATAGAATGCTGGACTTTCAAGCATGAGGTTCTGAGTTTGAGCCTCAGTATAATATGTGCCAGAGAGAGGCTCTGGTTGGTTATCTCTCTCTCTCTATCTCTATCTCTCTCACACATACACACACACAAATACATACAAATACATTTCCCAGTATTGTTTGTTTATTTATTAATATTTTATGGGGGGATTAATGGCTTAGAGTGTAGTTGTTGACCCACGGTTAAAATTTCTTAACTCTCCATGATAGTCATCTGCCTTCTTTCCCCAGAGTCCTTTGCTTTGTTGTAAATACACCAAACCAGTCCAAGTTTTACTTTGTGTTTCCACTTTCAGTTCTTATTTATTAAGTTCTGCTTATGAGTGAGATCATCCCATATCCATCCTTCTATTTTTGATTTATCCCCTGTGGAGAGCAATCTGGAGAACTATCAGAATGCTAGAAATGGACATACCCTATGACTTGGTAATTCTCCTCATAGGATATCTGCTAAAGAAAGAAACAAACCCATCCAAAGAGATCTATATACACCTATGTTCATAGCAGCACAATTTGCAACAGCCCAAACTTGCAAGCAGCCTAGGTGAGCAACAGCAGATGAGTGGCTAAGAAAGTTTTGGCATATATATTTGAATACTACTCAGCTATTAAGAATGATGAATTTACGTTCTTCACCTGATCTTGTTTTATTAATTTGTAGATAAATCTATTTTTATTAATGTCAAGTTAATAGTTTTCTAATTTACCAGCTTTCACAGGGAGATTCTTCTTTTCTTTTCTCTCCTCCTCCATCTTCTTCTTCTTCTTTTTCTTCTTCTTCTTCTTCTTCTTCTTCTTCTTCTTCTTCTTCTTCTTCTTCTCCTTCTTCTTCTTCTTCTTCTTCTTCTTCTTCTTCTTCTTCTTCTTCTTCTTCTTCTTCTTCTTCTTCTTCTTCTTCTTCTTCTTCTTCTTCTTCTTCTTCTTCTCTTTCCAGGTCCTGATGGAATTGGAGTTCAGAGCCCTCTGATTATCTTACCTTAACATTAAATACATATTTTTAAGATGAAGCCCATTCAAGCTACCCTCAGCCCAACCATGGCTACTTTCAGGAAAGAAAAGTTTGAGATTTTAACACTCCAGTGTGAATTGTTAGTAATTCTCAGGAGTACTTTAAGAAAGAGAGAAAGCATGAGACCTCTTGTGGTGAATATTAAGGCACTAAGTTACATAGGTAAATATCGTAGCCTGACCAAGAAGGATAATGGAAATGTACACAAAGAAAAATGCATGTGTATTGGAGAAAGTCCCATTGCTTTCCAGTCTTTGTTTCCAGTATTTTGGGATCCTTACTACAAGGTTTTCTAGTCATAGTAGTAGTAATGCTTCTACTGCTTGTCTTGACATAGTAAACTTACACTAGTAAGTCAAAATTGGAATCAAAATTGTATGAGACTATATGATTTCTGCCCACCCTCAATAAAAGGTCTACTTAACAGCATTCCTGGTAGGTGAACATTCAGTCTTTGTCTGAATATACCCAGAGACAGGAAGCTCATCTCCTCTAGAGGAATCCAGTTCCATCGTGTTGCCACTTTTATTGATTAAAAGAAGGACAGGAAAAACATATTTCTTTCTTCACCTTTTCCTTTGCTCTTCCAACTGATACTTTAAAATAAATGCTTACTTCTCCCTTCCAATGTTAAAACCTCTTATTTGATGTTCCATATCTTTTTTTTTCCCCTCAAGTAAAACTTTAAAATCTCCTACCATACCTTTTATGACAGGCTTTGAGATCCTCCTCAGGACTTCTAAAAATGACAGTTTTTCATTTCTTTTAAAGATTTACTTCCTCCCTTAATCTGTGTGCCTCCACCAAAAAAATAAACATACTCAAAGGACAAAGGGCTTCTCTTGGCCACATCTGGCTCATGGTTGCAAAGAGAAGGAAGTTTTCCAGGGTAGCCTCTGCAGTGACTTCTAGGGTGGCGAAGAAACTGAAGAAACTTCAATCTTCACCATGGATAGGATAATTTGGGGAAGGAGGCTGAGGTCCTCTGTGCTTCCTATGGTAAAATACTGAACACATAGTATAGACATCTTTTACTCTCTACCTTTCTAACCAACATGCTGAATTGATCAGACCCTGTTTCTCAGTTCTTTCCTGTATCCCCATCATTTGGAAAAGAAAAGGGAGGTAAATAATTAGTCACACCTAAAGAACAAAGGCTTTGTCTCAGAGCAGGGCATGATGGTGACTGGGGGTGAAGTAGGAGTGAAGTGTCACAACTTAAGTGAGCCATAGCTTGGGCCTCTGATACTGGCTTTCCATGTGTGGGGATGGACTTTCTCCTTTTTTCACTCTCTCCAAACCCCTCCCCATTTTGCCATCACTATTCAGTACCAGGCATATTTCAATGTGAAGACATGAGAGAGCTCATGCAGATTTGAGATAGGAATGGTATCTATTTTCTGTAGAACTTCTATCACTCCAGGTACTTTGCTACCTTCAGCCATTCACATATATTACCTTGATTTTCTACAACAAGTCCTCTGCCTTGGATTTAGAGCCAGGCTAGGTACCAGAGTCACTCAGAAGGTATTTAAAACTATTTATCTTTTGGATGGAGCAGGATGTTTGTCCTGAAGATTCCATGTGCCCTCTCTGAATAACTGTAGTGGAGCATATGGAGAGACACATAGAACATAAGTTAGCAAATCTCCCCCTGTGATCCTTCTTTGTTGAGAACCATTGATATAGATGGACAAGGCAGCCAAGTTTAAACTTACACTAGTCTCACTATGTCAAGACAAGCAGTAGAAGCATCACTACTACTATGACTAGAAAACCTTGTAGTAAGGATCCCATAATACTGGAAACAAAGACTGGAAAGCAATGGGACTTTCTCCAATACACGTGCATTTTTCTTTGTGTACATTTCCATTATCCTTCCTGGTCAGCATCATCCTCAGGCTGGGCACTTGGCTGCTGAAGTATGCTAGTGGTCTTCAGAGATCCTTTCTCGTCTCAGGATTGAAGTTTATTCTCCAGCAACAGACTAGTGCAAAGCTTCCCACACAGTCCTCTGCTTGCCTTGACAGCTCATACATAGTTCCCATCTATCCAAGTAGACACTCTTCAGCTAGTTCAGTGGATGACTAATACTTAAGGTCTAAGGCAAGCACTGCAAGCTGCTTGTCCTGTATCTACTGCCCTTCCTTCTTTGCAAACAAAAACCCAGCTTCTGCTTGATATTGCAGTTAAAGCAAACATGTAGCAAAGTTTTGGTAAATTATATATAAACTGAGGGTTTCTGGAAAAGTTTTTGCTTTTCTAGTGCTACCATTTCCTACTTTTTACTTCATTTTTTCTGCTTTGAAAATGTGTTTTGTGATTGTGTGAAAATTACTTTGCAATCATAAAGCAAAAGAAAAGTCTGTATATTAGACTAGCAAAATAGTTCATTTGGACATTGTGCTTTTTAAATCTTTATTTATTTATTGGATAGAAACAGAAATTGAGAAGGAAGGGTATGATAGGGAGAGAGACAGAGTGACATCTGCAGCACTGCTTCACCACTCCCAAAGCTTCCCTCCTGCAAGTGGAGACTGAAGGCTCAAACCTGGGTCCTTGCATGTTGTAACATTTGTGCTCAATGGGGTGCGCCACCACCCAACTTATTTACATTTTCATGTGTGTGAGACCTAGGTTCAAGCCCAGTCCCTACCACATCAGAGGGAAAAAAAAAGTTGGTCTGGAATGGTGAAGCAGCCCTGGTCAAAAAAAGAACAAGAAAAACAACAAGAAAAACCTAGAGGACAGTAAAATCAAAAGATGGAAAGATATAGTCCTAGCCTGTCTAACCAGAACTTCTAATTAAGTAATGTATATATGTGTGTGATTAATAGTGGGTTGCAAGATCATAAGATTACAATGTATAGTAAAACAAAAAGGGGACTAACATCAATAATATTATTAACAATGTCTTTCTCATTTAAGATAGTGGTAATGATTGCTCAACAGTGTAAATATGCTTAGTACCACTTAACTGTACAATCAGAAGCTGTTAAAATGGTAGATTTTATGTTATTTACATCTTACCAAAATAAAAAAAAATCTCTACAAGGAAAAAAAAAAAGATTACAATGTATAGTTCCATACTACACCCAACACCAGTTTTGTGTCCCCACCCTTCCACCTCCCAAAGGTAACTACCTTAGTCCTCTCAAAATCTTAAAAACAGTTTGTTTGCTGCTCCTCTTCCTCCTCCTTTCCCCCCCTCCTCTTCCTTCTGCAACTTCTCCCCCTCCCTTCTTTCTTTGTAAGTTCACATGTATCAGTTCTCTAGTTTCCACATATGAATGCAGCACTGCTTGCAGTGCAGTAGTTGTCTTTCATTTCTTATTTCACTAAGCATAATCAGGTGTTAAACTGAATCTCAGTGTAGTTTTAATTTGCATTTCTCTAATGATAAGTGAAGTGGAGTATTTCTTCATATGTCTGTGGGCCATGTGTATCTCTTCTTTAGAAGACAGTCTAAAGTTTAGTTCTTTGGACAACATTTTATTGGTATAGTTTTTGTTTTGTTTTGTTTTGTTTTGTTGAGCTGTATTAGTTCTTTATATATATATTTGATACTAGCCACTTGTTGGGTGTGTGATATGCAAATATCTTCTCCCATTTACTTGGCTGCTTGTTTATCCTTGTGTATTGAAGTTTTTAGTTTAATATAACCCCATTTATTTACTCTTACTTTCACCTTCCATGCCCATGGAGTTGAGTCTCCAAATACATTTTTAGTGTGAAGATCCTGAAATGTTTCATTTATGCTTTCATCTATACACTTTAGAGTTTCTGATCTAATACTCAGGTCTTTTTTCCACTTTGATCTGATTTTGGTGTATGTTGTTAGGTGGTAGTAGTCTAGTTTCACTTTTTCTACCTATGGCTGTCCAATATTCCCAGCACCATTTGTTAAAGAGATCTTCTTTATTCCACCAAATGGTTTTGGCCCCTTTGTCATAAATCAGGTGATTGTTGTGTGAGCTCATTGCTGGGCTCCCAATTCTGTTCCACTGATTCAAGTGTCAATTTCCATTCCAGTATCACACTGCTTGAAGTTGTATTGCTTTGCAGTTTAAACTGAAATTGGGGTGAGTGATAGCTCTACTTTTTCCTCACAAATACTTTGGCTATTTGTAGTCTTTTTGCATTTCTATACAAATATTTGGGCAAGTTGTTCAATTTCCTTGAACAATGACACTAGGATCTTGATATGTATTGCATTGAAACTGTAGCTTGCTTTTGGTTAAATAGCCATTTAATAATGTTTATTCTTCCAACTTGTGAACATGAAGTGTTCTTCCATTTCTGTGTGCCATTCTCTATTTTTGTTAACAATATCTTATATTTCTCCCTGTAAAGGTCTTTTACCTTCTTCATAAGATTTACCCTAAGATATTTTATCTTTTGGGTTTCTACTGTAAATGGGATTGAGTATTTATTTTTCCTTTCCTTTGACTCTTCTTTTGCATACAAAAATGTCACATATTTATGTGTGTTGATTTTGTATCCTGCTACTTAACTGATTTATTGATTATTTCCAGTAGGTTTTTTGGTGGAGCTTTTGGGGCTCTCTAGGTATATTATCATGCCATTAGCAAGTAGTGATAGTTTAATTTCTTCCTTTCCAATATAATACCTTTGATATCTCTGTCTTGTTTGTAGTGGCAAGGACTTCAAAGACTATGTTGAATAACAGTGTGTGTAACATTTCTAATTTGTGTTTAAGCTACTCTGGCCAGGATTTTCTTTTTCCCTTCCTTTCTTCCTTTCTTCTTTCTTTCCTTCCTTCCTTCCTTTCTTTTTTCTTTCTCTATTTTAGGCCATTTCACTTATTCATCTAGTCAAGAATTATTTATTGAATATTTATTTGTGTTAGGCTCTGAAATAGAGAAAATATAACCACACTATTTCCAAGGTGTATTTTATGGTAGAAAGTTTATGGTAGGGATGGGGATGAGTGGAGAGGAAGTTAAGAGGTTGGATAGAATAGCCAGAAAAGATTTCAATGAAGTTAAGAGGTTAAATATGATAGCCAGAAAAGTTAAGAGGTTAGATAGGATAGCCAGAAAAGATTTCATTGAGAAAGTAGTTTTTAAAGATTCACCTATTCATTTTCACAAAAGAGAAACTGTATGAGGTCAGAGTACCACTTTGGCATATGCAGTACCAGGAGTTGAACCTAGGGCCTCATACACTGAAGTCCTACAGGAGTCAAGCCACAGAGCTACCTCCTTGGCAACTCAAGAGAAAGTAACCTTTGAATACAGACAAGATCAGGCATTCAGCACCATCCTTGCTAGTTTAGATTTCATCTTAGAGGGACTGAAGAACTAGAGGATGTGCTCTGACCTAACTGAGCCTCCATTCCTTCTCTTCTTTCAGTGAAGACATCTAAAAGTACTAAAACTGAGACTGTTATGACTTATGTGCTACTTAATAGGGCCAGAAAATGGGCCAAATGAAAAATTTAGCAATGTTCATAATTAAAATAATAGAAAAGTTTCTGTTTGTTCTAGATTTCACAATAAAGTATTTCATAAAAATTTTGAAGAAAATCAATGTAAGGGTTTTCTGCACCTCCCCCCTCCCCACCCCCACCTTCCCCAGGGAGTGAATTGACTCCTGGGGGTGGGGAGGGTCAGTTAGCAGTTACTTAGCCACTAATGATGACCCTCTCACTTGAATCATTTTTTTTTACAGTTACTAAGTATTTTCATAGCACTTTCATCTATGATTATTTGATTCTCAACTAAATCCCACAACTGTTCTCTGGTTTATAGTTGAGAAAAACAGAGACTAAGCAAGCTCAGGTTACTTATAGGTCATTCAGTTAGAAATCAACAGAAACTGAATTTCAATCAAATCTAAATTTGATCTCTCATTTTCTCTTGTGTGTATTACCTTTTATCTCTCATGTATCCTGAGTTAGGTTGAATTATAAAATAACAATAATACTTTCAAGGAGAAACATTGGACAAATTCTTGTGTATGTACAGGAGTATCTTTGCCTGTGTTAGCTGTAGCTCCAAAAGTGATTTGCTTTTATTGTTTCACTAGGGAAATAATGATTTACAAGACAGTCGATGTCACATGGATACAGTTTCTCTTCTTTCTGCTTTAGGTGTCTGCACACCACTTCAACGCGAACCTAGGTTTTCTTTCCGTGTATGCACTGGGTCCACATCACCCACTCAACCCCCTTCCCAATCCCACTTTGCACTCTGGTCATTTGCCTCACTGAAACTGACCACACCCTGACTTTTCCCTATGATTCTAATCAGCAACTATGACTCACCTATTTCAAATGAATGTGGATCAATGCTAGCATACCAAGTTAGATGAAGAAGTGATTTAAATGATCTCTTTTTTTTATGTGATCACTATGCTATATCTTAGAAAGATTTACCAAACTCCTGAAATCCTTCTCCAATGCCCTAAATTCCCTTTCTTTTCCATGTGGCCAAAGCAGAACAAATCCTCTCCACCTTCTTTAAACATCTCTTCCATCTTCTTTGCAGAATGAAATGTGGGAAAATGTTACATTTCATCTTTGAAGGACTTTACTTTACCATTTCTATCCTAGCCCAAAACATAACCTCAATAGCTAGAATTTTGTCTCTTCTTCTATTCTCTTGTGAAAAAATGGGATGTAAAGAGAGAAAAGGAAAATCAACTAAGTGTGCAAAAAAGAAAAAAGAGAAGAGGAAGGGATTCTTGCCTGTTCACTAAAACACCCTCCGCCATGAATTGCCTTGTTCACTCTTATTATCACTTCCCCAAAATCCTCAAATGATTTAAATTGCCTCCTTGTTAAGTGACCACTATGCTGTGTCCCATCTTTGTGGAAACCCCATATACAGACACAGGGAGCATCTAGATCCATGGGGGGTGGGATATTGGGGACATAAACAGCAGAATCTGTAAGCTTTCCAACAACAGTATGACTGCCAGGACATTTTGTTGAGGCAATTTTACTTGAAATGTACTATGAGTGTTTTAAAAACAATGAGGGTTAGAAATAACAAAAGGCAGATGTTGGCTCGTTTTGTGGGAAATGGATTAGAAAATGAGATGTTCATGGCTCTGCAAGAATAATTTGAGACAGAAATACTAAATGTTGCCTTCTAGTCTTCTGGTGCCCAACATACTCCCTGGAATTCAGTTAGGTTCTATCAGTGTAAAATATTGCACCATGCAATCCATTTTGGGGCACTGGAGGGACTTGATTAATATTCTCCAAATTTATTCCAAAATAGTCACAAATTTGGGGGAATAGGAATTATCTGCAAGATTATGTCAACTTAACAGTTGTTTTTAATGCTATCTTATAGACAGATTACTACTGTGGAAAGAGGTTCCTGGCTTCCTTCTTCCCTCTTATATTCCCATGTTCCCTCTGGGCAGGACAATGTAGTGGAATACACACTGGGTATGGGGTTAGGACTCTGTTTTGCTTCTGCTGTGCAACTTGTTGATTCTGGAGAGCCATGGTCTGAACTTCTTATGTTTTTATTTGTAGAATGAAGAAGTTGGGAAGATGATCACTAAAAACTCATTTCCAGAAACTACATGGTTCTTGTTTATTCCTTCCTTCCCTTCCTCCCTTTCTCTCTCTCTCTCTCTCTCTCTCTCTCTCTTTCTTTCTTTTTGGTTCTTGTTTCCTAATGGGTAACATATCTGATTTCATTGATTTTGCTAAGGTTATCTCCTCTCTTAAGAAGACAGACAGCTACAAATGAATGAAAACCTAAGGAAAGTCCTGTATCTGCTTAGTTTTGAATTGCGTGTTACTCATCCAGCACTTGGATATTACAGGACACTTTTATGAAGAGCAACTAGGTATCACATATCATGAGGATAAATAAAAATATTTAATCAGTTAAAAAATTTATACATTTACAGATACGTATAGTTTAGCTAACACTATATTTGTAAAATATGGACTGCAATAAAACTTCTCTTGAGAGACTGGCATACTTTAACGATAACTTTTCAGTCACTATCAGGCCACCCCATCAGCTGGGGCCATATTCGGGGAGTCTTGAGATTCCCAAACAGACATGATGGGCCTAGACCTTGAATAAATCTCTCCATTGTTATCAGTCATTCCTATCAGGAACAACACAAAAGACCCCTTTGTGGGCCCCCATAGGACCTTGCCCTGAACTTGGATCAACAATGGTAGAGAATGTTCGACCCTTTGAAGGGAGGCTGGACAATATACTCTATACTCCATCTGAGGGAGATGGGTTGATATTGGGGCAGCTTGGAATGTTCCTACTTATGACCACAGAATGTGAGTTCAGATCTATAGGGATGCAGAGGTCACATAAGCTCCTAAGCTGAATATGGGCCCCAGATCACATCAAATCGATGGGGTTTACAGTAAAAAATATTTATACACTTTTCTCATATTTGGGAGCTACTTTCTTCCCTGATCCAGATTTCTGGTCCATCTGACAGCCATGACATCACCTCCCCAGACAGTAATTAGGATCCACCTGCATATCAGATTTCAGGCTCAGGCAAAAACAAACAAACAAACAAAAACACACTAGTATAGCCACAGGCCCTTTGGAATTTAACTAAAATATGTCTATTAGCTATCTACAAAATGGAGGGCCCCTCAACTCTTGATCTGCACTATTCCAGCCTTTAAGTCCAAGACTGGTCTACAGTTTGTTTGGCTTTGTATGTTAACTCACTCTTCAACCACCAGGTTCCAGATGCTAGCATGACGCCAACCAGACTTCCCTGGACTGACAACCCCACCAATGTGTCCTGGAGCTCCACTTCCCCAGAGCCCTTCACCACTAGGTATCAGACAGACTGGGAGTATGGATAGACCTGTCAACATCCATGTTCAGTGGAGAAGCAATTACAGAAGCCAGACCTTCCACCTTCTGCAATCCATAATGACCCTGGGTCCATACTCCCAGAAGGATAAAGAATAGGAAAGCTATCAGGGGAGGGGATGGGATACAGAGTTCTGGTGGTGGGAACTGTGTGAAGTTGTACCCCTCTTTTTTTTTTTTTTTTTTATTTAAATTTTTAATTTAAGAAAGGATTAGTGAACAAAAGCATAAGGTAGGAGGGGTACAACTCCACACAATTCCCACCACCCAATCCCCATAACCCACCCTCTCCCATGATAGCCTTCCCATTCTCTAGCCCTCTGGGAGCATGGACCCAGGGTCGTTGAGGGTTGCAGAAGGTAGAGGGTCTGGCTTCTGTAATTGCTTCCCCGCTGAACATGGGCGTTGACTGGTCGGTCCATACTCCCAGTCTGCCTCTCTCTTTCCCTAGTAAGGTGTGTCTCTGGGGAAGCTGAGCTCCAGGACACATTGGTGGGGTCTTCAATCCAGGGAAGCCTAGCCAGCATCCTGGTGGCATCTGGAACCTGGTGACTGAAAAGAGAGTTAACATACAAAGCCAAACAATTTGTTGAGCAAACATGGATCCCAAGATTGGAATAGTGGAGAGGAAGTGTTGGGGAGGTACTCACTGCAAACTCTAGTGTAATCCTGCTTTCAGGTATATATTTTGCAGTAGTTTATGGATACGTGTGCGCATACGCTCTCTCTCACAGAAACTGGTGTATGTCTAGGTTATGGGACTTTGTTAGAAAGTGAACTACCTGAGATGAAATTAGAGTGTACTATAAAAGGAAAGGTCTCACCCGAGTAATGAAGCTGAAGGGTTGTCATTCCACACGTGAAGTCTCTGGATACACTCTGAGGTGAAGCATGTTGAGATGGCAATCGTTGCTTTGGTTAGGTTGTGATCGGCGGATGCAATATTATTTGGTATGGATTGGGAGAAGCATACGGGAAAGTGAGCCCTATCCATGGGTGCCAGGACTGGGGGAAGTAGGGGCTCTATAGTGAAGATGTGAGGTTCCTGCTGTCTTAGGGTTCAAAAAGACAATCAATAGTTAATATTATCATCACATTATTTGTTAATTGGGTTAACTTTGAAAAGTCCCTTTGTTATGGTTTGCTGTACAGTACCCAGTATCTTGTATATAGCTGTGCTATTGGAAGCCTCCAATCTACTTGGTCTAGGCTTTTGAGAGAGTCCGCATATCAAATACGTAGCCTATCTATTAAAAAGATTCAGTTTGTCTCCTGAGAACCTTTGAGACATACAATTGATTTCCCCCTCTCATATTAATTAACTACTGATTTATATGTCTACATTTTGCTAGGAGTGTACATAAACACCATTCCCATCACCAAAGGACCGTGACCCATCCCTCCCGCCCATTCCCACCCCCCACTGGCCCAGAAAGCTACATGTCTACCCCTCACCACTGGGTTTTTTCTTTGGTGCCCTACTTACAATTTGATCAGGTCCTGCTTTTAGTTTCCCTTTCAGATCTTCTAAGTCAGCTTCTGTTGATGAGTGGGATCATCCCATACTCATCTTTAACTTTCTGACTCAGTTCACTTAACATAATTCCCTCTAGCTCTGTCCAAGATGGGTCAGAGAAGGTGGGTTCATTGTTCTTGATAGCTGCATAGTATTCCATTGTGTATATATACCACAGCTTTCTCAGCCATTCATCTGTTGTTGGGCACCTGGGTTGCTTCCAGGTTTTAGCTATTATGAATTGTGCTGCTATGAACATAGGAGTACACACCTCTTTTTGGTTGGGTGTTATGGAGTCCTTGGGGTATAACCCCAGGAGAGGAATTATTGGGTCATATGGAAGGTCCATGTCTAGCCTTCTGAGGGTTTTCCAGACTGCTCTCCACAGAGGCTGTACCAATTTACATTCCCACCAGCAATGTAAAAGGGTTCCTCTGTCCCCACATCCTCTCCAGCATTTGTTGCTGCTGTCCTTTTTGATGTATGCCATTCTTACAGGAGTGAGGTGGTATCTTAGTGTTGTCTTAATTTGCATTTCTCTGACAATCAGTGACCTAGAGCAGTTTTGCATATGTTTGTTAGCCTTTTGGATCTCCTCTGTGGTGAGTGTTTTGTTCATTTCCTCTGCCCATTTTTGGATGGGGTCATTTGCTTTTTTGCGGCTAAGTTTGCTGAGCTCTTTATATATTTTGGTGATTAGTTTCTTGTCTGATGTCTGGCATGTGAAGATCTTCTCCCATTCTGTGAGGGGTCTCTCTGTTTGTTTAATTGTTTCTTTGGATGTGCAGAAGCTTTTCAATTTGATGTAGTCCCATTGGTTTGTTTCTACTTTGGTCTTCCTTGCAATTGGGTTTGATTCATCAAAGATATCCTTGAGGTGTAGATGGGAAAGTGTTTTACCAATGTTTTCCTCTAAGTATTTGATTGTTTCTGGTCTGACATCTAGGTCTTTGATCCATTTGGAGTTGATTTTTGTTTCTGGTGAGATAAAGTGGTTCAATTTCATTCTTCTGCATGTTTCAACCCAGTTTTCCCAGCACCATTTATTGAAGAGAGCCTCCTTCTTCCATTTAATCCTTTGGGCCCCCTTATCAAAGATTAGATGCCCATAGGTGTTGGGATTTACTTCTGGGCTTTCAATTCTGTTCCACTGGTCTGTGTGCCTATTTTTGTTCCAGTACCATGCTGTTTTGATGATGATGGCTTTATAATATAGTTTAAGGTCTGGGAGTGTGATGCCTCCATTTCTGTTTCTTTTCCTCAAGATGGTTTTGGCAATTCTAGGTGTTTTCAGGTTCCAGATAAATGATTGTAGTGTTTGTTCTATTCTCTTAAAGAAGCTTGGTGGAACTTTGATGGGTATTGCATTAAATTTGTATATGGCTCTGGGGAGAATGTTCATTTTGATGATATTTATTCTTCCAATCCATGAGCATGGGATATCTTTCCATTTCTTGGTATCAGTTTCTATCTCCTTGAGTAGCGACTCATAGTTTTCAGCATACAAGTCTTTCACTTCTTTGGTCAACTTTATTCCTAGGTATTTGATTGATTTTGCTGAAACAGTGAATGGGAGTGATTTCTGGATGTCTTCTTCTTCAGATTTAGTGTTTGCATAAAGAAATGCCACTGATTTTTGTACATTGATTTTGTAGCCTGATACCTTGCTATATTGCCTAACAACTTCCAGTAATTTTCTACTGGATTCTTTAGGTCTTTCTATGTATACTATCATATCATCTGCAAATAGTGAGAGCTTGACTTCTTCCCTTCCAATCTGTATCCCTTTGATTTCTTTCTCTTGCCTGATTGCTATGGCAAGAACTTCCAATACTATGTTGAAGAGTAACGGTGACAGTGGGCAGCCCTGTCTAGTCCCTGATCTGAGGGGGAATGCTTTCAGCTTCTCTCCATTGAGTATGATGTTGGCTGTAGGTTTGCTATATATAGACTCCACTATCTTGAGGAATTTCCCATCTATTCCCATTTTTTGTAGAGTTTTGAGCATGAATGGGTGTTGGATTTTGTCAAAGGCTTTCTCTGCATCTATTGAGATAATCATGTGGTTTTTGGCTTTGCTTTTATTGATGTGATGAATGACATTGATTGATTTACGGATGTTGAACCAGCCTTGCATTCCTGGGATGAATCCCACTTGGTCATGATGAACAATCTTTTTGATGTGTTGCTGTATCCGGTTGGCCAAGATCTTGTTTAATATTTTGGCATCTATGTTCATCAGAGATATTGGTCTGTAGTTTTCCTTTTTTGTTCTGTCCCTATCAGCTTTTGGTATCAGGGTGATGTTGGCTTCATAAAAGGTGGAAGGGAGTATTCCTGTTTCTTCAATCTTATGGAATAGCTTAAGAAGTATGGGTATTAACTGTTTCCTGAAAGTTTTGTAGAATTCGTTTGTGAAGCCATCTGGTCCAGGACTTTTGTTGTTGGGGAGATTCTTAATAACGGTTTCAATTTCTTTGTCTGTGATTGGTGCATTTAGATTTTGTAGTTCTTCTTGGTTCAGTTTTGGAAGTGCATAGGTTTCTAGGAATTGTTCCATTTCTTCCAGATTCTCTAGCTTGGTGGCATATAGTTCTTTATAGAAGTTTCGCAGAATTCTCTGGATTTCTGTGGTGTCAGTTGTGATATCTCCTGTATCGTTGACAATTCTATTAATTTGAGTCTTCTCTCTTTTTTGTTTGGTGAGTCTGGCTAGGGGTTTGTCAATTTTGTTTAATCTTTCAAAGAACCAACATTTGGCTTCATTGATCTTTTGTATGGTTCTTTTATTTTCGATGTTGTTTATTTCTGCTCTAACTTTAGTGATTTCTGTCCTTCTGGTTGCTTTAGGGTTCCTTTGTTCCTCTTCCTCTAAGTCCTTGAGGTGTGTAGTAAGTTCGTTCATTTGGGCTTCTTCTTGGTGTTTAATATGTGATTGTATAGCTATAAGTTTCCCTCTCAGTACTGCTTTAGCTGTGTCCCATATATTTTGATAGGTTGTGTCTTCATTTTC
This sequence comes from Erinaceus europaeus, assembly GCF_950295315.1. Lineage (NCBI taxonomy): Eukaryota > Metazoa > Chordata > Mammalia > Eulipotyphla > Erinaceidae > Erinaceus > Erinaceus europaeus. The sequence goes on along the minus strand of NC_080168.1, from coordinate 82,730,873 downwards.
ATTAGTTTCCAGGAACATTTGAATTTCCTGTTTGAGTGAGTGTCTGACCCAGTGGTTCTTAAGGAGAATGTTGTTTAGTTTCCAAATTCTATGTCTTTTAATAATTTTCTGTTTGTTGTTAAAAGTTAGTTTTACTCCACTGTGGTCTGAGAAGATACTTGGGATGATTTCAATGCTCTTGAATTTATTAATGCTGTCTTTGTGACCTAACATGTGGTCTATCCTTGAGTATGTGTTGTGTGGATTTGAAAAGAAGGTGTATTCCAGTTTTTTGGGGTGGAGGAGTCTGAAAATGTCCAAGAGGTCTAGTCTGTCAATCTCTTCATTCAATTCTCTTATATCTTTATTGGTTCTCTTCTTTGTTGATCTGTCTAAGTGTGAGAGTGGGGTATTGAAGTCTCCCACTATTATTGTATTACTATTGATGTATTTTTGAAATTCTTTCAATAGGTGTTTAATGTATTTAGATGGTCCCTCGTTGGGTGCATAGATGTTAATAATTGTTAAGTCTTCTTGGCTGATTGATCCTCTTATCATTATGTAATGTCCTTGCCTATCTTTTATTACTTTATTTAATTTAAAATCTATCGTGTCTGAGATGAGAATGGCTGTTCCTGCCCTTTTTTGTGGACCGTTAGCCTGTATGATAGTTTTCCATCCTTTCACTTTAAGTCTGTGTTTATCTTGTTGTGACAGATGGGATTCTTGCAAGCAGCATATGGTTGGGTTATGTTTTCTGATCCATCCCCCCACCCTGTGCCTTTTGATGGGTGAGTTTAAGCCATTGACATTTATTGATATTATGGATTTAATGTATTGTAGTGCCATTGTTGTAAAAAACAATTTGTTTGCTCTGATATATTACAAGTATTATAGTGATGTTCTTGTTTATAAGAGGTCTTTTAATACCTCTTTCAGGGCCGGCTTGGTGATAGTTGCCTCCTTTAACTGTTGTTTGTCTAAGAAGGTTTTGATCCCTCCATCTAGCTTGAATGAAAGTCTAGCAGGATATATAATCCTTGGTTGAAACCCTTTTTCATTCAGGGCTCGATAGATATCTTGCCACTCCCTTCTGGCTTTTAGAGTTTGAGTTGAAAAATCTGCAGAAAGTCTTATGGGTTTTCCCCTGTATGTGACTTTTTGTTTCTCTCTTGCAGCCTTTAGGATCCTTTCTTTATCCTTACTTCTTCTCATTGTGACTATGATGTGTCTTGGTGTTTTCAGGTCTGGGTTGATTCTGTTTGGTACTCTCTGGGCCTCTTGCACCTTGATATCCTTTCTGTTATTCAGGTCTGGGAAATTTTCTTGTATTATTTCCTCTAGGATGTTTGCTTCCCCTTCCTCTCTTTCTTCCTCTGGCAGGCCAATTATACGAATGTTACTTCTTTTGAGATCATCCCATATGTCTCTGTTGTTGTTTTCAGTGTCTCTCAATCTCTTTTTAAGCTCTTTCACCTCTTTCTTAGTTTTCTCTAACTCATCCTCTGTCTGACTAATTCTGTTTTCTGCTTCTGTTAGTCTGCTTTCCCTTGCCTCAGCTTCTTTCTTCATTACAGCTATTTCAGCTTTCAGTTCTCTAATTGTCTCAAGATAATCAGTATTTTCCTTGGGGGTCTCAACTGTTGTTTCCCTAATACTGCCATTTCTTTCCTCCAATGTTGTTTTCATTTCTGTGATTAATAAGTTTATTATTGCTTGCATACTTTTCTTATCTATGGTTACTTCTGACTGATTTGTGGTTTCTTCTGGGCTCTTGTCTTCATTCATTGGGGTAGCAGTTTTATTTGTTTTTAATCTACCCATTTTTTTTTAATTTATGTGTTTCTCTCTCTTTTTTTTTTTTTAATGTTCTGTTGTTCCTCAGTTGTTGTGTTTTGAGCACAAGTAACACTGTACTAAATACCTTTATGACAATTGCACTCACCAACCTCCGGAATAACCGTAGCAACTGAAGTAAGTATTGAAGGAGTTTAATCGTTACCAGTTAGCCAAACAATTTCTCCAGTCCGTGAAAAAATAGTAACCAAATCCCAGTGAAGAAAGAGAAAAGGAAGAGAGGATAGCAAGAATAGACAGTTATGCAAATTTACTATCCAGTGTATATTCTAAGGGTAACAAGAGTGTAAAGGGAACTAGAGCAGAGATACACACATAGAGAGTCCACTCTGGGTCAGATTTCTTCCCCAAAGTAATTCACAAATTCAGAAAGTCAAAGAAGAAAGAAGTGTATGACAAGATTAAAAAAAAAAAAAAAAAAGAGAGAGAGAGATTGAGAGAGATAAGAGAGAGAAAAGGGAGAAGATAGGAAGAAGAGTTGTAATTAAAGAGCAGTGCGAGGAACTTCCCAAATGTGTATCAGTGAATTAACAAAAAAAAAAAAAAAAAAAACCCTGTTTGGTGGTATGGGGTATCCTGCTAGTAGCTGGTCCCAGGCACTGCTTATGGGGGGAGGGGGGGCGGGCGGCGGGAAGGATGTATGCTTGAAAATTAAAAGGAAGAAAAAAGAATTTTTTCCCCCTACTCTAATTCTTAACCCAAATTAAGTTATAGAAACATCCTTGGTATGACCGTTATGGCCCCTTATTGGATGGCCTGCTAAAGGCAGAAAATCCTATTGTTTACACGAGATGTGTCCGGAGCTCAAAGGCTGGCCGCTTCTGCTTCTCCGGGCGCCATTTTCCGGGAAACCCCGCCCTCCAGACTTTTTTAAAGGATTTCTCAAAAATGAAAACTAGCTCCAAGTCCTTTGATCCAATGAGAGCTATACTCAAGAAGTCTTTGGATCCACCCTCAGGGTCACGGTGGACCCTGGCAACTCCCAAGAGGCAGCCCCCGAGCTAAAGTGCTCTCTCCGGGTCCTCTGCCCGCCGCGCTCTGCAACCGGCGGAGGAGCCGCCTTCCCGGGCGGGCGGAGGACAATGCCCGGCGCACTCGCCTTGCCTGGCGCCACCTGGGAATTCTGGCGCCCCGCTAGTCCGTGTCACCTTTGCTCTAATTGTTAACCCAAATTAAACTGTAATAACTTCTTTGGTGCCCCCCCCCCCTTATTGACTGGCCTGCTAAAGGCAGAAAATCCTACCTTTGCCGACGATGCTATCAGAGCACTCGCTGTTAGCGACTTCTCAGGCCGTCGCCATATTACCTCCCCCAGTTGTACCCCTCTTATCCTGTGGTTTAGTCAATGTTTTCTTTTCACAAATAAAGAATTAAATTTGAAAAATTAAAAAATACTTCTCTTGCAAAAAAATTAAAATACTAACTGATACAAAATTTATTTTTTCTCTTGCAAAACAAGAGCCTTGCAAACAAGGGCCTTGCAAACAAGCCCAGCAAAGGAGCATCCTCTACCCTTTGGAATCTACTATAGCAAATTGAGTTCTCATTGCATTTCCAGCCTCTGCCTCCCTCTGTTATGGACTAGACAATTCTATAGGGATTAATTTATCCATTAAAATTGGAAACAAACTGCAATTGGCAAGAAAACAGGGGAAGGTGGGCACCACTTCCCTTTACTTCATCTTTATCCCAAGGGGAAATGAGGAAATTTATGAGACAAGTTATGTTATTTATTTGCTTAAGAACTTCCCTTCTGCTATTCCCTCCATATGGTTTATGTTTTCTTTCTGAATTGGTGCTTTTATAGTACAAACACGCCTTTGTTGAGAGGCAGTAACAGGTGTGTTGTGAGAGCATAAGCAAGCAAGCAAGAGTTGGAGAAAATGTGCATCTGTGTGTAAGAACATGGAGGGAAGAGTGTGACTTTTGTGTGTTCAGGTGTCTGTGGAGACTAAGGCATGAAGACCAGTGTACTTGGTGAATTTCTCAGGAGAATATATTCACATAATATTTAAGAGCTCTTGGCTGAGAACTCTATGCACCATCTGTGAACACATCCCTTCCATAGAGATGCTGCAAAACTACCTTGATTCCTAAGACAGATGAAGCAAATGTATTCCAGCAAAGGAGTTCTGAGGAAGTGCTCGGTCTACAGATGAAATTAACTTAGCAATACTCACTTTGTCTAGCATTTTTCCCCTGAATATTGTATTAGACAAAGCATAGGCTATAGGCCAGAAGACTGGCTTAGCATTTCAGTCTACTGTTCCTTAGTGTGAAGATAATGGAAGATATACTCCATTTTCCCAAGTTTCACTTTTCTTAACAATAAATGCTAGAAAACAGTGTCCAACTCACATCTGTATCTGAAAAAAATTCTTTACTAGAATTGCCTCATTCAGTGCCTGATACATAGTAGTTACTCAGTAAATGTTTGTTTCTGTCCATAAACTTTATTCTCAGACCATACTAAGAAGAAATGGAGAAAATTCTTTCCATATGTTTAGGTATATAATTGACAGGATTCAAATTGCCTTCTTATTTGCCAATAGGGGTTTCAACTTTTTGTCCTTTGGCATGATGAAGTTGCTTAAGATGTTGCAGCTGCATGTGTTGGCTTTAGGCTCTTCTCCTTAGAATACCGGAATGCCTAAGTACTGCTTTTAAGATACAAAAGCACTCCTTCTGCCCTCTTGACCTCAAGCTGCTTTCATGGGGAATATGGTGTTGGAGCCATGTCCAGACTTACAAGTTTATCTGGAGTGATTGCCATTGTCCAGTGGCACTTGAGATAGATTGCTGCTCAGGACAGACTACATGATAGTGAGACCACACACAGAAGAAGCATCTTGGGTGGGTAGAGGAATACAAAATTTATTCCTTTATTTCATCAACCTCATGGAGCAAGCAGCTCAACTAGACTCTAGTTGCAAAGGAAGGTTTGCTCTCTGATTTTTAAAAGGCATCACAGTATTGTGAAAAGACAGTTTAGGAGTCCAAGGAAAGTTCAAACCTCGCAATAACTCTATGATAAAAAGCAAAACAAAACAAAAGCAAATTTAACACTTGAGTCTCTCTTGATATTTTTAATTGGGTGGGTGGGATTAATGGTTTACAGTAAATATAGTTTTTGATACACATGTAAAATTTCTTAATTTTGTGCAAAACACTCTCAGCCTGAGCCTAGGTCCTCCTCCACAATCATGCAGCAAGGCCTGAGCCTTACACCCCCAGCCCAGAGTCCTCTACTTTGGTGATACACCAAACCCAGTCCAAGTTCTACTTTGTGTGTTCCCCTTTCTGTTCTTATTTCTCAGTTTCTGTATATGAGTGAGACCATACCATATTTGTCCTTGTCTTTCTGTCTAAAATATTGGCAGAACACTTTCCCAACTAAGTTTTATAGGTATCTTCAATGACTTAAATCCAATTCTAAGGAAGACAAAAACAAAAATAAGCCGAAGGTACTAAATCAAATTGAAAAGCTTCTGTGAGGAACGCAAGAGGGCAGGAAGGCAGGTTTCAAACAGCTCTCCCGTGAAACTAGAAAAAACAACAAAAAACACCTAAAAACTCAACAAAATACAACCAGGATTTCTTTAGAAACTCACTATGCCACAGATGAGTACAAACAAGTGTGGCCAGTGGGTGGAAAAGGGTGGGGAGAAGAGCCTTGGAACTCAAAAGGCTAAGTGTGGTGATGGCTTGCTTCAGAAGCAAATAAGAATGAGGACAACACCCAAACACTAACTGATAGAATAATCACAGGGAGTGGAACAGCTGAGCGCATGAACAATGGCTAGAGAAGATCAATGATAGCATTCTGATTCTTCATTAGGCCCCATCTCTCTGAGACCACTGGCTGGCAATCCAACGATAGGAAGAATCTAGATACGGCCTACTTTTGCCAATTAGTCTTCCTTCTTTCCTTCCTTGTTTTCTTCCTACCGTCCTTCCTTCCTCCCTTCCTCCCTTTCTTTCTCTTTTTCTCTCTTTCTTTTGTTGTTCACAAACGGTGCTAGGTTCTGTTTTGTATATGAGTTGCAGAGGGAGGAAGGAGTCTGAAGAACTGATACATCAGTTATGGTGGCTGATGTCCCTTAAACAGAGCCTTAGTCAGGGGTGGGAGCAGAGAGAGATTCTATAACAACTATAGTTCTCCCACAGGCTTGAAAATAGGTTGATATTCTTTCACAGTTTTATATTCAATTGTCTATATTCAAAGTCACTATTTTTTTTTCAGGGCAGTCTGACTGTGATCACCATGGTCTCTATGGCAGTTGGGAGACCTTAGAGTTTGACAGGCTTCCAAAATGCTACAAGATTATAAAGTGTTCCTTTGTTCCTCTGAACAGTTCTCTAGAGTTTTCTCAGAAGCCTGTGGTTTCTCTATATCTCTAAATATCAGTCCTAAGATAATTTTTTAAGCCACTTGTTCCCTGAGTGCTTCTATTATGGCCCTTTAAATCCGTTATGTGGATCTGAAGTAATTGTAAATATGGCAGCTGCCAGCAATACAGTGCCATGTTTCTATATGAGTCCTTCTCTCCCTTCCCTCCTGCTCCCCGTCACTCCTGCTCTCCCGTTTACCCACAGTCACCAAGGTTTAGATAGTGATGTTCTTATCTTTACCAGATATCCCTGCTGGTCTCTGATAAAATTCACTGAATTATTTTGTTGTAATAATTGTCTTATGGGGGAGAGCCAACTTTCCATCACTAGACTGCCATAGTTAGCCCCAGAAATACTTGTTTTTATCCCCATTAAAGTGATAAAATAGGGAACCAAGTGGTGGCATACCTGGTTAAGTACACATAGTATTAAGTGCAGGACTGGTATCAAAATCCTGATTCGAGTCTCCCACTCCCCACCTGCTGGGTGGATGCTTCACAAGTGGAAAAGCAAGTCTATAGGTGTCTATTTATCTATCAAACTATCTATTTATCTAATCTCCCACTTCTCCCTCAATTTCTTTCGGTTCTATCCAATAAAATGGAAATAATGGCCACCAAGAGCAGTAAGATCATAGCGCCAACACTGACCAGCAATAACCCTGGAGGCAAATACACAAATTAATTAAATTAAAAAAGTAAAGCAAGGTGGACATACTAAAAGCAAGTGTGTAAAAATATGATTGGCTTATGAACTATATATTCAGCAATACTAATCCATTGGCTTTTTCCTTTTATTCTTGATCATTAGTTACCACCTTAGCGTTTTTCTTAATGTGAAATAATTCTGTGGGATATGCACTAAATGCTGGGTCTTTTCCCTTTGAAGAAGCAAAGAGAAGTGTAGCTTTATAGTAATGAATGAAAAAATTTCACAATTACTTAAATATGAGTCTTCAATAAAAAGTTAAATGACTTCAGTGTTTTCAACAAATACTGCCTTAAAATTCAGCAAATAATGGCTTGTATCTAATTTGTATTAGTATCTATCATTTTTCTTTTTATTTTTCTTTTATTTATTATTATTATTTATTTATTATATAGAGACAGAAAAATTAAGAATGGAGGAAGAGATAGAGAGGGAAAGAGACAAAGAGATACCTGTAGCCCTACTACAGCATTCATGAAGCTTTCCCCCTGCAGGTGGGGAGCAGGGGCTTGTATTAGGGTCCTTACTTAATGTGTGCACTTAAACAGGTGTGACACCACCTGGTCCCCCATAATTTTTTCTTAATGCAACATATTTTACATTTGTAGTAACATTTTATTAGGATTACATAATGCAATTGTATAACTGATAACAAATATGTCACTGTTAGTAAGTAAAATTCACATGAATTTAGTTGACTAGATCAGGCATGTTTAAGGTGGCATGGCCATACACATGAATTTAGTTGAAACCATATTAGCAGTGTCTAGAGTACAGAAAAAGAGTGAGCAAATAGCAAAAGTAGGCATAGTCAAATAGATAATGTTGGAATAAAGGAAATAATATTAAAATAAATAAAGATACTTGTTGGGAATATGTGTAAGCCTGATAGAGCTTAGGGAGAACCACCCCCATCTTTGGATGGAGGTCTGAGAAGATAACCTCTTGGTAAGTCTCTCTCAACCGAGGTGAGCATAAGGGGGGAAACTCAGACTTGTTTCTTTCCTTCTTGACTCTCAGGCCCAAAGATACCCCAGTACTTCCCTCCATTAACTGCAGGCCACATGGCCACAGATTCACTTATTCAAAGTCACCTTCTGATCACAGAAGAACACACCTTATCACACACTTCATCACACACCTCAGACCCCAGACGAGAAATTCCAAACTATATGGCCTTTTGATATTCATCTTCTCTCTGTCTCACCCTACAGGTTTAACCCCTATGCTTCTCTCAAATACCTTTGGATAATTAAGTTGCTTGTGTCATGGAGAATAACTGTCTTGTATCTCATCAATTCCTGTCATACCAGCCCCCTACCTTAGGGGTATGCTGACTGTTAAGAAACCTGTAATTTCTGTCATATTTCAACAATAATTAACTTCATTGCTATTCTATTTAACTCATGTCCACTTTGCTAATAAACGGACTCTAGGATTCTGGGACTCTAGGACTCAGATTCTAGGCACACTAAGAGTCCCCTGGTGTCTTTTACTTCTTGTCACCCCTGTCGCGAGCGAGAAAGAACCAGCCCATTACCTTTCCCCTGGAGACCACCCCGCCGGAGAGGGAGAGAGATACCCCGAAAGATACTGATAGTGTGTGTATATGTGCGTGATTATACTTACCAACTATCTATAATACACCTAACATTATACCAGATTCTTTCACTGTAATTTTCAGGGAGAATTTGAAATCAGTTATTACTGATAAACTGAGAATCTGAATTTTGTTTGTCCTGTAATAACCTTAATAAATGCAGTTTTCAATTTATTAAACTTAGTAAATGATGGAACTAAGCATCAAGACTAGGTATAGCCAACCTTAGAGCCATTGTTCTTCCTCTCCCTCTCCCTTCCCCTCTCCCTCCCCCCATCTCTTTTTTTTTTTATTTAAGAAAGGATAACTTAACAAAACCATAGGGTAGGAGGGGTACAACTCCACACAATTCCCACCACCCAATATCCATATCCAATCCCCTCCCCTGATAGCTTTCCCATTCTCTATCCCTCTGGGAGCATGGACCCAGGGTCATTGTGGGTTGCAGAAGGTGGAAGGTCTGGCTTCTGTAATTGCTTCCCCGCTGAACATGGACATTGACTGGTCGGTCCATACTCCCAGTCTGCCTCTCTCTTTCCCTAGTAGGGTGGGTCTCTGGGGAAGCAGAGCTCCAGGACACATTGGTGGGGTCTTCAGTCCAGGGAAGCCTGGTGGGCATCCTGATGGCATCTGGAACCTGGTGGCTGAAAAGAGACTTAACATACAAAGCCAAACAAATAGTTGAGCAATCATGGACCCAAAGGTTGGAATAGTGGAGAGGAAGTGTTAGGGGGGTTACTCACTGCAAACTCTAGTGTACTTCTGCTTTCAGGTATATATTTTGCACTAGTTTATGGATAAGTGTGGATATGGATATGCTCTCTCTCACAGAACCTGGTCTATATCTAGGTTTTGGGACTTTGTTAGAAAATGAACCACCTGGGATGGAATTAGAGAATGCTATGAAAGGAAAGGTCTCACCCGAGTAATGAAGCTGAAGGGTTGTCATTCCACATGTGAAGTCTCTAGACACAGTCTGAGCTGAAGCATGTTGAGGTGGCACTCATTGCACCGATTAGGTTGCGATCGGCAGATGCAATATTATTTGATATGGATTGGGAGAGGCATGCGGGAAAGTGGGCCCTATCCTAAGGTTCCAGGACTGGGGGAAATATAGGCTCTATAGTGGAGATGTGAGGTTCCTGCTGTCTTATGATTCAAAAAGACAATGGATAGTTATTGTTTAGCTACCACATTATTGCTGGGGCTCAGTTCCAGCATTAAGAATCCACTGCTATTAATATATACCCTATTAACTTATACTCTTATAAATCACTGTGTAATCGATATGAGAGGGGGAAAGTAGACTGAATGCCTCAAGCTTTTGATTCATAGACTTTAGTTCTGAGAATATATTCTTCCAATCTAAGCACATAAGGCTTAAAATTAGTAAAATGATTGAATTTTAACACTGGGCTTTAATTAAATCACCTACAATCTTAGACCAAGGAGACCAGACTCAGGTGAAACCTTTCCTACCTCATAGGACTCCTCAATTCCATTTTGAGTAGTGCACTTCCTAACAAAATTAAAGAACCTAGATATAGACCAGGGCACATGAGATAGGGCACATGTGCACATGTATCCATAAGTTAGGGGAAATATATACCTTAAAGTACAAGTGTGCAATGGTCTACAGTGACTCAAAAAGTATACCAAGAAAGTAGGAAGACCTAAGGAGACATTATAAAGTACTTAATAAGATATTTTCTAGAGCTAGGTACCCTCCTCACCTACTTCCTATTTCACTTCTCTCAATCACTTTAAGTCTAACCCTGTCAGATAAAGTAAGGAATACAAAAGCTGAATAAGGGAAAAAGACCACCACACTTTAATGACGGCCCTTTTGGTCATTCTCAGGTCATCCCCTCATACGGGGCCCTAGTCAGGGAGTCCTGGGATTCTCATATAGATATGATGGGCTTAGACCTCTAACAGATCCCTCTCTCCACCATCACTGGTCATCTCCATCAGGAACAACATCATAAACCCTCTTGTGGGCCTCTATACGACCTTACCTTCAGTGTAGAATAACAATGGCAGAAACTGCCTCACTTTCTGAAAGGACGCTGGGTCAACATATTCTGCCACTGAAAGAAGACTGATTCTGAAATGAGTGCAGCCTAGAATGTTCCTAGCTATTACCATGGAAAGCTACCTCAGACCAACAGAAATGCAGAGGTTACACAGGCTCCTATGCTAAATATGATTAGACATGAACCCTAGATCAGATAGATGGAGTTTACAGTTAATGGTATTTATATAATTTTCCCATATTTGGGAGCTACTCTCTACCCCAATCCAGCTTTCTAGTCCTATTCCCAACTCTGACACTGTCTTCCCAGACAATACCTTTAGCAGGCCTGCATGTTAGCTGTCGGGCTCATGTAAAAATGAGTAAAGTCTTGGGCTTTTGAGAATATATCTAAAATAGACTTCCTAGATTCTTCCAACAAAAACCCCAAAATTTCATCAGCTATATTTTAATCTTTGGGTTCCTGATTATTAAACAATTTATTGTGTTTTATATCTTAATGCTTTTCAGCCTCCCAAGTTGCAGATGCTACCATGACACCAACCTGACTTCCCTAGGCAAACTACCTCACCAATGTGTCCTGGAACCATACCTCACCAGAGCCCTACCCCAATTGGAAATATATAAACAGGCTGGGGGGCATTGATCAACCTGTCAATGCCCATGTCTAGCAGAGAAGGAATTACAGAAACCAGACATCTCACCTTCTGCACCCCATAAAAATCTTTGGTCTGTACTCCCAGAGGGATAGGACCAGGGACCCTTCTGGTGGAGGGAAGGGTATATGGAGTTCTGGTGTGGGAATTGTATGGAATTGTACCCCTCTTGTCCCACAATCTTGTCAATTATTATTAAATTACTAACAAAAAAATCAAGTGCTCCTAGCAACATTTTATCCTTTCCTCTTTCTTCCTTCCTCCCTTGCTTTCTCTTTTATTTTTACCTTATAGGACAGAGTGAAGAGATAGAGAAAGAGAATGAGAGATAGAGAGAGGGAGGGAAGGAGGGAGGGAGGGAGGGAGGGAGGGAGAGAGAGAGAGAGAGAGAGAGAGAGAGAGAGAGAGAGCTGCAGCAGCCTTGCATCACTGCTCATAAAGTTTCCCCCTGAAGATGAAGGCCAGGGGCTTGAACCTAGGTGCCTGAGAATGAGAACGTCTGAAGTCAACCAGGTGTGCCACCCAGCCCCTGAGCCATTGTTTACTTACCAGTGTTTAGGTTGGTTGTTATAGTAGCTATTTTTATCTTTAGGTTCTTGATATTAAACAATTTATTCTGCTTTATATCTTAATACTTTTCAGCCACCAAGTTGCAGATGTTACATTTTAAAGGTAGATATAACAGGGTTTTAAAATGCCTAGTATAGTATCTGGAACATATCAAGCACTAAGTAGCTATTACTTAGCTGATATTATGGCTATAGGAAAACCAACACAGAGTAAATAGTAATAAATATATTATTTAAAACTTGACCACATCTCAGTTCACACCCCCTAAGTAATAAATACATTGAGAAAAAATTACATGCTCTGAAAGTAACCAACTAAATAAAATACAGACTTCATATTTCTGAAATGTTCTTACTTCCATGAAATTTTATTTTTTGTAAAATGTTGAATTTGATTCATGTAATATCTATTATTTAGACATGTGCCAGTTCCTTCAAGGAGTCCTCAGCCTTAATGACTAAGTATATTTAGGGTAGTGCTAGGAGGTTAAAAGAAGAATAAATGGGAAATATCTTGAAGGAAAACAAAGAAACTCAGTCTGACAGAACAACTCTGAAAACTGAACATTTCAACAATCAGTTCTGGCAAGACAGAAAGACTGCCTCACAAACTGATGGAAAGACATGGCAGGTAAAAAAAAGGAGCAACTGTTATAAAGAGATATGCACCACAGAAGAAAATATCCTTTTCATTTTTTATTATCTTTATTTATTGGATAGAGAAAGCCAGAAATAAAGAGGGAAGAGGGTAATAGAGAAGAAAAGAGATAGACACTTGCAGCACTGTTTCACTACTCACAGAGCTTTCCCCTTGTATGTGAGACTGAGGGCTTGAACTTGGATCCTGGCACTCTGTAATATGTGTGCCCAACCAGGTGCACCACTACTCACCCCCAGAAAAAAATATCTCCATGAAAGAGAATCAGGTAAAACAAAGGAAAAACCCTAATACAAAATTCAGGTAATTTGAATAAGAGACATAAAAGAATGTGTTTTAAAAGTAATCTTTGAAAAGATAATGAGTGTACATTTATTACAAAAGGCTGAAAGATAGCAAACCACTCATAAGAGAATTTCAACAAATTCCTAGTAAGGTAAATACAGAAATCTCATACTATCGTTAAAACATCTGAAAACCAAAATTAAGAATGAACTATTAAGCAGATATTGAGAAATTACATTACCTCAGAGGAGCAATAACAAAACTGCAAACTACCTAACAGAAAGACTGCAAGCCAAACTCCATGAAATAATATCTTCAAAGTGCTTAAATAAATTAACAGTAAACTTCTAATTTGTATATTTTATAAAAAATATTCTTCAGAAGTTAAAGTAAGGAATTGTACTTTTATGGGTTTATAAGAGGTTATGGCAGGTCAATGTTATTTCTGTAACAATAAAACATACTTATAGATATATTATCATGCTTAAGATTTTAAAACAGACTAACTCAAGTGTTAGCAAGAATGAAGAGTAGTTTGAACTCTTAGATATTACTTGAGAGAATGAGAAATGATACGGTTGCTTTGGAAAGCAATATGTCCATTTCTATTAAGTTAAACACGTGACTTCACACACATCCTACTTCTAGTTATTTATCCAAAACAAATAAAAAACAATATTCACATGAAAACCGGTAAGCTAAATTTAACAATGGATTTATTCATAATCATTCAAAATTGGAAACAACTTAGACATCAGTCAATAGATGAATGTATATGTAAACTGTAGTAAATCCATCCATATAACATAACCTAATTTAGCAATAAAAAGAAACATGCGGGGTTCGGGCGGTGGCGCAGTGGGTTAAGCGCATGTGGCGCAAAGCGCAGGGATCGGCGTAAGGATCCAGGTTCGAGCCCCCGGCTCCCCACCTGCAGGGGAGTCGCTTCACAGGCGGTGAAGCAGGTCTGCAGGTGTCTATCTTTCTCTCCCCTTCTCTGTCTTCCCCTCCTCTCTCCATTTCTCTCTGTCCTATCCAACAACGAATTGCGTCAACAAGGGCAATAATAATAACCACAACGAAGCTACAACAAGGGCAACAAAAGGGGGGAAAAATGGCCTCCAGGAGCGGTGGATTCATGGTGCAGGCACCGAGCCCAGCAATAACCCTGGAGGAGGAAAAAAAAAAAAAAAGAAACATGCATTTTCACAACATAAATGAATTTCAAATGCATTGTTAAGTACAAAAAAAAAGGTTATGTATGACTTTGACTTTTTTTTTTAACTCAGGAAAAAAAACAATATTAGGGGGATGAGAAATCATGGGATCAGATAGTGGTGATGCACCTGGTTGAGCATACACACTCAATATGCAAGAACTGGGTTCAAGCCCCTGATCGTCACCTGAAGCAGGTGAGATAAAGTAGCATTGTAGATATGTCTCTTTCTTTACTTCTCTATTTCTTCCTCTCCTCTTTATTTCTCTCTGTCTCTATCCAAAATAAATAAGTAAATAATATTAAAGAAATAAATCAGATCTATCATTATCAAGGGCTGAGAGTGGAGGAAAGGGATGGCTCTTAAGGAGTATGCATAATAGAATACTGCAACTGTTTAGCAAAGATCTCTCTAAATAAAAGCTCTCTGATTTTCAGCATTTTCTAATTACCCAAAGTAAATATTCCAACTAAGGCAGGAGGGATATATAGCATATCAGTAGTAACTGAAGACAAGGTAAGTAAGAAAATCCCTGGAAGTGACTTTAAGAAAAAGAGAAAGAAGCAAAATAATCCTGGCAACAGATACTTCATGTGGAAGGAGAAGTGGAATGCTGACAAGAAAACAGAAATGGAATATTCCTAAAGAAACTATATGACTCAATATGATCTGGTACTTAATCTCTTGGGAGAAAGCACATCTGTGGTGGGAAAAATTACCTAATTATCTGTTAATGGAACTGTGCTCTTCAGACCTTGTCCTGATTTTTTTTAAGATAATACATTGTTGCCATACCTGTGAGCACATGTATCTTGGGCTCAATCTTGAGGCCTCTGGTTTTCTATTCTTTTTTTAATTTTTATTTATTTATTTTTTAAAGCCTTTTTTTAAAAAATATTTTTTAAATATTTATTTTATTTATTTATTCCCTTTTGTTGCCCTTGTTGTTTTATTGTTGTAGTTATTATTGTTGTTGTCATTGTTGGATAGGACAGAGAGAAATGGAGAGAGGAGGGGAAGACAGAGAGGAGGAGAGAAAGATAGATACCTGCAGACCTGCTTCACCGCCTGTGAAGCAACTCCCCTGCAGGTGGGGAGCCGGGGGTCTTTTTTTATTTTTTAATTTTTTTTTGCCTCCAGGATTTTATCATTGGAGCTCGGTACCTGCACTATGAATCCATTGCTCCTGTGGCCATTTTTATTTTTGGATCAGACAGAAGAAATTGAGATGGGAGGGAGAAATAGAGAGGGAGAAAGACACCTGCAGATGTGCTCCACCGCTTTTGAGGCAACCTCCCTGCAGAGGAGATGAGGGCTCAACTAGGATACTTGCACAGGTCCTTGTGCCTTGTATGTACTATGTGCACTTAACCTGGTGTGCCACAGCCCACCCCCCCATAATTTACTATTATTTTAAAATTTTATTTATTTATTTATAAAATGGAAACACTGACAATACCATAGGATAAGAGGGGTTCTTACTACCAGAGCTCCATATCCCATCCCCTCCCTTGATAGCTTTTTTATTCTTTAGTCCCATGGGAGTATGAACCCAGTGTCATTACTATTTTTAACAGCATGATAGTATTCTCCATTAGCATTACAGTCAGAAATATGAGAAAAGAAGTAAAACAACTAACTCTATTCTGTGGAGTTCTAATTTCCTTTCACAGTCTATGATGAAGTTTTGAAGCACTGAATTCCATTCCTTTAGCCTTCCTTCCTTGCTTTCTTTTCTTCTCAGTAGATTTGAATTCATGACAAGATTATTTTCCTCATCTGGCTAAACTTTCCTGAACCAAACCCTCATTTCAATGAATGTACAAATGTTACAAATTTTATTTTTATAATGAACATGAAATTGAAACTTCCTAAACTCCTTTTGGTTTCATATTTAGTTTCTAGCAAAACCAATTGTAAACTGTGTTCTCCCTACATTTTTTTTCAAAAATAATAAACATATCTCATGCTATTATTGCCTTTGCTAAGAGCTGTGCAGTGTGACTAAAACAAGAGCTTAAAAATAAAGTCACTGTTTGCTTTACTAAATGAAGTATAATGGGCTGCAATTCTTTAGATTATAGAAAAAAAATTTTTTTTTTCCTCCTCCAGGGTTATTGCTGGGCTTGGTGCCTGCACCATGAATCCACCGCTCCTGGAGGCCATTTTTTCCTCCTTTTGTTGCCCTTGTTGTAGCTTCGTTGTGGTTATTATTATTGCCCTTGTTGACGCAATTCGTTGTTGGATAGGACAGAGAGAAATGGAGAGAGGAGGGGAAGACAGAGAAGGGGAGAGAAAGATAGACACCTACAGACCTGCTTCACCGCCTGTGAAGTGACTCCCCTGCAGGTGGGGAGCCGGGGGCTCGAACCTGGATCCTTACGCCGGTCCCTGCGCTTTGCGCCACATGTCCTTAACCCACTGCGCCACCGCCTGACCCCCAAATTTTTTTAAAGAATTTATTTATTCATGAGAAAGATAGGCAGAAATAGAAAGAATCAGACACCACTCTGGCACATGTGCTGCTGGGGATTGAGCTCAGGACCTCATGGTTGAGAATCCAATGCTTTATCCACTGTTCCACCTCCTGGACCAGATTATAGAAATTTTAATCAGGACTCCCAGGTAGATGAAATAATAAATTAACAGCTCATGAGTAAGTGTTCATTGGTCATTAATGTCAGTCTTTTAAAAAGTTTGTTTTGATAGAGAGAGAGAGAGAGAGAGTGAAAGAGCCCACAACACTAAAACTTCCTTTAGTTTGGTGAGGGTCAGGTTTGAAACTGGGTTGTACACATGACACATCAGTACATTATCCAAATGAGCTATTTCACACCCATTATCAGTTTTTAAATCAATGCTACTTACATTTCATATTATATTTATGAAGTAATAGAACATTTAAATTTATTGTGTGATGCTCTTATGAGAGCTCACAAGTAAATTGACTAATCAAAAAGCACTGCTTGCAAATATTTCTTGTTGTGAGACCATTTTTACTTAAGTTTTTCATAGTATAGTTTGCAATGCCTGTCATTGTCACTGTAAGCACATTGTGTTTTCTAGAATAGCAGATAGAATCTGTCCCACATACTCTAAGTGAACAGAGGTGACTTTCACTCTAATTGAACTGGGTAGGATTGATGAACTCACAGGAAACACTTTTTTTTTTTTATAGCTGTGGATGTTTCTTTTTAGTTATTCTTGGGATTTGGTCCATAAGGTTATTTTTTTAATTTGATAGAAAAACAAATTTATACAAAAGTAGATACCCTTTCTTTAAGTGAAAGAACTATGAAACTTAATAATGCCTAGTGTTTAAAAGACTAAGAAAACAGAAATACACTATCTTCTACACTAAACTAATTCATTTCAGCTGCATTTTGACATCTCAAATATCATCCATCAAGAGACAATTACGATTTCGAGATAATTTAAACAATAGCAGACCTTCTACTGAGAAAAAAATAAACATAAACTTTGAGTGTTCAGGTGATGTCTATGATATGTGTATACATTGCTTTAAATTTTTAAATATTTTTCTTGATATATTTTTAGTCTCCTATGAAGACCCAAATACATTGTATTTTTTCTTGTTCTAATTCTAAAACAGGGGTTAAGAATATATATATTCAATGAAATCGTTTGGTCTGGTCCAGCCAAGGTAACCATAGGTGGTACTTAAAATTCAATAAATCTAGGATATATATATATATATATATATACATATATACATATATATATATCATTAAGTACTAATTTTTAAGTTAATAAATTTGTATGGTCTGCAAATGATGTTATACATATTCAAAAGGTTCCCCACTTCTACTCTAAAGGAAGGAAAATAAAGTTGTAGACCCTTACTTCATTTCCTCAATCACTCTATCTACTCAATTAATTATACAAAAGGAAGCAAGATATATTCTTTCAACTTTTAAAATCTCTTCTGGCAGAGCATGTGTATTATTGAAATTAATATTTACTCATTTATTTTGTATAGAGACAGAAATTGAGAGGTAAGAAGGAGATAGGAAGAAAGAGAGATAGAGAGAAAGACACATCACTGCTTCACTACTCATTAAGCTTCTCCCTTGCAGGTGGGGACAGGGGGCTTGAACCTGGTTCCTTGTACATTGTAATGTGTGCACTCAACCAGATGCACCACACCAAGACCCAAACATTAGCATTACTGTTACTCCTTGATAAGCTCTAGAACTATACAACTGGCAAGGAGATATAATGACAAAAACTGTATGTTAAGTGAAAGATAATTACTGTCTCTGTGACAACCTTTATTAGAATCATCAAACAAGTAAATGCAGAAATTTGAGGCTAACTAAGATCTCACTAAAATCCACAGTCTATTTCTTCCCTAACTTGAGGCCAGATCTCATAAACCTAATACCGATTTGGACACAACAAATGACACTCAACAATTTAACAACTGGGAGAAAGCCTAAAACTCATCAGGTAAAGAAGTGACAATAAAAGCTGGATAAAAGCAAGATACTAGTTCACTTAATGATGGCCTGTTAGCCAATTATCAGGACACTGCATCACCAGGGGTCCTATACATATATATCACCATAGATAATATAGGCTTAGACCTCAAGCAGATCCCTCTCTCCACCATCACGGGTCATATCCATTCGGGACATCATTATAAACCTTTAAGTGGGCTTCTTCAGGACCATTCCCTCACTATGAACTAGCAATGCTAGGGACTGCCCTAGTCTCTGAAGGGAGGCTGGGTCATCCTACTCTGATACTCAAGGAAGACTGACTATAGACTTTGAACTCAGTCTGACAGGGACTCAGAGATTGTACAGGCTCCACAGTGCTAAATATGCATATATGCAATCCCAGATTGTTGTGGTAAACAGTTAATTGCATTTATATATTTTCTTCATATTTGTTAGCAACTCTCTGCCATAACCCTGCTTTCTAGTTCTACTCTCAACTCTGACACCATCCTTTCAGACAATATTTATAGTACACCCCTATGTTAGCTATCAAGCTCAAGCAAAGATTAATAAGACATAGACTCCTAGGAACATTTCTAAAATAGACTTCCTAGCTTCCATCTACCCTAAGGTCCCGACGGCTCAATTCCTACTTAATATTTTCTGTTTATTAAACCCTTTATCCTGCTTTCCATGATACTGTACTTCAGCCACTGAGTTCCAGAAGCTACTATGATTCCATCCTGACTTCCCTGGGCAGATTACCTCACCAGTGCTTCCTGGAACCTCACTTCTCCAGAACCCTACCCTAACAGGGAAAGATAGAAAGAGGCTAGGGGTATGGATTAACCTGGTAATGTCCATGTCCAGAGGAGAAGCAATTACAGAAGCCAGAATGCCCACCTTCTGCACCTCAAAAATAATTTTGGTACACATTCCCAGAAGGGTAAATGTCAGGGGAAGAAACCAAGAGAGCTCTGTACCCCCATTCAACCAGGACCCAAAGCATTTATCACCAGGAATCTTGTTTTTATACCATCAATGAAAAGGAAGAGAATCTGGAAAACATCAGAGGAGTCCTGGCAAGGTTTCACTTATCTGAGAGAGAAGAGGAAAAAATGAAAGATACTTGGAAGTAGTAATAGGTATAGGATTGAACTAGAAAGGAAGTAAAGGTGGAACTGTTGAAAAAATAAGGGGGAAATGTATGTAGATATTGCTAGTTGTAAAATCAACCTGCATCGGATCCTCGCACAGATCCTGGCACTTAGTACTATGTACACTTAACTGGATGGGCCACCAACTGGCCCCTCTTAAATTTTTGTAAATCAACATTAAATCACTAATAGAAAGAAAAGACAGAAGAGGGGAGAATAGAGGAAAGGAAGTGAGGAGGGAGAGGAGAAGAGAGGAGAGGAGAGGAGGAGAGGAGAGGAGAGGAGAGGAGAGGAGAGGAGAGGAGAGGAGAGGAGAGGAGAGGAGAGGAGAGGAGAGGAGAGGAGAGGAGAGGAGAGGAGAGGAGAGGAGGGGAGAGAAATTGGTAGAGCAAAAACCAAAAGATAAGTGACAGGCCTCAGTTTGGATCTGTTTTCTTCATTCTCAAGACTGGCTCTTTTGTATTAGCCAGTGATTTGCAAATTCTTTGGGCCAAGGAAATTCTTCTGGAATAAAATCTCACTAGGAAAACTTACATTTAAAACAGCATGGAGTTGTGATTGATAATTCTAGTCATTTCCAAAGTTTCCATCAAATCTCAAAATACGGGAGTTGGGCTGTAGTGCAGCGGGTTAAGCGCAGGTGGCGCAAAGCATAAGGACCGGCATAAGGATCCCGGTTCGAACCCCGGCTCCCCACCTGCAGGGGAGTCGCTTCACAGG
Source organism: Erinaceus europaeus (assembly GCF_950295315.1). NCBI lineage: Eukaryota > Metazoa > Chordata > Mammalia > Eulipotyphla > Erinaceidae > Erinaceus > Erinaceus europaeus. The sequence continues at coordinate 82,710,577 of NC_080168.1, read as the reverse complement.
CGGTGAAGCAGGTCTGCAGGTGTCTATCTTTCTCTCCCCCTCTCTGTCTTCCCCTCCTCTCTCCATTTCTCTCTGTCCTATCCAACAACGACAACAACAATAATAACTACAACAATAAAACAACAAGGGCAACAAAAGGGAATAAATAAAATAAATATTAAAAAAATCTCAAAATACTTCCCAAATTGTAAAAATTTTTAGGAAAACTTATTTTCCCTCTATCTGCAAAAGATACAGATCTTAGGGCCCTTTTAAAACTAAAGTCTAACTACCAGCAGTACCTGAAGAAGGAAAGTGCAAGTTATTGTTAGTGAATGTGAGCTATTTGAAATAAATGCCAAGCTATCCATATCATCAATATTCTACCTGGACAAGTCCAAGCATGAGTTGACTCTGGATAAGTTGAATTCCAAAGGCCACATTCCTTTTACCTACTTCTGATTCTTACTGCTTGCTGTCTCTTATAATAACCAGAAACAAGAGAGCACAGGTTTTGTACTACAAGGTACCTTTTCATTATAAAAGCCACAAAGTCCTCAAGTTCCATTTAGTATACAGAAGAGAGTTAGTTCCCTGTTTAATTCTCTCCTTTCAAAATGACATTTCTGCATGTCATTATAATATGTATTTATGATCATACATACTTAAAATTTTTTTCTTGAAAGACACTAAGGGGTATCACTAGCAATTAAGCTTTCAGAAACAACTCCTCCCATTCTATTACATGGTTTGTTCTGATAAGATGCTCTGTATTGTACTGCATTGTTTGATTAGGAAATCAGTTATTCAAATTAAGGTAGTAAGTGCCATCTATTTATAAGAAGACATTTTGAAAGCAGAAATGTACACATTTTTAAGTAAACTCATTGACATACCTGTTCTTGGATTTTTATGACTATGGATGACTCTTTGCATCTGTTAACCTCCACAGAAGTACTAGATCTATGATTTCTGAAGGCACAACTGATAAACTTCCTACTTATTGAGTAGTGTTACTTTTTTTCCCCTTGGAAGAGTTCCTGGAGATATGGATCATTTGGTTTCACAATAACAAATATAGTTACCCATATAAACTTTTAAAGAGGAGACAAGATCCCAGATCGTGTTACACCTTATTGAACACACAGGTTACCATGCATAAAGACCCAGGTTCAAGCCCCCATTTGCAGGGGAAGCTTCCTAAGTGGTGATGTAGTACTACAGGTGCCTTTCTCTCTCTCTCTCTCTCTCTCTCTCTCTCTCTCTCTCTCTCCCCCTTTCCTTTTGAATTATTTTATCTTACCAAATAAAAAATAAAGACACTTAAGAAAATAAATGCTTGTTTAAAAAAATTTAGGATAGGGGGCCAGGTGATGGCATACCTGGTTACCTGCTCACATTATAGTGTGCAAGGAACCAGGTTGAAGCTCCTGGTCCCCACCTGCAGGGAAAAAGCTTCACAAGTGGTGAAGACCTGTAAGTGTCTCTCTGTCTGTCTGTCTGTCTCTCTCTCTGTATATCTCCCCCTCCCTTCTCTGTGTCTACCCAATAATAAATAAATAAAATTAAAATTTATTAAAATTTAAATATAAAGTAATATTTGTGTATTTGTAAATTTCTGATTAAGTTTTTCTACAGTTACCTCCACAATAGTAACAATAACAGAGACAGGTAATTTTGAAAATTTCTTAGATTATGATCATTTTCATACAAAGTTTAAATTGCACTTGATATTAACTGACAGCAAAACAGTGATATCAAATTATAAGTCTATAGAATATATATATTCACACAAATATAGGTGTTTGAGTAAAAGAAGATAATACATTTCTTTTTCTGAAAATAGAATGTCTCATTCTCTTCCATTCTAATTGTAAGAAGATCCTGAACTTATTACACTCAACCTTTACTCCTCTTATAATAGCTCTACTGTTAGGACAAAGTATCACACGGTGAGATGCTTAAACACTAAGCCTTATTTTTTTAATTTTTATTTATAAAAAGGAAACATTGACTACTCACAGTTCTGGAGGTTGGGAAATCCAAGATCAAGATGCCAGCAGATTCAGTGTTTGGTGAAAATTTGCTTCCTGATCTGGACAGTATTACCTTTTTGTTGTATCTGGAGTAAAGAAAGAGAGGGGTCTAGTGTTTTCTTCTTTTTATAAAGGCACTAGTCCCATAATGGGGTACCATCCTTATAGTTTCATGTAGTTCTAATTACCTCCCAAAGATTCAACTATGCCTAAACACTATCACATGGTACTTCAACATATGTATTGGGGGTAAGACATGGAAGGACACAGGCATTCTCACCTATCACCCCATCTCTACCAATGTACACTGCAAAGCCAATCTTGGAAATTTACATCCTCTTCAATGACTCTTACTCTTCCTTGTTTAATAGGGCTTTATTTTTTCCTTTTGTTCTAACAAATACTGATACAAAAGCAAGATAAACTAAAGCAGTCATTCCCACCACCACCTCAGTTTCCAGAATAACTCCCCATAAACAACCTGAATTCTATAAATGGTTCTAGGACCCTGGAGAGAGGAGGGTAGAAAAAATGCAAAAAGGAAATGAAATGACATTATGTTACTAATTATTAAGGCCCTTTTCTATTACCATAAGTTGCTTTTCTCTATTAAGGAAAAAATAGTTTCATGAACATTCCTGGCAAGTTCAGAAATAATTTTCAATACAGCAAAGAATTTGTGTTCATTTAACTTACTACAAGTAAATTAAGAATATGTGACTGAATCAAACTTACAGTTTTTTAATTTTTTTAAAGTTTAGCTATCAGGGGATGGGATGGGATATGTAGTTCTGGTGGTGGGAATTGTGTGGAGTTGTCTTCCTCTTATCCTATTTTTTTGTCAGTGTTTCCTTTTTATAAATAAAAATTTAAAAATAAGTTTAGTTATTTTGGGGACACGTAGAACAAACTGCAACTGCTCATGACCAGGGATTATTAATTAGAAGGTTCCGTGCTGTTGCACAAATATGAAAAATTCTCTGTTTTGAATAACAAGAGAAAAAGTGAAAGGCAAGACAAAAACAACTGGCAGGGCAGTGAGCATCTGCTCTCATGGGGCCATCTCAATTAAGAGAACCTCAATCCAAAGCATGAGAGTGGTATTGTAGAACACTAGTCTTTCCCTTATGTGCTTTATCCTCAGGTGTCTAGCAGGACCTGGAACTGCTTGAAAAGAAGGCTACACCTGCCTAGTCAGATTCTGCATTGTCAGAGGACAGGAAAACACTTTCATGAGCTCTACTACTTAGCCTCACAATGGCAGGGTGCACCAAGTATCAGGAGGGAGGTTTATGATAAGCAATCTGAAACTTAAAGACAGGAAACCCAGGTGCACTCAGTTGAGCACACAAGATTACCATGTGTAAGCACTAGGGTTCAAGCTCCCTTCCTTACCTACATTCACAATTTCAGCTAATTACTTCCCAAAGATTCACCTACCCCCAAACACTATCACATGGTACTTCAACATATGAATTGGGGGTAAGGCAGGGAAGGACACAGACATTCTCACCTTTCACCCCATCTCTACCAAAGTACACTGTAAAGCCAAACGTGGAAATCTCTGTCCTCAATGACTCTTACTTGAGGGTATTCCTTGTATAACAGGGCAATCTTTTTATTCTCTTTGTTCAAACAAATACTGATACAAAACCAAGATAAACCATGAGTGGTGAAGCATAACTACAGGTGTTTCTCTTCCTTTCCTTCTTTATCTCCCCCTCCCACTCTTAATTTCTCTCTGTCCTATGAAATATATTTTGTAAAAAAAAAAAAAAAAAAGTGGTAGTGGTGGGGAATGACTGCCAGAAGTGGATTCTTAATGCAGGCACTGAGCCCCAGTAACAACCCTGCTTGTGGGGGGCGGGTAGTGAGAGGGGCAAGTATTTAGGTAGTAAGATTATATTCCAGGGGCCAGGTGGTGGTAAAACTCAGTAAAACACATATTATCATGGACAGAGACTGGGGTTCAAGCCCACAGACAGTAGAGTTGTGACGCAGGCACTGAGCTCCTGTTATAATCTTGGTGGGAAAAATAAAGAAAGAAAGAATATAAGTTCCAAGGTGTTTCTATAGTATCTTCTCTTTTGTTCACTTGCATTCTTTCTGGAGTGGGAAGGAAGAGGGATTTTGGCCAGCACCTGCAGAATCACACCTCACTCATGATGTGTTTATGTGTTTATCAGTGCAGCAGCCTGCAGTCTGTGTTCATGTTAATCATCACTCAGGGGGCATGTGCCAGCAGAAATGAAGGTAAGCACTGCTCGGTGGAAAAAAGCCCAGATGTACCTTTCCTCCACTGTGAGTTTACAGTCTCTGGAGTTCCTACTGTGAGACCTCTACTTCTAAACTCACAAACAGTCCTGTGGTAAGAAGCAACTGACATGTAAGGACATTTTACCCTCCAATGCCTTGCCATTTAATTTTCCTAGAGAATTTTAGTGGAAATTGAATGAGATTAAGTTCATGGGAGATTATGTGCCTATTGTGGATAGGTATCTACATTTTGGCTCTGCCATTACTATTATTTAAGGAATAGCTCATAAAGAATAAAGACAATAATTCTATTAAAGTATTGTCTTGTGGACTGGGAGGTAGCACAGTGGATAAGGCATTGGACTCTCAAGCAAGAGTCCCCAAGTTTAAAGTCTGGTAGCACATGTACTAGTGTGATGTCTAGTTCTTTCTCTCCTATCTTTAATACTAATAAATAAATAAAATCTTAAAAAATACATTTTCTTAGTAGAGTTTATTCATTTAAAGTGTCTCCCTGCCACCTCTTTTGCCAAGGCTTTATACCTGTACAACTTCACCACTCCCAATGGATTACTTTTTCCCTTTTTAATCACAAATAGAAATAGAGAGGAAGAGAAAGAGCAACACCACAGCACAGCTCCACTATTTGTGAAGCTTCTCCTTTGTATAGTGTTCCCATATGGTGCTAGGAACTCTGACATGGCAAAGTGTGAACTCTACTTGGTGACACATTCCTCTGGTTCCTATTTAAAGTTTATTTTAGTAACTTTTTTTTTTTATAAAGCAACTAACTGTATATTGCAATATTTCTTTTTGCTCAGGAATTTGACTTTTTGTGTACTTCATTGGCTCAAATCAGGGTATCCTTACAATGTAATTCATCTCATGGAACCTATCATGAATCTAACACTTTGTAATAAATAAAAATTTTCATGTTGTCCATCTAATGTGACAAATGTGTATATGTCTTAAAAAGGAAGCAAAGAAAAACACTGATTCCTAGGAAAGAATGAGACTGAACCTGAGTAATAGGGACCTGACTCTTGCCCTGCTTTTTTTTCTGTAGCATCAGAGTGGCTATAGAGAAGTTCTCAGTGATGTAAATTCTGAGAGTTTTGTCACCTTTAGCACCATGCCTGCAGTTCAAATGGAAATCCTTTGCAGAAAAGATTTATGTTTTCAGTCTAGAGATACACCAACCTACCCAGTAGCCACTACACCATGGTAATCATGAATGCCTCCACATTGAAGGAAGTTACCAACCAGAGTCTTGCTCCGCAAAGTGAAGTTTTCTTATAACTCCCAAATCCTGGGACCTACCCCTTGGGCAGGAAGATCCTTTGCAAGGCAGTTTATTTAGTTAAGAAAATCACAAGAGGGTACGGAGACAAGGAAACTCAGACACGAAAGTCAAATGTGATTGTGTATAGAAGATGAAACCAGCTGCACCTGGCAGTCTGCTACCAAATCATAACAAACTGTAATGGAAAATGGATGCATTTATAGAAAATTCACCTCTCATATTCATCCCTCTTCCAGTCCCCCAGCCAGAGCTGCTGCCCTCTTCAGAGAGAGTCAACATATTAAGTTTGGCAGCTTTTGGAGAACTCACCATGCCAGGGAGGTTATTAAAACTGAACTGAAATGGTTTCATAACTCAAACTGGAAACAAGAGTGAGGAAAATGCTAACACCAGAGTGACAGACCAGAACGAAGTGGAGCTACATTCGTAGGCTCTCTGGCTCATGTTTCAGGAGGTTCCACGTATTAAAATAGGCTGAAAAGTTAACTAAATAAAACAAACTGCCAAGTGCGATATTTAACACTCTTGAATGGGGGCTTACCAATGAGTGTATTATGTGATTCACACTGTTGGCTGAGCTTCACTTTTAGGAGTCTGAATACAAGATCAATTTAACTGTGCCCCTAAAAGGTCTGCCAAATGGATTCTCCCATCTTCCTCTCCCAATGGTTTTCATTGAGTCCCATGATCTTAAAGACTGTTTTCGATCCTCAAGATAAACTCCTATCTGACTGAGAGTACCAGAAATCAGCAAAACAGAGTGGGCACTGGGTGGTAGCTCACCTGGTTGAGCACACATGTTACAGTGCTCAAGGATCCAGGTTTGAGACCCTGGTCCCCACCTGCAGGGGGAAAGCTTTGCAAGTGGTGAAGTAGTGCTGAAGGTGTCTCTTGGTCTCTTTACCTCTATGTCTCCCCCTTCCACTCAAGTTCTGCCTATGTCTATCCAGTGAATAAAGAAAGAAAATAAAAAATTTTTAAAAAGAAAAAGAATAACAGTGGTGTCATATGTTAGTCTTTAAAACCAGAGTATGCCTACTCCTTTTTAAGAAAGTCATACTAATTTCAGAATAATATAATAGAAATCACTGGATAATGAGTTAATCAGGGTCTGGCAAAAAATAACTACAAAAACAATAAAAAAAACAAGGGCAACAAAAAAGAAAATAAATAAATATAAAAAATAAGTGTATTTAAAAAAAGAATTCTTATAATAAAGACAACAGAAAATGTTAGCATTCATGGTAAAAAAAAAAACTAATAGTCCTCAGGGTTCCTTAGTGAGTCTTTTTGTTAAAGTAGAACTTGTACATTTATTATTTCACTTGTTTTTGGAAACTTACTGTCTGCTTAAATTGAAAGGTAAGTGCACCTAGAATGAAAATCATCCTGGTGGCCTGCCCATTTTCAAATCTAAGGAGGACCTGATAGAATATTCCTGCTAATTGAATGGCTTTGCTTTTAAACAAGACAGAAAGAACAGGCACTCTAGCAGTCCTCCAAGACTAGGAATTTTCTCTGGGATCTCATATCTTGTTTTTATTCATATAGATTTTTCTTGTATGTCATAAAATGCTACAAGAGAAAGGCTACAAGAGAAAAACAAAAAGTCACATACAGGGGAAAACCTATAAGACTATCAGCAGACTTCTCCACTCAAACTCTAAAAGCCAGAAGAGAATGGCAAGCTATCTATCGTGCCCTAAATGAAGAATGGTTTCACCTGAGGATAATATATCCTGCTAAACTTTCATTCAAACTAGATGGAAGGATCAAAACCATTTAAGACACAAAACAGTTAAAGGAGGCAACCATCACCATGTTTTTCCCTAAAAGATGTTCTAAAAGACCTCTTATAAACAAGAACATCACTACAATACTTGCAATATATCAGAGCAAATAAAAAAATGTTGAATAATAGCACTACAATACATTAAATCCATAATATCAGTAAATGTCAATGGCTTAAACTCACCCATCAAAAGGCACAGAGTGGGAAGATGAATGAGAAAACATAACCCAACCAAATGCTGCTTGAAAGAATCCCATCTGACACAACAAGATAAATACAGACTTAAAGTGAAAGGATGGAAAACTATCATACAGGCTAATGGACCACATAAAAAGGCAGGGAGAAAAAAAACATTCTCATCTATGACACAATAGATTTTAGATTAAATAAAGTAATAAAAGATAGGCAAGGCCATTACACAATGATTAGACGATCAGTCAGCAAAGAAGACTTAACAATCATTAACATATATGCAACCGATGAGGGACCATCTAAATACATTAAGAACTTACTGAAAGAACTTCAAAAATACATCAATAGTAATACAATAATAGTGGGAGACTTTAATGCCCCACTCTCAAAAATAGACAGATCAACAAAGCAGAGAATCAACAAAGAAACAGAATTAAACAAAGAGATGGACAGACTAAACCTCCTGGACATTTTTCAGAGTACTTCACCTCAAAAAACTGGAATACACATTCCTTTCAAATACACACAACACATACTCAAGGATGGACCAAATGTTAGGCCACAAAGACAGCATCAATAAATTCAAGAGCATTGAAATCATCCCACGTAACTTCTCAGACCACAGTGGAGTAAAACTAACATTCAACAACAAACAGAAAATTATTGAAAGTCACAGAATTTGGAAACTAAACAACATATTCCTTAGGAACCACTGGGTCAGAGAGTCACTCAAGCAGGAAATTCAAATGTTCCTGGAAACAAATGAAAATGAAGACACAACGTATCAAAATATTTGGGACACAACTAAAGCAGTACTGAGAGGGAAACTTATAGCCATACAATCACATATTAAACAATAAGAAAAAGATCAAATGAACGACCTTACTGCACACATCAAGGACTTAGACAAAGAGGAACAAAGGAACCCTGAAGCAACCAGAAGGACAGAAATCACTAAAATTAGAGCAGAAGTAAACAACATCGAAAATAAGAGAACCATACAAAAGATCAATGAAGCCAAATGTTGGTTCTTTGAAAGATTAAAGGAGGCAACCATCACCAAACCAGCCCTGAAAGAGGTTCTAAAAGACCTCTTATAAACAAGAACATCACTATAATACTTGCAATATATCAGAGCAAACAAAAATTTGTTGAACAAGGGCACTACAATACATTGAATCCACAATATCAATAAATATCAATGGCTTGAACTCACCCATCAAAAGGCACAGAGTGGGAGGATGGATCAGAAAACATAACCCAACCATATGCTGCTTGCAAGAATCCCATCTGAAACAACAAGATAACACAGACTTAAAGTGAAAGGATGGAAAACTATCATACAGGCTAACAGACCACAAAAAAGGACAGGAAAAGCCATTCTCATCTCAGACACAATAGATTTTAAATTAAATGAAGTAATAAAAGATAAGCAAGGACATTACATAATGATTAGAGGATCAATCAGGCCAGAGGACTTAACAATTATTAACATCTATGCACCCAATGAGGGACCATCTAAATACATCAAGCACCTACTGAAAGAACGACAAAAATACATCAATAGTAATACAATAATAGTGGGAGACTTTAATGCCCCACTCTCACACATAGACAGATCAACAAAGCAGAGAATCAACAAAGATACAAGTGAATTAAATGAAGAGATTGACAGACTAGACCTCTTGGACATTTTCAGAGTCCTTCACCCCCCAAAAACTGGAATACACCTTCTTTTCAAATCCACATGTTAGGCCACAAAGACAACATCAACAAATTCAAGAGCATTGAAATCATCCCAAGTAACTTCTCAGACCACAGTGGAGTAAAACTAACATTTAACAACAAACAGAAAATTATTGAAAGTCACAGAATTTGGAAACTAAACAAATACTTCTTAAGAACCACTAGGTCAGAGATTCACTCAAGCAGGAAATTCAAATGTTCCTGGAAACAAATGAAAATGAAGACACAACCTATCAAAATATTTGGGACACAGCTAAAGCAGTATTGAGAGGGAAAATTATAGCCATACAATCACATATTAAACAACAAGAAAAAGCTCAAATGAATGACCTTACTGCACACATCAAGGTCTTAGACAAAGAGGTACAAAGGAACCCTAAAGCAACCAGAAGGACATAAATCACTAAAATTAGAGCAGAAGTAAACAACATTGAAAATAAGAGAACCATACAAAAGATCAATGAAGCCAAATGTTGGTTCTTTGAAAGATGAAACAAAATTGACAAACCCCTAGCCAGACTCACCAAACAAAAAAAAAGAGAAGACTCAAATTAATAGAATTGTAAACGATGGAGGAGATATCACAACTGACACCACAGAAATCCAGAGAATCCTGCAAAACTTCTATAAAGAACTATACGCCACCAACTAGAGAATCTGGAAGAAATGGAACAATTCCTAGAAACATATGCCCTTCCAAAACTGAACCAAGAAGAACTACAAAACCTAAATACATCAATTACAGACAAAGAAATTGAAACCGTTATTAAGAATCTCCCCAACAACAAAAGTCCTGGACCAGATGGCTTCACAAACAAATTCTACAAAACCTTCAGGAAACAGTTAATACCCATACTTCCAAAGCTTTTTCATAAGATTGAAGAAACAGGAATACTCCATTCCACCTTCTATGAAGCCAACATCACCCTGATACCAAAAGCAGACAGGGTCACAACAAAAAAGGAAAACTACAGACCAATATCTCTGATGAACATAGATGCCAAAATATTAAACAAGATCTTGGCCAACCATATACAGAAGTAAATCAAAAATATTGTTCATCCTGGCCAAGTGGGATTTATCCCAGGAATGCAAGGCTGGTTCAAGATACATTAGTCAATCAATGTCATTCACTACATCAGTAAAAGTGAAGCCAAAAACCATATGATTATTTCAATAGATGCAGAGAAAGCCTTTGACAAAATCCAACACCCATTCATGCTCAAAACTCTACAAAAATGGTAATATGGGAAATTCCTCTAGATAATGGAATCCATATATAGCAAACCTATAGCCAACATCATACTCAATGGACAGAAGCTGAAAGCATTCCCCCTCAGATCGGGGACTAGACAGGGCTGTCTACTATCACCATTACTCTTCTACATAGTATTGGAAGTTCATGCCATAGCATCAGGTAAGAGAAAGAAATCAAAGGAATACAGATTAGAAGGTAAGAAGTCAAGCTCTCACTATTTGCAGATGATATGATAGTATACATAGAAAAACCTAAAGAATCCACCAGAAATCTACGTGAAGTTATTAGGCAATATAGCAAAGTATCAGGTTACAAAATCAAAGTACGAAAATCAGTGGCATTTCTTTATGCAAACAGTAAAACTGAAGAAGAAGATATCCAAAAATCACTCCCATTCACTGTTGCAGCAAAAGCAATAAAATACCTAGGAATAAAGCTGACCATAAAGTGAAAGACTTTTATACGGAAAACTATGAGTCACTATTCAAGGAAATAGAAAATAATGCCAAGAAATGGAAAGACATCCCATGCTCATGGATTGGAAGAATAAATATCATCAAAATGAATATTCTCCCCAGAGCCATATACAAATTTAATATGATACCCATCAAAGTTCCACCAAGCTTCTTTAAGAGAATAGAACAAAAACTACAATCATTTATCTGGAACCTGAAAACACCTAGAATTGCCAGAACCATCTTGAGGCAAAGAAACAGAAATGGAAGCATCACACTTCCAGATCCCAAACTATATTATAAGGCCATTATCATCAAAATAGCCTGGCACTGGAACGAAAATAGGCATACAGACCAGTGGAATAGAATTGAAAGCTCAGAACTAAACCCCACACCTATGGACATCTAATCTTTGAGAAGAGGGCCCAAAGTATTAAATGGAAGGAGGCTCTCTTCAATAAATGGTGCTAGGAAAACTGGGTTAAAACATGCAGAGGAATGAAATTGAACCACCTTGTCTCACCAGAAACTAAAATAAACTCCAAATGGATCAAGGACTTGGATGTTAGACCGGAAACTATCAAATTTAGAGGAAAACATTGGTGGAACACTTTCCCACCTAAACTTAAGGGCATCTTTGATGAAATAAACCCAATTTCAAGGAAGACTAAAGCAGAAACAATCCAATGGGACTACATCAAATTGAAAAGCTTCTGCACAGCCAAAGAAACTATCACACAAACAAAGAGACAGAATGGGAGAATATCTTCACATGCCATACATCAGATAAGAGACTAATGACCAAAATATACAAAGAGCTCAGCAAACTTAGCACCAAAAAAGCAATGATTCCATCTAAAGATGGGCAGAGGATATGAACAAGACATTCATTTCAGAAGGGATCCAAAAGGCTAACAAACATATGAAAAACTGTTCCAGGTCGCTGATTGTCAAAGAAATGCAAATAAGGACAACATTGAGAGACCACCTCACTCCTGTGAGAATGGCATACATCAACAAGAACAGCAGCAACAAATGCTGGAGAGGCTGTGGGGGCAGAGGAACCCTTCTGTACTGCTGGTGGGAATGTAGATTGGTCCAGCCTCTGTGGAGAGCAGTCTGGAGAACTCTCAGAAGGCTAGGCATAGACCTTCCTTATGAACCAGTAGTTCCTCTCCTGGGGATATATCCCAAGGATTCCATAATGCCCAATCAAAAAGATATGAGTACACCTATGTTCATAGCAGCACAATTCATAATAGCTAAAACCTGGAAGCAACCCAGGTGCCCAACAACAGATGAGTGGCTGAGAAAGCTGTGGTATATATACACAATGGAATACTATACAGCTATCAAGAACAATGAACCCACCTTCTCTGACCCATCTTGGATGGAGCTAGAAGGAATTATGTTAAGTGAGCTAAGTCAGAAAGACAAAGATGAGTATGGGATGATCTCAGTCATCAACAGAAGTTGAGAAAGAAGAACAAAAAGGGAAACTAAAAGCAGGATCTGATTTAATCAAGAGTAGGGCACCAAAGTAAAAACCCTGTGGTGAGGAGGAGGGCGGACATTTGGCTTCCGGGGCAGTGGGGGTTGGGGGGGCGGGGGTGAGTGGGTGTGATGGGTCACAGTCTTTTGGTAGTGGGAATGGTGTTTATGTACACTACTACTAAAGCGTAGTCATATAAATCACTAATATAAGAGGGGGAAAATTGATTGTATGTCTCAAACTTTTTAAAACACAGACTGAGTCTTTTTATTACATAGGTTGAGTCTTTGATATGCTGACTCTCTCAAAAGTTTAGACCAGGTAACAGAAGCAACCGGTGGCACAGTTTTATACAAGATGCTGGGTATTATACAGCAAACCCTAACAAAGGGACTTTTCAAAGTTAACCCAATTACCAAATAATATGATGATAACAATAACTATCCATTGTCTTCTTGAACCCTAAGACAGCAGGAACCTCACATTTTCACATAGAGCCTATGTTTCCCCCAGTCCTGGAACCTTAGGGTGGGGCCCACTTTCCTGCATGCTTCTCTCAATTAATATCCAATAGTATCCATCTGCTGATCACAACCTAATCAAAGCCACTAGTGCCACCCCAGCATGCTTTACTTCAGACTGTCCAGAGACTTCAGGTGTGGAATGACAACCCTTCAGCTTCATTACTCGCGTGAGACCTTTCCTTTCATAGTATTCTCTAATTCCATCCCAGGTGGTCCACTCCCCAATAAAGCCCCGAAACCTAAATATAGACCAGGCCTCCTGAGATAGAGCATATGTTCACACGTGTCCATAAACCAGGACAAAATATATACCTGAAAGCAGAAGTACACAATAGTCTGCAGTGAGTATCCCCCAATACTTCATCTGCACTACTCCAGCCTTTAGGTCCATGAATGTTCAACAATTTATTTGCTTTGTATGTTAACTCTCTTTTCAGCCACCAGGTTCTGGATGCCAGCATGATGCCGACCAGACTTCCCTGGACTGATGATCCCACCAATGTGTCCTGGAGCCCCGCTTCCCCAGAGCCCCACCCTACTAGGGAAAGAGAAAGGCAGACTGGGAGTATGGATTGACCAGTCAACACCCATGTTCAGCGGGAAAGCAATTACAGAAGCCAGACCTTCCACCTTCTGTAACCCACAAGGACCCTGGGTCCATACTCCCAGAGGGATAGAGAATGGGAAATCTATCAGGGAAGGGTATGGGATATGGAGACTGGGTGGTGGGAATTGTGTAGAGTTGTACCTCTCCTATCCTACGGTTTTGTTAATGTCTCCTTTTTAAATAAATAATTAAAGAAAAAAATATATATAAAAACACATATTATAATTACCATAGTTGACTAAAATAAGCTATCAATTAAGAAATTATTCAAGCTCAACTATTATTCATAGAAATTCCAACAATATTCATTAACTCCTAATGTAAGACTGGATAAATGTACTAATATACAGAAGAGGTACTGTTAATACAAGTAGCAAGCAACTATTTCTTCCAGCATCAATCTTAAATCAGATGGAATAACCACTAATAGTTAACAGCAAAATAAATATACCCAAATAATAAGCTACTTTTTACATCAACTGTTAAACCAACATAGGTATGCACTAAGGAAAGATGGAAAGAGTAAAAGGAATTCAACAAATGTAAATCCTGCCTGCTTACCAAAAGCATCAGCTCTAGCATAACAAGTATTAAAGGCCTGTCCTGGCACATCAGTTAAGTTGTTAAGATGGTCTAACCATGCAAAAGCAGCATGAACATTTTCTGCTAATAGTACAGAAGTGCAGTTTCTTTGCTTTTAAAAAATATTTTATTTACTTAAATGAGAAAGAGAGGGGTTGGTGGGGTGGAAGGGGGGCGAAGGGAGGTAAAGGAATCTGTAGGATATTGTAATGAATATCTTATAAACTACCTTATTTTTAGGAGCAATTCATGACAGACATATAGCAAAACTTTATGCTACTAATTGTGTCACTAAAACTTTGATCTTAACAGTCCTTTTTATGAATACAGTGCCATACACCTAGCGCCAGTATGATCATTTAATACTTCCTATGAAAAATTTTCCCATCATATCATTATCCACTTCACTCTGAAATGTAAGAAATATGTCTCATAAAAGGCTTGCTATTATAGTGAAAATAGAGGTTTAATTTCTTTGTTTTTAGAACTATAAGGATTGAACCTATTCCTAAAACCTCAAAAATCTCCTTACTCCCAGATTACTCCATATCCTATATAATAAAGTCAGCTAAATAAGCTGTTAGACCCACACCATACCATGAAATGTTTTTATATCCTCTGTGTCCTAATAAACCCCCTAGTCTCAGTAATTGTCTCTTTAACCATTATTCTTCTGACCATAATTGCAATAATAAACTTACCTTGACTTATAATCTTATTGTCTTTGAAGTAGACATACTAGCAATTACCTCAACCATGATTAAAAAATACAACTCCTTGCTCAGTATAGTCACTAAGTTTTCCTAGCCTAAGCTACAGCATTTATAAGTATCATACTGGCCATAATTATTAGCCTAACATACTCCTGCCAATGAACAATCATAAAAACTTAATTCCTCTAGTATTAACAGTCCTAGTTATAACATTATAATTATTCCCATTTCACTTTTGATTATCATAAGTCACACAAGAAATTCCACTTGTAGCTGGTATAATTCTTTTAATATGGCAAAAACTTGTATGTTTATCCATAGTTTGTCAAACCACATTATCCACCAACCATTTGTGATCACTTTTTTGGCCATCAGCAGGACTTCACTGCATATATATATATATATATATATATTCATTCAGAAAGGGGTGCAGTAGAGAGAAAGATACTACACAACAAAGTTTCCTCTAGTGTGGTGGTAGTTAGATCAGGTTCAAACATGGGCCATATAAATGACAAAGCAGATACACTATCCAGGTGAGGTATATTGACAGACCCATTCTATAACTATATTATTCTTTACTATAGCTATTATAGTAAGTGGATAAGGAAAATTAAGCTAGGCATAACTACAAAAAAACAGTACATTTCTTAATTGCCAAGTAGGATGAATATCAGCTATCCTAACATACTTCGAACTACTTAAATAACACTAAACCTAGTTGTCAACATCTTAATAATACTATTTTTTACTACTCATTCATGAGTGTCAGCATCACTCTTGAATGTTAACCCATAAAACAAAATGCTTCTAATTACATCTTTAATTCTAATCATCATGATAGCAGTAGGTAGGAGTCTCCTCTTTAAGGATTTTTGCCTAAACAAATAATTATCCAAGAATTGACCCAAAAAAAGTGGGGAAGGGATGGTGATGGTTAGGAGATAGCACATCTGGTTCATTGTAAACATATAGTGCACAAAATCCCAGGTTCCAGCCTCTAGTCCCCAACTGCAAGGGAGAAATTTCATGAGTGGTAAAGCAGTGCTGCAAGTGTCTTTCTCCCTCCCCCTCCTTATTCCTTCTCATTTTCTGTCTCTATCAAGAATAATGAATAAATATTTTTAAACATTTATTTAAATGAAAGCACTATTCTATAAACCCTTATAGTAATTCTAACATTACTAAATCTATTTTATTTGTTTATTTATTTTAATTGTAATATTTATGTATTTCCTTTTGTTGCCCTTGTTGTTTTATTGTTGTAGCTATTGATGTCGTTGTTGTTGGATAGGACAGAGATAAATGGAGAGAGGAGGGAAAGGCAGAGAAGGGGAGAGAAAGATAGACACCTGCAGACCTGCTTCACCGCCTGTGAAGCGACTCCCCTGCAGGTGGGGAGCCGGAGCTGGAACCAGGATCCTTACACTGGCCCTTAAGCTTCGCGCCACGTGTGCTTAATCCGCTGTGCTACCGCTGGACTCCCTCTAAATCTATTTTATATATGAGTATATTGAACATCATTAACGCTTTTCCCATCAATAAGAAACATAAAATTTAACTGATAGTTCAAAAATTTAAAACGTCTAACTTTATTATACCTCTAATTATTATATTAGCACTCCTTCAACTTACACCTATACTGTCAATATTAGTACTGACTAATTAGGTTAAAATAGATCAAGGATCCTCAAAATCCTAAGCAAGTATAACTTACTTAACTCTTGAATTAAAAATTGGGAAGAGGGGAGATAGCATAATGGTTATGCAAAGAGACTCTCATGCCTAGGGCTCCAAGATACCAGGTTCAATCCCCTACACCACCTAAACCACAGCTAAGCAGTTCTCTAGTTTTAAAAACAATTCAAGATTATCTTATATGAATGGAATGCCAAACAAACACTCTAAGCTGAATGCTTTAAAACTAATTTTTTTAATTTGCTATTAACAGTAGTTTACAAGATTAAAATGTAGAGTTCCATACCACACCCACCACCAGAGTTCTGTATCCCAGCTCTCCCAACTCCCAAAGATATCCACCATCAAAAATGGAACAAAAGTTGACACATAGACCAATGGAATAGGATAGAGAGCCTAGAGCTAAACCCACATATGTATAGGCACATTAAATATGGTAGAGGAGCCAAAATTATCAAATGGGGACACTAAAGTCTCTTTAACAAATGGAGTTGGTTGAATTGGACAACCTTTTGCAGAAAAATGAAACTATGCCAGCACCTAACACCATGCACTAAAATTAACTCAAAATCAATCCAAGATATGCAGAGAAATACAAATATGAAGAAATACAGAGAAGAATACATTGGTGAAACATTCTATGACCATAATATTAGAGATATATTTGTAGATTCCACTCCATGGACAAGGGAAACAAAAACCAAAAATGAATAAATGGGACTATATCAAATTAAAAAGCTTTTGCACATCAAAGGAAAATCCATAAAGATAAATTGGAAATCCAGCAAATGGGAAAAGATATTTGCATACTACACTTCAGACAAGTGGTTGATAATCAAATATCTATAAATAACTAGCATAGTAAAAAAAAAAAAAAGGAAAAAATAGCCCAATAAAAAGTGGGCAGAAGATATGAATAGATGGTTCTCTAAAGAAGAGATATACATGACCCACAGACATATGTGGAAATTCTCCAATTCATTCATAGAGAACCATATTGATATTCCATCTTACACCTGTGAGATTGGGCTCTATGAATAAAAGAAAAGAAAAGAAGTGTTGGAGAGGATGTGGAGAGATAGGAACTCTACTACACTGCTGGTCGGAATGCCACCTGGTACAACCAGAATGGAGAACAGTATGAAGAATTCTTAAACCAGCAACTCCACTACAAGGCATATACACAACAGATATAATAACATTGATTTGAAGGGATATATGCACCCCCATGTTCATAGCAGCTTTATTCACAATATCAGAAACCTGAAAACAACCAAAATGCCTTTTGACAGATGACTGGGTAAAAAAGTTATGGAATATATACTTAACAGAATTATTATTCAGCAATAAAAAAAGATGATATTGTATCCTTTGGAATAAAGTGGATGGAACTAGAGAAGATTATGCTGAGTGGAGCAAGTAAGGAGGTAAATAACAACTACAGAAAATTTTCACTCATATGTGGAATATAGAAAATTGAGTATACGAATGTGAAAACAATAAAATAACCTATATCTAAGACTATGGGAGAACTATAGTAGTTTCTATGGGGGTAGGGATGAACACAGACCTTTGGTGATAGGAGTGGTGAAAAATAAATAAATAAAAATTAGAGAAAGAGAAAGGAAAAGAGGTAGAGTGACACCTGCAGTACTGATTCACCACTTGTGAAGTCTTCCCCCTGCAGGTAGGGCCGGGGCTTGAACCCAAGTCCTTGCACACTGGAATGTGTGTGTTGTGTGTTTAAGCAGGTTTGCCATTTCCTGGCCCCTACGTGATTTTTTTAAAAAGTAATTTTGTTGCTTTAACCCAAGCCCCCAGAACGACATGCCTCAGCTGCTAATGCCTTACCATGTTACCAAAATTTGGCTAGGATTACTAAATTGCACAAGTACCCTAGTTTGAACCCCTTACTCCCCATCTGCAGGGAGGATACTTCATGAGCTATGATGAAGCAGGTCTGTAGGTGTCTTGTTTCTCCTGTTTTTTTCTGTACTGGTTTAAGATAATTATGTCCCAAGAGGTTCTCAGTCTACTGTAACTGCACTGAAGAGACAGAATATTATTTCTAATTATATTAACTGGTGTACAGAGATAGGAATAAGACAATTGTCCCCCTTAGCCTCTGTAACATCCTAAAGTGCAATGCCATTCTTGTTAGGAAAGAGTTTTATTAAAAATCCACAAGACTTTCTTTTTCTCTTGAATGTACAAAAATTTCAGCTGTAACAACTTTGCTCTACTCATAGATTTTTCAGACTTGGAGATAGGTTTGGGTTCTATTACAAAATCCTTTGCAACTCTTTGTACTAACTACTCTACCATTTCCCACAGTTTTGCATACCAAAAGGAAACTAAGACAGTTGATGGGCAGTATATATAATTTAGTTATCTTTATCCTCAGGCAAGGAGAGCCTACTCACCTTATATTTGCTTAATAAAGTGGGTCTCATCCAGGGACTCCAGGAAGAAAAGAACAAAAAGGATGTAACTCAAAAAGACATACTGACTTTTTCCTAGATCAAGAAACAAATGGCATCTTCATACAAAGCTTGAGTTTAGGCACAGAATCACCTTATACCCCACAGTAGGGTCACAACTGTATATTTAAATGCAAATGACAAAGGAACATAAAAAAAGCACAGCAGTGGACAGACTGAGGTGCTTGCCTTCCTCCTCCTAGGTTGCAAAATACAGAACAAAACACTTCCTTATACTCTTAATCTTTTTTTTTTTATTCAAGAAAGGATAAATTAACAAAACCATAGGGTAGGAGGGGTACAACTCCACACAATTCCCACCACCCAATCTCCATTTCCCACCCACTCCCCTGATAGCTTTCCCATTCTCTATCCCTCTGGGAGCATGGACCCAGGGTCATTGTGTGTTGTAGAAGGTGGAAGGTCTGGCTTCTGTAATTGCTTCCCCACTGAACATGGGCGTTGACTGGTCGGTCCATACTCCCAGTCTGCCTCTCTCTTTCCCTAGTATGGTGGGTCTCTGGCCACCAATGTGGCCTGGAGCTCCGCTTGTACTTTTAATCTTAAAGAACTAAGGTTTGTGGGGTGGGCGGTATTGCAGCAGGTTAAGCTTACATAGTGCGAAGCACAAGGACCAGCATGAGGATCCTGGTTCTAGTCCCACCAGCTCCCCACCCACAGGGGGTTCACTTCACAGGCAGTGAAACAGCTCTGCAGGTGTCTTTCTTTCTCTCCCCCCTCTGTCTTCCCCTCCTCTCTCAATTTCTCTTGGTCCTATCCAATAACGACAGCAATAACAACAAGAATAATAGCAAAAATGATAAACAACAAGGGCAACAAAAGGGAAAAAACAGCCTGTAGGAGCAGTGGATTCATAGTGCAGGCACCGAGCCCCAGCAACAACTCTGGAGGCAAAATAATAATAATAATAATAATAATGTTATTATTATTATTAATGGTTTAATAATTAATAATAATTAAGGTTTTGCAGTAGGAAAGATAATTTAGTGGTGGGGAGACTCTAATGCCTGAGGTTCCTAAGTCCAAAGTTCAATTACTAGCACCATTAGAAGTCAGCTAGCCATGACATCATCTCCCCAGATAATAACTTGAATACACCTGCATATGAGATGTCAGGCTCCTGAAAAAAAACAAACACCAGTATAGTCATGGGCCCTTTGGAGTATAACTAAAACAGGCCTAAAACCTATCTACAAAACAGAAACCCTGCAGATCTTCATCTGCACTATTCCAGCCTTTAGATTCATGATAAGTCAACAATGTGTTTAGCTTTATATAACTCTTCTTACAGCCACTAGGTTCCAGATGCTAGCATGATGCCAACCAGACTTCCCTGGTAAGATGACCCCACCAATGTTTCCTGGAGCTCAGATTCCCCAGAAGCCCACCCCACTAGGGAAAGAGAGAGGCAGGCTGGGAGTATGGATCGACCTGTCAACGCCCATGTTCAGCGGGGAAGCAATTACAGAAACCAGACCTTCCACCTCTGCACCCCACAATGTCCCTTGGTCTAACTCCCAGAGGGATAAAGAATAGGAAAGCTATCAGGGGAGGGGATGGGGTGTGGAGTTATACCCCTCTTATCCTATGGCTTTTGTCATTGTTTCCTTTTTATAAATAAAAATTATAAAAAATAAAAAAGAAGTCAGAACTGAGCAGTGCTCTGGTAAAAAAAAACAAAGAAAGAAAAGGAATAAGGGGAGCTTGAAGGGATCATTTTAAGTGAGATAAGTCAAAGAGAAGGATGAATATAGGATTATCTCACTCATGGACAGAAGTTGAGAAATAAGAACAAAGTAACACGTGGACTGTTCTGGTGTATTACACCAAGGCAAAAGACTCTGGGGGGAAGTAAAGCAGGGATGGGTGGTGGGAGAGGAGCTTTCAGGTCCTGGTATGTGATTATAGAAAAGGACCTAAGCTGGAGTTAACAGCACTTTGCATACACCTATCATGGTGAGATAAAACATTGTACCCAAGTACCAACAATTGTACTATAAATCATTAACCTCTAAATAAATAAATAGAAGGCCTTTTATGCCTGAGGCACCAAAGCTCCCAGATTTAATCCCCAGAACCAACATAATAGACCAGAGCTGAGCAGTGCTCTGATAAATAAATAAATAAGTAAATAAGGGTTTTATGCTAATAAGAGGTAATCTCTTATAGACTACATATTTTGTTTAAAAATAACAATAGAACGTACATTTATTCTTACTTCTTCTGTTATATATGTGCAACCAGGTACACCACTGCCCAGTTCTGAGTTATTTTTATTTATTTATTTATTTTTATTTAAGAAAGGATTAATTAATAAAACCATAGTGTAGGAGGGGTACAATTCCACACAATTCCCACCACCCAATCTCCATATCCCACTCCCTCCCCTGATAGCTTTCCCATTCTCTATCCCTCTGGGAGCATGGACCCAGGGTCATTGTGGGTTGCAGAAGGTAGAAGGTCTGGCTTCTGTAATTGCTTCCCCGCTGAACATGGGCGTTGACTGGTTGGTCCATACTCCCAGTCTGCCTCTCTCTTTCCCTAGTAGGGTGGGTCTCTGGGGAAGCAGAGCTCCAGGACACATTGGTGGGGTCCAGGGAAGTCTGGCCGGCATCCTGATGACATCTGGAATCTGGTGACTGAAAAGAGAGTTAACATACGAAGCCAAACATTGTTGAGCAATCATGGACCCAAAGCTTGGAATAGTGGAGAGGAAGTGTTAGGGGGGTACTCACTGCAAACTCTAGTGTACTTCTGCTTTCAGGTATATATTTTGCACTAGTTTATGGATACGTGTGAACATAAGCTCTCTCTCACAGAAACTGGTGTATATCTAGGTTTTGGGACGTTGTTAGAAAGTGAACCACCAGAGATGGAATTAGAGTATACTATGAAAGGAAAGGTCTCACCTGAGTAATGAAGCTGCAGGGTTGTCATTCCACACGTGAAGTCTCTGGACACAGTCTGAAGTGAAGCATGTTGAGGTGGCAATCGTTCTGTTGGTTAGGTTGTGATCGGCAGATGCAATATTATTTGATATGGATTGGGAGAGCATAAGGGAAAGTGGGCCTATCCAAGGGTTCCAGGACTGGGGGAAGTAGAGGCTCTATAGTGGAGATGTGAGGTTCCTGCTGTCTTAGGGCTCAAAAAGACAATCAATAGTTAATATTATCATCACATTATTTGGTAATTGGGCTAACTTTGAAAAGTCCTTTTGTTAGGGTTTGCTGTACAGTACCCAGTATCTTGTATGTAGCTGTACTATTGGTTGCTTCTGATCTACTTGGTCTAGGCTTTTGAGAGAGTCTGAATATCAATTACACAGCCTATATATTGAAAAGATTCAGTTTGTGTTTTGAAAAACTTCGAGACATACAATTAATTTTCCCCCTCTCATATTAGTTAACTAGTGATTTATATGACTACATTTTACTAGGAGTGTACATAAACACCATTCCCACCACCAAAAGACTGTGACCCAACCCTCCCACCTACTCCCACCCCCCACTGGCCCAGGAAGCTGCATGTTTACCCCTCACCACAGGGTTTTTACTTTGATGCCCTACTTACAATTTGGTCAGGTCCTGCTTTTAGTTTCCCTTTCAGATCTTCTTACTCAACTTCTGTTGATGAGTCGGATAATCCAATACTCATCTTTATCTTTCTGATTTACCTCACTTAACATAATTCCTTCTAGCTCTGACCAAGATGGGTCAGAGAAGGTGGGTTCATTGTTCTTGATAGCTTTTCAATTTGATGTAGTCCCATTGGTTTGTTTCTGCTTTAGTCTTCCTTGCAATTGGGTTTGATTCATCAAAGATGTCCTTGAGGTGTATGTGGGAAACTGATTTACCAATGTTTTCCTCTAAGTATTTGATTGTTTCTGGTATGACATCTAGGTCTTTGATCCATTTGGAGTTGATTTTTTTTTCTGGTGAGATAAAGTGGTTCAATTTCATTCTTCTGCATGTTACAACCCAGTTTTCCCAGCACCATTTATTGAAGAGAGCCTCCTTTTTCCATTTAATCCTTTGGGCCCCCTTATCAAAGATTAGATGTCCATAGGTGTGGGGATTTATTTCTGGACCCTCAATTCTGTTGCACTGGTCTGTGTGCCTATTTTTGTTCCAGTACCATGCTGTTTTGATGATGATGGCTTTATAATATAGTTTAAGGTGTGGGAGTGTAATGCCTCCATTTCTGTTTCTTTTCCTCAAGATGATTTTGGCAATTCTAGGTGTTTTCAGGTTCCAGATAAATGATTGTAGTGTTTGTTCTATTCTCTTAAAGAAGCTTGGTCGAACTTTGATAGGTATTGCATTGAATTTGTATATGGCTCTGGGGAGAATATTCATTTTGATGATATTTATTCTTCCAATCCATGAGCATGGGATATCTTTCCATTTCTTGGTATCAGTTTCTATTTCCTTGAGTAGCGACTCACAGTTTTCAGTGTACAAGTCTTTCACTTCTTTGGTTAACTTTATTCCTAGGTATTTGATTGATTTTGCTGAAAAAGTAAATGGGAGTGATTTCTGGATGTCTTCTTCAGATTTAGTGTTTGCATAAAGAAATGCCACTGATTTTTGTACATTCATTTTGTAGCCTGATACCTTGCTGTATTGCCTAATAACTTCCAGTAGTTTTCTGGTGGATTCTTTAGGTTTTTCTATGTATACTATCATATCATCTGCAAATAGTGAGAGCTTGACTTCTTCCCTTCCAATCTGTATTCCTTTGATTTCTTTCTCTTGCCTGATTGATATGGAAAAAACTTCCAATACTATGTTGAAGAGTAATGGAGATAGTGGACAGCCCTATCCTTGAGTATGTGTTATGTGGATTTGAAAAGAAGGTGTATTCCAGTTTTTTGGGGTGGAGGAGTCTGAAAATGTCCTAGTGGTCTAGTCTGTCAATCTCTTCATTCAATTCTCTTGTATCATTATTGGTTCTCTGCTTTGTTGATCTGCCTAAGTGTGAGAGTTGTGTATTGAAGTCTCCCACTATTATTGTATTACTATTGATGTATTTTTGAAATTCTTTCAGTAAGTGCTTGACGTATTTAGATGGTCCCTCATTGGGTGCATAGATGTTAATGATTGTTAAGTCTTCTTGGGTGATTGATCCTCTAATCATTATGTAGTGTCCTTGCCTATCTTTTATTACTTTATTTAATTTAAAATCTATAGTGTCTTAGATGAGAATGGCTTTTCCTGCCCTTTTTTGTGGTCCGTTAGCCTGTATGATAATTTTCCATCCTTTCACTTTAAGTCTGTGTTTATCTTGTTGTGACAGATGGAATTCTTGCAAGCAGCATATGGTTGGGTTATGTTTTCTGATCCATCTTCCCACTCTGTGCCTTTTGATGGGTGAGTTTAAGCCATTGATATTTATTGATATTATGGATTTAATGTATTGTAGTGCCATTGTTCAAAAAAATTTTTTTTTGTTTGCTCTCATATATTGCCAGTATTATAGTGATGTTCTTGTTTATAAGAGGTCTTTTAGAACCTCTTTCACGGCCAGTTTATTGATGGTTGCCTCCTTTAACTGTTGTTTGTCTAAGAAGGTTTTGATCCCTCCTTCTAGTTTGAATGAAAGTCTAGCAGGATATATTATCCTTGGTTGAAACCCTTTTTCATTCAGGGCTCGATAGATATCTTGCCATTCTCTTCTGGCTTTTAGAGTTTGAATGGAGAAGTCTGCCGATAATCTTATGGGTTTTCCCTTGTATGTGACTTTTTGTTTCTCTCTTGCAGCCTTTAGGATCCTTTCTTTATCCTTACTTCTTCTCATTGTGACTATGATGTGTCTTGGTATCTTCAGGTCTGGGTTGATTCTGTTTGGTACTCTCTGGGCCTCTTGAATCTTGATGTCCTTTCTGTTATTCAGGTCTGGCAAGTTTTCTTCTATTATTTCCTCTAGAATGTTTGCTTCCCCTTCCTCTCTTTCTTCCTCTGGCAGGCCAATTATCTGAATGTTACTTCTTTTGAGATCATCCCATATGTCTCTGTTGTTGTTTTCAGTGTCTCTGAATTTCTTTTTAAGCTCTTTCACCTCTTTCTTGGTTTTCTCTAACTCATCCTTTGCCTGACTAATTCTGTTTTCTGCTTCTGTTAGTCTGCTTTCCCTTGCCTCAGCTTCTTTCTTCATTAAAGCTATTTAAGCTTTCAGTTCTCTAATTGCCTCAAGATAATCAGTATTTTCCTTGGTGGTCTCAACTGTTGTTTCCCTAATACTGCCATTCCTTTCCTTCAAAGTTGTTTTCATTTCTGTGATTAATAAGTTTATTATTGCTTGCATACTTTTCTTATCTATGGTTACTTCTGGCTGATTTGTAGTTTCTTCTGGGCTCTAGTATTCATTCATTGGAGTAGCAGTTTTATTTGTTTTTGATCTACCCATTTTTTTTATTTATGTGTTTCTTTTTTTATGCTCTATTGTTTCTCAGCTGTTGTGTCTTGAGTACATGCAACACTGTACTAAATACCTTTATGACAATTGCACTCACCAACCTCAGGAATTACAGTAGCAACTGAAGCAAGTATTGAAGCTCTTTAATCACTACCAGTTAGCCACACAATTTCTCCAGTCTGTGAAAGAATAGTAACCAAATCCCAGTGAAGAAGAAAAAGAAAAGAAAGAAGGGATAGCAAGAATAGACAGTTATGCAAATCTACTGTCCACTGTATATTCTAGGGGTAACAAGAGGGGAAAGGGAACTAGAGCAAATATACACACATAGAGAGTCCACTCTGAGTCAGATTTCTCCCCCAAAATAATTCACTAATTCAGAAAGGCAAAGAAGAAGGAAGAAGTGTATTACAAGATAAAAGAAAAAAAAAAGAAAAAAGATACAAGTGAGAGAAAAGGGAAAAGATAAGAAAAAGTGCTGAAATTAAATATCAGTGAAAGGAAAGGGATTTTTTTATTACTTTATTTTTAATTTAATTTAATTTTTTTAATTAGCTAGGAGGAGGAGGGAGGGGAGAGTCTGTAGAGGAGGTAGGAGTAAGGAGACAAGTTCCTCCCACAATAGATAAGATGCCCACTACCCTAGCAATGAAAGATACTCAAGAGTTAAATCTGATCAACCTAAAGGGGGGGAAGATATATGCCTTTATATAATATTAATAATAAAATAGAGCAGGGTAAAAAAAAAAAACCCTGTCCCAGATTACCTCAAACCTTGTGATCAGAGGCAGCTGATTGTTAAGAATGAGAACAAAAAAAAAAAAAACCTCAGGACTAGACAAAGATAGCTGAAATAGACAGTTATGCAAATCTACTATCCACTGTATATTCTAGGGGTGGCTAAAGGAGGAAGGCAAGTTGAGCAGAGACACTTGCAGTGAGAGTCCACACTGAGTTAGAATTCTTCCCCAAAATAATTCCCAAATATGTATCAGTGAATTCAAAAAAGCACACTGTTTGGTGGTGTGGGGGCTGGGGCCTTTGGCTTTGGAAGCTGTAGGATTAAGGAAGAAAGGATGACAAGAATGAAAAAAGAAAAAAAAAAGAAAGAGAGAGAGAAAAATGAAAAAGATAAGAAAAAGAACAGTCATAAAAGAGCAGTGAAAGGAAAGACTTTTTAATTTATTTATTTTTAATTATTTAATTAGCTATGCGGGGTGAGGTGGGGGGGTTGGCTACTTAGAAAGAAAAAAGGCCAGAGGTTTCAGAAGGGTATAGACTTAGAATGAATGATACTCCCTGGTGGGATAGGAATTTGGTAAAGACAGAAGCTCAGCAGGGGAGCCTGCTAGGAGCTGGTCCCCAGGGACTGGTTATGGGGGGGGGGGATGTGCTTAATAATTAAAAGGAAAAAAATTTATTTTTCCTTTTTTTCTACTCTATTTCTTAACCCAAATTAAGTTATAGTCACCTCCTTGGTGTCACCTCTAGGACCCCTTATTGACTGGCCTACTAAAGGCAGAAAATCCTACCGTTTCCAGAAGATGTGGTCAGAGCTCAAGCCACTAGCAGCTTCTCAGTCTGCCATCTTCCGGGAACCTCCTGAGTTATTTTTATACCAGTTTCCTACCCTTCTTTCTGTGTTTCAATTCTTCAAATACAGTTATAAATAGATAACAGCAGAGTTTAAAAGGCAGCTGAAATAAGAAACAACACTGGCCTAACTACATGCATAAAAAAACAACTTGGCATCTCTGCATGCCAAATGGTTAGTAAATGATTCTACAGTGAATTCTGAACAATGCCATCCAGAGCCATTTCTGTTGGAGGCATTCATGGAACATCTGAACCAATTTACACATGAAATAAAGTAGGCACAGTACCACAGCCACAGTGTTTAGTGGACAATAAACATACTTTAATTCCTTTTATGTTTTGTTGCTTCAGTTTTTTTAACTGAGAAAGATGGGCGAGACTATGAGACTGAGCACATGCAGAACACTGCTGTCATTTCATGTGGTGTCAGAATCCATCTCAGGTCCTTATGCATACAAGGCATATGCTTCACAACTGAGTCACCTCATTAACCCTTTGATTTCTTTTAAACATTTAAGTTGAAGAAAAAGTTTTATATATAACACTAATATATTTATTGTTACACCAAGTGCAATAACCATTTCTAATTTTAAAATTAATAACTATTTTGGGGGGTTCTACAAAGATAAGTGCTTAGCTCACATTCTGTGGTAATGAGTAGGAACATTCCATGCTGCCCCAATATCTACCCATCTTCCTCAGGTGGAGCATAGAGTATGTTGTCCATCCTCCCTTCGGAAATGGAACATTCTCTACCATTGTTGATCCAAGTTGAGTGCAAGGTCCTATGGGGGGAGGGGCACTGATAGAGATGACCAGTAACAATGGAGAGAGGGATTTATTCGAGGTCTAGGCCCATCATGTCTGTTTGGGAATCTCAGGACTCCCTGACTAGGACCCCAGCCAATGGGACGGCCTGATAGTGACTAAAGAGTCATTGTTAAAGTATACCAGTCTCTTGCCCGTATTCATCTTTTGCAGTCCTTGCTTTGATAAGGTTAGCTTTGGAGTGAGTGAAGGAAGTGTAATAGGAAGTAGGTGAGAGGGGTATCTAAGTCTAAGTAGACACTATTTCATTAGGAAATTTATACTAACTCACTGCAGACTATTGTGTGCTTTTGCTTTCAGGTATGTATTTTACCTTAATTTATGGATATTTTACCTTAATTTATGTGAACATATGCTCTATCTCATAGGACCTGGTCTATATCTAGGTTTTAGGACTTGGTTAGAAAATGAACCACCCGGAATGGAATACCATAGTATGAAAGGAAAGGTCTCACCTGAGTAATGAGGGTGAAGGGTTGACATTCCATGCCTGATGTCTCTGGACATAGTGAAACATGCTGAGGTGGTACTCACTGCATTGATTAGGTTGGGTGCAATATCATTTGGTATAAATTGAGAGAAGCATGCAGGAATGTGAGCTCAGATCTACAGGGATGCAGAGGTCACATAGGCTCCCAAGCAGAATATGAGCCCCAGACCAAATCAAACAGATGGAGTTTATAGTCAACAGTATTTATACCCCTGTCCCATATTAGGGAGCTACTCTCTTCCCTGATCCAGCTTTTTGTTCCTTTTCCAGCCATGACATCATCTCCCCAGACAACTTGAATCTACCTGCATATCAGATTTCAGGCTCAGGCAAATTAAAAAAATAATAAAACCAGTATAGCCACAGGCCCTTTGGAATATAACTAAAATATGCCTACTAGCTATCTATCTACAAAATGGAGGACCACCCAACACTTCATCTGCACTATTCCAGCCTTTAGGTTCATGATTGGTCAACAATTTATTTGACTTTGTATGTTAACTCTCTTTTAAGCCACCAGGTTTCAGATGCTAGCATGATGCCAACCAGACTTCCCTGGGCAGATGACCCCACCAATGTGTGTCCTGGAGCTCTGATTCCCCTGAGTCCCACCCCACTAGGGAAAGAGAGAGGCAGGTTGAGAGTATGGATCAACCTGTCAACACCCATGTTCAGCGGGGAAGCAATTACAGGAGTCAGACCTTCCACCTTCTGCAACCCACAATGACCTTGGGTCCATACTCCCAGAGGGTTAAAGAATAGGAAAGCTATCAATGGAGGGGGTGGGATATGGAGTTCTGATGGTGAGAATTGTGTGGAGTTGTACCCCTCTTATCCTATGGTTTAGTCAATTTTTCCTTTTTATAAATAAAATAAAATGAAATAAAATAAATGAGTGCTTAGGACCCAAGAAAATTAACTGTTGGCTTTATTGCATCAAATACAGAAGGAGACTGGGTGGTGGTGCACCGGGTTAAGCACATATACTACACAAGAACCCACAAGGGATCCAATTTCGAGCCCCCAGCTCCACACCTGTAGGGGTGTAGCTTCACAAGCAATGAAACAGGTCTGCTGGTGTCTGTCTTTCTCACCGCTCTCTGTCTCCCCTGCTCTCTCAGTTTCTCTCTGTCCTATCCAATAAAATGGAAAAAAAATGGCCACCAGGAGTAGTGGATTCATAGTTCAGGCACCAAGACCAAGCCATAATCCTGGAGGCAAAATATAATATAATAATAACACAGAAGTACATATCTTAGGGATAAGCATTTCATAAATGATCAAGATAAGAACGACTTATTGAAAAATACTCAACATAATCAGCAATTACCCATTTTTCTCCCTGGGGGGGGGGAAGTTCAAATACCAAACCATTTCAAGGTCAGGTTCCTAGCTATTTTCGCATATGGTTGATCTCAACATATGTGGTCCCTATGTTCTATGCGTCTGGTTCTAGCTTCTGAAGAACAATGTCCTTGTAAGTACAAATCTGTCTATCTGGGTCATGTTGAGAGAAATCATATTTCACATGGACTGGCCACTGGATCATCTATGTTTCTTATTTACCTCTTTACCTCTCATTCCTTTGATACAGGACACGATGCTCATCAAACTGAATAAATCAACTTCACTCCTCTGGTAAAGGGGAAGCTGATAAGGAATTACATATAAGTATTAGTAGCATATTGTTTCAGAAAAAAATGCATTTTCTTTGATAAAAATTTCTAAGAGAACTGAAAACAGCATGAACTTTTTAAAAGAAAAAACATTACTCCCCCCCCCATTATTTTCTTGTGTTGGCTCACTACCTTTTCCTCCCTCCTACTTTCTTTTTTTGCACTTATTCTCCACTTGCATGAAGTCAGACATCTGGAAAGAATTTTTAGGGGCATCTGAGCCAGTGGGAATAATCTCTGCCTTCTGGGTCAGGTCACTCTTATTTCTTAAAACTTTTCCCCTAAAACAAAGGAACAGAATTTGACATTTTCTGTCCATATCGTCAGAAACAACAGATTCATCCTTCTACCTCCCTCCTTTTTTTCTTTTTTCTGAAAGGGCACCAGCTTAGGGTCCCCACCAATTTCATACCTGTTTGGATACTAGGAGGTGCTGACCAAAAAATAGTCCCCAGTTAGTTCACTTTGCCAGCATGCTCACATTCCTTCCATCTCAATGTCATTGAAGACATTCTGCCTAAGATTCCACTGTATTTTCAAAACGTTCTATACCACAGATATGACCTCAAAGTTATTTACTATTAGCTCTTTGATTACCTCATGACTTGACAATTTTGCCTTTTACCCCACTACTTGGAACCACGGGTTTTGTTTAATACACAAATATGTAGTTTCCCTTATTGGCAGGCAATAAGAAGGAAAGGGTGATAGGGGAAAACAGATGATACCGTTTTTGCAGTGCTAGGGATTAGTCGCCATTTTTTACAGTAATCAGATATCAGAGACATGTCTTTCGTGAATGTTTCCTCGAGGATGTCGAACTTAGATGCCTGAGTTGCACAGCAGATGTCATCGGCGTAGATGAACTTCCTTGAAGAAGTTTCAGGGAGGTCATTGATGTAAATATTAAATAGTGTAGGAGCCAGAACAAGCCCTGGGGGAGGCCACTTGAGACAAGTCTCCATCTGCTAGACTTGTCACCCAGATGCACCCGGAATCTTCTGTTTTGGAGAAGAAACGATATAGTGTTGGCAACCCATGGAGGCAGGCATCTTGAGATCTTGACTAGGAGACCACGGTGCCAGACTGTGTCATAGGCCGTCTTAATGTGCAGCTTGGCGATACGAGAATCTGGCATGAAGCCCAGCCAGTCTATCTTGGCGTTACTCTCGACTGCACTCTGTCATTTCACAAACATCTCATAAAAACTGCAGCAAAGGTGGGCGCGAGGAATAACATCATTGCAAGACTGGCCAGCTCCTCATGGGGCGCGAGCACTTCCACACTACGATCATCATCTCTGGCATTATGCTATTCCACTGCAGAATACTGTGCCCCAGTATGGTTCCATAGCCCCCATGTCCACTTGGTCGATTCCAAATTATATTCCTCCATGAGGATAATTTCTGGAACCATCCGTTCCACCCCGGTTCCATGGCTGCCAGTTCTTAGCAACATTGCCCCACCAGATATTCGTTGGGATGTGGCATCATCTAAGTTCATTTCCCACGTCTTTGCTCGACCAGACCTGCCAATATACGTGGATATCTTCGCCCACCCTGTCCAACGCTTGACGTCTCGTCACCCAATCTGGTCCCCTATGCCTACACTGAACTTCTCTGTTCCAGTCTCTTGGAAACAGAGTTGGCAGTCAGCTGAGGTAAAGAACAAACACCTCATCACAGACCCCTGCAAGCGTCAACCCGGCTTTGACCTAGCATGTTATGATTGGGCCCTCCTCAATCGCTATCGAACAGGCCATGGCCGGTGCGCCGCTATGTTCCATCGCTGGGGAGTCAGAGACGACCCGAACTGCCCCTGCGGCTACAGACAGACTATGACCCACATAGTCAACGACTGCCACCTCTCCAGATTCAAAGGAGGTCTCGAAACTTTACATCAGGCTCAACCTGACGCTATTGACTGGCTACGGAAGAAGGGCAAACGCTAGAAGAAGGGTGATAGGGGCATGGGCAGGGGGCATGGTCATGCTGATTAGTGAACTTTTTATGTTTGAGTTAAGATAGTCTGGCTAATGTATCTTCCAAATTTGCAGATGGTGCTGGTCAGCCCAGACTTCAGACATCTGTACTTCTCACCACAGGATGCCACTCATATTCTTAGGAGTCAAACATCACTTCAAAAATCAGAAAAGATATGTTTTACAAGCAATGATGAGGGTGAGAAGGAAGAGAAAATCTTGCACACTGTTGGCAGCAATACAAAACACTTGGAAAAGGAGGTCTGGAAATATCTCAAAAAATCAGAAATAGAACTATCATGGACACAGAAAACTTATTTATAGGTATTTATCAATTGATCAATTAATCAATCAATCCTGAAATTAGAGCCTTAAAGAGGTAGCAGTGCTCTTATTCACTGCAGCACTATTAGCACTAACTAAAATGGGAAGATAACCAAATACCAATCAACAGATAAGCACATAAAGAAAATGTGATCTAGGTGACCAGGCAGTGAAACACCTGGTTAAACACACTTGTTATGTATGTGCAAAGACCCGAGTTTGAGCTCCTATTCTTCACCTGCAGGGGGATTCTTTACCAGTGATGAAGTAGGTCTGAAGGTGTCTCTTTCTCTCCCTCTCTGCCTCCCCTTTCCTTCTCAATGTCTCGCTGCCCTATCCAATTAAAAAAAATAAGTTAAAAAAGTGGAGGTGGGATAATAACTTCTGGGAACAGTGGATTTCCACAGTGATGGCACCAAGCCCCCAATGATAACCCTGGTAGCAGGAGAGAGAGAGAGAGAGAGAGAGAGAGAGAGAGAGAGAGAGAGAGAAGAAGAAGAAGAAGAAGAAGAAGAAGAAGAAGGAGGAGGAGGAGGAGGAGGAGGAGGAGGAGGAGGGGGAGGAGGAGGAGGAGGAGGAGGAGGAGGAGAAGGAGAAGGAGAAGGAGAAGAGGAAGAGGAAGAGGAAGAGGAAGAAGGAAAGAGAAGAGAAGGGAAGGGAAGGGAAGGGAAGGGAAGGGAAGGGAAGAGGAGAGAAGAGAAGAGAAGAGAAGAGAAGAGAAGAGAAGAGAAGAGAAGAGAAGAGAAGAGAAGAGAAGAGAAGAAATGTGGTCTATAATATCTACAATAGAATACTACCCAGTCTTTAAAAGAAAGGGAATTGTAGAATATATGACAAGGATAAATCTTGAAGACACTCTGCTAAATGAAATAAGCCCATTACAGAATGATGACTACTCCATGATGCCACATAAATGAGGTGTCTAATATATAAATGATTTCATAGAATCAGAGTATAATGTTGGTTCAGGGTCTGTAGAGATGGGAAATGAGGAATTATTAATCAGGGTAAGAGAAAATTTTTAGTTAAACCAGATGAATAACCTCTAGATAGCTTCTCTAAAACATTGCACCTATAGTCAATATGTATTATATTAATGCATTATATTAAATAATGTATTATCTTAAATGTGTAACAATTTAAGAGGATAAATCTTAAGTGTTTTTAACCTTAACAAAATAAAACTTAGGAAAATATAAGACATATTTAGAGAATAGTCTTTCCTCCAACATTTTAACATATTGGGAAAGGCAAACACATGCAAGTAGCAAATTATGTAAAAACTATATATACCACTTAGTTACACTGTGAAGGAGGGTATATCACTTTGCAAAGATCCCTTTCCACGGAATGATCTCACTGAAAAAAATCATATTCTTGTTACTTAACAATGTGTCTTGAAGATGTTCAATGTTGCAAGAACTTTGTACTTTTTAAATATTCATTAGGTAAAAAACCTTATATTCATATAAACATCTAGTTGAAATAAGCAATTTTCCCCTATATACCTGACCCAAATACATGCATAGTCTCTGTCCTTATAGAAAGAGATACAAAGGACAGTGAAACATTTGTTACAACAGGTACCTCTATATTGACAGATCAGTATGACTCAGGAGGTGATAGCTAAGATTAGGAAATTGTGGAATTCCTGGGTCAAAGGGTATTATACTGAGTATGTTATAATTTTAATATATACTGTCAGATTGACCCATACTGAGATTATAAAAGCCTCTCCTCTGATCAGTCACCTCTTACTTATGGCTTTTGTTATTCTTTCTCAACTGAAACTTGTTATAAGCCTTTTCTTTCTTCCTTTTACTCTTTTTTCCTTCCTTCTTTCCTTTCATTCTTTCTCTCTCTTTCATTCTTCCTTTCTTTTTTTTAAATTTTTTATTATCTTTATTTACTTATTGATAAAAACAGCTAGTTGAGAGGAAGGGGGACATAGGGAGTGAAACAGAGTTACCAGCAGCACTGCTTAACCATTCACAAAGCTTTCACCCTGCAGGTGGGAACCGGGGCTTCGAACCTGGGTGCTTACACATTGTAACATGTGTGCTCAACCAGGTGCACCACTACCGGGCTCTCCCCTCTTTTTCTTTCCTTCTTTCTTTCTTTCTTTCTCTCTTTCTCTCTCTCTCTCTCTTCCTTCCTTCCTTCCTTCTTTTCTTCCTTTCTTCCTTCCTTCCTTCCTTCCTTCCTTTCCTTCTTTCTCTTTCTTTCTTTTCTTTCTTTCCTTGCTGGAAGTGGGGCCCAATTTCTCACTGACCTACATACTACCAGCCACATCTATTACTTATCTGTGAGTTATTAGCCTTGGTTATGGATTCAAAGACTTTGGAAGGCATAACGATTAGTCCTGTCAAAACATCTTCTGTTAATAATCTTATAACAAACATAGCTACTATTTACTGAATTTCAAGAATACCATAAAGTTTAAAAAGACAAAACTATTCTAAGAAGCTCCTAATGAATGCAAAGGCAGCTTATCACGGTCTAATGCAGGTTCTTCTAGCATTCTGTGATAGCTATATCCTTGTGAGTAATCTGTAAATGTGAAAACATGGGTAATATCTAAGGTCACACCCATATTGTCTTTAGAATAGGAGAGTTTATTAAACAAAGTCTTGAAAAAGTAATTCCCCTTGATTAGGCCTGGATATCCTGACTTCGTTATAATAATAAAATATGAGACAAACGATAAAATATTTCAAATATTAGGTTATAAATGGCCATAGTTCTGGAAGACAGAGGAGGTCTTAGTGGGGTTTGGAGTGCTGTGTGGAAAACTGAGAAATGTTACACATGTACAAACTTTTGTATTTTATTTTACTGTTGACTGTAAACCATTAATCCCCCAATAAAGAAATTAAAAACAGAAAAAGCAGCATTTGAAATATCCTAAATCTCTTGAGGAATAGCAGCACAATCACCCAAGACACGCTATTTGTCAATCATCAAAGATGCACAAGAAAAGCTGATTTAAGACTGCTGACTGTAGTGAATATGTGATTCATTATGCCTGTTGTCAGAGCTAATAAACAAAGAGGAGAGGGAGGCCATGTGGGCATAAATAGTAGACATCACTTTATCATTAGCATATGATATAACAAGGAAGGATGAAGAGACCATAATAGTTTGAGATCAGAAAGCTACTTAAGAGGTGGCCTAGTCGGGTGGTAGCACAGTGGGTTAAGTGCAGGTGGCGCAGAGTGCAGGGACCGGCATAAGAGGTGGCCTGTGGAAGCAGAAGTTTTTCTTGGGAAGCTGTTTCTTGGGAAGCTGCTCTGATTTAGAAGGCTTGAGCTTGGAAGGTTGATTGCTGGAAGGTTGATTGCCCCCCATAGGACCTTTCCCTCAACTTGGATCATCAACGGCAGAGAATGTTCCATCCTCAAAAGGGAGGTTGGACAACATAGTCTATCTTCCACATGAGAAAGATGTGTCCTGAAATTGGGACACATTCCCAATTGGAACATTCCTACTCATGACCACAGAGTGTGAGCTCAGATCTACAGGGATTCAGAGGTCACATAGGCTCCTAAGCTGAATATGGGACCCAGATCACATCAAATTGATGGGGTTTATAGTCAACAATTTTTATACACCTTTCCCATATTTGGGAGCTACTCTCTTCCCTGATCCAGCTTTCTGGTCCTTTTTTTAGATGTGACTTCATTCATCTCCCCAGAAAATAAGTTGAATCCACCTGCATCAGATGTAAGGCTCAGGAAAAAAAAAACAACTAGTATAGTCATGGGCTCTTTGGAATATAACTAAAATAGGATTACTAACTATCTATAAAATGGAGAACCCCCAACTCTTCATCTGCACTATTCTAGCCTTTAGGTTCATGATTAGTCAACAATTTGTTTGGCTCTATATATTAACTCTTTTTTTCAGCCACCAGGTTCCAGATGCTACCATGATGCCAACCAGACTTCCCTAGGCAGACAACCCCACTAATGTGTCCTGGAGCCCCACTTCCCCAGAGCCCTGCCTCACTATGGAAAGACAGAGACAGTTGGGAGTATGGATTAACCTGCCAACATCCATGTTCAGTTGGGGAAGCAATTACAGAAGCCAGACCTTCCACCTTCTGCATTCCACAATGACCTCGGGTCCATACTCCCAGAGGGTTCAAGAATAAGAAAGCTATCAGGGGAGGGGATGAGATATGAAGTTCTGGTGGTGGGAATTATGTGGCGTTGTACCCTTCTTACCCTATGTTTTTTTTCCAGGGCTTCATTTTTATAAATAAAAATTAAAAACAAAAATAGTTAAGGGAGCACCAAGGATCAAGTTAAGCATACATAGTACTATATGCAAGGACCAGGTTTCAAGCCCCCATTCCCCAATTACAGTGGGATGCTTCACGAGTGGTGAAGCCTGTCTATAGGTGTCTATCTTTTGCAAAGCCATTATTTTGTCTTCCCATCCCCAGGTGTCTATACTTCTCTCTCATTTTATTTTTTATTTAGTTTTTCACCACTCCCATCACCAAAGATGTGTCTCCCCATCCCCATATGCATAGATAACCACTATATTTCTCCCACTCTCTTCATCTCTATCTCCCCCTTCTCCCTCAATTTATCTCTGTCCTATAAAATAACATAGAAAATAAAGTAGTTAAGGGGGCCATAATAGGTCTCAGTTGGTAAAGCTCACACTTGACCATGAGTGAAGACCTGGGTTTGAGTCCCTGGACAACACATGGAAGCATCATGCAAAAGGGGACCTTTTTCTGTGGTGCAGTAGTGCTGTAGTGCCTCTCCTCTCCTCTTTCTTCGCTTTCCTTCTCTGTCCCTCTTCTCTATTGAGGGGGGGGGCAATTTGATCTCAGTCAGTCCTGTTTTATTTATATAATAAATTATTCCTTTATACCAGCTCCATATTATTTTGAAGCATAACTTAGCATATTATAACTTTGGCAACAACATTTCAGTATGTCTTTTAAAACATAAGGCATTCTAAAATAAAATAAGATTACCATTATCACATTAAGTTTTAAAATAATTAACATCATTATCTATACAAGTTTCAATTATTATCTCAATTCTTAAAGAATATTTTAGTTTAAATAATTTATTGCAATCATTAGTCTACACATTGTAACTGGTTAACATATTTCTTAAATCTATTTTAATCTGTATATTCTACTTTCACATTTTTTCATGTAATTATTTATTAAAGAAAACCAGTAATTCCACACTCTATATTTTGCTGACTGCATTTCTTGGTGTAAATTAACATGGCCCAGTGTCCTTGGGGTTCCTCTATTAGATCTAGAGAAATTCTTCATAGGTAGTATTGTTCTTCATATATATATATATGTATGTATATGTATATATAATATTAGGGTGTCACTAATTTGGTAAAATTAACAGCTGTTTATGCTCAATATAAATCAATGAAGATTTACATAATGATGTTATTATAAATTTAATCTTCCCTTTTCATGTATCAGTTAAACCATATCTGTAATAAGAAACTCTTCATCTACAATCTGGA
Organism: Erinaceus europaeus; assembly: GCF_950295315.1. NCBI lineage: Eukaryota > Metazoa > Chordata > Mammalia > Eulipotyphla > Erinaceidae > Erinaceus > Erinaceus europaeus. The sequence continues at coordinate 82,672,620 of NC_080168.1, read as the reverse complement.
TACTCAAGACTACTGTTTTCTCCTTTAAGAAAGGCCAAATAAGTGCTTGGTTATCAAAACAATGAGTTTATTCCCTCTAATAATGATAAATTAGTTTTGTCTATTAGTATTATTATGAACTCATCGATCTATACAAATATGAAGCATTTCTTTTCTTTGCCCTGTGGTGCTAGATAGTGTTTTATTGTCTGTTTGTGTGCACCATGGTCTATTTTTTTCTTTTCTTCTTCTTTTTTTAAATTTCTTTATTGGGGAAGTAACGTTTTAAATTTGACAGTAAATACAATAGTTTGTACATGCATAACATTTCCCATTTTTCCATATAACAATACAATGGTCTATTTTTTTTAAATTATATTTGAAGCACTTCAAGACATTGTAACTTTTTTTTTCCTCCAGGGTTATTGCTGGGGCTCAGTGCCAGCACTATAAATCCATTGTTCCTGGCAGCCATTGTTTTCATTTTGTTGGATAGGACAGAGAAATTGAGAGATGAGGTGACATAGAGAAAGATAGACACCTGCAGACCTGCTTCTATGCTTGTGGAGTGTCCCCCCCAGAACATGGGGAGCAGGGGGCTAAAATTTGGATCTTTGCATGGGTCCCTGAATTTAGTACTATGTGCACTTAACTGGGTGCACAACTCCAGGCCCCCTCCACATTACAACTATCATATTTATATTCAAATTATACTTCTTTATTTTATTATCTTATTTATTGGATAGAGACAGCCAGAAATCAAGAGGGGAGGGAGTGACAGAGAGGGAGAGAGACAGAAAGACACCTGCAGCCCTGCTTCACCACTTGCAAAGCTTTCCCCCTGCAAGTGGGGACCTGGGACTTGAATACAGGTTCTTGCACATTGTTACCTGTTTGCTCAACCAGGTGTACCACCACATGGCCCCTCAAAATATGCTACTTTATCATATAAGAACCTACTGAAGTTTGAGTTAATGTCTTTTTGACATGATGTCATTATTTGTTCTTGTCTTGGAGTGAGGGGGTTCATCTAATACTGGATTCCTTTTTAAAATGGGAGCAGTACTGGGAAAATTAGATAAGTGGTCACCATAACCTCACTTACCTTTGCTAGCTCCTTTACTATCTGGCAAAACAAAGCATCCAAGGCTCTTCAGTTTATTTCCTGTTCCAGGTCTAGCCTTAGCCATATCTTTAGGAATGCCTTGTTCATTTTAGTGGGAAATGTGACTTAAAAAACATATTGCTGCAACCATAATCAAACATCAATATTTGGTTCTATAAAATTATGGTAATAATTTTTAACCATACTGTGTGATTACATGAGATACATTTTACAAAGCATTTAGTGTAGTGTCTGAAATATAGACAACTGTTTATTAAATATTAGCTATCACAACATTCACACAGGTTAAAGGAAATTCCACACTATCTCAAGGAACTCATATATTTTTGAGTGAGCCATGCTAAATAAATACTAAAGGAGGGCTGTTTGGTGGCACAACCAATATAGCATATATACCACATGCAAGTACCCAGGTTCAAACCCTAGTCACCACCTTTAAGGGGGAGGCTTATGAGCAATAAAGCAGTGATAGAGTTATCTCTCTTGCTCTCTCTCCCTCTTTATCCTCCCTTCCTTCACAATTTTTCTGTCTCTATCAAAAAACAAACAAAAAACAACAGCAAATACATCACCAGGAGCAGTGAATTTTTCATGCAGACACTGAAACCCAAAAGTAAGTATGGTGGCAAAGAAAGAAAGAAAGAAAGGGAGGAGGAGGAGAAAGAGACAGAGATGGGAATAGGAATAAATTATTTGGATGTTCACTGTACAATATTTGTGACTATAGTGTATTTTGTGCAATTTGTGATTTTCTAGTTCAAACTATCATAGTAGTTCTTTCAACAAAACAAAGTTATGCATCTGGATATGCAACTGTTTTTAGAAATGTATTTAAATGTTTGGATTTGACACCTGAGAAGTCACTGTTTATTTTAAGTTTCAGATCCTATTGCATATTTGTATGACCAAGAAAAAAGTTTCATACAACTGTTGAAAAATTAGTGAACTCTTGTGCATTGAAAAGGACATGGTATTTAAAACAGATGTAGAAAAGGAACTTCAGTAAGTCCCTTAAAAATTGTGTTCTCTTCTAGAATTCATTGATGAGCAAGTATAGAAGTTATCCATATTAGATCTCACATAGTGGGTATTCATCCAAGTCATCTGAAGTTGAGGAATATAGTAAGCTCCCATGTTTGGGTTGTTCATAAAGGAGAAACATCAAAGATGCCTTGTTCTGTGAACCATTGCTAACAGTTACAAAGAGATTGATGAGTTCAGTACTCTCAGTGCCTGTTTTTGAAAGTATGTTCATGTTTGATATATGTGAATCAATTTGCACTGATGGTTCCCCTGATATGCTAAGAAAAATTCACAATCCTTTGCTTATGTAGAGAAAATAGAGTTTTGTTTTTACCACAAAATATTGTACCAGGGTGCTTTTGTTTCAAAATGCTGACGGCTGGTTTGAATATTGTGGGGAGCATAGTAAGCTTTATCAGAAAGTGTGTTCCACCCCCCCCCACACACACACATACACAAAAGAAGTTGGAACAAATACATTACAGGGAAATGGTAAGTTTTCAGTGGTCATATACTTGCTTTTTTTTACATCAAGCTAATAATTTTCTTATTAAATATTTACATATAAAAAGATGAAAGATAATGTAAGAACTGAGTAATGGACTCTACTGTAAACCATTAACACTCCCAATAAAAGGAAAAATAAATAAATATGGAATGGAAGTTAGTCAGAGTAGTGTATATATAAATTAAGTTGCATGGAGTGAGAGAAAATAATCTTAGATGAAAGGGTCCTGGAGAAGATAACTTGGACAATGTCTTTCAGAATCAGGCTATGTTTCTATCAACACACAAAAACACCTTGAAGTGAGTGGGAAAGATTATGAAAAGCACAGGAAAGCAGAGATTCAGGACAAGTCAGTCATTAGGCAGATTAGTGTGGGAAGGTACTGAGAATCCAACAGGAAAATGGAAAGGGGCTATTGTGTCATATTTAAGGAATGAAGGTTTTCAGATCTCAGATTGTCAAAGAAGAGTGCATCCTAGAGATTAAAAGAATGTTTTTAGGGTTAAAGAACAGGGAACAGAACTTTCACTAGCCACAGCCAAGGGAAGCCAAGTATAGAAAAGAATGTGGACAGGCTCACCTAAACCTAGCCTCAGATTCCCTTGTTGGTGCAATAACAGTGCCACATTGGTGATGACAGCCTCACCTTAGGTACTTAAGTCAAACTGCTCCAACTGGCTTGTAGTGTGTTAATGCATAAAGAAAAAGGCCTGTTTACTTGAAACCAAAACAGAAATCCAAATAAAGAATTTTAAGAGTTTATTCTTAGATAATAAATGGCAAAAGCAATTGAATCCTAAATTTAATACATCTATATAAGGAGTTAGGATGAACACAGTAGAACAGTTGTAAATGCTTATTAGGAAATTTCTAGCTTAAAACAAGAAGCATGCTATACCTTTTGATAGTTCATCTGGTAAAAGAAGAAGCAAGTTGAATGAATTTCATTTTCCCCTCTTTTGGGGAGGTTGGGTCATCCTACCCTGCCACGGAAGGAAGACTGGTCTGGAAATGAGTGCAGCCATTTCCCACCAATGTTCCCACCAGAGACTGAACTGTGAGCTCAGACTGATGGGAGGTTACACAGGTCTGTGCTAAATATGAATATACATGGGCCCTGAGTTAGATTGATGGGGTAAATATTAAACAAACAAATGAAAACTTCACCTTGATGTAGTCCCACTGGATTAATTTTGCTTTTGTTTTGTTTTCCTTGCTATTGAACTTGATGTTGGCTATAGTTTTACTCTACATAGATTTAATTATATTGTCCATAAATATATATGCCCATTTAAAAAAAATGCTTTGATCATGAAAAGATGTTGAATCTTGTCAAAGGCTTTTTTTTAACAATGCATTATACTAACTTTTCAGTACAAAATAGTGAACTGCATTTTATGGGTGAACAATTCTTATAGGGTAATATGGCAGAGAGTATAGAGAAGTATAGTAGTACAACCATCAATTACAGTTTCTCTCTGCTCTATGACTTATTTCCAAAGCAGGAAGTAGGTGTAGCCAGCTGTGAAGGTAAACATAAAGACATACAACACTTATTCATTTCATCTATAAGTCCACTCATATAATACTGTATTTTAGTAAAGATAACATGTTTCTCCTTCCCTCTTTCAGTTCTATTGTTATTATAGGCACAGAGATGCTTCCAGTTCCTTCCTTCCTTCCTTCCTTCCTTCCTTCCTTCCTTCCTTCATTTCTTTCTTCCATTCTTTACTTCTTTATTTTTATTGGGAGGCTTATGGTATACAGTAAAGTTATTGGCACACAGGAAAAATTTCTCATCTCACCAAGATAGGTGTCTACAAAACACTCTCATCCCCAAATTAGGTCCATGAAAGTTAAGGCCTGAAAGTTCTTCTTTCTTCTCACTCCTCTCCCTCTCCTCATCCCCCAGAGCCCATATCACCTTGTTCAATGACTTCATTTCCTAGAAAGTTCAGTCAATTTCAATAGTCTCTGTGTTAATGGAACTTTGAGAGTCATGCCTTTGCTTTCAGCCTTCATTTTTAACCTGATCCAACCTGACTATGGTAATCAGGACTTGGGCTGTTTTCAAATTTTATGTATATTTTCTTTTCTAATTTGCAAAAACTATTTCAGTTGTTTTTTAAAAAGAAGAGTTGGCCCAGCTGTCTTGATCCTGCCATCCCACTGAAGATCTTGATGTGGCCAAGGAATGATACTGGTCCATTTATTCTAAAATTGGATTTCACAAATAATGTGATCTGATGAAAGATGATCTCATGGAAATATGGGTCATAGTTGAATGCAAATGGAGTTTCAAACAATAAAGTCAAGAATCTCCAGTATGCTCAAACTAGTGTTATTTCCATGTCATTTCTACAGTGCTGCCAGAGGGTCCATCTGTTAGAGTGAATTGGGGTTTTTACCACATTTTTTATTGTACCTCAAAGAAAAGCATGTTTAATGTAGTCAAACTGTCTCTATGACTTTGCGAGAACTATGGTGCATATGCTGAGAGTTAGGGGTAAGAGGCACAGAATTGCAATGGTGGGTGCAGTGGAACTATATCCTTATAATCTTCTGATCTTGTAAACAGTTATTAAATTGGGGACAGGCAGTGGTGCACCTGGTTAAGTACATACAGTACAAAGTGTTAAGGATCCAGACCCTGGTTTGAGCCCCCAGCTCCCCACCTGCAGTGGAGTTGATTCAAAATGGTGAAGCAGGTCTGCAGGTGTCTTTCTCTCTCCCTCTCTATCTTCCCCTCCCCTCTCAATTTATCTCTGTCTTATTTTTAAAAAATGAAAAACAGCCACAAGAACAGTGGATTTGTAATGCAGGCACCGAGCCCCAGTGATAACCCAGGAGGCAAAAGAATAAATAAATAATAAAAACAAATCACTGCTACTATGGAGAACATGTTCTTTAAATTATATGGCATTCCTGTGGTTGCAAGTCACAGGAAAATCCCCCAGATTATGCTGCTCCTGAGCAATTTTAATGTAAGTTATCACTGATGAGTCATATAAAATGTGCATGGTTGTCTCTGCTGTACGTAAAAAAATTTTTGACAATGTATTATACTAACTAAAAATGAAATTTCTTTTATTATTATTTATTGGCTAGAGGCAGAGAAAAATCAAGAGGGAAAGGGGAGATGAAGATTGAGAGAGAGAGACACCTATAGCCCCATAGCACTGCTACATATCTCACAAAGCTTTCCCTCTGCAGGTGAGGACTGGGAGCTTGAACCTGGGTCCTTGATCACTGTAATGTGTGTATTCAACCAGGTCCACCAATTTTATACTTGGCATATTCTTAGCACTGAAATAACATGCCCAGTTAATGGTGAGAGCACTAACATCAAGAGCTATAAATTCTTCATTGTTTTCACAGAACTTCTACATAGATCTTCAGCAATACTAGATGATGTTGTGTGAGCTAATCAAAAAAACCTCATGGTTAATCACAGCTGAAGCTTCTCTCCTAGATATTTCATGGTGACCTTGGTCAGCACTTACTAGACTCTCCTTGTACATAAATATAATAGAGTTTCCCCCATGAGTTGACTTGATATTCAGTGAGATACTGCTTGTATCCAGAGTTGAGTGTTCAGTGAATAGATAGCAATATAACAGAGTGCAGAGAAGTGGGCTAGGGCAATCACAGCTACAGAGATGCTAAATAGTACTGCCAGCTTTTTCTGTTATTGAGACATCTTTAATCATCCAGTTCCTTCCCCCTTTCTGCTCCTCCCAAACTTCAGCTACAGATCACAGAGTTCCTATATTCCTTTTCAATTTGATGGTAATAACAGCCCAGTTAATCACTTTCAAAAGCAATCACTTCAGAAGTACATTTAGGAGTTTGCTGCTTTCATATGTTAACCAGATTGAATTGTTGACCTCCGCTACATCCATTAAAAAGTGATATATTTTTATATATTATTTTTTCTGGACATCAAAAAATGCCTGTTATCTTGTCCAACTAAACAATCACCTTGTCATTGAACTGATGAGATTCCTGCTGAGGAGCAGAAGAGTAATTTACTCCACATCAATGCATCCAGCCCAATCCCCAACGTATCTACTGAGGATATACATATCTAGTAATCTGAAAAGGAGTTTCTGCTTCTTTTCCTCAAGATTGTTTTGGCAATCCTAGGTGTTTTCTGGTTCCAGATAAATGATTGTAATTTTTGTTCTATTCTCTTAAAGAATCTTGGTGGAACTTTGATGGGTATCACATTAAATTTGTATATGGCTCTGGGGAGAATATTAATTTTGATGATATTAATTCTTCCAGTACATGAGCATGGGATGTCTTTCCATTTCTTGGTATTATTTTCTATTTCTTTGAATAGTGACTCATAGTTTTCAGCATACAAGTCTTTCACTTCTTCGGTCAGGTTTATTTCTAGATATTTTATTGATTTTTCTCTGACAGTGAATGGGAGGGAATTATGGATACCCTCTTCTTTGGATTTAGTGTTTGCATAAACGAATGTCACTGATTTTTGTACACTGATTTTGTAGCCTGACACCTTGTTATAATGGCTAATAACTTCCAGTAGCTTTCTGCTGGATTCTTTATGTTTTTCTATGTATACTATCATATCATCTGCAGAGTAAGAGCTTGACTTCTGGAAAGGAGTTTCTGGCTCAATATCTAAAAAATGAGAGATCAGACTAATGGAAGAAGAAATTGTAGGAGGCAAGGACAAAAATTATAAAACACAAAATAAAATGTGTACAGTAAACACTTAGTAGGCCTTGAGTGATGGCTCTCATAAAATGGGTATCCTGATGAGTAAGAGTAGCTTCAGCTCAGACTGTGTCCAGAGACTTCAGGTGTGGAATGACAACCCTTCAGCTTCATTACTCAGCTGAAACCTTTCCTTTCATAGCATTCTCTAAGTGAACCCCAGGTGGTTCACTTTCTAACAAAGTCCCAAAACCTAGACATAGACCAGGTTCTGTGAGAGCATATATTCACACATATCCATAAACAAGTGCAAAATATATACCTGAAAGCAGAAGTACACTAGAGTTTGCAGTGAGTACCCCCCACCCCCAACACTTCCTCTCCACTATTGCAACCTTTGGGTCCGTGACTGCTCAACAATTTGTTTGACTTTGTAAGTTAACTCTCTTTTCAGCCACCAGGTTCCAGATGCCATTAGGATGCCGGCCAGTCTTTCCTGAACTGAAGACCCCACCAATGTGTCCTGGAGCTCCGCTTCCCCAGAGACCCACCCTACTAGGGAAAGAGAGAGGCAGACTGGGAGTACGGACCGACCAGTCAACATCCATGTACAGCGGGGAAGCAATTACAGAAGCCAGACCTTCCACCTTCTGCAACCCACAATGACCCTGGGTCCATGCTCCCAGAGGGATAGAGAATGGGAAAGCTATCAGGGGAGGGGATGGGATATGGAGATTGGGTGGTGGGAATTGTGTGGAGTTGTACCCCTTCTACCCTATGGTTTTGTTAAGTTATCCTTTCTTAAATAAAAAATAAATAAATAAAAAAAGACTAGAACTCTGTCCTGATAATTAATACCCTTTCTCCAGAAAAGCAAAGGGTCAAGGTAAGTCTTATCCAAGAATTGTTGCACAAGAAATGCTAGAGCTGCACTGAAACTATTGAATATGTTGAGAGGCTAATCTGACTCAGCACTTTTTAGGTAAGATTTGGAGAGATGACAGTGATCCTGTATAAGAAAATGGCAAAACAGGTTGAAAAATGGTTCAGCAGTAGAGTGTAGGATTTACATGTAAGAGGTCCCAAGGTCCATACCCAATACTACATAGACCAGAGTGACACTTTGGTTCTTTCATTAAATAAAAAAAAATTCTTTTAAAAACTGAAATGATTAAAAAGGAAGAAATCAGGAAAGGCTGATGTATATCTAAGGGAAGAGTATTTCTGAGAGAAAGTGTGGGGCACAAAAAGGAAAACTGAGAAGAGAAACAAATGAACCAGAGAATCTTAAACACCAGAAATGCCAGTCACTATTGCAATATACTCCCCTCCCCAAAGAAAAACACTTCAAGAAAGTCTTACATAAATAGGCTATTTTGTGCGGGGGGGGGGGTTGGAGGAAATTGTGGAAAAATATATGTTATATATTAGAGAATGGCAAAGGCACAGACTAAGCAACAGCATTAGAAGAAAAAAAAAAGATGCACTGAAGACACAGTTGGGTGTCAAATATGACCTGCAAATAAGCGTCCCATAGATATTTGTGGAAATGTCATGTGGGTGTCAAGTTATTCACAAGCTGAAGATGACCCTTTTAGACATTATGCCAACAACATATGTTTAAGTTATGATAGCTTAGGTGAAAATAATTTGCCCAGTGAAAGCAAAACATTTCACTTAAGCTTTGATGTGTGTGTGTGTGTGTGTGTGTGTGTGTGTGTGTGTGTGTGTGCAGCAGATCATGTTCACTCTGTCCCTTTTCCCTGGTGGCCACCTAAATCAGCTGTGCTTTTCCAAGTAGGGCAAATAAACCTAAAAAGGATATCATTCAGGGATAATTAAAATGGGAACAATAAGCAGAAAGTGAGTGTGCTTAAATAAAATATCAATAACTCCAACTCTAGTAATTGTACCTTATGCTTTCTTGAGAGCTTGTTTGGAGGTTCTAGCAGGGGTACGCAGCAACTCCTATACCCTCGACCAAAGATCGGTCTGTCTCTATTCGGGGAAGGCCATCCTCTTCGACTGAGGGCACAGCTTTGGGAGGGATGCACATGGAGCGGTGAGGGAGGAAGTGGACACCCGCATAGCCAGCCAGATCAGCCGAATCAACCCTGGCGATCAATGGGGTGACAGATGTCGCAGCCAGATCACCCTCACAACCACCTTATGCTTTCTTAACCATAAATAAGAAAGTCTATCTAGGGGCTAGGGAGACAGCATAGTTGTAATGCAAAAGACTTTCACGTCTGATACTACTAGGTTCCAGGTTCAGTCCTTAGCACCAACATAAGGCAAAGCTGAGCAGTGCTCTGGAGAGGTGGGGGGGTAAGAAAGTTTTACAAAAAGAAAGTATGTGAAGAAGAAACTAATCTATTTTACTTGGAAGAAAAGGAAGACATAGAGGCCAGGCAGTGGTGAGCCTAGCTGAGACCACAAATTACTGGGGTTCTAGCTACTCTCCACCTGCAGGGGAAATACTTCACCATCAGTGAAGCAGCACTGCAGGTGTCACCCTTTTAATTTCCCTATCTTTTCCGTCCCTTTTGATTTCTCTCTGTCTGCAGGTGTCTGTCCTTCTCTCTACCTCTATATCTATCTCACCCCTCTCAATTTCTCTGTGGCCTATAAAAAAATAGAAAGAAAAAATATATGAAATAAATAAAAGGAATAATTTTATTTCTAAAGTAACTTCAAAAATCACATAGTTGCCATAAAAAATTCATAATAAATTATTTGAATTTAATGTGAATTCTGTGTGGGGAAGGATCAAAAGGATATTTTTTGCTAAAGCCTTCTCCAGACTGCCTTTGACAGTTGCTGGCATAGCTCTGCTGTCAGCTGGAAATTAGCTCAATAGGTCCTACCTATTGCTATGGCCCAGTTAGTAATGAGTAATAGGGCAGTCTAGAATAGACTTTCAAATAGCAAAGGTGTAAAAACACTGAGTCTATTTAAAAAACTTTCCTTTCACTGCTCTTTTATTACAGCTCTTTTCTTATATTTTTCTTTTATATCTCTTGTTTCTCTTTCTTTTTTATCTTGTCTTCCTTTCTTCCTTCTTCAATGGCTTTCTGAATTCACTGATATTCATTTGTGAATTATTTTGGGGAAGAAATCTGACTCAGAGTGGGCTCTCTATGTGTGTATCTCTGCTCTACTTCCCTTTCTCCCCTTGCTACCCCAAGAAAATACAGTGGATAGTAGATTTGCATAATTGTCTATTCTTGCTATCCCTTTTTTCCTGTCTCTTTCTTCTTCACTTGGACTTGGTTGCTATTCTTTCATGGACTGGAGACATTGTTTGGCTAATTGGTAGTGATTAAACTGCTTCAATACTTGCTTCAGTTGCTATTGTAATTTCTGAGGTTGGTGATTGCATTTGACATAAATGTATTCACTACAGTGTTGCTTGTACTCAAAACACAACAACTGAGGAACAACAGAACATAAAATAAGAAACACATAAATTTAAAAAATGGGTAGATCAAAAACAAATAAAACTGCTACTCCAATGAATGGAGACAAAAGCCCAGAAGAAACTACAAATCAGCCAGAAGTAACCATAGATAAGAAAAGTATGCAAGGAATAATAAACTTATTAACCACAGAAATGAAAACAACTTTGAAGGAAAGGAATAGCAGTATTAGGGAAACAACAGTTGAGACCACCAAGGAAAATGCTGATTATCTTGAGGCAATTAGAGAACTGAAAGCTGAAATAGCAGAACTGAGGAAAGAAGCTGAGGGAAGGGAAAGCAGACTAACAGTAGCAGAAAACAGAATTAGTCATACAGAGGATGAATTAGAGAAAACTAAGAAAGAGGTGAAAGATCTCAAAAAGAGATTGAGAGACACTGAAAACAACAACAGAGACATATGGGATGATCTCAAAAGAAGTAACATTCATATAATTGGCCTGCCAGAGGAAGAAAGAGAGGAAGGGGAAGGAAACATTCTAGAGGAAATTATAGAAGAAAACTTCCCATACCTAAATAACAGAAAGGACATCAAGATTCAAGAGGCCCAGAGAGTACCAAACAGAATCAACCCAGACCTGAAGACACCAAGACACATCATAGTCACAATGAGAAAAAGTAAGGATAAAGAAAGGATGCTAAAGGCTGCAAGAGAGAAACAAAAAGTCACATACAGGGGAAAACCCAAAAGACTATCAGCAGACTTCTCCACTCAAACTCTAAAAGCCAGAAAAGAATGGCAAGATATCTATTGAGCCATGAATGAAAAAGGGTTTCAACCAAGGATAATATATCCTGCTAGACTTTCATCAAACTACATGGAGGGATCAAAACCTTCTTAGACAAGCAACAGATAAAGGAGGCAACCATCAACAAACAGGCCCTAAAAGAGGTTCAAAAAGACCTCTTATAAACAAGAACTTCACTATAATACTTGCAATATATCAGAACAAATAAAAATTTGTTGAACAATGGCACTACAATACATTAAATCCATAATATCAATAAATGTCAATGGCTTAAACTCACCCACCAAAAGGCACAGAAGTGGGGGATGGATCAGAAAACATTTTCCAACCATATGCTGCTTGCAAGAATCCCTTCACACAACAAGATAAACACAGACTTAAAGTGAAAGGATGGAAAACTATCATACAGGCTAACAGACCACCAAAAAAGGCAGGAACAGCCATTCTCATATCAGACACAATAGATTTTAAATTAAATAAAGTAATAAAAGATAAGCAAGGACATTACATAATGATTAGAGAATCAATCAGCCAAGAAGACTTAACAATCATTAACATCTATGCACCCAATGAGGGACCATCTAAATACATCAAGCTCCTAATGAAAGAACTACAAAAATACATCAGTAGTAATACAATAATAGTGGGAGACTTTAATGCCCCACTCTCACACATAGACAGATCAACAAAGCAGAGAATCAACAAAGATACAAGCGAATTAAATGAAGAGATTGACAGACTAGACCTCTTGGACATTTTCAGAGTCCTTCACCCCAAAAAAACTGGAATACACATTCTTTTCAAATACACATAACACATACTCAAGGATAGACCACATGGTAGGCCACAAAGACAGCATCAATAAATTCAAGAACATTGAAATCATCCCAAGTATCTTCTCAGACCACTGTAGAGTAAAACTAATATTTAAAACCAAACAGAAAATTATTAAAAGTCACAGAATTTGGAAACTAAACAACATAATCCTTAAGAACCACACGGTCAAGAGTAACTCAAGTAGGAAATTCAAATGTTCCTGGAAACAAAGGAAAATGAAGACACAAGTTATCAAAATATTGGGGACACAGCTAAAGCAGTATTGAGAGGGAAACTCACAGCCAAGAAATCACATATTAGAGAACAAGAAAAAGCTCAAATGAATCACCTTACTGTACATGTCAAGGACTTAGAGGAAGAGGAACAATGGAACCCTAAAGCAACCAGAAGGATAGAGATCACTAAAATAAGAGCAGAAATAAACAAAATCAAAAATAAGAAAAACATATAAAAGATCAATGAAGCCAAATGTTGGTTCTTTGAAAGGTGAAACAAAATTGACAAACCCCTAGCCAGACTCACCAAACAAAAAAGAGAGAAAACTCAAATTAAAAGAATTGTAAACGATGGAGGAGATATCACAACTGACACCACAGAAATTCAGAGAATCATGCGAAACTTCTATAAAGAACTATACGCCACCAAGCTAGAGAATCTGGAAGAAATGGAACAATTCCTAGAAACATATTCCCTTCCAAAACTGAACCAAGAAGAACTACAAAATCTAAATCCACCAATCACAGTCAAAGAAATTTAAACCGTTATTAAGAATCTCCCCAACAACAAAACTCCTGGACCAGATGGCTTCACAAATGAATTCTACAATACTTTCAGGAAACAGTTAGTACCCATACTTCTTAAGCTTTTCCATAAGATTGAAGAAACAGGAATACTCCCTTCTACCTTCTATGAAGCCAACATCACCCTGATAACAAAAGCAGATAGGGACACAACAAAAAAGGAAAACTACAGATCAATATCTCCAATGAATAGATGCCAAAATAATAAACAAGATCTTGGCCAACCGGATACAGAAGCATATCAAAAAAATTGTTCATCACGACCCAGTGGGATTCATCCCAGGAATGCAAGGCTGGTGCAACATACATAAGTCAATCAATGTCATTCACCACATCGATAAAAGCAAAGCTAAAAACCACACAAGTATTTCAATAGATGCAGAGAAAGCCTTTGACAAAATTCAACACCCATTCATACTCAAAACTCTACAAAAAATGGGAATAGATGGGAAATTCCTCAAGATAGTGGAATCCATATATAGCAAACCTACAGCCAACATCATACTCAATGGACAGAAGCTGAAAGCATTCCCCCTTCGATCGGGGACTAGACAGGGTTGTCCTTGATCACCATTACTCTTCAACATAGTATTGGAAGTTACTGCCATAGCAATCAGGCAAGAGGAAGAAATCAAAGGAATACAGATTGGAAGGGAAGAAGTCAAGATCCCACTTTTTGGAGATGATATGATAGTATACATAGAAAAACCTAAAGAATCCAGCAGAAAACCACTGGAAGTTATTAGGTAATATAGCAAGATGTCAGGCAACAATATCAATGTACAAAAATCAGTGGCATTTCTTAGTGAAAACACTAAATCTGAAGGAGGAGACATCCAGAAATCACTCCCATTTACTGTTTCAGCAAAATCAATCAAATACCTAGGAATAAAGTTAACCAAAGAAGTAAAAGACTTGTACACTGAAAACTATGAGTTGCTACTCAAGGAAATAGAAACTGATACCAAGAAAAGGAAAGACATCCTATGCTAATGGATTGGAAGAATAAATATCATCAAAATGAATATTCTCCCCAGAGCCATATACAAATTAAATGCAATACCCATCAAAGTTCCACCGAGCTTCTATAAGAGAATAGAACAAATACTACAATCATTTATCTGGAAGCTGAAAACACCTAGAATTGCCAAAACCATCTTGAGGAAAAGAAACAGAAATGGAGGCATCACACTCCCAGATCTCAAACTATATTATAAAGTCATCATCATCAAGACAGCATGTTACTGGAACAAAAATAGGCACACAGACCAGTGGAACAGAATTGAAAGCCCAGAATTAAATCCACAAATGTATGGACATCTAATCCTTGATAAGGGGCCCAGAGTATTAAATGAAAGAAGGAGGTTCTCTTTAATAAATGGTGCTGGAAAAACTGGGTTGTAACATGCAGAAGTTGAAATTGAACCACTTCATCTCGCCAGAAACAAAAATCAACTCCAAATGGTTCAAAGACCTGTATGTAAGACCAGAAACAATCAATTACTTAGAGGAAAACATTGGTAAAACAGTTTCCCACCTACACATCAAGGACATCTTTGATGAAATAAACCCAATTGCAAGAAAGACTAAAGCAGAAACTAACCAATTTGACAACATCAAATTGAAAAGCTTCTGCACATCCAAAGAAACTATTAAACAAAGAGACCCCTCACAGAATGGGAGATCTTCACATATCATACATCAGACAAGAAACTAATCACCAAAATATACAGAGCTCAGCAAACTTACCACCAAAAAAGCAAATGATCCCATCCAAAAATGGGCAGAGGATATGAACAAAACATTCACCTCAGAGGAGATCCAAAAGGCTAACAAACATATGAAAAACTGCTCTAGGTCACTGATTGTCAGAGAAATGCAAATTAAGACAACATTGAGATACCACCTCACTCCTGTAAGAATGGCATACAGCAAAAAGGACAGCAGCAACAAATGCTGGAGAGGCTGTGGGGAAAGAGGAACCCTTTTGCACTGCTGGTGGGAATGTAAATTGGTCCAGCCTCTATGGAGTGCAGTCTGGAAAACTCTCACAAGGCTAGACATGGACCTTCCATATGATCCAGTAATTCCTCTCCTGGGGTTATACCCCAAGGACTCCATAACACCCAACCAAAAAGAAGTGTGCACTCCTATGTTCATAGCAGCACAATTCATAATAGCTAAAACCTGGAAGCAACCCAGGTGCCCAACAACAGATGAGTGGCTGAGAAAGCTGTGGTATATATACACAATGGAATACTACGCAGCTATCAAGAACAATGAAGCCACCTTCTCTGACCCTCTTGGACAGAGATAGAAGGAATTATGTTAAGTGAACTAAATCAGAAAGATAAAGATGCGTATGGGATGATCCCACTCATCAACAGAAGTTGAGAAAGAAGATCAGAAAGGGATCTGACTAAATTGAAAGTAGGGCACCAAAGTAAAAACCCTGTGGTGAGGGGTAGACATGTGGCTTCCTGGGCCGGTAGGGGTTGGGGGTGTGTGGGTGGGATGGGACACAGTCTTTTTGTGGTGGGAATGGTGTTTATGTACACTCCTAGTAAAGTATAGTCATATAAATCACTAGTTAATTAATATGAGAGGGGGGAAATTAATTGTATGTCTTGAAGTTTTTAAAACACAAACTGATTCTTTTTAATATATAGGCTGTGTATTTGATATGCAGACTCTCTCAAAAGCCTAGACCAAGTAGATCAGAAGCAACCAGTGGCACAGCTATACACAAGATACTGGGTACTATACAGCAAACCCTAACAAAAGGACTTTTCAAAGTTAACCCAATTACCATATAATGTGACGATAACAATAACTATCCATTGTCTTTTTGAACCCTAAGACAGCAGGAACCTCACATCTCCACTATAGAGCCTATATTTTCCCCAGTCCTGGAACCTTAGGATAGGGCCCACTTTCCTGCAAGTCTCTCCCAATCCTTATCAAATAATATTGCATCAGCAGATCGCAATCTAATCAATACAAGGATTGCCATCTCAACATGCTTCAGCTCAGATTGTGTCCAGAGACCAGGTGTGGAATGACAACCCTTCAGCTTCATTACTCGGGTGAGAACTTTCCTTTCATACTGTTCTCTAATTCTATCCCAGGTGGTTCACTTTCTAACAAAGTCCCAAAACCTAGATATAGATCAGGTTCTGTGAGAGCATATGTTCACATGTATCCATAATCTAGTGCAAAATATATACCTGAAAGCAGAAGTACACTAGAGTTTGCAGTGAGTACCCCCCTAACACTTCCTCTCCACTATTCCAAGCTTTGGGTCCATGATTTTCAACAATTTGTTTGGCTTTGTATGTTAAGCCTCTTTTCAGCCACCAGGTTCCAGATGCCATCAGGATGCCGGCCAGGCTTCCCTGGACTGAAGACCCCACCAATGTGTCCTGGAGCTCCGCTTCCCCAGAGAACCATCCTACTAGGGAAAGAGAGAGGCAGACTGGGAGTATGGACCAACCAGTCAATGCCCATGTTCAGTGGGGAAGCAATTAAAGAAGCCAGACCTTCTACCTTCTGTAACCCACAATGACTCTGGGTCCATGCTCCCAGAGGGATAGAGAATGGGAAAGCTATCAGGGGAGGGGGTGGGAAATGGAGATTGGGTGGTGGGAATTGTGTGGAGTTGTACCCCTTCTATTCTATGATTTTGTTAATTTATCCTTTCTTAAATAAAAAAATAAATTTTAAAAAAAAGAATCATTTTGTTTATTTTTAAATTATCATTATTTGTTTATTGGATAGAGAGAAACTGAAATCAAGAGGGAAGGGTGGATAGAGAGGAAGAGAGACAGAGAGACACCTGTTGCACTGCTTCACTGCTCATGAAGTTTTCCCCTGCAGGTGAGGACCGGGGACTCAAACCTGTGTCCTTGCACATTATGTGTGCTCAACTAGTTGTGCCACCACCTGGCCCCAAAGATTCCCTGTTCTTTGTCTCTCTGGGAATATAGACCAAAGATATTTATGGGGTGCAGAAGGTAGGAGGACTGGCTTCTGTAATTGCTTCTCAGCTGGACACATGCATTGACTGGTCGATTCATACCTCCAGCCTGTTTTTTTTTTTTTTTTCCTCCAGAGTGATCACTGGGGCTTGGTGATGGCACTACAAATCCACTGCTCCTGACAGCCATTCTTTTTCCATTTTATTGAATAGAACAAAGAGAAATTGAGAGAAAGGGGGGAGATAGGTAGATAGATTGATTGCTAGATAGATCGGTATATATAGATAGAGACAGAGAGAGATAGACACCTGAAAGCCTGCTTTACCATTTATGCAGTGTAATGCCTATAGATGGGGAGTAAGGGCTCACACCCAGGTCCTTACATGAGTCCTTGAGCTTAGTACTATGTGCACTTAATTGGGAGAGCCACCACCTGACCCCCTGACTTTGTTTATTTAATTTTAAAGTTCTTACTTTATTTTTTTAAAAATATTTATTTATTTATTTTCCCTTTGTTTTTGCCCTTGTTTTTTTATTGTTGTAGTCATTATTGTTGTTGTTGTTGATGCCTTCGTTGTTGGATAGGACAGAGAGAAATGGAGAGAGGAGGGGGAGACAGGGAGAGAGATAGACACCTGCAGACCTGCTTCACCGCCTGTGAAGCGACTCCCCTGCAGGTGGGGAGCCGGCGGCTTGCACCGAGACCCTTATGCTGGTCCTTGTGCTTTGTGCCACCTGCGCTTAACCGCTGCGCTACCGCCCGACTCCCTCTTACTTAATTTTTATATTATTATTTTTATTATTACTTATTGGATAGAGAACGCCAGAAAGTGAGAGGACAGGGGAGACAGAAAGGGAGACAGAAAGAGAGACATCTGCAGACCTGCTTCACCACTTGCAAAGCTTTTCCTCCTGCAGATGGGGGCTGGGTGCTTGAACCTGATTCCTTGCACACTGTAATATGTATGCTCAGCCAGGTACACCACCATCTGGCCTCTGATCTTCCTTCCTTCCTTTCCTTCCTTCTTTCCTTCTTTCTTTCCTTCTTCCTTCCTTTCTCTTTCTCTCTCTCTCTCTCTCTCTCTCTCTCTCTCCCTCTTTCTTTCTTACTTTCTTTCTTTTTCCCTTCCTTCCTTTTTTTTCTTTCTGCCTCCAGGGTTATCACTGGGGCTCAGTGCTTGCACTATGAATCCACTGCTCCTGGAGGCCATTTTTCCCATTTTGGTTGCCCTTGTAGTTACCCTTGTTGTCATCATTATTGTTGTCATTGCTGTTGTTGGACAGGACAGAGAGAAATTGAAAGAGCAGAGGAGATAGAGGGGAGAGAGAAAGATTGACACCTGCAGATCTGCTTCACTGCCTGTAAAGTGATTCCATGTGGGGAGCTGGAGGCTCAAACTGGGATCTTTATGCAGGTCCTTGTGCTTCGCTCCATGTGTGCCTAACCCACTGCATTAACCCCCGGCCCCACAATTTTGGATTTAAAAGCAATGGCAACAATAACAATAACAACAAGAGCAACAAAATGGAAAAATGGCCTCCAGGAGCAGTGAATTCGTAGTGCAGGCACTGAGAGGAGGGGAAGACAGAGAGGGAGAAAGAAAGATAAACACCTGCAGACCTGCTCACATCCCTTGAAGCGACCCCATGTGGGGAGCTGGAGGCTCAAACCAGGATCCTTATGCAGGTCCTTGTGCTTCGCTTCCTGTGTGCTTAACCCACTGCAGTATCCCCTGGCCCCACAAGTTTGGATTTAAAAGCAATATATATTCACTATAACAAAGTTGAAAAATTAAAGAAAAATACTAATTTTCCATAATCTCACTTCCAAGTGAATAGCATTGTCAATTTTTCTGGTACATATACTTTCAGTCTTCTCTGCAAGTAATGTAAATGTAAGTTAGTAGGAATACGTTTTTATTTTCAGTTCACCTTTCCACATGTGAGGTCACCACACATATACTTAGTTATATTCATTAATATTATGCTCTTGATTGCTATAGACCAATATTTATAGCTATTACAATGGGTATGTTAATGTACTCAGCAGAGTATGAAAACAAGGCCTTAAATCAGTACAAACTCCCTAGATCACAGCTTCTTCATCAATAAATAGAATGTTAACAGTTCTAATTTGCAAGGTCCCCAAAAACATTCTTTAGAAGTAGAATATGAATTTTGAGGAATAGCATCCCTTCCTGAATTATGCCATAAGGAACTTAATTTTCAGTATCAAGGCATTCCTAAGGATTCCACAAATAAGGGTTTTGAATCCTTTGTGGATATGGGTCCAGGTGTTATAAAAGACTAAGACTCACAAGTTTGTTCTCACTGAGCAAAGTATGAGTATGGCCAGACAAATGTACTAACTTCTGTCGGATTTGATGCCATATATTTCATCTCTCTGAGATACCAACCGCAATTTTTCATCAAAGGACAGTGCTATTATAGTATAGTTTTAAGGTTGTTTTTTTCCCCTCACCACTCCTGTCACCAAAGGTCTGTGTCCTCATCACCACCCCCATAGATACCCACTATAGTTCTCCCACAGTTTTAGATATAGGTTGACTTCTAAAATTTTTTTATTTATAAAATGGAAATATTGACAAGACTATAGGATAAGAGGGGTACATTTCCACACAATACCCAGTCTTTTTTTTCCACATTCATGTTTCTCTATATTCTGAATATGAATAAAACCTTTCTGTAGTTGTCTTTTACCTCCGTATTTGCTTCACTCAGCATAATCTTCTCCAGTTCCACCCAATTTATCCCAAAGGATACAATGTCATATTTTTTATTGCTGAATAATAATTCTGTTGATTATATGCTTCATAACTTTTTTATCCAGTCATTGGTCAAAGGGTATTTTTGGTTGTTTCTAAGTTTTTGCTATTGTAAATAAAGATGCTATGAACACGGGGGAGCATTTTCACATTTATCTGTGGGCCATGTGTATTTCTTCTTTAGAGAACTATTTATATCTTCTGCCTACTTTTTTATTGGGCTGTTCTTTTTCTATGAGTTCTTTATAGATATATGATATCAACCACTTGTCTGAAGTGTAGTGTTGCCAGGTTTTCTGTTTATCTTTGTGGAATTTTCTTTTAATGTGTAGAAGCTTTTCATAGAGTGTAAATTTTCTTTGGAACACATTTTCCTCTAGAAGGATCTGCTTGCATATTGTCAGTCTTGCTTTATTTCCTCTATTTCCATAAATCCTTCTCCTAGTTATTTTGACTATCCTTGCTCTAGTTCAGTCCTTGACTGTCTTCCCTGTTTGCTAAGCACAATACTTTTTACATTTGAACTTTCTGCCACCCAACCTTGTTTTGTCTTTTCCTCTTATTTTGAAAAAGGTTCCAAAGAATCCCGACAATTAAGAAAATGGCTGTTCACTAAACCTTTTGCTGTGTGAAACTTGAGAACACCTTCTGAGCAGCCATCCTCTCTTCTTTTCAGTAACAACAGACCTTTTCTTATGTTGCATAGAAATTTCAGAAGTGCTTAAGCTCAGAAACACTCTAACAAGAATAAAAAACTGATATTGGGTCTTATTATTTTTTGAACATTTAAAATCTTCAATTTTTTTCCTATAAATCAGTAGGGAATTTTACCTGAAAGCAAACAATTTCTTCAGTATGATATTTAAGTGTGAAACTTTTATGAAAATGTCTTTATATAAGTTTTTAGGTATGTTTATTCAGTTTTAACATGTATGTTACTCTTCTCCCCAGCAGTGTAGGAGATGATCGCTCAAAAAAAATGATAAGTAGATAAAAAAAAAAAAAAAACCTGTACTCTCCAGGGTTGGCACTGAATATAAGTATATCAGATATAGTTAAAATCTTTATATCATTAGAAGTACTCTTAATAATTACAAAACCATCTCACCAAATGGTCATTAAAAGCCACACATGATTCATGGGGCAGGTAGCAGCACTACTTAGGGGCTAGATAGACTGTAAGTTAGGACTACAGGACCAAAGGCTACCAGAATTGGCTCAGACAACATATATGCCCATGGCAGAAAACAAGATCTAAATTCCAAAGATGGCATCAGAAAGGCACAGAAATGTACAGGAAAGAAAAGACAGGAAAAAATAAACAGATACTCTTCTGAAAGACAACCTCCCTCAATATTCTTCCAGATAAATCTCTGAAATGACTTCTCCCTTTAGACCCAGCTGCTGTTACTGAGATAAGAAATATTTAGCTCTTTCAAGGAAAATTACTACCTTGATATTTTCTCAGAAAAAAATGTGCTTAGATTTGTCTTCAGAGGCAGAATATTGTTTAAATGACAGGATGGGATGTAGTTTCACTTCTCCCCCTTTTCTATACATTTCTCCTCTTGGGAGCCAGATGCTAAATTGTTTCCAGCCAGTTAATAATGGTTGTGGTAGTGAAGATCCCAAGAGATCCAAAGAAAGAAACCTGCCTCTATTTGCCAGGTTCTGTTACATGTCTTGGCTGTTGGGTGGATTCAGATTAGTCAAATAAAGAAAGGAAATAAAGCATGGAAGTGAATTAATTCACTGTTTAATCCAATGAGACAAACCCCTGAGGTTACAACCTGCTCATCAGTATGCTGTGTGCTTCTACTAGCATGCCTGTAAATGACTGGAATTTGTAGTCATTTTGTTTAACTAAAAAGGTCAGGCTGAGCCAAATGGCAACACAATCACCTCCTGAGAATTCCACATGATGTCTTCAACTATTTTTTCTATTTATTAATTCAATGATGCTATCAACAGCACTCTATGAGGACAAAGGTAATGGGAGGTGATATGCTAGGTAGGTTTTGCAGAAGATATAAAATAATTTAACCAAGTGCTCAGCCTTGAAAGAAATCATATAATAAAGTTAGATATAAGATATTCATTATATCAAGTGATAAGACATGGAGAGATATAAATATAGTAGCCTAAAACATTCCATGCTTAGGCTAGTGTGTGGTAGTAATAGTTATAACTAGTTGATTCCTTGCTTTGTGTTATACGAGAGCATTGTTAGTATCAGAGTCACCTCACCAAGCATGTTACACATCTTTTATAAACAGGAACGCTCAAGCTCAGAGAAGTTGCAGGTTAGCAAAGAACCAGATTTTAAGTTCTAAATCATGTGTTTTTACTAGATCAAGACAATGATCCTCCATATATTCTCTATGATCTGATAAGATACTAGTGTCTTGGTAGTTCAAAGGAGGGAGAAAGACGTTTAAGTTAGAATTGGAGAATTCTTATGACTTTAAGCTGTGAATTCTATTATTAACTGGGAGAAGGAAGCTTAGATAAAAGGAATCCATGGGGAAAATCTAGATCTTGGGGAGGGAGGAGACATTTGGGGTAGTAGAAGTACAGTGATGAGGAATAGAAGCAGTAGAAGCAGTCGACTAGAAACCTAAGAAAAAACAATGAGAAGTCATTGAAGATTTTTTTAGTAGGGGAATAGAAACCCAGATTTGGAATAGTGAAGGAAAGATGGGGATTGAGAGAGCAGAAATGAAGCCCTAGTTCTTCCTCTGGTTTAACTGTAGCTGTAAGGATGGAAAGAATACAGCTGTAAAGGCATTGAAAGCGGCAGACATCACTAAACTGAATAAACACATTTGAGTGGCAAAGGGGGGTAATGGAGATTGTGAACTTTAATATTTACAAGCTAGTATAAATGAAAATAGGTTATAAAGAAAGTGCACATGAATTTATAAATCAGCTAACTAGAGGACTCAATATGCCTTGCATCTCCCACGTGAAATAATGCACTCTTTGCCTCTCCTAAATGTGGTTATGAATTCTCTGAAGGCTTTTTAATAAATTCTTCAAAGATTTTTGAGAGGGATATTAGCACTGGATTCAAGGAAATTCAGGTGAAACATCAAGACTGTACTCTCTGATCTGCTCCCCTTTTTCTTCTTTCTTTATTTCTTTTTAATTTAAAGGTATGGAACAGAATTTATTTAGCTTTATGAGACTTTACTTTCACAAGAATACACACCTGTGGTACAGGAAGATCTCATTAAAGTTTCATAAATGGCCCTAAGGTAGATATTTAGGTTGATTTTACGAAGCTTTCAGAAAATAGTTATTAGAATTTGCACTACATGATCACATCAAAATGATAAAGTAAATCAACTTAATACCCCTCACAACATAATCAAATTGAAATTTCCCATAAAACATTCCTATGTAAGATCCACTTTGACTTCTCATTTTCTATTTTATACTTTGACACTTTTTCTGAATAGAACTTACAAATAATTTTGGGGTGTTAACTTCCTATCTTATACCACAAAATCATTTATTTTACTTTGGCTATATGTTTTTCATGGTTTATGGTAAGATACGCTTATCAGTTATACATTGTAAATGAAAAAAAATGTTGAGAAAATTATAAATAATTTCAATGATTCTCACTAAATTCTAAGAAAATCACTTTCCCAAAACAATGATAATTACAAGATAAGCCCCATCAATGTCTAAACAGAAACTGAAAGAAAAGTGGGAAATCTATGCTAAGCATTGTGTACTTTTCATAGTGCAACACAGGTTAATACTTTGTAATCAAAAGTCAATAAATAGGCTAACACTTATAAATGCACACTTTAATAAGTTTGAAGTACATAAAATTAGGTAAGCTTGTGGATAAGCTAAGATACATAAATTAGGAGGTACAAGTGTCCTAAATTTTCTATATTTTCTTTTTACAGAATATTTATTAAAGTTGCTTAATGTACAATTTGTCATTTTGAAAGTTCTTTATTATTGGCTGTTATTTTGTCTGATAACACACAAGTTGCAATGTCAATGATTATTCAGGGACTCCACATTGGATATATTCCATTTCTTCTAGAGACACAAGTTTCCTTCTGTATTTCTGAAGTAATGTTTTTATTATTTCTGTAGCGTCTGGTGGGCCCAGATGCATCAACTAGTCAGATGTTTGTTTTACTTCCCTTAGAATGCTATGAAACTGAAGAGTGAGATGACAGTCCTGCTGCTCCCAAAACTTCTAACATGTTGGGTTTAGGATAATCTCTTCTTCAGGAGACCTTATTCACGGAGTATGTGGCTTGACAACCTGAACGACCCTGCTGGCAGATGCCATCTTGCTGCCCATCATGACCCCCCAAGAAGGGACAGCTCTGTCCTTTTTTCTGTTGCCTCTATTTTTTGTTTCTGAATGAATCTTGTTTTTTAATTGTTTTTTTAAAGGTCAACAAAATTGATTTTTTTGAATTTTACATAACTAGGAGAATAAGAAATAATAAACTAGCCTCTAAACTTAATTGCTGGAAATTTCTGATGTACTGGTTCTCAGACCATTTTGACCTGTGAGAAATTTAAATGGCCCCATACTCTTGCTTACAAAAGAAAGAGAAAAAAAAATGGGGCTATTTTTATGAGATTCAAAAGATATAAAATTCTAATATGGTAACTCATGCCAAAAGCACTGTCTATACATTGTGAAATCATTCAAAATACACAACATACTATATAGTGTACTAGCTGGGGACCACTTCAACATCCCAAGAATCACTAGTGGACTCATACCCAGATTGAAACAAGTAGATACCCTGTATTCACAATGAAATTAGTTGAATTAGTTGCAATTAACTTGAATCCATTCAATAACTCTAATTGGGCATCACCATGCACCACATTCTGTGCTCAATGCAAAGCCTTTCAGTATCTATTTTCTTTTCACCAACATTAGCTCTTAGCCTCTCTTCTTAGTTCCTCATTGGAATTAACTTTGTCATGTATTACAAAGGGTATGTCCACAGGAGACCAGGGTGCCTCGTGGAGACAAGATGCATAATAAAAATTTGTACCATGAATTGAAAAGAAGTCAAATGAGGCATAGCTTAATAATTAAATTTACAGATGAAACCATAGAGATAGGATCTGGGAACACCAATGACAATTGAGAAACTGCCCCAAAGGAATGGAGGGGAAAGGGACAAGCTATATGGGCAGGAAATAACAACTGGAGGTTTGACCTTGAACAATAGAAGGGTAATTTACCTAGGGTGACATAATTGAAAACACAGATATTCAACCTGGAAAAGGCACACTGAACTATAAAATGTTGATTAAAGGCTTGTGAAGACTAAGTAGCAAACTGATTGTAGATTAAATCAAAATAAAACAGCAAAAGCCAAACTCCACTAAGTGACAGAGTTGTAGCCCAACTTAGACTTCTTGTGAGTTAGTGTAAGCAATAGAAAGACTGGGGTAGGCTTATATAAGATTTTTTTCTTTTGCACTAAATAATATTCAAAATTCCCCTTTTATTTCAAATAAAAGATATATACAAGGAGAAGGGTAGTAGAGAAAATAATATATTCTTGTGCCTAGTTCCTCATCTGTTCTTGCTCTAACATCTCTCCAGGTAGAGATTATCAACTTCTGGATAGACTATGGTCTCACTCTAAAAGTTTTATTTCTGAACTTTGGAAAAAAAGGATTTTTGTTGCTGAAAATATCAAGCATTTCCTTCAAAGGCTGGAAGCTAAGCAGGAGTTTCACAGGAGGGAAAAAATAACAGTGACCTCAAATGGAGTGGGAAGACTCAAGGCAGGAAATAGAAGATACTGTCAGAATAGCTCTAGGGAAAGGGAAGAAGGGAGAGGAAAAAGAAACTATTTAGGCTTTACCATTGGGACCTGCTCTCCAATTTAACTCCTGGCCTAAATGTTAAAAACAGTTTAGGAGTAAAATCCCTGTTCTCCATGAACCCTGGCCTATTTTGGATGTCACAAAGAAAGGCAGCACTTTTCCTGCAGCAACTCAGAAGGGAGGCCCAGTGACCTAGGTGGGGGTGATTGATTAGGGGAAGTCCCAGGGGTCCAGGCTACCCTCCAGCCTCCCTGCACCTGCACTGTGAATAAACAGAGGCCAGCATCCGCAGAGGCCTCTTCCTAACCTCCCCAGCCTTTCTCTTAGGCCTTTGCCCCTGGGACCCTCCAGTTTGAAAATTAACCACAGGCTTAAAGTGAAAGAGAGGATGACTAGCATATATGCAAGTAGAACTGCATGATGAGCAAATAACAAACAGAGAACCCTAGTAAAACAGACACTTCCTTATGATAATTTTTAGAATTTATTCTCCTCTTAAAATTCAGTTTTATGTCCATATTTCTAACTGTAACAATATTACTAACATGTCAGGTGGTTAACCACAGTTTCACTTTTGTGTTTGATCTGAATAGCTTAAGTTCAGTTCAGTGATTTCTCATTAATCATGAAATATTTCCTTCAAAGAGGTTTACTAATTAAAATGTGTTGAATGTCTAATATACTTGTAATTTACACACTTTCTTTTTAATTAGTTTTTTCAGAAGGCAAAGGAGTAACATATTTTTCCCAACATGCACATCCAGATGTACACACAAGTGAAATGTACTTTAAGATAGGAGAGCAGGGTCTATATGCTTGGGGTGAGGTTCTTCACACAGTTGTTTTTTCTGAGACAAATACATGTTTCCAAATAAAAATATACTCCATTACTCTTTATACACTAATTAATTTTGTTCTAATAAGTACAAAATGTATATCAAAACCTCACACTAAGTGTTGAAACTAAAATATTTGATGTTTCTTATCAATTTTCTAAGTTTCCCGAGGTCTGAATTACATGGACAGCTGTTCATCCTACATTGTTTTCTCTTTTTCTTCTTATAAAATATCAGGATATTTTACTATTATACAAATATCCAGCTTTAAATATAGCTATTTGTGGAGAGAACAAATAAATGGAAGAATATACAAGTTAACTCAAGAAAAAGCAACTATAAAAGGCAAAAACAGCCTAAAACTTATAAACCAAATACAGATAAGTATTTATTTATTAAAAAATAAAGAGGTAAAAAGATCAACAAGATAAACTCTAATATTACAACATAAAAACTGAAGAGGAATTAAAAAAAAAAAGGGAGTTGGGCTGTAGCACAGCAGGTTAAGCGCACATGGCACAAAGTGCAAGGACAGCCATAAGGATCCTGGTTCCAGCCACCGGCTCCCCACCTGCAGGGGAGTCACTTCAGAGGCAGTGAAGCAGGTTCTGCAGGTGTCTATCTTTCTTTCCCTCTCTCTGTCTTCCCCTCCTTTCTCCATTTCTCTGTCTTATCTAACAACAACAGTAATAACTACAACAACGATAAAAAAAACTGAGCAAAATAGATTAAACTGTTCAAATGAAAAAAACTATATACGATCCTCCTAGGCATAAAAACATGTTTACTCTCATTCAAATGGAAAAGTAAAACATAATAATTCACACTGAGTGAATATGGGAAAGAAGCTGATGGAACTGAAAGATACATGACCTCTGTAGAGGCTAATTTAGCCAAAACCTCTCATTTTTAAAAATGCATTTACCCTTGGGCACAACCATCACAATTCTAAGAATTTATCTGATGTATACTATTTTATATGTATGAATAACATATGGGCCAAGTTAATTTCTACATATTGATAGTGAAAACATTTCAAAAATTCAAATGATGATCATCAGGGGACTAACGGCATGGCACCACACAACTCTTTATCTGAAATTCTAATTTCTGACGTGGTTTGCATGTCAGACTTTTTTCTTTTAATTTACAAAGTAAATACAGCACATAACTATATATTATATAACAACCTAGAGTATTCTGGGGCAACATTCAGCAATTAAATCCAATAATATTTCTGTAGGAAAATGATGCATACTCATATTCAGTGGTAGTAATGTAACACATGTTAATCTAAGTCATGCTTTGCCATCAAATGAGTTTGTCTAAAATTAGGAAACCATTTGACTTTCAGTTTTTTTAAGTTAGAAATATCAGATATGAGATTGTGTCCCTCTTTACAATGTAATGTCACAAAGATATATCAATAGATAAAAACATTTTTTGCACTAAACAATCTTCAAGATGTACTTTTAAAATATATATTTACATATTTATATGTATGCACACACACAAAAGAAGGAAAAATAAAATAATATATGCTTATGTAAATTAATAATGTGCATAATACATTTGTTGGGAACTATGGATGGGAAATGTGCATTATATGTACTTGCATATGTGTTTTATAATCTATTTACACAAAATAAAAACATCTACACCTCTTTTTTAATTGTCAGCAGGGTTATTTCTGGGGCTCAGTGAAGAATCTTCTACTCCCAGCAGACTTCCTCTCTCTCACTTTATTTTTCAGGACAGAGAACTTGAGAAAGAGAGAGAGGAGAGGGGAGAGAGAGAGATGGACGTTCAGACTTGTTTCCCTCCTGCATGTGGGCACCTGGGGCTTGAACCAGGGCCTTTGAACATAGTAATGTGCAAACTCAACTGGGTGCACCACTACCTGGCCCTACACTTACTTTTCTTAGATACAGAGAAGGCAGAGAAGAAGAGAGAATGAAATAAATCATAGCACCAAAGCTTTTTTCAATAGTATGGGGGACTGGACTTGAACCTGGGTCATGTACATGGAAAAGCAGCACAATATCCAACTGAGATTTTCACCAGCCCTACATTTTTAATTTTTAAACAAAAGGAGTGTCACAGTTACCAACAAATGTTCAAACTTTGTCCTTATATGAAGTTTTGAGAGTCCTCACTGGTAAATGGATAGGGTATGAGTGAGGCACTAAACTATGCACTGCTCAGATTACAACTGGTTTTATGTGATAGGCATTGTCATTCTACTTAAAGATGAAACCAAGGTCCCAAGGTAATCAAGTAACACAATAGTAAGTAATGGAACTAAGAGTCAAACCGCTGAGTTTGTTCTATAGCATAAAAGAACATTAGAAATTGAGAATCTGTAGTTATCTTATCTATTCAGAATGCATATGCAAGTTAATGATCACATGGTGATTTTCTTGGACACAATTCTTGGATAGGCTCTGACTATGAGAAGGCATCTAGGAAGAATGCAGAGAAAGGGGTCTTATGTCCTGGGCTAAGAATGGGGAGGAAGCATCCTCTATTATAAACAGCTAAAGCCCTAAGGGCTTCTATATGTTTCTATCTACATGGATAAGTAATATATTCAGAGACTTTACTATTCTTATTTCCAAATTACTCAAAAGCACTAGTTGGAGAGGAAGGTGCTGTGGAGTTAACATTGTGTCCTCAGAAGTCACACAATAAAATTGAAATCCCAATGTGTTGGGAGATAGACTATTTGAGAATTAATTAGGTTTGGATGAAGCCCTCACAATAGAAGAGATAATACAGAGCTTGCTACCTTACTGCTGCCAACTATGTAAGTATACAAATACAAAAGAAGTTCTTAGCAGAAATCAGATCTACTGTACAGTACGTTCCCAGTGTCAAGTACTGTATTTATTTCTTTATACAAAAAATGAATATCTGTTATTTAAGCTGTTTTTAATACTGTGTTTGTGAAAGATAGGGTGTCTATGAAGTTCTATTCTCATTGCCCCAAAGTCCTTCAATGACCATTGTTTAGTCTCTCCCAGATCTGTAGTAACTTGTTATGGCAATCCAACCTTACCATAACAAAGTAAAAACAGTTCCTGGTCTTAACTAATATATATTTGAAACTATAGCTGAAAAAATACCAATGAAATTTGTCTTTTAAGTTAGCTACATGTATAATAGAAACAAAGTAGGATAGGACAACAAAGGCATCTTTATCAAGATTAAATACACAAAGGCAATCTGGACCTATTGATGTGGTTAAGACTAATGGATTCAGTGGTGAATTAAAAACATACAGAGTCTCTCTCTCCCCATAACTCTAAAAGTCCATACAGCTTTCAGTCTTCTACCCCTGAACAACAGGAATAGGAACCACATGGAAGTATTTGAATTATATTGAATATAACAATGGAGAGAGGGGTTTATTTGAGGTGTAGGCCCATCATGGGAATGGCCATCTTTTACAACACTTCCTAATCCTTGAAAACTCATCATTATGAAGAATAACTGGATAATTGGTCACCCTATCTAGGCTTTAACCTCAGCTCCCATACTGAATTATGTGACAGAAAGAATGAAAAAGTTACAGAACTACTCTATAGTCTGGATTCTCTATATGTAATATGAAGAGAATAAGAATAGTTTCCCTAAGGGATTTTTATGAAGAGTAAGTGAACATTTGTAAAGTGCTTAGAACATAAGAGATATATAATTGTTAGCTAAACAAAAATAAATGATATTATATTGAGATGAGTCCTATTGTCTTTGTTTATAAGCAGTTGTTCCTAAAGGCCCTGACTACTCACAGACTTCATGACTATTGGTAGAAATTACTGAAGAGGCCCAGATGGCAGCTTGGAGACAACACCTGGTGTGAACTCTACAAGGAAGCTGCTTTCAACCTGGGAACCTTGGGTGAGGGTAGGAATTTTGGGTCAGAGGTAAAGGAGAAGTGCAAGGAGGGGTGAGGGTGGGCCCAAGGAAAAGCCCTGTAATCCACTCATGGGCTGGCAAACAGAGGCTGAAAAGGACAAAAGAAACAGGGATTCGACCTGAGGTTTTGGCTTTGCTATTTCTTTCTGCAACCCCCTTCCTCCATCCTCCCACCCCAAGACCAACCCTCACACCAGTGGATTCTGGTAGGCCTCCTGTGGAACTATTTTCTTTATCAAGATTTCTGGTTCAGCAGAAGTGTCATCCAAAGGAGAAGGGATGTCTCCTGTCTGTCCAAGCAAAGGCTTTTTTTTTTTTAAGGGGCCTGGAGCTCTATCTGAGTGACAGAATACCTGACCAATCAGGGCCTTTGTCTTCCCAGGGTTAGATCACCTGTCTTTCTTCCATCTACCTTCTGAGTTTGTTTGATAGTTCTTTCTTGTAATTGTTTGCTTTTGTTTGTTTGAGGAAGGGGATGAGGCTGTGTACAGCCAATCTGGAGCAGACTAATTTGCAGACCGACTGTACGGTATATATTATTATTATTATTATTTGCACTTGTTTGTTTCCCCTCCTCTCCAGGTTGACCAAAATTAGCTGTTTCTATTTCCATTGAAAATTGACTGGGTATAATATCTACTGTGGGAGGAACTTGCTTTTCTCTCTCTCTTTCCTCCACTTTTCTTTTTCTTTTCTTCTAGCTGAGCAAAAAATCTCTCCTTTCACTGCTTTTTTTTCTTATTCTTTCTGTATTCACTGGCACTTGTTTGTGAATTATCTTGTGGAAGAAGTCTGACTAGGAGAGGACTTTCTCTCTCTCTCTCTCTCTCTCTCTCTCCGTGTGTGTGTGTGTGTGTGTGTGTGTGTGTGTGTGTGTTTGTTTTCTCCTTTCATTCTCTTCCTACTATCTCTAGAATTTATAGTTGACAGTTGATTTTGGTAATTGTCTATTCTTGCTTTGTCTTTTTTTCTTTTTGTTTTTGTTTATGGAGTGGAGGTGTTGCTTGGCTAACTGGTTTTGCCTGAATGGCATTAATCCTTGCTTCAGTTGATATTGTACTTTCTGAGGTTTGTGACTTATTTTGTGAAAAGTTTTAGTTTAGTGTGGCTTGTACTCAAACAACACAATTAAAGAATGACAGGACAGAAAAATTCACACCACATTTAAAAATGGTTAAATCAAGAGCAAATGAAACTTCTACCACAATGAATCAGGAAAGGTGTCCAGAAGAAACTCCAAATTAGTCAGAAGGAACAATAAATAAGGTAAGTATCCAAATAGTAATTGACCTAATAATTACAGAAATGAGAACATCTATTGAGAAAAAGGCTATCAGATATAGGGACACAACAGATGAGACTCTAAGGTAATTAGAGAACTGAAAGCCAAAATAGCTGAGCTAAAAGGCCAGCTAATATGACAAGCTAGTACTGTAACTGAACAAGGTAAAAAAATAGCTGAACTGAAGAAAGAAACTGAGAGTATGGAAAGCAGATTAACAGAAGCAGAAAACAGAACTAGCCACACAGAGGATGAGTTAGAGAAAACTAAGAAGAAAGTAAAAGAGCTAAAAAAACAAATTTAGAGACACCAAAAACAACAACAGAGACATATCGGATGATCTCAAAAGAAGTAACATTCGTATAATTGGCTTACCAGAGGAAGAAAATGAGAAAGGGGAAGTAAACATCCTAAAGGAAATAATAGGAGAAAATTTCCCAGCCCTAAACAACAGAAAGGACATTAAGATTCAAGAGGACCAGTGAGTCCTAAGTCAAATAAACTGAGACCTGAAGACACCAAGGCACATCATAATTATAATATACAGAAGGAAGGACAAAGAAAGAATCCTAAAGGTTGCAAGAGAGAAACAAAAAGTAACATATAGGGGGAAACCCATCACTATCAGCATACTTCTTCACTCAAACTCTAAAAGCCAGAAGAGAATGGCAAGGTATCTATCAAGCCTTCAATAAAAAGAGTTTCAACTAAAGATAATATATCATGCTAGATTTTCATTCAGACTACATGGAAGGATCAAACAGGCAACAGTTAAAGGATACAACCATCACCAAGCCAAGCCTGAAAGAGGTTATAAAAGTCCTCTTATAAACAAGAACATCACCATAACACTTGCCATATGTATCAGAGCAAATATAAATTTGTTGAATAATGGCACTGCAATAACGTCAACCCATAATATTAATAAGTGTCAGTGGCTTAAATTCACCATTAAAAGGCACAGAATAGGAGGATGGATCAGAAATCACAACCCAACCATATGCTGCTTGCAAGAATCCCACCTGACCCAACAAGACAAACACAGACTTAAAGTGAAAGGATAGAAAACTATCATACAGGCTAATGGACCACAAAAAAGGGCAGGAACAACCATTCTCATCTTTGATAAAATAGACTTTAAATTAAATACAGTAATAAAAGATAAGCAAAGTCATTACATAATTATCAGAGGATCAATCAACCAAGAAGATTCAACAATTATTAGCATCTATGCACCCAATGAGGGACCATCTAAATACATCAAACACCTACTGAAAGAACTACAAAATATAGTAATACAATAATAGTGGGAGACTTCAACACCCAACTCTCACATTTGGACCAAACAAAGGAACAAGACAATTAATTGAAGAGATGGACAGACTAGATCTCCTGAGATTTTTCAGAGTTCTTCACCACAAGAAACTGTAATAAATATTCTTTCAAATACACACAGCACATCCTCAAGGACAGACCACATATTAAGCCACAAAGACAGTATCAACAAATTCAAGAGCATTTAAATAATCACAAGCATCTTCTCAGACCACAGTGAAGTAAAGCTAACACTCAACAACAAAAAGAAAATTACTAAAAGTCACAAAATTTGGAAGCATAACAACATACTACTTAATAACTTCTGGGTCAAAGAGGAACTCAAGCATCTTCTCAGACCACAGTGAAGTAAAGCTAACACTCAACAACAAAAAGAAAATTACTAATAGTCACAAAATTTGGAACCTTAACAACATACTACTTAATGACCTCTGGGTCAAAGAGGAACTCAAGCAAGAAATTCAAATGTTTCTAGAAACAAATGAAAATGAAGACACGAACTATCAAAATATTTGGGACATAGCCATAGCAGTACTGAGAGGGAAACTCAAAGCCATACAAGATCACATTAGAGAACAACAAAAAGCTCAAATAAATGACCTTACTGCATGCCTTAAGGACTTAGGAGAAGAGGAACAAAGTAAACCTAAAGCAACCAGAAGGACTGAAATCACTAAAATTAGAGCAGAAATAAACAACACTGAAAATAAGAGAACCATACAAAAGATCAATGTAACCAAATGGCGGTTCTTTAAAGAATTAAACAAAATTGACAAACCTTAGGCAGACGAGAGAGAGAGAGAGAGAGAGAGAGATGATTCAAATAAGTAGAACTGTAAATGACAGTGGTGATATTAAAATGGACACCACAAGAATAATAATTAAAAACATGTGAAACTCCCATGAACAGTTAGATGCTACCAAGCTAGAGATTATAGAAGATATGGAAGAATTCCTAGAAACATATAACCTTCAAAAGCTGAACAGGAAGAACTACAAAACCTAAATAGACCAATCAAAGACAAAGAAATTGAAACAGTTATTAATAATCTTCCAAATATCAAAAGTCCAGGACCAGATAGCTTTACAAATGAATTCTACAAAACTTTCAAGAAACATTTAAGGCACTTCCAAAAAGATCAAAGGAAAAGGAACAGTCCCTTCCACCTTCTATGAAGCCTTCATCACCCTGATACCCAAAGCAGATAGGGACAAAACCAAAAGGGAAAACTACTTACCAATATCTCAGATGAATATAGATGATAAAATACTGAACATGATCCAAGCCAATGGGAGTATAGATCGACCTGCCAACACCCGTGTTCAGCTGGGAAGCAAATACAGAAGCCAGACCTTCCACCTTCTGCAACCCATAATGACCCTAGGTCCATACTCCCAGAGGAATAAAAATTAGGAAGGCTAGCAGGGGAGGGGAGGGGATGGGATACGGAGTTCTGGTGGTGGGAATTGTGTGGAGTTGTACCCCACTTATCCAATTTTTTTTTCAGTGTTTCCTTTTTATAAATTTTTTTTAAAAAAATATATCCTAGACAGGAGGATACAACAGTACATCAAAAAGACTGTTCATTATGATCAGTGGGATTTATCCCAGGAATGCAAGGCTGGTTCAATATATGTACGGCAGTCAATGTCATCCACCACATCAATAAAAGCAAAATGAAAAACCACATGATTATCTCAATAGATGCAGAGAAAGACTTTGACAAAATCCAACACTATCCAAGCTCAAAAAACTAAAGAAAAAAAAGGGGGAATAGATGGAAAATCCCTCAAGATACTGGAGTCCATATGTAGCAAACCTATAGCCAACATCATCCTCAATGGACAGAAGTTGAAAGCATTCCCCCTCAGATCAGGGCTGTCCATTATCACCATTACTCTTAAACATAATACTAGAAGTTCTCGCCATAGCAATCAGGTAAGAGAAAGGAATCAAAGGAATACTGATTGGAAGGGAAGAAGTCAAACTCTCACTCTTTGCAGATGATATAATAGCATACATAGAAAAACCTAAAAAATCCAGCAGAAAACTTCTGGAAGTTATTAGGCAATATAGCAAGGTGTCAGGCTACAAAATCAATGTACAAAAATCAGTGACATTTCTTTATGCAAACAATAAATCTTAAGAAGAGTATATCCAGAATTCCCTCCCATTCACTGTTGAAGCAAAATCAATAAAATATCTAGGAATAAACCTGACCAAAGAAGTGAAAGACTTGTATGCTGAAAACTATGAGTCACTATTCAAAGAAATAGAAAATAATACCAAGAAATGGAAAGACATCCCATGCTCATGTATTGGAAGAATTAATATCATCAAAATTAATATTCTCCCCAGAGCCATATACAAATTTAATATGATACAAATCAAAGTTCCACCAAGATTCTTTAAGAGAATAGAACAAAAATTACAATCATTTATCTGGAACCAAAGGATTGCCAAAACCATCTTAAGGAAAAGAAACAGAAATGGAGGCCTCACACTCTCAGATCCCAAACTATAGTATAAGGCCATCATAATCAAAATAGCCCAGAACAGTACAAAACAGCCCACACAGTACAAAAAAATTTGTACTGGAACAAAAGTAGGTACACACACCAGGGGAACAGATTTGAAAGCCCAGTACTAAACATCTACACATATGGACATAGAATTTTTTATAAAGGGGCCCCAAGTATTAAATGAAGGAAGCAGGCTCTTTTCAATAAATGTTTCTGGGAAAACTTGGTCGAAAAATTTCAGAAGAATGAAACTGAACCACTCTTATCTCACGAGAAACAAAAGTCAACTCAAAATGGATCACGACAAGGATGTTAGACCAGAAACTATCAAATACTCAGAAGAAAACATTGGTGGACCACTTTCCCACCTAAGCCTCAAGGACATCTTTGATGATACAAACCCAATTGCATGGAAGACTAAAACAAAAACAAATCAATGGGACTACATCAAATTGAAAAGCTTCTGTACAACCAAAGAAACCATTACCCAAAGAGACCCCTCACAGAATGGGAGATATTTATATGCCATACATTAGACAAAAGACTAATAACCAAATTATATAAAGAGTTCCTCAAACTTAGCAGCAAAAAAGCAAATAATCCTATCCAAAATGGGGATAGGATATGAACAATATATCCACTATAGAAAAGATCTGATTTTGTCAATGTTTCCTTTTTATAAATAAAACATTAAAATAAAAAAGAAACTTACCAATTAAAAAGAAAGAAAGAAAAGACCCAAAAGGCCAACATATGAAAAATTGCTCCTGGACACTGGTTGTCAGAGAAATGCAAATAAAGACAACACTGAGATACCACCTCACCCCTGTGAGAATGACATACATCAAAAAGGATAGCAACAAAAAATGCTGGAGAGGGTGTGGGTACAAAGAATAGTGCTACACTGCTGGTGGATATATATATATATTGGTCTGATCTCTGTGGAGAGCAGTCTGGAGAACTTTCACAAGACTAGAAATAAACCTTCCATATGACCCAGTAATTTCTCTCCTAGGAATATATCCTAAGAACTCCATAACACCTAACCAAAAAGATATGTGTACACCTATGTTAATAGCAGCACAATTCGTAATAC
Source organism: Erinaceus europaeus (assembly GCF_950295315.1). NCBI lineage: Eukaryota > Metazoa > Chordata > Mammalia > Eulipotyphla > Erinaceidae > Erinaceus > Erinaceus europaeus. Next base: position 82,635,845 of record NC_080168.1, on the reverse strand, counting down.
CTAAAACCTGGAAGCAACCCAGGTGTCCAACAACAGATGAATGGCTGAGAAAGCTGTGGTATATTTACACAGTGAAATTTAAACAACCCACCTTCTCTGATCCATCTTGGATGGAGCTAGAAGGAATTATGTTAAGTGAGATAAATTAGAAAGACAAAGATGAGTATGGGATGATCCCACTCATAAACAGAAGTTGAGAAAGAAGAATAGAAAGGGAAACTCAAAGCAGAATCTGACTGAGTTTGGAGTACCACACCAAAGTAAAAATCTCTGGGTAGAGGGTGAGGGTAGATGTTCAGCTGCACTGGGAGGGGAGGAGGCACAGACCTCTGGTGGTGGGCATGGTGTTAATATACACTCCTATAAACTTACAGTCTTATAAATAACTATTTAATTCATATGAGAGGAGTAAAATTGACTGAATGTCTCAGACTTTTTGATGCCTAGACCATAGCTTTGAGTATTTTCCTTAAATCTAAGCACTTAAAACTTCAAATTGGTAATCATATTGTATTTTAACAGTGAGCTCAATTTTTTTTGCCTCCAGGGTTATTGCTGGGTCTCGGTGCCTACACTATGAATCCAGTGCTCCTGGAGGCTATCTTTTCCCTTTTGTTGCCCTTTGTTGTTTATCATTGTTGTTATTATTGTTACTGCTGTCATTGTTGTTGGGTAAGACAGAGAGAATCAAGAGAGGAGGGGGAGACAGAGGAGGAGAGAAAGATAGACACCTGCAGACCTGCTTCACCGTTTGTGAAGCGACCTCCTGCAGGTGGGGATCCTGGGGCTCAAACTGGGATCCTTACTCCGGCCCTTGCACTTTGCACCATGTGCGCTTAACCCACTGCACTACCACCGGACTCCCTCAAATTTTTAATACATTTCTAATAATGTCTCTTGCCTTATTAAAACCTAAGACAGCAGGAACCTTCCCCATTCTCTATAAAGCCCATAATTCTCCCAGTATTGGAACCTCTGGGTGGGGCTCACTTTCCTGCATGCTTCTGTCAATTCATACCAACTAATACTGTATCTGCTGATCACAACCTAATCAACTCAACCAGTACCACCTCAGCATGCTTCACTTCAGACTGTGTCCAGAGACTTCAGGTGTGGAATGTCAACCCTTCTGCTTCTTTGCTCTGGTGAGATCTTTCCTAGCTCATATGACTCCTTAATTCCACTTCAGGAGGTGCACTTCTTACCAAAACCTCAAAACTTAGATATAGACCTGGGCCCATGGATAGGGTATATACATGCATCCATAAGCTAGTGGGAAATATACCTTAAAGAAAAAGTGCACAATAGTTTGCAGTGAGTCAATAAATGAAGCAAGTAGAAAGACCTACAAAGACACCTTAAAGTACCTAATGAAAGAGTTTCTACTTAGACCTAGATACCCTCCTCACCTACCTCCTATTACACGTCCCCCAATCACTCCAAAGCTAACCTTGTCAGACAAAGTAAGGACTAGAAAAGCTGAATAAGGGCAAGAGACTAGCATACTTTAATGATGACTCTTTAGTCACTCCAAGACACCCCATCATCTGGGGCCCTAATCAGGAAGTCCTGTGATTCCTACACAGCCATAATGGGCCTAGTCCTCTAACAGATCCCTTTTGCCACTGTCAATAGTCATCTCCACCAGGAACAACATAATGGACCCCTTTGTGGGCCCCTATAGGACCTTGCCCTCAATGTAGATCAACAATGGTAGGGAATGTTCCATTCTCTAAAGGGAGGTTGGATAATCTACTCTACCTACTACCTGATAAAGATGGGTCTGGAAATTAGTGCAGCCTGGAATGTTCCTAGACGTGACCACAGAACGAACTCAGACCTATAGAGATACAGAGGTGACATAGGCTCCTGTACTGAATATGAGCCCCAGATCAAATGGTGGGGCTTAGAGTTAACAATATTTATATATTTTCCCCATATTTTAGAGCTACTCCTTTCCCTGATCCAGCTTTCTAGTCCTTTTTCCAACTATGATACCACCTCCCCAGACAATTACCTTGGTCCATCTGCATATCAGATGTCAGGCTCAGGCAAAAACTAATAAAGTCATGGACCCTTTGGAATATACTTAACATAGACCTACTAGCTTTTTCCAAAATGGAGAACCCAAATCTTTATCTGCAATATTCATGTGCTTAGGTTCATGATTAGTCAACAATTTGTTCTGCTTTATATCTTAACTCTTTTTCAGCCACCAGGTTCCAGATGCTTCCATGATGCCAAAGGGACTTCCCAGGACAGACAACCCCACCACATGTCCTGGAGCTCCACATCCCCAGAGCCCTGCCCCACTAGGGAAAGAGAGAGACAGGCTGGGAGTATGGATTGACCTTCCAATGCCCAAGTTCAGCAAAGAAGCAGTTACAGAAGCCAGACCTTGCACTTTCTGGACTTCATAACGATCCTTGTTCCATACTCCCAGAGGGATAAAGAATAGGGAAACTATCAAGGGAGGGGAATTGGATACAGAGGGGGTCCAGAGCGAAGAGGAAACACAAATCCTTATTTGCGCTGGCACCTCAGAGTTGGGTGAGAGAGAAACAGGTTGGGCCACGTGGAGGTAGCAAAAATGGCCGCCTAATGCAGTAACCTTTCCTGCGTCTAAACACCAAAGTGAAGAAGCCCACAAGAGAGAGAGGTGCGGAAGAAGAAGGGATTTTTATGGGAGTAGCTCTTGCGAGAATGGGAAGGGGGAGGAGTAACCAAAGCCCTCCAAATATCATGGGGAATAGACAATTCCCTGAGGGCACAACATGGTGGAACAGGCACTCCAAGAATGTCCCAACTCTCGCGGGAACTAGCAATAGACTGAGGGGTCAACATGGCAGATGTGACTGCATCTGCACAATTTCCCAGCATCTCCCCCTTTCTTTTTATCTAATGGCCAAGGCAACAGTCTGCAAAGTCTATGAACTACTCAGGGTCAGTCTATGAAAAAACAGCAACGTGAACGGAAGGAAGCTGCTGTAAAATTGTCTAAAGTGTCCAAAGGGTATACCAGCAAGTCCAATAGAAGTCTCAGCCCAAAGTAGGCAACTAGGGGGAGAAATGGCAGGGGGTGAAACACTGCATGAGGAAGGTCAGCCGCTGGAATTCTGCTTCTCTGTAGAGAGTGAACTGGAACAGCAAAAACATGACAGGCAAAGCAGAAGCAGGAAAGGCAGACAGGCAGTAAAAAAGTTCTGTCCTTGGACTGTGAATCAGGTTCTTCAGATCATGTCAGGTGACATCTAGGGTTTCAGGAGGTGTGCTACTATAGTAGTGCCAACTAGTTGGTGATGTCAGAGTGTGCAGGGGTCCAGATGGTTTGTTTTTTTTTGGGATTCCTGTGAAAGAAACACAAACAATCTGCTTCTCATGGTTAGCAGGGCATCTGATTTGAATTTTTTTTATAGAAAAAGAGGTTTGGTGCCTTAGCCAACTGAGTATTGGGAGATGAGTCTTTCCTATTTATTTATTATTATTATTATATTATTTGTCATGGTAATAAGCCATTATCTGGAAGGTCCTGGGTGATTCACGGGGAAAAAGAACTTATCTTTTAACAAAGACTCTAAGTTGTAGGGAAGCAGGAACTTATCTTTTAACAAAGACTCTATGGCCATGCCAATAGCAACCTTGAAGGCACATGTGGCTCCCCACATGTCGCCCTTTCTTATATATATATATATAAGGGTGCATGTTTTGATGTTTGGCAGACTTTACTTTGTGGCAGGGTGGACTGTGCCTGTCTTAGGTTGGGGATCAGCCTTCCGTCTTACCCGTCATTGGAACACCCGGTCATTTTTGCCCAGTAGTACCAGGTGCCCTGTCTTAGGTTGACTGGATAGTGCTAGTTTCTCTTTTACCCATCATTGGCTAGCCAGCCTTCTACATGGTGGACATTCTGATGGAGGGGGGCAAATCTTCCACAGCAACTCCATATTCTGACATGTCCAGCCTATGATAGTGAGCTTGTATAGGTTGCATCTTTATGGCATCAATCTGTTGCTGCAAAAATGCCATGAGATTGTTAAAAATTATAGGACCTACTGTGAGCAGAAGAAATAAAACAAGCTAGGGTCCCACAACTGAGGGTATCCAGGTAAGGAAGGGGGAATTTATCCATTGGTATGAAGAGGTGGGATCATATCTCAAGTCTAAGGGAAGCAGTCAATGGATGTGATGTCCAGGGGAACAGCCATTTGTCTTTGGGGGTAGTAAAGGATGTCTCTGGCATGGGTGATGTTATAAAGGGAAACATTAAATTGTTGGCTGACAAAGGCAGGCCTATGGTGGCAAGACAAGATACACCAGTTAAGTGTACAAGAATATGTGAATGTTGTTAATTCACATAGGTTGTGTATGGAGGAACTTCTTATAGTTTAATACCTTACCGTATGAACAGATGATTCTTCATATGAAGGCCTGATAGCTGTAATCACTTACTTGTGAAAAAAAATAATAAAACTTGTAACAAGTTAGAGGTTTACTATAATTGATACCTCAATGATTATAATTGGTTTAAATATCTTTATGAATTTGTTTAAAGGTCATCAATGTTACCTCTCGTAGCAGTCTCTACAGCAGGATCTTCAGACCAATTTTGTTTAAAATATATATTTTGATTTTTAAAATATTTTTACTTTGGACTATAAACAGACTCAGGTTACTTAGAGAGTTAACACATGTTAGTGACAATGGTTTTAACATTTACAGTGCCAGATTGATGCCAGATCTGTTGTGGATTAATTTCCACAAGATAGTTTACAGAGCACTTTTGGGGGCCCTCCAAAAGTGCCCATTATAGAGAATTTGCATTTTAGTTTTGAGGATATATTGTCACGTTAAATATTTAGACTTTACCTTAAATAGTTACTTAGCAAATGAATTTTACCTTGCCTGGTATTAATATAGCTTCAAGGTTACACTTTTAACCGTTAAGTTAATGTTTACCAAGCTTGAAACATACCTATAAGCATTTAGTTATAACACACAGGAGGAAAAAAACTTTTGTTATAAAAACATATTACTTTAAAAACAAATTTATATCTGTCTTTAGTCACACAGTTTAAGACTAAGCACTTACATATATACCAAAATTATATATAAAAATCAAAAGAGAGAGAAAAAATTTAGAATGTTTCTAGATGTCTCCAGAAACTTTGGCTGCATCCAGCATTTTTATATAACGTCAATTACCTTTTAGAGTACTCTGAGCAGATGGGTCATACAAAAATTTTTGGTCATTCAACACACTCACTCACAAAACACAACTGGCCAGTCATAATATAAGACATCCAGAAAAGGGGTAGGAGAGAGGGCTCTGTGAGCCAGATTTTCCAGATTCTGCCATGTCATATTATGGATCCTGGGATGTATCCTGCATCTAATCCTCTTGTATTTCTTGTTCTTCAGGGATAGCAGTGCCATCATGCGGGTATTGTAGGACATGGTGGGCAGGAACCCAGATAGGTTTAGAGTAATTCTGTGGGAAAATGCATGCAAAACCCCTTCCCATGGTCAATAGAGGGTCAGGCCCTTTCCAAATATTATCGAGTGGGTCTTTCCACTTGACCTTAATACCTTAATAGCTGGAAGAGTAGATGATGTTTGCCAGTGAAGAATAATATGAGGTAAGTCTGAGTTATTTTAAATATTAAAGAGATTTAATGTAGTTAAGGCTTTTGCCAGCTGGATAATAGGGGGTACATTCCTCCTTTATCTTTATTTAATTGAGCCTTAAGAGTTTGGTGGGCCCTCTCGATAATGCCTTGTCCCTGTGGATTATAGGGAATGTCTGTGGTATGAGTAATGTTCCAGAGGGAACAAAAATCTTTAAATTGTTTGCTGGTAAACACAGGTCCATTGTCAGTTTGCAGTTGAAGAGGTAAGCCCATCACAGCAAAACAGGAGAGCATATGGCTTATAAGCTTTTTAGAGCTTTCTCCTGTCTGAGCTGTCACCCACATAAATTTAGAAAAGGTATCAATTGAGACAAACACATATTTTTGTTTGCCAAAGTTTGGTATGTGGGTGACATCGATTTGCCAAAAAGCACTGGCTTTTAAGCCTCGGGGGTTAACCCCAAGAGTTTGAATAGCAGGTGTTTTTATGAGACTTTCACAGGAAGAGCATGTAGCAAGGATAAGTTTCAACTGTGGTAAAGGAACATCAGGAAATCAAGCTCGAAGGCCTTTAAGATTAACATGGGTTAGGGAATGAAAGTCAGCAGGATCAGAGACAGAGACTCGGAGAGTTCCTGTGGAGGCAAGGTGGTTAGCTGCAGCATTCCCTTCAGACAGGGAACCAGGAAGAGGGCTGTGGGAACGAAGGTGTTGAATATACAGTGGTTGCGTTAGAGAACACAGCATAGAGGCAATTTGAATCAAAAGAGGGGAAAGTGGGTTGTCATCAATTTTCACATAAGAACAAGCAAGTCACGGAAGTAAGTTAACAGTATACACACTGTCAGAAAAAAGGTTGAAGGATTCTCGTACAGCTTTTAATGCAAGGAAAACAGCATAAAGTTCTTTGTACTGAGGGGAATTATGAGGAAGCTCAGTAAAGAGAGGTTTAGGGGATTGTTTGTCTGGGTAATATATAAGGGCAGCAGCTCCCTTTTTTCCACCATCAGTGAAGACTGTAGGAGCAGAAGGGATGGGATCTCGAGAGAAAAGTTTAGGTGCTAGTAGGGGCAAAAGAGTTAAAGAAGCTATCAATTTATTAGAAGGAAAATGGTTATCTATTTTTCCTGGAAACCCTACGAAGCTTATAGCAAAATGGGAATGATGGCATATGAGCCACTCTGTATCTGTGAGAGAAAAGGGAAGAATAATTAAATCCGGTTCTTTCCCTAAGACCTGCACAGACCTATTTCTTCCTTGGCAAACCATGAATGCTAACGTGTCTATCTCAGTGAGGAGTCTTGGAGCTCCACCTATTGGTGTGTGAAGCCACTCAAGACCCCATGGTTCTGCCACAATGTCCCCACGACTGTGGGGGTGGAGTTAAAGATTAGAAGGTTTACCGGAGAGGAGGGGGAGAATCGAACAAGGTGCATGTCCTGGAGGGCCTGGTTAACCCTTTCCAGTGCCAAGGACGACTTGGGAGTTAACATACATTTTGAGGAGGGCTGTTTGTTTCCTTTTAACAGGTCAAACAGTGGTTGGAGTCAGCTAGTAGGCAGATAAAGATACTGCCTAAGCCAATTTAAATTTCCAAGAAAACTTTGTAAAGAAGCAAGAGTGAGGTTAGAAGGAAAAGTAACACTAGGTTTTAAGGGACGAATTTGCGTTAGAGAAATCTCTGAACCTAAGAAGGATATTGGAGGAATTAGCTATATCTTCTCAGGAGGTATATTAAGGCCACTTTTCTTTAAGGCAGGAATGAGAAAATCATGTAGGGCACAGAGATCTGTATCTAATTCTCCCCATATTAAGACGTCATACATGTAGTGAAAAACACTAAGGCCCTTATGAATATATGGGAAAAGGGCAGATTTAACAGCCTCTTGACAAACTGTAGGACTATTGGCCATGCCCTGGGGCAGCACCACCCATTCAAATCTATCGGCAGGGCTGGCGTTATTAATAGAAGGAACAGAGAAGGCAAAAAGTTTACAATCTTGCGGATGCAAGGGAATAGAGAAAAAACAATCTTGTATATCAATAGCTATGACTGGAATTCCTGTGGGAATTTCAGAAGCAAGAGGCAAACCCCTTTGGGGAGGGCCCCAGACCTGCATGGTTTCATTTACTGCACGGAGATCTTGGAGAAGGTGCCATTTTCCTGAGTGCTTTTTAATCACAAAGACAGGAGTATTCCATGGGCTTCTGGAATGACGAATGTGTCCAAAGGACAACTGCTCTCGGACGAGCTCTTTTAAAATTTCTAGCTTATCCATAGGCAAAGGCCACTGTTCCACCCAGACAGGCTCATTAAAAATCCAGTCTAAGCAGGGAGTTTGGTTACGAACAGTGGCAGTTAGTATTGGGGGTGCTGATTAGATCTAGTCTCACAGGGGTGGGTGTTACACTCTGCAGAGGCATCTGTGGATATCCTAACATCAAGACATTCCAGAAGATCCCTGCCCAGTATGTTGGGGCTAATATCAGCTACCAAAGGGTGGAAGTGTCCGGTAGTCCCTTCAGGGTCTTCCCACATGAGCGAATCTCTTGTGAGAAAGGCTGGGGTTATCTCTCCAACTCTGTGTATATGGGGTCCTTGGAGGAGTTCACAATTTTGGGGAACCTCTGCTTGCCTTAAAATCGTCTTTTCTGCCCCTGTGTCAATAAAAAATTTAAAAGGAATATTGCCAATCCTTACTGTCATAGTAGGATGACCTCGTTCTAAAACAGGAGTGGTCCACAAAATCTCAGGCCCCGAATTTGTACCATTCAGGGGCATGCCATCTTTATGAAATTTGGACCAACAATCTCTCTTCCAATGAAAACCTTTCTGACATTTTGGACAAGGTCTTCGTGGCCTCTGGCTCCCTGACTGAAGGTGGGGTTGCCCTGCCTGGAGGCGTGGTTGCCCTAACTGGAGGCATGGTTGCTCTGACTGGAGGCATGGTTGCCTTGACTGGAGGCGTGGTTGCCTTGACTGGAGGCATGGTTGCAGCTTATCTGGACATTGGTTACACCAATTCCCTTGGCGACCGCACTGAAAGCAGGCTCCGTTTTGATTATGTGGGGTAACTGCATAAGCCTTTGCCATAATGGGTGCCTCATAAGAGCCTGATCTAAGTTCCTGTGTTGCTAAAATCCAATTATCTGGGTGTTGGTGTTTAAGACTAAGGCATGCCTGATGGAATTCTGGAATCATGCCATCCCAGACAATGGAACGCAGGAGGAGAGAACGGACTTCAGGATTATAAATCTTTCTCTCTAAGGTTGACCGCACCCTGGAAATGAAGTCCACTAAGGTTTTTTGACAAAGGGAGTTAATGGGGACTGAGGCCTCTCCTGTGGATGGGGTTAACCTTTCCCATGCTTGTGTTGTGCAGATAAAATAAACCTGTTCAAAATAACCAGTTGGAAACTTGGTTTCTGCCTGCTGAGTTCCAGTCTCAAACTCTCCCGCTCCAAACAATGCATCAAAATTTCATTCTGTTTGTGACTATTTATCTGGGATTGTTTAGAGCATTCATCACGAAAGCATGCCTCTCATTGTAGGTAGAGGGGGTCTGGGAGCACAGCACATGTTAAGTCTTTCCAGTCTTGGGGGTATTAAGGTGCTGGAAAAATCTTCATAAAATGGACTTGGTCCATGGGGCATGAATCCAGTCCTCCTTCACTGCCTGCCTGAATTCTTTGAGCTCTTTGGAGGAGTATGGATGCCACACCTGAGGGTTTTGTCAAATTGGGGGCCACATTTACCGGGAAGGTATGGACTTGGTTTGATGACTTGGGGGAAGGAGTCACAGAAGTGGAAGCTGCTGGGGAAATGGCTGCTGGAGAAACCGAACACATGTCTGATGAAACAGAAACAGGAACAGAACTCTCGGGGCAAACTGCAGAAAGCTTAGGGTGTTTAAGTGCCGAGAACACTTCTTTTAACTTTTGTATCTTAGCCTCAAGGTCTCTTAATGATGATGTATCAGCGGGGGGAGGAGTCATGGAAGCGGAATCTTTAGAAGGCTTAGAGGGATTAAGCGCTGAGAACATATCCTTTAACTCTTGTATCTCAGCCTCAAGGTCTATTAACCTTTTGGCAGGACTCCTTGTACATATCCTGAAAGTTGCAAGTATAGCCAAGAGAACCCATGGTGTAGCTCCAATTAAAGCATCTCTGAGATTGAGAGCCTGTCCCATGAGAGAAGGATATAATGTCTGGGACATCTCCTCATAAAGCGGAAAAAATCCCATGGTGGGGGGAAACGCGGGGCTGCAGAGTCAGGTGGCTGCCACTTACCCGTGTCTGGGTGACTTTTCTGGACCTCAGGCCGGGCCACCCAATGGGGTGTGAGTGCGGGACATGTTGGGTGCCAAGTGTCAGGCTGCGCAGCGGAGAAGAGAGAGAGGAGATCCGGAGCGAAGAGAGAACACAAATCTTTATTTGTGCTGGCACCTCAGAGTTGGGTGAGAGGGAAACAGGTTGGGCCACGTGGAGGTAGCAAAACTGGCCGCCTAATGCAGTAACCTTTCCTGCGTCTAAACACCAAAGTGAAGAAGCCCACAAGAGAGAGAGGTGCGGAAGAAGAAGGGATTTTTATGGGAGTAGCTCTTGTGAGAATGGGAAGGGGGAGGAGTAACCACAGCACTCCAGGGTAGGATAACAACTCTCATGAAAATGGGAAGGGGGAGGAGTAACCAAAGCACTCCAAATATCGTGGGGAATAGACAATTCCCTGAGGGCACAACATGGTGGAACAGGCACTCCGAGAATGTCCCAACTCTTGTGGGAACTAGCAATAGACTGAGGGGTCAACATGGCAGATGTGACTGCATCTGCACAATTTCCCAGCATATGACAGTTATTTCAGTGAGTCAATATTCTACAAATACCAGGGCAGAAAGCCAGTACTACATTTGTTGAATTCAGCACACGCTTCAGATCCTTTCTGATTGATTCCTCTTGCTCTGATTAGCACATAGTAGATATACAATATTTATTAAATTACTGCATAACCCTTTTCACAGGGGCTTATCCAAGTTTTCTGTAAGGAGTATGAATTTTTGCTTTCTTTTATTTATTTGCATCTGACTGCAGCTAATGGTAGTTTCAAGCATACCACTTACCTATGATGAGATTTCCTGACACTGTCAAACGGAGGAGCTAGAGAAAAGAGAAGGATTCTTCTTTGGCAGCTATTTATGTTGTTGTAACTGTGGATAGCCTGAATATAGGTATATATGTTTTAGTCATAAATTAGTCAGTTCTCTGAACACCTGAAGACTTGAGAGCCTGGATTGTGGCTTGGCAGACTGCTTTTTCAAGGAAGTCTACATACTCATTCACATATATCCACTCAATCATTTGTATGCCTGCCTGTGAAAACCTGTATTCAGGGCATCCACAAGGACACAAGGGTCCTTCTGCATACTGGGTTCTATGCCAGGGGGTCCTGAGTCAATGATGAATCAACCGGCTGAACCACAGACCTTAAGATATACTGGCAAGTCCCTATTCCTGTTTTGCTTAACCAACAGCATATGTTCTTTTGGCTGAAAGGTGTTTAAATGAAATCATCTTTTCCATATTACTTTGAAAAGTTTATTTCATCAGCATGAAAATGTTTAATATTATTTGGTGTGTTTTTTTTAAAAGAGCCATCCTAAAGATTCCTTTATTATTATTACACACTTAGCAGAAAATAACAGTGATATTTAACCTTTACCTTAAGTGGAGAAAGTCACTTTACCTTCAGGGAAATAGTGCTTTAAGAATCTAACAGTATAAACATCTGTGCCAAAACAGAGAAAAGAGAACTTACTCCCTCTATACATGCACTAGTGTAAGGTGACAAGCTGCGTTCATTTGAGTGGTAATTAGAGTAAAATAGAGGAGGCCCCCTACCCAGCTGGTTATGCAATGTAACTGATATGCCACTAGTAGGGTACATGCCACTGGTAGCTCCCTGAGCTTGGCAGGTTCTAGAACTACACAGCTCTTTCTCTAGAGAGCCATATTCCCTTAAGGGGTCACATACCTAAGTGAGCAAAAAATATAAATGATTCCTGGAAGGTTGATCTGCTTTCAACTTTTCTTTTAGAAGAAGCACCTTCTCACAGTCCTTACCCTCAACAACAAAATCAGAGGGCTGTAAGCTGAATTCCTGAACAGTCTTTCTTGTAACACTGTGTTCCATCAGACCTAGAATAAGGAAGATCCCATAAAGTAGAGGTCTAGATACTTAAATGTCATTCATTAGTGTTAAATGTAGGACCAGGCATTGACTCACTTGGTAGAATGCATACATTAATATGACTGAAGACCTTTATTCAAATCCCTGGTCTTTACCTGCAGGTAAGAAGCTTCATGAGCTGTGGAACAGTGCTGAAGGTATCTCTCATTCTCTCTGCCTTTCTCTCTCTCTTTCCCTCAGTCTTTCACTTTCTATCAGAAAAAAAGAAAAAGAAAAAATAAAGGGCACCAGGAATGGTGGGGTTGTGCAGGCACCAAGCCACAGGGCTAACCTTGGTGGCAACAAACAAAATGTGTTGACTCTTCTATCTTGAAAATTCATCTGGATGGTCTAGTATATGTACAGAATTCACAGACTCATCATTCTGATCAAGAACATGAGGATGCACCTCCTATTCTGTGACTTACTATAACATCCTATTTTCCCCTGAGTCTATATAGCATCACAAAAAGCTGATGTTCCAGTCTTCACTTCCAAAGCCTGGTCTCACTAGTCAATAGCCACTCACTGACCATTCCTTAGTACCACCAGTGAAAATTACCAGATGGCACTCGGTTCCTAGAAGGGGGCTGGGCTGTTCTGGCAGCATTTGAGGGTTATAGATCCCCTCTGTGTATGGGTAAATCCATAAAAGGAAGTACAAGCTTTCAGTGGCCACATGGACCCTGTGTCCTAGGGCATACTGGGTGGAGGGGAGCTAAGAGAAATACTCTCAGAAGAAGGACCCAAGCTTGGTTTCATATCCTTGCCCTAATCAGTGAAGAGCACACATAAGGAGAAGAACCTGAAAAGGAAAATTCAATCACAGTTCTGAACTGCTGAGCTCATTAATGTCAGGTAAAATTCTAGTTCTGTGAACTGAGAGGAAGTGGGGGAAAGGGGGAAAGCACCGAGTGGTTTGAATCATACTCAACTCAAAGGGTGTAAGTGAAAGAAAACAACTACCTAACTTGAACAAGATGAAACTAGGTCAAATATTTGAGACTTGGAATGAGCTAAAAATGGTAGATCAAACTCTTATCTTTGGAAATATTCTGTCTTTTATAAATGCAATGTCAAAAAGAAGTCAGACATTAAAGTAACCACAAGGAACCAAAAAAAACATGTTGTCTTTAGGTACAGGACTTTGAAGAATTTTTCTTTTCAAATGAAGGAGGGCATCCTAATCAAGCATGCTTTCAAAGTCCTAATGGTTTTCAGGTTTCCTCAAGACCTTTTCTATAGAGCCAAAAGATAGATAAATTTAAAAAAAACATATATGGGATAAAATATTACAAAATAACCTGATGTTTTGGTAAAAAAAATCACGAAAAGAATAGCAAGAGACAAGTACATTGAAGAGAAAAATGAGGAACTGGCAGAGTGTGCTAAAGAAGTAATCTCACTGGAAGGCCATGTAGAGTGTACTTTATGTTGCAAATACTGTCTTTTGTCAACAATTTTGTTCTAAGAAGCTAAAATTCTCACTGCCTACAGTGAATTCTGTCCATATTATGTAAGGCAATTTGTACTTCTTTACATCCTCATGGGAGAAACATGCACACACACACACACACACACACACACACACACACACACAAACCTGTCCTCTCTCTTCTTTGTGCCCTTATTTTGTAAACACAATTGGGACAGATTGCCATCAGAGTGAGATGCCTCACTGGTTGCATAGTTTAACAAAGGTATAGTAACTAACAAGAGTATGAGAAGGAACTCAATAACAGAACTGAGGGAAGAGTTAGCAATTACTTTTATCAATAAGAAATTTAAGACTTTAATAGGTTAATGGCAGATAACTAATACCAAACTGTTCCAGGTTCCAGAGTCCAAGTGTAGCTCCATCACTAGGATTCCCTGTATAGGACACAACCCTAAAGCCTAGAGTACAAGATGCTGATACACAGAAAATTTGAAGAGAAACATGAAAATAATTATAAGTTGGAAAGATTTATTCCAGTGGCTTAGATCTGTATAACCTGGCCAAACAATCACATTGCTAAAAGGAAATACGATAGTGGTGGATATGAAGCAAGCATCCAAAGGGCATAAACAAAGCTTAGGTTACTCCAGAGGAAACATAAATTCAGTGATGTGATGGAAAATATAGGCTCAATTTGAGGGGAATGACTATTTGGGAAGATCTATTAGTTTGTTGACAATTTCTCAAAGAAAGTGATGGCAGCTTGCTAATTTGCCTCATTTGGAAACAATCTATATGTGGAACTGGAAAATATATCACAGAGAGCAGTATTCCACAGTCAGTAAGAGATGGGTTACCATCATAGATCTTTTTCATTTTTCATCTTGATGATTTTTCTCTCCTGTTTTCAACCATTCTCTTTTCCATTCTCTTGCCAACCATCCCCACCCCCCAGTTCAACAAAACCTCTTCAATGGAAAAGCCTTTCCAGGATACAGAAAAGAGGTGCTGGCTGATGACTTGGGATTATGAGTAGGGCTGACAATTGTTCTGCATCACTCAGACTCTGAAAGACCAATGAGTGTGGTTTTAAGGCTTCTTTCTGTAGAATTGGTTTCCCATTGTCTCCAGCTTAAACTTCTAAAATGCAAACTCTTTTAACATCAGGAGTTCAGACCCCAGTTCAGAAGGGTAAGATTACCCAAGTGAAACAAGAGACTTTATCAATTGTGGTAAGGAGACTGAGTAACACCTTTACAGCAGGAGTATGGCAACTGCCCTAATGCTTTTTCAAGGACTTTAATTTCAGCCAAAAATCTTCTAGCATCACCAAGTAAAAGAAGAGGTGTTGCTATGGTTCAAACTATATAGAGCAATATAGTCTTATGTGAATCCAATTGAAAAAATGCCAGAAGATCTAAATAGAAAAACAGTTTTTCCAGATGTCAGAAAGCTCAAGATCTGCTTAAAATAAAAATAGGGAATTCTGGATTTTTTATCTGTTGTATCTATGAAAGCAGGTAAATGAAAAAGTACTGTAAAGAATATCTTAGCAAATAAGTTGGTCCTAAGAAATAACACATTGAGAGACTCAGGGTGGTGGGGTGAAGGGATGCTGGGGATCCAGTGTCCTAAGGTGGAGGAGCTTGCTAGTTGGGTAGAGGATGAGGTGTGGTAAACACATCTGGGGGAGAAGTAGACTACACCTGAGACAACCATGTAAATCACTATTTCCTCAAAAAAAATAAAAAGTAAAAAAGAGGTCAGGCCAGCAAAATAAATCACTTGGATAGTGTGCTGCTTTCCTAAGTATGAAGTCCAGGTTTAAGTCCTGCTACCACCACACTGAAGGAAATTTCAGTGTTATGGTCTTTCTCTCTCTTTTGCTTCTTAAAAAAAAACAACAAGATCCTTGCTTCAACTTCTGTTGCTGTGTGCCCTAAAGATTCTCCAGCAGTCCCTGATTTCATACTTCAGAAACTGACTACATGTAGCAAGTGAAATTGTTCTGGGATAAACATGACTTGGATCCAGAGTTTTATTTAGACAAACAAAGATTGCAGAAACAGATAGGGACAGAAAAAAAATGGCTTTGAAATATGTTCCTTGTTATAATCCTGTTGCCAGCACTTAGGTAAAAAGGGGATTTAAAGAAGAAAATCCCTACTTGAAGTCCTCAGGGAGTAATACTGTGTTAGGGATATCTGCTGATGGAGCTGAGGGATACTCAACAAGGCTTTTGGATGAAGTGCTCCATAGCTTACAGTGAAACTGAATCCTGCGACTAAGAACTAGTCACAGTGTGTGGAAACAAAACTTTGCTGGTGCTTACTCATGAATAATCTGACTAATCTTTATTCAGTTTAAAATTACCAAATATAACAATAAAGTCTAAAGAATGAATTATATTTTAATCATGAATTATTAATGTGAAAAAAACTATTAAAATTTATTAACTGTGGTACACAGTCATGGCTATGGAGTTGAAAACTGCAAAAAATCACCTGAAAACTCAAAAAAAAAAATACAACCAAGCTATCATCAGAAACTCACTAAGCTGCAGGTGAGTACAGGCTGTTACCAGTGGGTAGAAAAGGAGTGAGGAAGAGATTCTTGAAATTTAAGAAGAATACTTGATGAGGGATGGCTCTGTACTTGAAGTGGAACAGCTGAACACTTTAGTAGAGGCAGGAGGACAAGGATAGCATTCCAGTTCCTAACTGGAGCTCATCTCTTACACCAGTCTATCAATCCAATGCTTGTCAGAATCTAGACTTAGTGACTCTATAATAGGCAAGAGAACTTTGAAGTCCTACCTCAATTAGAGTGACCAAAATATTTCCCTTTCTATGTTTCCTTTTCTTATCTCTGTTATCTCTTATCTTCTCACAAGCACAAGGACCTGTGTAAGGATCCTGGTTCGAGTCCCTGCTCCCCACCTGCAGGGGAGTCACTTCACAGGCAGTGAAGCAGGTCTGCAGGTGTCTTTCTCTCTCCCTCTCTGTCTTCCCTGCCTCTCTCCATTTCTCTTTGTTCTATCCAACAATGACAACATCAATAACAACAACAATAATCACAACAATTAAAACAACAAGGGCAACAGAAGGGAATAAAAAATAAATTAAAAAAATATGCTTAAGATGATGCCAACTGGACTTCCCTAGGCAGACCAACCCCACCAATGTGCCATGGAGCCCTGCTTCCCCAGAGCCCCTCCCCACTAGGGAAAGAGAGAAATAGGCTGGGAGTATGGATTGACCTGTCAACGCCCATGGTCAGCGGGGAAGCAGTTACAGAAGCCAGACCTTCCACCTTCTGCAATCCATAATGACCCTGGGCCCATACTCCCAAATAGATAAAGAATAGGAAAGCTATCAGGGGAGTGGATGGGATACAAAGTTCTGGTGGTGGGAACTGTGTGGAGTTGTACCCCTCTTATCCTGTTTTTTGTCAGTGTTTCCTTTTTATAAATAAAAATTAAAAAAAAAAAAAAAGCTCTCTGATTGACTCTGGCTCCTACAGCCCACACAGAAGGTAAATCACAACCAAACTGCTAGCAGCATAAAAAAGGGACTAACAGCCACCCTGCTTCACATTAGGGATTGAGATAAAACAAAAACAATTGTTAAAAGTTACAACTATGTACTCTTAAGTAACTTAGTAAACACAAGACAACTCAAGTAAGTGTGATTAGTGTATTTAAAAGTAGTGAGTGAGGGAGGGACCCTTAAAGACTGTAGAAGCTGTACTCAACATAAGAAGGCAACATCTTGCTGTTCCAATCACCCACTTCTCTCTTCAGCTTGAACACAAGAGACCCTGCCTCCCATCTTCCAAAAGTAGTTGTGTCAACATTAGGCTGACAGCTCCACCAATTCCTGAAACACACCAAAAGTAACCTGCTTCAGGGATCCAGGAACCAACCAACCAGAAACAACATCACACTATATATAAAAAACAACTAGGGCACAAAATTCAAAAGACACCAAATACAATGGTTAAACTGAAAAGAAACATTGAATAAACCAGAACAGAAACCCAGAAAAAAATCCCAACAAGCTAGAAGCAAATAAGAATGAGGACAACAATTAAATAGTAACTGACGCAATAATCACAGGAGTGAAGAAAGCTTTTGAAGGTAATATCATCATAAATGGGGAACAAAAATTGAGACTCTGGAAGACAACACTATCTTGAGGTAAATAGAGAGCTAAAAGTTGAAATAGCTGAGTTAAGAGCATAACTAGCTGAATAAGCTAACACAGTATATGAACAAGTTAACAAAATAATTGAGCTACAGAAAACAGATGAAGGGGGAGATAACAGAATAACTGAGGCAGAAAACAGAAATAGCAAGATGGAGGATCAATAGAAGAAAACTAAGAAAAGAACTAAAAAAGAGATTAAGAGACACTGAAAACAAAAATAGATATATGGGATAACTTCAAAAAAAGTAATACACACATTACTGGCTTGCCATAGGAAGAGAGAGAAAAAATGGAAGAAATAGTTGCATAGGAGATAATAGCAGAAAACCTTCCCACTCTAAACAACAGAAAGGACATAAAGATTCTAGGAAGCCCACAGAGTCCTAAACAAAATCAACCAACCTAAAGATACCAAGACTCATCATATTTAGAATGAAAAGGAATAAGGATAAAGAAAGGATTCTGACAGCTGCAAGAGTAAACCAGAGTCATATACAGAGGAAAACCTATAAGATTATCAGCAGATTTCCCTACAAAAACTCTAAAAGCTAGAAAATAATGGCAAGTTATAAATAAATAAGATAAATACCTAGGAATAAATATAACAAAGGAAGACCTTTTTAATGAAAACTATAAGACACTGTTAAAAGAAATAGAGGTTAACAAAGAAATGGAAGGACATCCTCTATTCATAGACTGGAAGAAAAAATATATTACAATGGCAATACTGCCAAAAACAATCTATAGATTCATTGCAGCCCCTATTAAAATACCAATGAAATATTTCAAGGAAATTGAACAACTTTTCCACAAAATTTGTATGAAATTATAAAAAGCCACAGATAGCAAAAGCTCTCCTGAGAAAAAAAGAAGAAAAATGGAGGCATCCTCATTCCTCACTTTGGTTTACATTAAAAAATAATTATAGTTAAAAAAGTGTGACATTGGAACAAAAATGGATATATGGGCCAATGGAACAGGACAGAGAGCCCAGAACTAAACCCACACATATATAGGCACATTATATATGATAAATGGGCCATAACTGTCCAATGGAAAAAAACAACTATAACAAATAGTGATGGGTGAACTGGACAACCACATGCAGAAAAATTAAACTACAACACTAACTAACACCATACACTAAAATTAATTCAAAATAGATCAACAATAGGATATCAGAGCTGAAGCTAATAATACATAGAAGAATACTTTGGTGAAACATTTCAGGACCTTAACATTAAAGATATATTTGGAGACTCCACCCCATGGACAAGGAAAACAAAAACAAAAATGCATAAATGTAACTATTTAAAATTAAAAGCTTTTATACATCAAAAGAAAATTCCATAAGGATAAACAGGAAAACCAGCAAATGGGAAAAGGACATTTCAGACAAGCAGTTGACATTAAATAAAGACCTCTCATAGCTCAACAAAAAGAAAAAGAACAGCCCAATAAAAAGTGGGAAAAAAGGGAGTCGGGCGGTAGCGCAGTGGGTTAAGCGCAGGTGGCACCAAACTCAAGAACTGGCAAAAGGATCCAGGTTTGAGCCCCCGGCTCCCCACCTGCAGGGGAGTCGCTTCACAGGCAGTGAAGCAGGTCTGCAGGTGTCTGTCTTTCTCTCCTCTTTTCTGTCTTCCCCTCTTCTCTCCATTTCTCTCTGTCCTATCCAATAACAATGATATCGATAATAACTACAACAATAAAAAACAACAAGGGCAACAAAAGGGGAATAAATAAATAAATAAATAAAATTTTTTTAAAAAAAGAAAAAAAAGTGGGAAAAAATTAATACATGATTCTCTAGAGAAGAGATACACACTCTCATGCCTGAGGCTCCATAGTCCCAGGTTCAATCCCTTGCACCATCATAAGCCAGAGCTGAGCAGTGCTCTGGTAAAATTAAATTTAAAAAGGAGTCTTTAAAAAAGAAGAGATACAAGAAGGGATACACATGGCCTACAGACATATGTGGAAATGCTCCAATTCACTCATAATCAGAGAAATACAAATTAAAATCACATTGAGATTCCACCTCATAAGATAATGGAGTCCATATATAGCAAATCTAGAGGCAACATCATACTCAGTGGTGAAAAACTAGAAGTATTCCTCCATAGATCAGGTACTAGACAGAGCTTCCCACTAACACCCATTATTATTCAACATAGTGTTGGAACTAGGCAAGAACAAGAAATTAAAAGAATGCAGATGGTGAGGCAGGTCTGTAGGTGTCTATCTTTCTCTCCCCGAATCTGTCTTCCACTCCTCTCTACATTTCTCTCTGTCCTATCCAACAATGACAAAATCAATAACAACAAAATAATAAAAACAACAATAAAAACCAAGGTCAACAAAAGGGAAATAAAAGCAAAATTTTTTAAAAAGGATAAAGACTAGAAGAGAGGAAGTCAAACCATCACTATCTGGGATGATATGATAATATACATAGAAAAACTTAAAGAATCCAGCAGGAAGCTTTTGGAAAATATCAAGCACTATAATAAGGTTTCAGGCTGTAAAAATAACATAGTCCTAAATTCAATCCCTGGCAGCACATGTATCAGAGTGATGTCTGGTTCTTTCTCCTGCAATAATTCTTCAGGAATAAGTAAATAAAATTTTTAAAAAATTAAGTCAGAATAAGAAATCTGGAAATTAGTACCTTTTACTATAGTAACAAAAACCAAAAAAATATCTAGGAATAAACCTAACAGAAAAAGTGAAGGATTTATATACTGAAAATTATGAATTATTATTCAAGGAACTAGAAAAAGACACAAAGAAGTGGAAAGATATTCCATGTTCATGGATTAGAAGAATTAACATAATCAAAACAAATATTCTAACTAGAGGCATATACAAATTTAATGCAATCCCCACTAAGGTACTACACAATTTTGTCTTTAAAATCTACAAATGTTTTTCAGTACCAGAAAATGCCTAGAATTACCAAAAAATAATTTTGAGAAGAACAGAACTGGAGGCATCACACTCCCAGATCTCAAATTGTATTATAGGACCATTGTAAGAAAAACTGCCTGTTACTGAAATCAATAACAACAATAATAACTATAACAACAATTAAATAAACAAGGGCAACAAAAGGGAAATAAAGGCAAAATTTTTAAAAATAAAAAAAGGATAAAGACTGTAAGAGAAGTCAAACCATCAAAAAAATAATAAACATACTGACCAGTAGAACAGAATTGAGATCCCAGAAATAAGCCCTCCTACCAATGTACATCTACTCTTCAACAAAGCTGCCCAGCCTATTAAATGGAAAAAGGAGAGTCTCTTCAATAATGGTGTTGAAAAATTAGGTTGAAACATGCAGAAGAATGGAACTGATCCACTATATTTTACAAGAAACAAAAGTAAGGGAGTCGGGCTGTAGCGCAGCGGGTTAAGCGCAGGTGGCACAAAGCACAAGGACCGGCATAAGGATCCCGGTTCGAACCCTGGCTCCCCACCTGCAGGGGAGTCGCTTCACAGGCGATGAAGCAGGTCTGCAGGTGTCTATCTTTCTCTCCCCCTCTCTGTCTTCCCCTCCTCTCTCCATTTCTGTCTGTCCTATCCAACAACTAAAACAACAAGGGTAACAAAAGGGAATAAATAAATAAAATAAATATTAAAAAAATTTAAAAAACTCTCCAAGAGAGTTCATTTCTTAAAAAAAAAAAAAAAAAAAAAAAAGAAACAAAAGTAAATTCCAAATGTATCAAAGACTTGGATGTTAAATCAGAAACTATCAAATACTTAGAGGAAAATATTGGCAGAACTCTTTTCCATATAAATTTTACAGGCATTTATGATATAAAATTTTTATGATACAAATTTATAGGAATTTATTACATATATTGTTACAAATTTACAATACAAATTTATAAGCATTTATGATACAAATCTAATTGCAAGAAAGACTAAAGCAAAAATAAACCAATAGGACTACATCAAATTAAAAAGCTTCTGCATAGCAAAAGAAACCACCACCCATTCATTTCCTAACAAAGCCCCCAAACTTAGATATATAGATGAGGGCCCATGAGATAGGACATACATACACATGCATCCATCAATTGGGGCAAAATATATACCTGAAAGCAAAAGTGCACAATAGTTTGCAGTGAATCAATAAATGATGCAAGCAAGTAGAAAGACCTAAAGAGACACCATAAAATTCATAATGAAATAGTGTCTACTTACACCTAGATACCCTCCTCACCTACTGCCTATTACACTTCCCTCAGTCACTCCAAAGCTAACCTTATCAAAGTAAGGACTGCAAAAGTGGAATAGTGCAAGAGACTGGCATACTTTACTAATGACTCTTTAGTCACTACCAGGCCACCCCATCTCCTAGGGAGCTATTCAGGGAGTCCTGGGGTTCCATACAGACACGATGGGCCTACACCTCTAACAGATCCCTCTTGCCACTGTCACTGGTCATCTCCATCAGGAACAACATAATGGACCCTTTTGTGGGTCCCCATAGGATCTTACCCTCATTGTGGATCAGCAATGGTAAAGAATGTTCTATCCTCTGTAGGGAGGTTGGATAACATGCTCTATCTATCTTCTATGAAGAAGATTGGTCCTGAAATTGCGGCATGACCACAGAATGCAGGCTCGGACCTACAGAGATGTAGAGGTTACATAGGCTCCTATACTGAATGTGGGCCCCAGATTAAATTGATGGGGTTTACAGTTGACAATATTTATACACCTTTCCCATATTTGGGAGCTACTCTCTTCCCTGATCCAGCTTTATAGCCCTTTTCTCAGCCAAGACATCACCTCCTCAAACAATAATTTGGATACACCTGCATATCAGATGTCAGGCTCAGGCAAAAACTAGTAAAGTCATAGACCCCTTGGAATATACGTAACACAGACCTCTACTAGATATTTCCAAAATGGAGACCCCAAATATTCATATGCAATATTCTTGCCTTTAGGTTCATGATTAGTCAACAATTTGTTTGGCTTTATATGTTAACTCTTCAGCTACCAGGTTCCAGATGCTACCATAATGTCAACTGGATTTGTCCTGGAGCCCCACATCCCAGAGCCCTGCCCCACTAGGGAAAGAGAGAGACAGGCTGGGAGTATGGATCAACTTGTCAATACCCATATTCAGTGGAGAAGCAATTACAGGATCCAGACCTCTCACCTTCCACACACAATAATGATCTTGGTTCCATTCTCCCAGAGGATTAAAGAATAGGAAAGCTATATAGGGAAGGGGATGGGTTATGGAATTCTGGTGGTGGGAATAGTGTGGAATTATACCCGTTATCCTATGGTCTTGTCAATGTTTCCACTTTATAAGTAAAAATTAAAAAAGAGTATGACAAGATGAAGAAGAAGGAGGAGGAGGAGGAGAAGAGGGAGAAAGAAAAGGAGGAGAAGGAGAAGAAGAAGAAAAGAAACCACCACCCAAACTGGCATGGGATATTTTTACATGCTATACATCAGACAACAGGCTAAAACCAAAATATATAGAGATCTTACCAGACTCAACAATAACAAAAGAAACAAAACAAAACAAAAATGACCCCATCCAAAAATGAGGAGAGGATAGGACAGAATATTCACCACAGAAGAGATCCAAAAGGCTAACAAACATGAAAAAATTATCCAAGTCATTTATTGTCAGGGAAATGCAAAGAAATACAATGAGATATCACTTCACCCCTGTGAGAATGTCATACATCAGAATAGCAACAACAAATGCTGGTGAGGTTGTGGGTGCAAAGGGACCCTCCTGCACTGCTGGTGGGAATGTCAATTGTTCCAACCCCTGTGGAGAGCAGTCTGGAGAAATCTCAGAAGGCTAGAAATGGACCTACCCTATGACTCTGCAATTTCTCTCCTGGAAATATATCCTAAGGAAACAAATACACCAACCCAAATAGAGCTGTGTGTACCTATGTTCATAACAGCACAATTTTTAATAACCGATTTTTAATAAGCAACCCAGGTATCCAACAACAGATGAGTGGCTGAGAAAGTTGTGGTATATATAAACACAATGGAATACTACTTAGCTATTAAAATGGTGAATTCACCTTCTTTACCATATCTTGGATGGAGCTTGAAGAAATCATGTTAAGTGAGATAAACCAGAAAGAGATGGATGAATATGGGATGATCTCACTCATAGTCAGAAGTTGAAATATAAGAACAAAATGAAAACACTAGGCAGAACTTGGATTTGGTGTACTGTACCAAAGTAATGGACTCTGGGTAGAAAGGGGTGATGGGGAAGTGTTTAGGTTTTTGAATATGATGTTGGAAGAATACCTTGTTGGGGGTTAGAATATTATGTGGAAAACTGAGAAATGTTTAGGGCTAGGTGGTGATGCACCTTTTTAAGCACACACATCACAGTGTGCAAGGACCCAGGTTCAAGCCTGCATGGGGAAAGTTTTGTGAATGGTTTCTCTCTGTTTCTCTTCCTTTCTATCTCCCCTGGCCTCTCAATTTTCTCTGTCTATACACAATAATAAATAAAACAAATACTGAGAAATGTTACATATGTACCAACTACTGTATTTTACTGTTGACTATAAACCATTAATCCCCAATAAAGAAAAATAAATAATATTTTACTGTAACAAGCTGTCAGTGGACATTAAGTTTGATTTTAGAAGCACATAAACAACTTAGCTTGCCTCTCCACCCTCCTTCACACGTATTTATGACTACTTCTCAACAGTTTCTATTTATCTACTACAGTTTCTCCTTAAGTCCACTTCATCAGGCCAAACGTTTGCCTTCCGTCATGTGTTCAACCTAAGGTAAAACCAGATCCCCACTACATAGGAGGAAGCATTGGTATTCTCTCCTGTCTCCTATCTGAAAAATTTGACCTGGAAGGATTAAGCCTTTAAGAAAAAAAAAAAAAAAGGAAAAAAGAAAGGAAAGAAAAAGCAAGCAAGCTTTGTGCTTTCCTTCCAATTAGGTACACATGCGTATCATCCTTATCATTTTTCCTGGCTCCTAAGCTTTCTAATCATTAGGGAGCCCCTGTTTTTTAGTAGCTAAGTTGGTTTCTGGAAGACCCAACATACTTTGTGATATTTCTGGAATTTCAGGGGATTGGGAAGCTTGAATTCTGTTTTGTGAATTTTGGCTCTAATTACTGCTCCTGACTTCCTGTTCTATTTCTTACTTCTGGAGTGACTCTTTTCTGCATGACCTGACCCTAAACCAGTAGTCTACTCCATCTACTCCCAAATGGATTAGGATCCCTGGTGACTAATGCAAAACACACAGCACAATAAAAGACAATTTAAAGTTAAACATTTGTGTCTAAAATTCCTGTAGTAGTTTCCATTTCCAAACTTCAGCCTTCTTCCTTGGGAGTTCTCTCTTCTTCTGGCTTTCATCTTGTCTACCAATTCTCAAACTCCTATATCCTTTCCTTTTAATGTAACCAAAGGAATTTTAAAATATTATAATTTCAACAGGTAGGATACAGTAGTTTTATAGGATATGGAACCAAACTATCTAGGTGGAAAAATCCAACTCTATTTTTTTTTTTTTTGTCATTGCTGGGGTTTTACTCCTCTAATTTTTTCAGACAGAAAGAAACAGAGACACTGGGAGAGAAAGAAAGATACCTCTGCACTGGAGCTTCCTCTAGAATAGTAGAGGTGAGAATGAACCTGGATCACATGCTTGGCAAAGTATGTCCTCTCCCAGGTGAGCTGCTATCTTAAACTTGGACAACTCACTTAAATCTACCTGTGCTTAATTTCTCATCTATAAACTGAGGAGAAAAAACAGTACTTATTTCAGTGGGTTATTGTGAAGGATTGAATGAATGAGTATGTGTAAAGAATAAGAAGAGTGCCTGGTGCATAGTAAACTTTCTCTTAGTCTGTTACCATTCTTTTTTTTTACCTTAATAACTTCCTAATGACTTTCTTGGTTATTTTTTCATAATTGAGTGCACTAAATAAAGGTTAAAAATGATTCCTTAAAAAGAATCTATCATGGTTGGATGGTAATGCACCTAGCTGTGTGCACATGCTATAATGTGCAAGGATCTGAATTCAAGCCCCTGTTATCCACGTGCAGGGGGGAAGCTTTGCAAGTGGTGAAACAGTGCTGAAAACCTATCTCTTTCTCTCCATCCTCCTCCCCTCTCAATTTCTCTCGATGTATGTAATAAATAAATGAATAACAAGTTTAAAAGCATTAAAACAAGAATCCACTAAATTTGAGATGGAAACTTCTGCTTCCTTTCTGGTTAACTACACAGTTTTTAAGGAAGTAAATGGAAAAAGTAGACACTTCTGTCAAAGTCTCCCTGAATAATCAAGTTGAACTACCATGTACTTCTTATGGCATCATTAACTTACCCATTCATTCACTATTCATCAAACATTGTACACTGTATTAGCATACTAGGACTGTGATAACAAAGTATTACAAAGTGAGTTGCTTAGGATAATATAAATTTGTTTCACAGGTCTGGAGGCTGAAATCTGAAATCAAGATATCAGAAAGCCATGTTCCATCTGAAAGCATGGAGGAAGGTTATGTTTCAGACCTCTCTGGTAGACTCTGGCATTTCTTGCTTACTTTCTCCAAGTGTCTCTTCATATCATTTTCCCTCTATGAAAATCTCCCTGTACATGTATCCTTGTATTGAGTTTCCTTTCTTTCTTTCTTTCTTTCTTTCTTTCTTCCTTCCCTCTCTCCCTTCCTTCCTTTTTCACTCCTTCTCCCTTCCTTCCTCTTTCCTTCCTTTCCTCCATTTCTGTCTTCCTTCCTTCCTTCCTTCCTCCCTTCCTTTTCTCTCTTTTCTTTCCTTTGTTTCCCTTCCCCCTCTTCTTCCTTCCTTCCTTTCTTCCTCTCTTTCTTTCTTTCCTTTGTTCATCCAAGACATCAAGACACAAAGCAGAGGAACAGCTCTGAAGCTTCCTTCAACTCAATGAGGGTCAGGTTTGAACCTGGGTGGCACCTATGGCAAAGAAGGACACTATCATTGGTACTACTGTGAGCGATTTCAACTGTATGTCATATGCACAAGCCTAAGAAAGTCATTGTAAATGAGAATCC
Organism: Erinaceus europaeus; assembly: GCF_950295315.1. NCBI lineage: Eukaryota > Metazoa > Chordata > Mammalia > Eulipotyphla > Erinaceidae > Erinaceus > Erinaceus europaeus. Next base: position 82,609,270 of record NC_080168.1, on the reverse strand, counting down.
TCTGGTGTGTTTTAAGCAGATAAATCAAATCTGATCTATATGTTAGGGAAGAATCACTCCAATTTCTCTGCAAAAATAGACTAGTAGCAGTAACAATGAGTTCTTACCTTTTCAGTAAGACCTGTATGTTCTCCTTCTTGCGCAGGAAGGCAAGGACAGTTGAGCATCCCTTGTCCCTCTGCTGGAAAAAAAAAATACAGAATTCTTATAAAGAACCAAGAAAATGGATCAGGTGTTGCTGACCCTCCTATCCCACAGCCATACAATAGATATAGAACCAGGCCTGAGCAGTAAGAGTACTGCCTGAATCTAGCCCCAGTATTCAGATATGAAAAGCAGAGGCAATCAGGAAGGTTTGATCAGATGTATGGGCTTGCTTAGTCCATGGGCTGAGAGCCTGGGTCTGCTAAAACCATTGTCTTCACCACATAAACAGAATTTGTTCCACAAATATGAAAGTGAATGAAGCCTTGCATTGAGTCTCTACTATATGCTAGAGAGCATTCTGTTTAAGAGTAACATATAAGCCAACTAATATAATCCTTGCAACCATTGTGAGATGCATATTATGATATTTTACTGATGATAAAATAAGGCATGAAAATTATAAAATGTCTCTTTAAGATGATGACATTAAGAAGTAGACATCTAGGTTCAAACCATTGACCTTTGGTTCAAAAAGCTTAAATTCTTAGACAAAGGAAAAAAACATCACATGACTACAATTTTAGAAGGTACTTTAAACGTATTTAGTCAAGTAATTCTTAATTATGTTAGGCCAAAATATAACAAATACTTTTATGCTATTTTCTAACATCTCATTTACTACTCTAAAATTAATTACCTACATAATTTACTCACCCAAATAATCTTAAAGTAATTGTAATTATGTTATTATTATAGTAAAGACAAAGAGAAAAAATATAATTTAAAGACTATATTTTGCTATGTAAAGTTTCAAATGTCATGACTTTAAAAAACAAAAAGTCATATTACTGTATCAGGACTAACAGGCTTTAAAAAGGCATAACAAACTATAGATGAGGTCAGGGAGGTATAGCAATGAGTAAAGGGCTTGAGAATCAGATATCTATGCTCTAAATTCCAGTCTGAGTTGAAAAGTCAAGAACATAAGAGTACCACTGTCTAGGGGCAAGAAGCAATGATTGTCTTGGGTAAAAAAAAGAATGAGCAAATTTACCTTTGGTAAATTTTGACTGGATGGTATCCACTTGGCTTAGTGATGGTGATCTTCTTTTATTTAATTCGCCAATTCAAGTACTAAAGCCTTCTCTAAACATCCTTACAGACAAACCATGAAATAACATTTCACCTGCTATATTAGATATTATTTTCTTCTGTCAAACTGACATGTAAAATCAACAATTACATAGTTCCATTTTATGATTGAATGAAAGTAATAATTACAAGTACTTTCAAAATTATCTTTCAATTTATCTTTAGGTAGAATAACTGCAAATACAATAGGTAGAAAATGATACTGATAAAGACTTGAATACCAAGTTGAGTATAGCTCCTCATGATACCAATTACCAAAATAGTAACAATTTTTGGTAAAGTGATGAATAAGGTAAAACACTATCTTATTTGTACACAGTAGGATCACTCTTAGAAATGTTATTTATTTATTTACTTATTTTACTGCCATGCTTATCACTTGTTTTTTTTAACTTTTTATTATTTTTTCACTTTTTCCCCCTTTTGTTGCCCTTGTTGTTTATCATCTTTCTTGCTGCCACTGTTGTTCGATAGGACAGAGAGAACTGGCAAGAGGAGGGGAAGACAGAGAGGGAGAGGGAAAAATAGACACCTGCAGACCTGCTTCACTGCCTGTGAAGCGACCCCCGTACAGGTGAGGGAGCCAGGGCTCTAATTGGGATCCTTAAGCTGGTCCTTGCTCTTCGTGTCACGTGTGCTTAACCCACTGCGCCATTGCCTGGCTCCCATCACCTGGGTTTTATACCTGCCCAACTCCACTGCTCCCAGTATTCAATTTTTTCCCTTTAGGCAAAGGATGAAAGGCAGAGAGAGAGAGAGAGAGAGATGCACAGAGGAGAGATACTGCAGCACCTCTCCACTGCTCATGAAGCTACTCCCCTGCAAGTGCTCTAATATGATGACCTGGGGTTTGAACCCTGATCCTTTCACACAATAGCTCTACCAGGTAAGCCACTGACCAAGCCCCATGTTATACTTATTAAATCCATGAAAAAGAGTGTGTGTATTCATATATTTGAGATTAGGATATATATATATATATATATATATATATATATATATATATATATATATATATATATGTATCTGAATTAGAGTCTAAACTTAGATAATTATAATCAGAGTTTCCATTCACATGAATAAGCCATTAGGAAGCTGTTTGGGTATGAGGTTATTTCTCATTGTGCCATACTGTCCTGGAAATAGGCCGTTTACTATTCCTGACCCATTAGTTGATCCAATCACTACAACAACCAAAAACACTCCAAATTTTCCAAAACACATCATAGAGGTCACTAGTCCTATTGAAAACCGCATCCAAAGATTTTCTCCAAACTTGTTACTGTGCCTGGGTGCCTATCCATGGATGAGGACCACAAATCTTAAGTCTTACCAAGAGCATTTAGGCAAATATAGACAATAATTTGTTTTCTGGTCATACTAATTTTATTGTCATAGAATAAATATATAATACATCTCCAAACTATGCCTTTTATATTCATGAATCTATAATCTCTACATTCATACAGTGCAAATTTATTCCAAGCTAGTTGAACCCCTGTCTTACACAGTTACCAATAGGGAAAAAAGAAAGGCTCCTTTGCACAGGAAATGTCATTCCTTCTCTCTGGAAGTTTATGATCAACCTGGGAGAGGAGATATCGAGTAGATATTAGAAGTAGGTTACTGGGAGTATCACTGTTTGAGAGTCTTGTAATTCCTTGGAAGAGAGAGGCAGTCCACCTCAATTGCCTTAACAGTCTTCTTTCCCCCACTTTAAGCTATAAATCTATCAGGAAATATCATGTTATGAGTATTTAGAAACACAATCCTGGGGCCCAACCAAAAAATGTGAGTTTTGGTTTTCAAATGAATGGAAAATTTTGCAAGTAGCAAACTGGATATTTTCAAAGTGAAAGAAACTTATACCTAAAGATTTTCCTGCTCCTGAATCATTTAACATACATTTTTACCTACTGTCTTTCAAGCATTACCTAAACACAGTAATTTTATGAATATTCTTGCTGAGATATGTCCTCAGAACAAAATTAACTGTAAAACACTGTAAAACTATTACTGTTATTAGTAGCAGAGTTGATATTAAGCCTGGGTTGTATGCATAGCAAAGCACATGGCCTATCTGGTGAGATATCCTTCCAACTTTATACATACTCTTGAAACTTCAAGTATTTTCCATTCTTTGTCTATTATTATTATTATTGTTATTATTATTGGTGTAGTATTAGAAAGAGAACAGAGTAAAAAGCAGATTCTGATGGCACAGATAATAGCATTACTAGGCTTTGGTATCTAATATTTTTAGCTATATTCAGTAAAGAATCTGGGTGAAGGTGTATGTTCAGCTTCATGGGGTGGGGGGGTGTGGGTGGGGAATGGGATTGAACACAGTCTTTGGTGGTGGGAATGGTGTTTATATACACTCCTATTAATTTGTAGTTATATAAATCAATATTTAAGTAATATGAGGGGAAAAACTGATTGTCTCAAAATTTTTAAAGCACAGACTGAGTCTTTTTAATACATAGGCTGAGTCTTTGATATGTTGACTCTCATAAAGGCTTAGTCCAGGGAGAATAAAAGCAACTGGTGACATAGCTATATGCAAATGTCAAAGGACATAAAATATGGTGATGGTGTGTATGACACAGAAAACTAGGTCTTAATGTAGTTATATCCAAAACTCAAGAGAATAGGAATCCTGAGGTAAGATAGTGTCATAGTCAGAACTAGTCCCTAGTGTCAGTCTACACCATGCCTGATTTCATTTCACCAACTTAGAAAGCATTTCATTGTTATATGGAAGGGATATATACTCTTCTACCACTGAAGGGTTAATAGCTCTCTGGAAAACTGATGTTTCAAAGTCAAACAGATAGAAACAAAAGGAAAGAATATTGACTTGCTTTCACAGTAACATTCTACTAACAGTTCAGATGTGGCAAACACATCTTTCTAGCTAAAATGGAAATATTATCCTTCATGGTGGCAAACTTTGTGACATGCAAGGCAAATCTTTCAGTGGCAATTGGTGTATAATAGTATGCAATTTCCTCTTCACCATCCATGGAGCTAGACATGCTTTTTGCAAAAAACACACAAGTTTCATTCAGATAGCATTTGGAAAATCAAAGTTTGCACTGTTGCTTGATTTTAACAACTTGCTTTCAAAACCTTGTTTTCAGTGTCTTGAAAGCATGGAGGAAATATTTCTTTGGTGTATCAATTTTATGACTTTTTTCTTGCTGAATTATAGTTTTTTGACATTTACTTTTTGGGAATTTGCCTTTAAATTAAGTAAATTTGGGGGGTTGGGAAAAAGGCAGGTTGAAAGTCCCCAACAGAAGTTTTCACTGTATATCTGATACTGACATTACTAAAAGGTAAATTTCTAAGAATCATAATAGGAGGTAGAAAGTAAAGATTATGCTGACAGACATTGTTTCTGCTTCAAAGTCTCAAGACACACAGCAAGTAAATAGTGACTGCAGAATTACAATTGTGATTAACATTACAAAGAAGAACCTAGGAAGGTATAAAATTATAAGATCAAGGACAAACATCTTAGAAAGGTAAGGAAAGCATCTTTTCATGGATGATGGTTATTTATAGTTATTTAAAGAAAAGGAGACAACTGGTTATCCCTTAAATATTTGGGTTCTACTTCCTCCAAAAGTCTTCAGCAGTCCTTAAAATGCTATTTTTCAGGGATTCCGGAAGATGGCGGATTGAGAAGCTGCTAGTGGCTTGAGCTCCGACAGCATCTACTGGAAATGGTAGGTTTCTTTGCCTTTAGCAGGACAGTCAATAAGGGGTCCTACCGGTAACACCACGGAGGTGACTATAACTCTATTTGGGTTAGAAAATAGAGTAAAAAGAAAGGAAAAAATAATTTTTTAATTATTATTCCCAAAGCACACCCCTGACTCCTTAACCCCCATAACCAGTCCCTGGGGGCCAGAGATCTGCTCCTAGCAGGCTCCCCTGCTGAGCTTCTTTCTTTACCAAGATTCCTGTCCCACCAGGGGGTGTCATTCATTCTAATTCTATTCCTTTCTGAAACCTTTGGCCTTTTGTCTTTCTAAGTAGCCAATTCCAGATACAAATATTCCAGCAAGCAGAGCCTTATTCAGACAGGAAAGACCGCCAGAGGTGTTTTTTTTTTTTTTATTTGCTTTATTTTCTCAACAACCAGCTGCCTCTGCTCAGGGGGCCTCAGGCAATCTAGAGTCATCTAAGCTGAAGACAGGACAGGTTTTTTACTCTCTTCTATTTTATTATCAATACAAGATAAACCCGTATCCCTTTCCCCCTCTCCTTCAGGTTGACCAGAATTAACTCTTAGTGTATTTTCCATTGCTGGGGGACTCGTTGTCTTATCTACAGCTAAAGTAACTGGTTTTACTCTTCCTGCCTCTCCTACCCACTATCTCCCTCCCCCCCGACTAGCTAATTAAATATTAAAATAAATAAATAAATAACTCTTTCCCTTCACTGCTCTTTTATTACTGTTCTTTTTCTTATCATTTTATTCTCTCTCTCTATTTTTTCTTCTTTTCCTCATTTTTGTCATCCGTTCCTCCTTCCTCCTTCAGCTTTCTCAATTCACTGATACATGTTTGGGAATTATTTGGGGGAAGAAATATGACTCAGAGTGGACTCTCTCTGCGTGTATCTCTGCTCTACTTCCCTTTCTCTTCTAGCTACCCCTAGGATATACAGTGGATAGTAGATTTGCATAACTGTCTATTCCTGCTATTCTTGTATACTCCTGAGGTGGGTTTTTTTTGTTTGTTTGTTTTGCTTTGTTTTACTATCTTAACAATCAACTGCCTCTGCTCAGGAGGCTTGAGGCAATCTGGGACAGGTTTTTTACCCTGCTCTATTTTAATATTAATAATATATAAAGGTGTATCTCTTTCCCCCCTTTCCTTTAGGTGGACCAGAATTAACTCTTAGGGTATCTTTCAGTGCTAGGGGATCTCGCATCTTATCCATTGCGAGAGGAACTTGTTTCACTACTCTTACCTCCTCTACCCACTCTCCACTTCTCCCTCCTCCTAGCTAATTAAAAAATTAAATTAAATTAAAAATTAATTAATCAATTAAAAAATTTCCTTTCACTGCTCTTTTATTACAGCTTTTTGTTATCTTTTTTCTTTTCTCTCTCTTGTTTCTCTTTTTTTTAATCTCATCTTCCTTTCTTCCTTCCTTCATTTTTGGCTGAATTCACTGATATTCATTTGTGAATTATTTTGGGGAAGAAATCTGACTCAGAGTGGACTCTCTATGTGTGTATCTCTGTTCTACTTCCCTTTCTCCTCTTGCTACCTCAAGAATATACAAGTGATAGTAGATTTGCATAATTGTCTATTCTTGTTATCCCTTCTTTCCTTCTCTTCTTCACTTGGACTTGGTTGCTATTTTTTCAAGGACTGGAGACATTGTTTGGCTAACTGGTAGTGATTAAACTGCTTCAATCCTTGCTTCAGTTGCTATTGTAATTCCTGAGGTTGGTGACTGAATTTCTCATAAAGGTATTTATTACAGTGTTGCTTGTACTCAAAACACAACAATTGAGGAACAACAGAACATAACAATAAGAAACACATAAATAAAAAAAATGGGTAGATCAAAAACAAATAAAACTGCTACTATAATGAATGAAGACAAGAGCCCAGAAGAAACCTAGGAATAAAGCTGACCAAAGAAACGAAAGAGTTGTATACTGAAAACTATGAGTTGCTACTCAAGGAAATAGAAACTGATACCAAGAACTGGGAAGACATCCCATGCTCATGGATTGGAAAAATAAATATCATTAAATGAGTATTCTCCCCAGAGCCATCTACAAATTTAATGCAATACCCATCAAAGTTCCACCGAGCTTCTTTAAGAGAATAGAACAAATACTACAGTCATTTATCTGGAACCTGAAAACACCTAGAATTGCCAAAACCATCTTGAGGAAAAGAAACATAAATGGAGGCATCACACTCCCAGATCTCAAACTATATTATAAAGCCATCATCATCAAAACAGCATGGTACTGGAACAAAAATAGGCACACAGATCAGTGGAACAGAATTGAAAGCCCAGAAATAAATCCCCACACCTATGGACATCTAATCTTTGATAAGGGGGCCCAAATAATTAAATGGAAGAAGGAGGCTCTCTTCAATAAATGGTGCTAGGAAAACTGGGTTGTAACATGCAGAATGAAATTGAACCACTTTATCACCAGAAACAAAAATCAACTCCAAATGGTTCAAAGACCTGGATGTTAGACCAGAAACATCAAACACTTAGAGGTAAGTGGTAAAACATTGGTAAAACACTTTCCCACCTACACATCAAGGACATCTTTGATGAAATAAACCCAATTGCAAGGAAGACTAAAGCAGAAACAAACCAATGGGACTACATCAAATTGAAAAGCTTCTGCACATCCAAAGAAACTATTAAACAAACAAATAGACCCCTCACAGAATGGGAGAAGATCTTCACATGCCATATATCAGACAAGAAACTAATCACCAAAACATATAAAGAGCTCAGCAAACTTAGCACCAAAAAAGCAAATGATCCCATCCAAAAATGGGCAGAGGATAGAAACAAAATGTTCACCTCAGAGGAGATCCAAAAGGCTAACAAACATATGAAAAACTGCTCTAGGTCACTGATTGTCAGAGAAATGCAAATTAAGACAACATTGAGATACCACTTCACTCCTGTAAGAATGGCATACATCAAAAAGGACAGCAGCAACAAATGCTGGAGAGGCAGTGGGGACAGAGGAATCTTTTTGCATTACTGGTGGGAATGTAAATTGATCCAGCTCTGTGGAGAGCAGTCTGTAGAACTCTCACAAGGCTATACATGGACCTTCTATATGAACCAGTAATTCCTATCCTGGGGTTATACCCCTAGGACTCCATAACACCCAACCAAAAAGAGGTGTGTACTCCTATGTTCATAGCAGCACAATTCATAATAGCTAAAACCTGGAAGCAACCCAGGTGCCCAACAACAGATGAGTGGCTGAGAAAGCTGTGGTGTATATACACAATGGAATACTATACAGCTATCAAGAACAATGAACCCACCTTCTCTGACCCATCTTGGACAGACCTAGAAGGAATTTTGTTAAGTGAAGTAAGTCAGAAATATAAAGATGAGTACGGGATGATCCCACTCATCAACAGAAGTTGAGAAAGAAGAACAGAAAGGGAAACTAAAAGTAGGATTTGATGAAATTGAAAGTAGGGCACCAAAGTAAAAACCCTGTGATGAGGGGGAGGGTGGACATGCGGCTTCCTGGGCCGGTGGGGGGTGGGGGTATGTGGGTGGGATGGGACACAGTCTTTTGGTGGTGGGAATGGTGTTTATGTTCAATCCTAGTAAAGTGTAGTCATATAAATCACTAGTTAATTAATATGAGAGGGGGAAAATTAATTGTATGTCTCGAAGTTTTTAAAACACAGACTGAGTCTTTTTAATATATAGGCTGTGTATTTGATATCTGGACTCTCTCTAAAACCTAGACCAAGTAGATCAGAAGCAACCGGTGGCACAGCTACATACAAGATACTGGGTACTATACAGCAAACCCTAACAAAAGGACTTTTCAAAGTTAACCCAATTACCAAATAATGTGATTATAACATTAAGTATCCATTGTCTTTTTGAATCCTAAGACAGCAGGAACCTCACATCTCCACTATAGAGCCTATATTTCCCCCAGTCCTGGAACCTTAGGACTTTCCTGCATGCCTCTCCCAAGCCATATCAAATAATATTGCACCAGCCAATCGCAACCTAATCAACACAATGATTGCCACCTCAACATGCTTTAGCTCAGAATGTGTCCAGAGACTTCAGGTGTGGAATGATAACCCTTCAGCTTCATTACTTAGGTGAGAACTTTCCTTTCATAACATTCTCTAATTCCATCCCAGGTGGATCACTTTCTAACAAAGTCCCAAAACCTAGATATACACCAGTTTCTGTGAGAGCATATGTTCACACGTATCCATAAACTAGTGCAACATATATACCTGATAGCAGAAGTACACTAGAGTTTGCAGTGAGTACCCCCCCCCAACACTTCCTCTCCACTATTCCAACCTTTGGGTCCATGATTGCTCAACTATTTGTTTGGCTTTGTATGTTAAGTCTCTTTTCAGCCACCAGGTTCCTGATGCCATCAGGATGCCGGCCAGGCTTCCCTGGACTGAAGACCCCACCAATGTGTCCTAGAGCTCTGCTTCCCCAGCGACCTACCCTACTAGAGAAAGAGAGAGGCAGACTGGGAGTATGGACCGACCAATCAATGTCCATGTTCAGCGGGGAAGCAATTACAGAAGCCAGACCTCCCACCTTCTGCAACCCACAATGACCCTGGGTCCATGCTCCCAGAGTGATAGAGAATGGGAAAGCTATCAGGGGAAGTGATGGGATATGGAGATTGGGCGATGGGAATTTTGTGGAGTTGTACACCTACCCTATGGTTTTGTTAATTTTTCCTTTCTTAAATAAAAAATAATTTTTTTTTTAAAAGTGCTCTTGTTTAAAAAATAAATAAATAAACAAAATGCTATTTTTCCTTATCCCCAGAGAGTCACTCAGTAAAAAGGTCTAGTCTTCACATAGTTAAAGGGGACACAACTCTTATTTAGAACTGTATTAGAATGGCTCTAATCATTCAGACCTGGATTCAATATTCTAAATCTGAGCTAATTGCTGTTCATGTTTGTTAACATTAAGGATAAGAAACTCAACTCAGAGATCTGCCTCTACCATTGGCTCATTATTCACACAAAAGACTCCTTAAAAGTCTTTTCAGGCTGCTTAAAGTAACATGTCCATTATGCCTGTCAGTAATTTTCAGTTCCACAGTAATTGTATTGTTCTTTATGAGACATCATGTGAAAAATAATTTACGCACTTATGATTATTTCACTTGAATAAAGATTAACAGAGAATAAAAATTGTTTTAAAAGTTAGTAATGCCAATTTCAAGTGCTAGAGATAGTTCTTTTAGGGGATTATTTAAAAGAAATATATTTCTATACACCCATCCCTTATAGTTTTATCCTCTCTAATATTCATCACTTCTTTGAAGATACAGTATCTTTTCATTATCACACCAAACCAGTTTGAATCTCCAGATGCTTTGTTCAAACACACACACACACACACACACACACACACACACACACACACACACACACACACTTTCACAACTATGAAAGCATCACTACACCAAAGTTAGTTTTGAAATCTTCTGAATGTTTTCATCTGTGCATAGACTATATCTTTACATGGACTAGTGATAGAGAAATCATTATCCCTGGTGTTCACACTATAGCAGAATATCCTCAACTACTTCCATAAGATAGGCTGTACTGACCCATTGGAAACACTCTTCCAGCCCAAACATCTCCAAGATCAATGCAATAGCATTTATAATAATGTAGTAGTTCATATTCTTCTGCTCTTTTACATCTTCTTAGATTCATGGTCAGCACAATCACACTGTTCTGTGGACCCTAGAAAATCCAAGTTAGAGAGAGGATCCACAGGAAAGGCTACCAGTCTAAGTTTCCCAAAATCTTAATCCCAGTTTTTGATATGGTTAAAAAAAAAGAAAAAGAAAGAAATAGTTCTAAAAACAGATCAGCTCCTAGGGCCTCTGAGAATATAGTTTCCTACATCTGTGCTCAGGGTTGTATATTCATTATACTTTTAGGTGTGAGACTATAAAGCAGCTTCTTGCCATTTGGTTACATTTAGTTTATTTACCAAGCATTTCTGAGGCTTCTCCTGCCTCTGTCCTCATTCTGAATAAGAGAAACTCAATAGAAATCACAATATTTACTTGTCCTCAGTTGACATCCAAGAAAACTAGGACAGTGAGAGGCTAAGAAGGCAAGGACTCTTAACAGAGAACCAGTAAAAGCTGGCTTTCAGTGGCACCTCTCCAAAAAGCCAAAATCAGTGTCAAACCACCAGCCCATTCAGCTTTTCCAAGATGTTATAAGTGTTTATTCAGCCACTAAGTACTCTGCCCAAAATGGGATCCACCCAATGGTGAGTTAAGTCTAAGCAAACATTCATTCACACAGTTGGGAGTGACATTCCCACCCAGGCCAGCTTCTGATGTCTGAAAAGTCTAGCTGCAGCTAGATCCAACTTCATAGGTGCCAGGGACCTAGACAAGCATGGCAGTGATCTCTGGAGCTGGGCAAGCACTGATCCTTTTGCCCCAAAATACTATGAAGGGAGCTATATTGTAGAAAAAGGACAGATTTGAGCCTCACTGGCCAATTTTCTTTTTGGGGTTTTTTAAATTTATTTTTTGCTCTGTTGGGGGGGATTAATGGTTTACAGTCAATAGTAAAAAGTAGTTTGTACATGTGTAACATTTCTCAGTTTTTCACATAACAATTCAACTCCCTCTAAGACCTCCTCTGCCATCATGTTCCAGAACCTGAACCCTCCACCCCCATCCCAGAGTCTTTTACTTTGGTGCAATACACCAAAATCCATGTTCTACACAGTATTTTCTTATTTTTAACTTCTTTTTTATTAGTAGTAATTTAATAATGATAGACAAGATTGTGAGATAAGAGGGATACAATTCCCACCATCAGAGTAATATATCCCAGCCCCTCCATTGGAAGATTCCCTATTTTTATTTTATTTTATTTTGCCTCCAGGGTTATTGCTGGAGCTCGGTGTCTGCATGGCAAATCCACTGCTCCAGGAGGCCATTTTTCCCATTTTGTTGTCGTTGCTGTTACCCTTGTTGTAGTTATTGTTGTCATTCCCATTGTTGTTGCTGGATAGGATGGAGAGAAATCGAGAGAAGAGGGGAGATAGAGAGGGGGAGAGAAAGAAAGACACCTGCAGACCTGCTTTACTGCCTGGGAAGGGACCCACGTCTTCAGGTGGGGAGCCGAGGGCTCGAACTTGGATCCTTATGCCTGTCCTTGTGCTTTGTGCCATGTGCACTTAACCCACTGTGCTACAGCACAACACCCTGCTTCCCTATTCTTTTATTACTTTAATTTAAAGTCTACTGTGTCAGAGATGAGAATGGCTGTTCCTGCCCTTTCTTGTGGTCCATTAGCCTGTATGATAGTTTCCATCCTTTCACTTTAAGTCTGTATTTGTCTTGTTGGGTGAGATGGAATTCTTGCAAGTAGCATATGGTTGGATTATGTTTTCTGATCCATCTGCCCACTCTGTGCCTTTTAATGGGTGAGTTTAAGCTATTGACATTTATTGATATTATGGATTTAATGTATTGCAGTTTTTTTCTTTAAAAATATTTTATTTATTTAGGATAGAGACAGCCAGAGAGTGAGAGGGAAGGGGGAGAGAGATAGGGAGAGAGGTAGAGATACCTGCAGCACTGCTTCACCACTTGTGAAGTTTCCCCCTGCAGGTGGGTTCAGAGGCTTGAACCTGGGTCCGTGTGCACTGTGATGTGCACTCTGCCAGGTGCACCACTGCTGGCCCCTCTTCAACAATTCTTTTTTTTTTCTTAACCAGAGCACTGTTAAGCTCTGGCTTATGGTGGTGCGGGGGATTGAACCTGGGACTTTGGAGCCTCAGGCATGAGAGTCTGTTTGCATAACCATTATGCTATCTTTATTTGCTCTGATATATGGCAAGTATTATAGTGATGTTCTTGTTTATAAGAGGTCTTTTAGAACCTCTTTCAGGGCAGGCTTGGTGATGGTTGCCTCCTTTAACTGTTGCCTGTCTGAGGTTTTGATCCCTCCATCTAGTTTGAATGAAAGTTTAGCAGGATATATTATCCTTGGTTGAAACCCTTTTTTATTGATACCTTGCCATTCTCTTTTGGCTTTTAGAGTCTGAATGGAGAGGTCTGCTGATAATCCTATGGGTTTTCCCCTGTATGTGACTTTTTGCTTTTCTCTTGCAACCTTTAGGATCTTTTCTTTATCCTTACTTCTTTTCATTGTAACTATGATGTGTCTTGGTGTCTTCAGGTCTGGGTTGATTCTATTCGGGACTCTCAGGGCCTCTTGAATCTTAATGCCCTTTCTGTTGTTTAGGTGTGGGAAGTTTTCTTTTATTATTTCCTCTAGAATGTTTCCTTCCCCTTCCTCTCTTCCTCTGGCAGGCCAATTATATGAATGTTACTTCTTTTGAGATCATCCTATATGTCTCTGTTGTTGTTTTCAGTGCCTCTCAATCTCTTTTTGAACTCTTTTTACATCTCTCTTAATTTTCTCTAGCTCATCCTCTGGCTAATTCTGTTTTTTTTTTTTTTTTTTTTGCTTCTGTTAACCTGCTTTCCCTTCTCTCAGCTTCTTCTTCAGTTCAGTTATAGTATTAGCTTGTCCTGCTAATTGGCCTTTTAGCTCACTTATTTCAGCTTTCAGTTCTCTAATTACCTTGAGGTAGCTTGTGTCTTCTTTGAGGGTCTCATCCATTGTTTCCCGAATTCTGATAGCCCTTTCCTCCATAGTTGTCTTCACTTCTGTGATTATTAGGTTTATTATTGCTTGCATACTTTTCTTATCTATGGTTACTTCTGATGATCTGGAGCTTCTTCTGGCTTCTATCTTGATTCATTGTTGTAGCAGTTTTATTTGCTCTTGATTTAATCATTTTTTTATTGATGTGTTTTTATTTTTCTGTTCTGTTGTTCTTCAGTTGTTGTGTTTTGAGTACAAGCCACACTATACTAAAGACCTTTATGACAAATGCAGTCACCTCAGAAAACAAAAGGGAAAAGGCTTGGAATGACACCCCTGGTGATCCAGGAATCTTGGTAAAGAAAATATCTCAGCAGGAAGCCTGCTAGGAATGGCTGTCCAGTCCCTGGGGGATGGTTCTGGGGTGTGAGGGATGGGTGAGCTTCAGAAATTATCAAAAGATATTCCTTTTCTGGTCCCCCTAGCCTCCATTTTCTAATCCAAGAGTGAGCTATGGGACTCCTCCTTGGTGTCAGCCTTAGGACCCCTTATCCAACCTCCTGCTGACATCCCAGTATCCTACCCTATCCAGAGAATCCCAGGTTGCAAGCTGCTACTTGTTGGCACTCACACCAGCAGCTGCCAAGTCCTCATTTTGCCTCTGCCCCCTGCCTCCCTATTCTTTATCCCTCTGGGAGTATGGACCAAAGATCTCCATGGGGCACAGGAGGTCAGAGGTCTGGCTTCTGTAATTGCTTCTCTACTGGACACAAACATCGACAGGTAAAATACATACATCTTTTTTCTTTTTCCTTTTTTTTAATTTTTACCAGAACGCTGCTCAAATATGGTTTATGGTGGTACAGGAGATTAAACCTGTGAGTTTGGAGTCTCAGGCATGAAAATCTCTTTATGTAACTATTATGCTATCTATTCCCACCCCACTTACCAAGTTTTGAACCTTAACCCAGTTTTTTTCCACCTATGCAGCATTGAACAAAATAAAAGTTTTCTTAAAACAGAATTAACCAAAATATCAAGTACAGAAAATAAAATACAAAGAATGTCCAGCCTATCTCTGTTGTCCAGAGTCTGTATTTAATAGTCAGAAAAGTTTACCTAACTCCTATGCCCCCAGGATTTTTTTTCTGATCACCAAAATGAGTATCATGGTCTAACATTACATTTTATTATTCTACAGTCACAGCTTTCATAAAGTACAACAGCAAGGAAACCTTCTGGACTCAATGGAGGAGCAAAGAAACCTCTGAGTATAAAACAAGCCCTCCTAGTGCTCCAATTTTGATTTGAAAGATATGGGAGATACTGGATAACATTAACTTTCCTACTATAATTAGTTCCTTACTACTTGCATTCTACCTTAGAACTTGTCTAAATAAACAATACATAACCTATTAAAATTCAGCTTTAAAAAGATATTCTTCATACCCAAGGGATGTCCTATGCAGTTAGTGTTTAAAACAATATTCTTATATTCATCAGTAGGTATCAAGAGAAGGTGGAAATTTCCTATATAATTTTGGCACTTACTTTCTTTTATCTCTGGGCTAGAACCTCAGTCTGAAATAGAAAAACTAATAAAATATATAGGCCTGTTCCTATGATGATATATATATATATATATGGTCCTGGATTCTTCTAAGACATTTATTTCCAGTGTTAGAATCTAGTTATTTTTATAGAAAATCAATGTCCTGCATGTCTTCCTATTCATCATAGAGCACGATATTCAATAGAACATCTGTATATATTGGAATATTATTTGGTTACTTTTACCGAACATATGTGATGGATTTTTCAACCAGTGTCTGAAGCATAAGCAGATCATAGAAAATTTTCAAAAAGTTTTATTTTTGTTTCACTGTGTTCCTAAGTGCCTTGCACTATATAATTGGCACTTGGTAAACATTCTTGGATAAATATGAATGCCTTGCAACTACTTATTATAAATCAGATACAAGCAGAAAGAGTTATTAAGTCATAAGTGGGAAAGAAATCAGACAATGAACTTGATTTTTCTATGAATTATATGAAAAAAAGGAAGAAATAAGTCGGAATAAAAGGTACATCTTCCACAGAACAAAATTAAATATCTCTTAGTTGTTTGGGAAATACATACATATATACTTGTGCACACATTTACATATATATGCACACATAATGGATATACCATTTAAGTCTGGCTGGTGAAAAATAAAGATCATAGCTATGGTTTCCTAGTGAAACACATTTCTTCCAAAATTTCTTCCTACCATATGAGTTCAACTGAATCACACAAGCCAATTCATGTTTTTTGGTTGCTTGCTTTTTCTTGATTTTTATTGGGAGGTGAAATGGTTTACAATACAGTTGTTGGCACATGGGTACAATTTCTCAGTTTACCAAGATAGATGTCTGCAAAAACACTCTCACTCCCAAATTAGGTCCATTATCATGTAACCAGGACCTGAAAGCCCCTCTCCCCCAAGTCCCTTTCTGCCCTCCTTCTCTAGGCTTCCTTGCTTTGACACAATAAATTACCAAAGTTTTACTTTTTTGGTTCCCCTTTCTTTTCTTGTTTCTTAAGTTCTGCTCATGAGTGCGATCTTCCCATATGCATTTTTCTCTTTCTAGCATAATTATTTCACTTGACATGATTCCTTCAAGTTCCATTCAAGATGAGGTCAAAAAGGTGACTTGATAATAATTAATAGAATATATATATTCACACTTTCTTAGCCACTCATCTGTTGCTAGATTGTTTGGACTATTACAAATTGTGCTGCTTTGAACACAGGTATTCAAAGACCCTGTGGAGCAGTTCGTAGAACTCTCAGAAGGTTAGAAATGGACCATATGACCTGGTAATTACTCTCCAGGGGATATATCCTAAGGAAACAAACACACCTATCCAAGGAGATCTGTAGATCTGTGTATACCTATGTTCATAATAGCACAATCTGTAATAGCCCAATCTTTCCATGTTTATGCCATTTGCTGAGAGCACTGTGGGAAAGAGAATATATGAGACCTTATTTTCACTTTTGTAGTAAAGTTTATCTGATCTCAGAATATTTCCTTCTCATTTATCCTATCAGAAGTCTTAGATTTTTTTTCCCCCCTCGATACTACTGGCATCTTTTTTTTTTCCTTCAATGTTGAGCTCATACATGAGATTTAAGGAACAACAACAGAGAGGGAAAACTTAAAGTCCTTTGGGGTCCTGGTCCATGATAGTGGCAAATAACCCAAGTTGGGGTGATAGTGTTTCTCAAGTACCTGTGAAGTGAGATGAGAAACTGTACCCATATGTCAACAACTTTACAGACACATTAACTCCCATACCAATAAAATAATAGAAAGAGGGAGTCGGGATGTAGCGCAGCGGGTTAAGCGCAGGTGGCGCAAAGCACAAGGACCGGCATAAGGATCCCGGTTCGAACCCCGGCTCCCCACCTGCAGGGGAATCGCTTCACAGGCGGTGAAGCAGGTCTGCAGGTATCTATCTTTCTCTCTTCCTCTCTGTCTTCCCCTCCTCTCTCCATTTCTCTCTGTCCTATCCAACAACAACAACAACAATAATAACCACAACAATTAAAAAAACAACAACAAGGGCAACAAAAGGGAATAAATAAATAAAATAAATATTTAATAAAAAAATAAAAAAATAATAATAATAGAAAGAAGCTGTGACATATATACATATATACAAATATACATATATAATAGGATAAGATTATATTATTTGGAATAAAATTATGAAATTAAAGGTGATTGTGCTGAATGAAATAAATTAAGAAGTGAAAGACAACTATCAGATGATTTCACTCATATATGGAATATAATTGACTAAATACTTGTGAAAAGAACAAGTGGGAAGGGGAGGTGGAAGACATGTGTGGATATGAAAATACTCCTATAATCTGATAATTTTGTAAAACAATATTAAATTACTAATGTAAGCATAAAATATCCTCTAAGTTAAAACACGCATGAAGCCAAATCTAGCCTATAGTCACTAGTCAATTAACTCTATTCTTGATAAATAGAAACATTATTTGACGTACTTAAATGTCAGGTCTTTTCATCCTAACTTTGGGCATCAAATTTCATTTTAAATGTACATTGGTGTTTTGTCCCAGTTACAGCACTCTATTCATATTATTACTACTAGCTTTCATCACATTCTATTTGAATTCATAGTGTAGGTCTTAGTTTTTCTAGGCTCAAATATAATCTTGAAGCCAAAAGACTATTTTATATTACTTTATATTTATTGTGTCCAGTATTTATGCCTTAAGTTATAGATTATTGTTTCTGTAATGAAGTTACTAATATAATTAATATCAATAAATTTTCTGAATGATAATTTGAATAAAATCACTTTAAGCATAATGACAATAATCATAAGTATATAAATAAAATATGAAGAGGAAAAATATTTTAACTGCAAAAAGTCAGCATCAACATATCAAAAAGATGCACTATTTGAAAGAGTGCCATAATAAGAGCAAACATTTAAGAATTCTCAAAATGTCATTCCATGTAAGTGAGTAGGGATAAAAGGATAGTGATACCATGCAACTTTAATAATGTTATCTCAGGTGTTAAGGAATAGACCACTTCAAGTGGTCAATATTTTTTAAAAGAAAAATGTTCTTCAGACAGGTCCCCTATCCTCTTTCTAGGTGGAATGGTGGAACTCTGTACTTTTGCTTGATGTATAGATTTACACACACAGTTAACACACTGCTTTGTATTTGGCAGTTTCCAAAGCATCTTGCTTATACATTACTTCATTTGTTTCTCTCAGTGACACTTTGATGTCAAGTAAATATTATTCCCATAAACATATGAGAAAAGGAAACCACAGGGAGTCGGGCTGTAGTGCAGCGGGCTAAGCGCAGGTGGCGCAAAGCACAAGGACCGGCATAAGGATCCCGGTTCTAACCCCGGCTCCCCACCTGCAGGGGAGTCGCTTCACAGGCGGTGAAGCAGGTCTGCAGGTGTCTATCTTTCTCTCCTCCTCTCTGTCTTCCCCTCCTCTCCATTTCTCTCTATCCTATCCAACAATGACAACAACAATAATAACTACAACAATAAAACAACAAGGGCAACAAAAGGGAATAAATAAATAAAATAAATTAAAAAAAAAGAAAAAGGAAACCACGTATTTGATTCAATGTCTAACAGCTACCTCATCCCGTGAGTACCCAATCATTGGGGAAACTGACAATCCTTCCTAGCCGACTGAATCCACATGGATCCCAGTCACTTTCAAAGCCATTAACTGGCTACAGAAGAAGGGCAAACGCTAGAAGAAGAAGCTACCTCATGTGAGATCTTGTAGTAAGTTACCTGACAAGCCCAATCCTAGTGATCTTCCTACTATAATCATTTTACTCTTTCTACAGGTATAAATTTTAAGAAATAAATAATTCAGTATTACAAGAATTGAGGATAAGTCATTTTTAATTAAAATTCAGCCATATATTTTCAACTCCTTCCATAATATTATGGATGTTATGCTTTTGATACTACAAATTTCAATTTTCTTTTTAATTTTTTATTTATAAAAAGGAAACATTGAAAAAACCATAGGATAAAAGGTTTACAGCTTTGCAGAATTCCCATAACCAGAACTCTGTATCCCATACCCTCCCCTGATAGCTTTCCTATTCCTTAACTCTCTGGGAGCATGGACCCAGGGCCACTGTGGGATGCAGAAGGTGGAAGCTTCTGTAATTGCTTCCCTGCTGAACATGGGCATTGATAGGTTGATCATACTCCCATCCTGCCTCTCTCTTTCCCTAGTGGGGAAGGGCTCTGGGGAAGCAGAGCTCCAGGACACATTAGTGGTGTTGTATGCCCAGAGAAGTCTGGTCAGCATCATGCTAGCATCTGGAACCTGGTGGCTGACAAGAGAGTCAACATACAGAGTCAACAAACATATTGTTGACCAATCATGGACCTAAGGGCTGGAATAGTGCAAATGAAGAATTCGGGGTCCTCCATTTTGTAGATAGCTAGTAGACATATTTTAGTTAAATTCCAAAGGGCTTGTGGCTATACTAGTTTTTTTGTTTTGTTTTGTTTTGTTTTGTTTTTCCTTTTGCCTCTGAGTCTGAAATCCGATATGCCAGTGGATCCAAGTTATTGTCTGGGGAGATGATGTCATGGCTGGAAAAAGGACCTGAAAGCTGGATCAGGGAAGAGAGTAGCTCCCTAATATGGGAAAGGGGTATAAATATTGTTGACTGTAAACTCCATTGATTTGATGTGGTCTGGGGCCCATAATTAGCTCAGGAGCCTACGTGACCTATGCATCCCTCTATGGGGACTCTAAATTTCAATTTTCTAAGCCAGATAAAATGAAATTCATTCTGACATATTCACAGAAAGTGTCCCATATGATCAGGGTTTATATGACTAAAAAAAGATACAATTTCTGAGATATTAATTTAGTTTTTACTCATTTGAGTTTGGCTATGATCCATTACACAGAAAACTGAATAATTTCTGTCTTGATGTTAAGTTTAAATATTAGCAATAAATCTTTATGATAAATGATGTGTACTTTTACATTAAAAGGTTTGATAACTTTCTAGATATTCCAACTACTCTTGGGTTGTTCAAAAGTCATGATGCATTTTTGTATAAAACATAGAAAAATATGTCATGATTAATTCCAACAACTCAATAAGTACGTAACAATGTATCCAAGTGCAGAAAATGAAACTAAGACTCAAAGAATAGACTTAATGTAACTGTCCCTTCATGGAAATTATCCTATCATTATAATCAAGATATTAATAACCAATCATGTATTTTGTTTGAAAATTTCAACATAAAAAACTTCCATAGGGGGGAGAAATATTAGGGAAAGATGACCAGAAAGCTCTGAACTCTTATTCCATAAGAACTTGGAGAAAGAAGAAAAAACAAGGGCATTCAGAAGTAGCATTGGGTGTAGGTTTGACTTGGAGGGGAAGAGAGGTCAGAATCATGGAAGAAATGGGCAAATATTCTGGAGTGGGGCTCACTTCCCTGCATGCTTCTCTGAAGTCAGGCCAAATGATATTGCATCTGTCAATTCCAACCTAATCAATGCAACGAGTACCATCTCAGCATGCTTCACCTAAGACAGTGTACAGAGACATCAGGCATGGATTGCTAACCCTTGACCCTCATCACTCGAGTGAGACCTTTCCTTTCATGGTATTCTCTAATTCCATTCCAGGAGGTTCACTTCCTAACAGAGTCCCAAAACCTAGATATAGGCCAGATCCCATAAGATAGAGCATATGTTCACATGTATCCATAAATTAGGGCAAAATATATACCTGAAAGCAAAAATACACAATAGTCTGTAGTGAGTCAGTATCAAGTTCATATTGAAATAGTGTCCACTTAGACTTAAATACCCTCCTCACCTACTTCCTATTACAGTTCTCTCACTCACTCCAAAGCTAACCTTAGCAAAGCAAGGACTGCAAAATCTGAATAAGGGCAAAAGATTGGCATACTTTAACTATGACTCTTTAGTCACTATCAGGCCATTCCATCAGCTGAAGCCCTAATTGGGGAGTCCTGAGATTCCCAAACAGACTTGATGGGCCTAAACCTCTAATAAATCCCTCTCTCCATTGTTACCAGTCATTTCTATCAGGAACAACAAAATAGACCCCTTTGTGGGCCCCCATAAGATCTTTCCCTCAACCTGGATCAACAATGGTAGAGAATGTTCCATCCTCCAAAGGGAGGATGGACAATATACTCTGTGCTACACCTGAGGAAGATGGGTCAATACTAGGGTAGCATAGAATGTTCCTACTCATGACCACAGAATGTGAGCTTAGATCTAGAGGGATATAGAGGTCACACAGGCTCCTAAGCTAATTATGGGCCCCAGATCACATCAAATCAATGGGGCTTACAGTAATATTTATACCCCTTTGCCACATTAGGAAGCTACTCTCTTCCCTGATCCAGCCTTCTGGTCCTTTTCCCAGCTATGACATCATCTCCCCAGACAATAATTAGCATCCACCTGCATATCAGATTTCAGGCTCAGGAAAAAAAAACAAACACACTAGTATAGCTACAGGCCCTTTGAAATATAACTAAAATATGCCTACTAGCTATCTACAAAATGGAGGACCCCCAACACTTCATCTGCACTATTCCAGCTGTTAGGTCCTTGATTGTTCAACCATTTGTTTGCAGCAGGATGCGACCAGACTTCCCTGGACAGACAACCCCACCATGGAGCTCTGCTTCCCCAGAGCCCTTCCCCACCAGGGAAAGAGAGAGACCAGCTGGGAGTATGGATTGACCTCTAAACGCCCATGTTCAGAGGGGAAGCAATTATAGAAGCCAGACCTTCAACCTTTTGCATCCCACAATGATCTTGGGTCCATATTCCCAGAGGGTTAAAGAACAGGAAAGCTATCAGGGGAAAGAATGGGATACAGAGTTCTGGTGGTGGGAATTGTGCAAAGCTGTACCACTCTTATTGTATGGTTTTGTCAATATTTCCTTTTTATGAAAAAAAAGTTTTTAAAAATGGGCAAATATATATAAATATAGACAGACAGTTATAGAAATAATAGTCGACCTATGTCTGTGACCATGGGAGGACTACTTCAGTTTCCTGTGGAGAGAATGGGGACTCAGAATTCCAGTAGCGGAAATGGCATGGAATTATACACCTGCTGTCTCATAATTTTGTAAATCAATATTAAATCACTAATAAAAATTTTTGATGGAAAAAAATTCTTGCCTCTACAAAAAGGCAGAAATCAAGTAGTCCAAAAATTTAAACAAGAAGCACCCCGATACCATATTGTTAGATTATAGAAAACTATATGATGAAAAATATGAATGAAATCTTTATAAATTGGCTTAAAGATATTAAGATTTTGAACCATATAACATAGAGAATAACACAAATGCAAATCTGTAAACAATATGGCAGAATTTTCAAATATGGTATTGAAAATTATTTACCCACATCAGCCTAACCAGAATTATGAGGTTAGGGCTATATATAATTTATCCCTAAGAAGAAGTAATCATATAGTGAAAATGATAGGGTTTTTTTGTGGCAATTCAAAAAAGGGTAATTGGCACCAAAATTACATGGCAATTTTAAAGTAAGAAAAACTTGTTGGACTATAGGTAAAGAAGACAAATAGTATTTAGTTGAACAGTGTAATCTTGGCTAGCCCCAAAAAAATAGTTCTCCAAAATGCTAAATGTGAAACACTGCAGGAATTATTTCTTTTTAAATTTTTTTAAATATTTATTTATTTTCCCTTTTTGTTGCCCTTGTGTTTTTATTGTTGTTGTAGTTATTATTGTTGTTGTTGTTGATGTCATCATTAGGACAAAGAAGTAGAGAGAGGAGAGAAAGACAGGAGGAGATAAAGATAAGACACCTGCAGACCTGCTTCACCGCCTGTGAAGCTACTCCCCTGCAGGTGAGGAGCTGGGGGCTTGAACCGGGATCCTTATACCGGTACATGTGCTTGGCACCACATGCGCTTAACCTGCTGCGCTACCTCCTGACTCCTGAAAGAATTATTTCTATGAGCTGAGTTTTCATATCTAGAACAGAAAAACAAATAGAATTAATCCATGTTATTGGATACTAATAATATGAGATATAAAATTTCCAAGAATGGAAACAATATATACACTGTCAGATGAATAGATAAACAAATCAAGATATATACAGGCAAAAAAGAATATCTCAAAAGAACATACTCACCAACATGAATTAATCTAAGAAAAAAATCACTGAGTAAAAACAAATCAAGACACATTAGAATATATACAATAGGATTTCATTTAAATGAAATTCTATAAAAGATAAAGTAGAGTGACAGGGAGCAGATTAGTGGTTGCCTACATCAAAAGTGAAGGGATAGAGTAGGAATAGGTAGAGGAAATTTTGGAGAATGATATAAATGGTCTCCATATCAATTATTGTATGGATTCAAAGGTATATGTTATAAAAACAGCAAAATGAACACTAACAATGAGAACATAATTATATGTAAATTGTACTTCAGTAAAGTCTTTTTTTTGTCACCAGAGTTATTGCTGGTGCCTGTACAACTCCAGCAATCCTAGCAGCAATTTCTTTAACATTTTTTATTATTTTATTCTATTTTGAGGAGAGAGAGATGCATAGGAAAAATACAGAGAGACAACAGAGCACTTGTCAGTTCTGGTTTATAGTGGTACTGGGATTGAATCTGGGTACTTAAAAACTCAAGCAAGAAAGATTTTTTTTTTTTTTGCATAGCTATTATGCTTTCTCCCTACCACCCCCCAGCAGCAATTTCTTAGCGTCCTTCAGTTACTCCTGCCTTACTTCCTTCCTTACTTCTCTCTTCTTTTTCTTCCTCCCTTTTCTGCATAGAGTAAGATATACAGAGAGATAAGGCAAGAGAGGAAGAACCAGATAGGAGAGATATCTTCAGCACTCTACTGGGGGTGCCACCTCCCAGTCCCTATAAATTCAATTTTTACAAGATTGTTTCTCTATTTTAAAAGGTTTATTTCTTTATTTTATTTGATAGGACAGAGAGAAATTTAGAGAAGGAAAGATATATAGATAGGTATATCAGTAGACAGATGATAGGTTAGATATAGATAGGTAGATGATAGATGGATGGATGGATGGATGGATGGATGGATGGATGGATGGATGGATGGATGGATGGATGGACGGACCTGCAGCACTGCTTTACCACTTGTGAAAGCTTCCACCTGATGGTGAGAACTGGGGGTTTGAACCTAGGTCCTTGTGCATGGCAATGTATGAGCTTAACTCTATGCACCATTCCTCAGCCCACTTTTATAAGATTTTCAGATACTCTCTCTAGACCCTATTCCTCTTTTTTTCTGTTTTAGGTAAATCCTTGGAAATTCTTGCTAGTTTTCTCTAATTTCTGTCTTAATATTCTCTCATAGGTTTTTGCCCAGTTACAGATTTTTCACTTGAATGACTTCTCCTTTGCTAAATGCTCTTTCAAAACCAATTATTACATAACCTGTCAATTGAATTCTGCATCATCACTCATTTCATCTTCTTGAGATACTTTCTTTGTCTTTCATCAGATTAAATTCTATGAATTTATTCCTCACAATGTCAGCATCCTCTCATCTGCTGGCTTATTGTTCCTTCTAAATCTTTAAATGTTGGAGCATTTCAGAGCTCAGTTCATGGATCTCTAGTCTACTCTACCTGTACTCATTCCTTTTGTTTTACAATTCACTCACACATTGATATCTTTAGTGTGAAACTTTTCCCTAAACTCCAAATTCAAATAAAAATTCAACATCAATTTGCCCACTCCATGCCACTATATGGATGTCTATTGGGTGTCTCAAGAATAATATCTCCTACTTTTCTCATAAACATTTTCCTTTCGTAACACCATACTCATAATGGCAATGCCACTGATTTCTTTCATTTTTATTTAGTATCAGTGATTTAATATTGATTTATAAAATTGTAAGATAATAGAAGTATAATTTCATATCCCTTTCATGATGATATAAAAATATTCCTGGCGAAAAGCACTTTGGTTTCTGGTAGAATGGGGGTACAGAGCCTTCTGGTTTATTTCCCTTATCACTTACCCCTTTGGGAGTATTGACCAAAATTGGGAGTTCTGGCTTTTGTCACATGAGAACATCTTCTTATCTTTTCATGATAGGTATATGCCACTACCACATACAAATTAAATCTTTCTCCACCATAATGGTAATTTCTCAATGCATAAATCTTGATACCACATTTTCTTTCCCTGGTTGTATACCAAACACAATTTGATCTCATATCAATTAGAAACCATGAATTTGATCACTTCCTCCACATTTATTGCTTTCATCTTGGTCTATGAAACTATTACTTCTTATTTGTTCAATTTCAGCAGCTTTTTAACTAGTTTTTCTACCTTTCTTTGATCTTCCTTCCTTATAATTAATTCTTAACACAGCATCCAAAATTATCCTGTTAAAATATAATAGATCGGGATTCCAGAAGATGGCAGAATAAGAAGCTGCTAGTGGCTTGAGCTCAGACCACATCTCCCGGAAACAGTAGGATTTTCTGTCTTTAGTAGGCCAGTCAATAAGGGGTCCTAGTGGTGACAACAAGGAGGTGACTATAACTCAATTTGGGTTAGAAAATAGAGTAAAAAGAAAGGGAAAATATATATATATTTTAAATTATTATTCCCGAAGTGCACACCCTCCCCCGCACCCCCCATAACCAGTCCCTGGGGACCAGAGATCTGCTCCTAGCAGGCTTCCCAGCTGAGCTTCTTTCTTTACCAAGATTCCTGTCCCACCAGAGGGTGTCATTCATTCTAATTCTATTCCCTTCTGAAACCTTTGGCCTTTTTTCTTTCTAAGTAGCCAATCAGCAGCCTCTGCTCAGGGGGCCTGAGGCAATCTGGAGCCATCCAGGCTGAAGACAGGACAGGTTTTTTACTCTGTTCTATTTTATCATCAATACAAGATAAACGCGTACCCCTCTCCCCCTCTCCTTCAGGTTGACCAGAATTGACTCTTAGTGTATTTTCCATTGCTAGGGGACTGGGTGTCTTATTCACTGCTAAAATAACATGTTTTACTCTTCCTACCATCCCTACCCATTCTCTCCCTCCCCACCCACATAGCTAATTAAATAATAATAAATAAATAAATAACTCTTTCCTTTCACTGCTCTTTTATTACTGCTCTTTTCCTTATCTTTTTCTTTTTTTCTCTCTCTCTCATTCTTGTCATCCTTT
Organism: Erinaceus europaeus; assembly: GCF_950295315.1. NCBI lineage: Eukaryota > Metazoa > Chordata > Mammalia > Eulipotyphla > Erinaceidae > Erinaceus > Erinaceus europaeus. The sequence continues at coordinate 82,582,746 of NC_080168.1, read as the reverse complement.
CTTCCTTCCTCCTTCAGCTTTCTGAATCCACTGATACACGTTTGGGAATTATTTTGGGGAAGAAATATGACTCAGAGTGGATTCTCTCTGTGTGTATCTCTGCTCTATTTCCCTTTCTCCTTTAGCTACTCCTAGAATATACAGTGGATAGTAATTTGCATAACTGTCTATTGCTGCTATTCTTGTCTAGTCCTGAGGTTTTTGGTTTTTTTTCCTTTCATAACAATCTGGGACAGGTTTTTTACCCTGCTCTATTTTATTATTAATATTATATAAAGGTGTATCTCTTCCCCCACCTATAGGCTGACCAGAATTAACTCTTAGGGTATCTTTCATTGCTAGAGGACTGGGCATCTTATCTACTATGAGAGGAACTTGTCTCATTACTCCTACCTCCTCTACAGACTCTCCCATTCTCCCTCCTCCTAACTAATAAAATAAAATAAAATAAAAAATAAATTAATTAAAAAACTTTCCTTTCACTCCTCTTTTATTACAGCTGTTTTTCTTATCTCTTTTCATTCTCTCTTGTTTCTCTTTTTTTTTTGTCTTGTCATCCATTTCTTCCTTCCTTCTTCTTTGTCTTTATGAATTCACTGATATTCATTTGTGAATTATATTGGGGAAGAAATCTGACTGAGAGTGGACCCTCTATGTGTGTATCTCTGCTCTACTTCCCTTACTCCTCTGCTACCCCTAGAATATAAAGTGGATATTAGATTTGCATAATTTTCTATTCTTGCATTCTCTTCTTTACTTTCTCTTTCTTCTTCACTTGGACTAGGTTGCTATTTTTTCACAGACTGGAGACATTGTTTGGCTAACTAGTGGTAATTAAAGTGCTTCAATCCTTGCTTCAGTTGCTATTGTAATTTCTGATGTTGGTGATTGCATTTGTCATAAAGGTATTTAGTACAGTGTTGCTTGTACTCAAAACACAACAACTGAGGAACAACAGAACATAAAAATAAGAAACACATAAATCAAAAAAGTGGGTAGATTAAAAACAAATAAAACTGCTACTCCAATGAATGAAGACAAGAGCCCAGAAGAAACTATAAATCAGCCAGAAGTAACCATAGATAATAAAAATATGCAAGCAATAATAAACTTACTAATCACAGAAATGAAAACAACATTGGAGGAAAGGGATGGCAGTATTAGGGAAACAACAGTTGAGACCCCCAAGGAAAATACGGATTATCTTGAGGCAATTAGAGAACTGAAAGCTGAAATAGCTGAACTGAGGAAAGAAGCTGAGGGAAGGGAAAGCAGACTAACAGTAGCAGAAAACAGAATTAGTCAGACAGAGGATGAGTTAGAGAAAACCGAGAAAAAGGTGAAAGAGCTCAAAAAGAGATTGAGAGACACTGAAAACAACAACAAAGACATATGGGATGATCTCAAAAGAAGTAGCGTTCATATCATTGGCCTGCCAGAGGAAGAAAGAGAGGAAAGGGAAGGAAACATTATAGAGGAAATTATAGAAGAAAACTTCCAATACCTGAATAACAGAAAGGACATCAAGATTCAAGAGGCCCAGAGAGTTCCAAAAAGAATCAACCCAGACCTGAAGACACCAAACACATCATAGTCACAATGAGAAGAAGTAAGGATAAAGAAAGGATCCTAAAGGCTGCAAGAGAAAAACAAAAAGTCACATACAGGGGAAAACCCATAAGACTATCAGCAGACTTCTCCACTCAAACTCTAAAAGCCAGAAGAAAATGGCAAGATATCTATCGAGCCCTGAATGAAAAAGGGTTTCAACCAAGGATAATATATCCTGCTAGACTTTCATTCAAACTAGATGGAGGGATCAAAAACCTTCTTAGACAAACAACAGTTAAAGGAGGCAACCATCACCAAACTGGCCCTGAAAGAAGTTCTAAAAGACCTCTTATAAACAAGAACTTCACTATAATACATGCCATATATAGAGCAAATAAAAATTCATTGAACAATGGCACTACAATACATTAAACCCATAATATCAATAAATGCCAGTGGCTTAAACTGACCCATCAAAAGGCACAGAGTGGGGGGATGGATAAGAAAACATAACCCAACCACATGATGCTTGCAAGAATCCCATCTGACACAACAAGATAAAAAAGTGAATACTTAAAGTGACTTAAAGTCTACTTAAATAGACTTAAAGTGAATAGATGGAAAACTATCATACAGGCTAACAGACCACAAAAAAAAGCAGGAACAGCCAATCTCATCTCAGACACAATAGATTTTAAATTAAATAAAGTAATAAAAGATAGGCAAGGACATTACATAATGATTAGAGGATTAATCAGCCAAGGAGACTTAACAATCATTAACATCTATGCAACCAATGAGGAACCATCTAAATACATCAAGCTCCTAATGAAAGAACTACAAAAATACATAAATAGTAATACAATAATAGTGGGAGACTTTAATGCCCCACTATCACACATAGATCAACAAAGCAGAGAATCAACAAAGATACAAGCAAATTAAATGAAGGGATTGACAGAATAGATCTCTTGGACATTTTCAGATCCTTTACCCTCCAAAAACTGGATTATACATTCTTTTCAAATACACATAACACATACTCAAGGATAGACCACATGGTAGGACACAAAGACAGCATCAGTAAATTCAAGAGCATTGAAATCATCCCAAGTATCTTCTCAGACCACAGCGAGTGAAACTAACATTTAACAACAAACAGAAAATTATTGAAAGTCACAGAATTTGGAAAATAAACAACATACTCCTTAAGAACCAGAGAGTCAAAGAGTCACTGAAGCAGGGTCAGAGAGTCACTCAATCAGGAAATTCAAATGTTACTGGAAACAAAAGAAAATGAAGACACAACCCATCAAAATATTTGGGACATAGCTAAAGCAGTATTGAGAGGGAAACTTATAGCCATATAATCACATATTAAACAACAAGAAAAAGCTCAAATAAACGACCTTACTGCACACCTCAAGGACATAGAGGAGGAGGAGGAACAAAGGAACACTAAAGCAACCAAAAGGACAGAAATCACAAATTTAGAGCAGAAGTAAACAACATCAAAAATAAGAGAACCATACAAAAGATCAATGAAGCCAAATGTTGGTTCTTTGAAAGATTAAACAAAATTGACAAACCCCTAGCTAGACTCACCAAACAAAAAAGAGAGAAGACTCAAATTAATAGAATTGTAAACGTCGGAGGAGATATCACAACTGACACCACAGAAATCTAGAAAATCATGCAAAACTTCTTTTTTTATATAATATTTATTTTATTTATTTATTTATTCCCTTTTGTTGCCCTTGTTGTTTTTTATTGTTGTAGTTATTATTGTTGTTGTCATTGTTGGATAGGACAGAGAGAAATGGAGAGAGGAGAGGAAGACAGAGAGGAGGAGAGAAAGACAGATACCTGCAGACCTCCTTCACCGCCTGTGAAGCGACTCCCCTGCAGGTGGGGATCTGGGGTTCAAACCGGGATCCTTATGCTGGTCCTTGTGCTTTGCACCACCTGCGCTTAACCCGCTGTGCTACAGCCTGAATCCCCATGCAAAAATTCTATGAAGAACTATATGCCACCAAGCTAGAGAATCTGGAAGAAAAGGAACAATTCCTAGAAACATATGTCCTTCCAAAACTGAACCAAGAAGAACAACAAAACCTAAATGCACCAATCATGGACAAAGAAATTGAAACTGTTATTAAGAATCTCCCCAACAACAAAAGTCCTGGACCAGATGGCTTCACAAATGAATTCTACAAAACTTACATGAAACAGTACCCATACTTCTTAAGCATTTCCATAAGATTGAAGAAACAGGAATACTCCCTTCCACCTTCTATGAAGCCAACATCACCCTGATACCAAAAGCTGACAGGGACACAACAAAAAAGGAAAACTATAGACCAATATCTCTGATGAAAATAGATGCCAAAATATTAAACGAGATCTTGGCCAACTGGATACAACAGCACATCAACAAGATTTTTCATTACGACCCAGTGGAATTCATCCCAGGAATGCAAGGCTGGTTCAACATCCGTAAGTCAAGCAATGTCATTCACCACATCAGTAAAAGCAAAGCCAAAAACCACATGAGTATCTCAATAGATGCAGAGAAAACCTTTGACATAATCCAAAACCCATTAATGCTCAAAACTCTACAAAAAATGGGAATAGATGGGAAATTCCTGAAGATAATAGAATCCATATATTGCAAACCTTCAGCCAACATCATACTCTGTGGACCGAAGCTGAAAGCATTCCCCCTCAGATCAGGGACTAGACAGGGCTGTCCACTGTCACCATTACTCTTCAACATAGTACTGGAAGTTCTTGCCATAGCAATCAGGCAAGAGAAAGAAATCAAAGGAATACAGATTGGAAGGGAAGAAGTCAGTCTCTCATTATTTGCAGATGATATGATAGTATACAAAGAAAAACCTAAAAAATCCAGCAGAAAACTACTGGAAGTTATTAGGCAATATAGCAAGGTGTCAGGCTATAAAATCAATGTACAAAAATCTGTGGCATTTCTTTATGAAAACACTAAATCTGAAGGAGAAGACATCCAGAAATCACTCCCATTTACTTTTTCAGCAAAATCAATAAAATACCTAGGAATAAAGCTGACAAAAGAAGTAAAAGACTTGTGTACTGAAAACTATGAGTTGCTACACAAGGAAATAGAAACTGATACCAAGAAATGGAAAGATATCCCATGATCATGGATTGGAAAAATAAATATCATCAAAATGAATATTCTCCCCAGAGCCATATACAATTTAATTCAATACCCATCAAAGTTCCACCGAGCTTCTTTAAGAGAATTGAACAAACACTACAAACATTTATCTGGAACCTAAAAACACCTAGAATTGCCAAAACCATCTTGAGGAAAAGAAACAGAAATGGAGGCATTATACTCCCAGATCTCTAACTATATTATAAAGCCATCATCATCAAAACAGCATGGTACTGGAACAAAAATAGGCACACAGACCAGTGGAACAGAATTGAAAGCCCAGAAATAAATCCACACACCTATGGACATCTAATCTTTGATAAGGGGGCCCAAAGCATTAAATGGAAGAAGGAGGCTCTCTTCAATAAATGGTGCTGGGAAAACTGGGTTGTAACATGCAGAAGAATGAAATTGAACCACTTTATCTCACCAGAAACAATATCAACGCAAATGGATCAAAGACCTGGATGTTAGACCAGAAACAATAAAATACTTAGAGGAAAACATTGGTAAAATACTTTCCCACCTACACCTCGAGGACATCTTTGATGAAATAAACCCAATTGTAAGAAAGACTAAAGCAGAGACAAACCAATGGGACTACATCATATTAAAAAGCTTCTGCACAGCCAAAGAAACTATTAAACAAACAAAGAGACCCCTCATAGATTGGGAGAAGATCTTCACATGCCATAATCAGACAAGAAACTAATCACCAAAATATATAAAGAGCTCAGCAAACTTAGCACCAAAAAAGCAAATGATCCCATCCAAAAATGGGCAGAGGATATGAACAAAACATTCACCTCAGAGGAGATCCAAAAGGCTAACAAACATATGAAAAACTGCTCTAGGTCACTGATTGTCAGAGAAATGCAAATTAAGACAACACTGAGATACCACCTCACTCCTGTAAGAATGGCATACATCAAAAAGGACAGCAGCAGCAAATGCTGGAGAGGCTATGGGGACAGAGGAACCCTTTTTCATTGCTGGTGGCAATGTAAATTGGTCCAGCCTCTGTGGACAGAGAGTCTGGAGAACTCTCACAAGGCTAGACATGGACCTTCCATATGATCCAGTAATTCCTCTCCTGGGATTATACCCCAAGGACTCCATAACACCCAACCAAAAAGAGGTGTGTACTCCTATGTTCATAGCAGCACAATTCATAATAGTAAAACCTGGAAGTAACCCAGGTGCCCAACAACAGATGAGTGGCTGAGAAAGCTGTGGTATATATACACAATGGAATACTATACAGCTATCAAGAACAATGAAGCCACCTTCTCTGACCCATCTTGGACAGAACTTGAAGGAATTATGTTAAGTGAGCTAAGTCAGAAATAAAAAGATGAGTATGGAATGATCTCACTCATCAACAGAAGTTGAGTAAGAAGATCTGAAAGGGAAACTAAAAGCAGGATCTGTCTAAATTGAAAGTAGGGCACCAAAGTAAAAACCCTGTGGTGAGGGGTAGACATGCGGGCAGTGGGGGGTGGGGGTGGGTGGATGGGATGGGACACAGTCTTATGGTGGTGGGAATGGTGTTTATGTATACTCCTAGTAAAGTGTAGTCTTATAAATCACTAGTTAATGAATATGAGAGGGGGGAAATTAATTGTATGTCTTGAAGTCTTTAAAACACAGACTGAGTCTTTTTAATATATAGGCTGTGTATTTGATATGCAGACTCTCTCAAAAGCCTAGACCAAGTAGATCAGAAGCAACCAATGGCACAGCTACATACAAGATACTGGGTACTATACAGCAAACCGTAACAAAAGGACTTTTCAGAGTTAACCCAATTACCAAATAATGTGATGATAACATTAACTATCCATTGTCTTTTTGAACCCTAAGACAACAGGAACCTCACATCTCCACTATAGAGCCTATATTTTCCCCAGTCCTGGAACCTTAGGATAGGGCCCACTTTCCCGCATGCCTCTCCCTATCCATATCAAATAATACTGCATCTGCTGATCGCAACCTAATCAATGCAATGAGTGTCACCTCAACATGCTTCAGCTCAGACTGTGTCCAGAGACTTCACGTGTGGAATGACAACCCTTCAGCTTCACTACTCGGGTGAGACCTTTCCTTTCATAGTATTCTCTAATTCCACCCCAGGTGGTTCACTTTCTAACAAAGTCCCAAAACCTAGATATAGACCAGGTTCTGTGAGAGAGAGCATATGTTCACACGTATCCATAAACCAGTGCAAAATATATACCTAAAAGCAAAAGTACACTAGATTTTGCAGTGAGTACCCGACTAGCACTTCCTCTCCACTATTCCAACCATTGGGTCCATGATTGCTCAACTATTTGTTTGGCTTTGTATGTTGTCTCTTTTCAACTACCAGGTTCCAGATGCCATCAGGATGCTGGCCAGGTTTCTCTGGACTGAAGATCCCACCAATGTGTCCTGGAGTTCCGATTCCCCAGAGACCCACTCTACTAGGGAAAGAGAGAGGCAAACTGGGAGTATGGACTGACCAGTCAATGTCCATGTTCAGCCGGGAAGCAATTACAGAAGCCAGACCTTCCACCCTCTGCAACCCACAACAACCCTGGGTCCATGCTTCCAGTGGGATAGAGAATGGGATAGCTATCTGGGGAGGGGATGGGATATGGAGATTGGGTGGTGGGAATTGTGTAGAGTTTTATCCTTTCTACCCTATGGCTTTGTTAATTTATCCTTTCTTAAATAATAAATAAATTTTTAATAATAATAAAGTTACTAGGAAAAAAATATATAATAGATCATATCATTTCTCTACTCAAAAGTTTTCATGACTCTTCATTTCACTTAGAATAAAATTCAATGGTTTACAAGACCTGACACAACTTGACTTCATTTACTGTTACCTAACCTCTTATCATTTATGCTGTCACAAAAGCAACATTTAATTGCTTGCCTGCTCCTCAAATATACCAGGCATGTGTCCACCCTAGAGTCTTTGCATTTGCCTTTTTCTACCTTCATGTTTATTTCTTGGTTCTCCATTCTCTTGAATACACATAGTTGCTTTACCCTTACCAACATTTCATTAAAATTTCAACTGACATTTTTTTCATCTATAACACAAACACACATATATGTATATCCTTATTAATGTTGTTTAGGCCCTGTTTCCCAACTGAACTGTAAATAGCATGCTGGTAGGAATTTTAGTTTATTTTGTTTATCTCTGTATGCTTAGCACCTAGAACTATGCCTGAAACATATAGTAATTAAATATTTTTAAATTGGCTTGCATGGGGGAATGCAGATATTAAAATAAGATGTGAAATTATAGAGGTTTTCTATCATATATCATTGTTCTAAAGTTATTAATGAAATATTTTGGTTTTTGTTTTGTTTAACCAGAACACTGCTTAGTTCTGGTTTATGTAGTTACTGGGGGCTGAAACCTGGGATCTTTGGTGATGCAGACATGGAAAGTCTTTTGCAAAACCACTCTGATATCTCCCCATCCCTAAAACATTTTAAACATAATTAAGAGTTTTAATGATTTAGAGAATTTTTCAATTATTTACATATAGCATGACTTTATACCCAAAACTGTTGAAATGAAGAAGTGTCATTTTAGAACTAGTAAAACATTTCAGCAAAGTATTCAGGTACTCCATAAAAAAAATACAAATAAGGGGCCAAGAAATGACACACCTGGTTAAGTGCATATAGTAAAATTGGAAGGACCTGCACAAAGATCCAGGTTCAAGCCCCTACATGCTGGTGTCTGCTTCACAAGTGGAGGTGTCCACCTTTCTCTCCCTTTCTATCTCTCTCTTCCCTCTCAATTTCTCTCTGCTCTATCCAATAAAGCTGAAAAAAAATGGCTGCCAGGAGCAGTGGATTTGTAGTGTGGACACCGAGCCCCAAAGATAACTCTCAATGTTAACTAAGTAACTAAGTAAATAAGTAAATAAATAAGTATAAATAAATATTCCATACACAGTGTATCTTAACAAACTCATGTGTTGGAACCTTAACCTTCATCCAGTACATCAGAATGTAACAATGTAACTGCATCTGGAAATAAGTTTTTAAAGAGATGGCTAAGGGAGTCCAGGAGCTATCATAATAGTTATACAAAAAAAAAAAAACACCACTTTCATACATGAGCTCCAAGGTTTCAGGTTTAATCTATAAGTGTGTTCTACCCCCTGCCCCATATCCACCCCACCCCCAAAAAGTGACTAAGGCAAAATGAGACTGTTAGTGTGGCCCTAGATTCAATATAACTAGAGTCCTGTTAGAAGTAGAATTTGACCACAAGAAGAGATTGTAGATATGTAATCCCACAGGAAAAAAAAAATGTGAGAGCACAGCAATAAAGACAGATATATGGGAGTGGGGTGTTAGCAGCGGGTTAAGCGCAGCTGGCGCAAAGCACAAGGATCAGCGCAAGGATCCAGGTTCGAACCCCCGGCTCCCCACCTGCAGGGGCATCGCTTCACAAGCCGTGAAGCAGGTCTGCAGGTGTCTATCTTTCACTCCCGCTCTCTGTCTTCCCCTCCTCTTTCCATTTCTCTCTGTCCTATCCAACAATGACTACAACAATGAAGCAAGGGCAACAAAAGGGAATAAGTGGGCCAGGTGATGGCGCACCTGGTTGAGCGTACATGTTACAGTGCACAAGGTCCCATGTTTAAGCCCCTGGTTCCCACCTGCAGGGGGAAAGCAGTGCTGCAGATGTTTCTCTGTCTCTCTCCCTCTCTATCACCCCCTTCCCTCTCAATTCCTGACTGTCTCCATCCAACAAATAAAGATTAAAAGAAGAACAAAAACCAAAAGGGAATAAATAAATATATTTTTTAAAAAGACATATATATATGGAGGGAGAGGGGGAGAGAGAGAGAGAGAGAGACCCATCTGTCAGCCAAAGTGTGAAGCCTTTAGAGAAAACAAATACATGGATACCACACCTGGATTTTAAACTGTCAGCTTCCACAATTGTTAGGAATATATTTGTGGTGCTTAATCTATCCAGTCTGTGACATTTTGTTATGGCATTCCTAGTAAATGAATGACCACATCCAGAAAAAAATCAGAGTACAAAAGTGGGAGAGGCTGGGAGATAGCCTACTCAGTGGAACTTGCATACTACCATATATGAGGACCCAAGTTTGAATCCCCCATGTTTGGGGGAAGCTTAATTTGCAGTGGCACAGTGCAATGGTGTCTGCCCTTCCCTCTTTGTTTCTGTTTCTAATCCTCTAACTAATAAACTATACTAAACTAAAATAAAATGAGTCTGCTGGGAGCACTGAAATTATGTAGGCATGGAGCCCCAGCAATAACCCTCATGGCCCAAAACATTTACAATACAATAAAATACAAAACAAGAAATAATTTCATTCTCCTAAATCACACAGCAATGAAATACATAGAAATAATTCTAAGTGTGCTGAATCTTCAGGTAAGGATTTACTTAGAACTTCCTCTAATATATAGTGTATAAAAATAACTTCCAAATGGGCTACAATGCTTAATGTAGAAATGGCACCATAAATTTGATATGCATGTGTCTCTACTGCACAAATAGAAAAGTAAAAATTGATTCACTCAAGCAGATTAAAATTCTTATATGTCAAAAATATCAATAATATATAATTAATTGGCCAATAGACCAGAAAAAATTTTAAGATTGTCTCTGAAAGATAATATATAAGTAATCTTAACATACTATGATTATAGTAAGTCAAATATTCATAGAAACACTCTTAAATCTCCTCTCTCTCTACCTCTCCTTCTCCCTCTCCCCACCTCTGGCTAGCATACCTGTGGGTAGTTTGTATTAACTTCTTGGACAAATTGATGGTAGCTTTTTGCCCATAAAAGATCCTATCCCAATGGTGTTTGTTTTTCTGTCAGTAACATTTTGTATCAAATCCTGGATCATGATCTAAGTATTCCAGGGCCAACAAACATAAGCATAGATTGAATAGTAACCTCAAACATAGGAATCATATTAACAATACATGAGTAACTAGGGTATGGTTGCCCTAATGTGTAGTTGATCTCTTTCTGAAATTATGCACTGACTCTAGACCAATCCAGTTACATAAGCTAATCCTCTTAAGCAACAAATTTCTTAACCTATTTTTTAGCAGGAATGGAGGGACTCACATTTCATGGGAGATGAAATTGTTCTGAAACAATAATATTCATATATTCAACTTCATTTTGTTTCCCATTCATTTTTCTCCCTCCTAACTACTTGGAGCTCAAGCAACCTGTGTTATGACTTAGCATATGAAACAAAACAGCCACAACTTATCAATTTTTTTCTCCATCATTACTCAGTGTTTAAGAAAACTCAATTTTATCTTATATTTCCTATGAACGTTCAGATATGTCACCTCTTGAAATTAGTTATCTGTCTGTATAGATGTTCTGTTTCTTCTACAGTTGGGTTTCTCATACTGCATGCCAACTAACCCAACGCACCCTATAACAGGCTATTAATGTTACTCATTTCTTCTGACTACATTCCCTGCTGAGAATGCAGCAACTCAAAATACAAAAGGAAAATAGCAATAGTAATTTAGAGAGAAATGGATAGATGAAATTAATATTATTTTGTGATACAGCCCATGAATAGGACTTTAGGGCTTAATTAGCATTTGGTGAGCATAATTGTGATACTGCTGATGTCAGGCTGATGTCAGGACTGAATTTAAGTGCACGCCAGGTGGAAGTTTGTCTCTGTTTCTGCATTCCACTCTCCTGGCACCCTGCTTTCCTATGTGCTCAAGGTGCCTGCCAGAGCTTCTCCCAAGAACTGAACATGTGTAGCAGAACTTTGATAAACTTAGCTTACAAGACTTGCCTCTACAGTCATAATGAGTAACCTATACAGTTGCCCCATCTTTATCATAGTTAATCAATTGCACACTCTAACTCAGTAAGTAGATTTCCACGAAGTAGGATTCCTTTTTTACAAATTGAATGTCTTTGTAGTTGGAGCACGGAAAATCTGTTTATGACCTTCTAAATATAGTTTTTAACATTATTAGAGCCCTATAGACATGAAATAACACCCTTTTAGCTTTGCTTCCTTGTTAAAAGAGACAGTAATCATTGCACAGATGTTCTTTTCATCTTTACGGATGGAGCAACAGTAGATTCATTTAAGTCATAATGACAGGCAACCTCCACAATTTTCTTGCCATCTTGATCATATCCAAGAGTTTCACCTTTGCCTGGATGGTAAACATCTTCTTCCAGTGCTTAGTTTCATCATCAGAAGGCTTAGAAGAAGCAGCACCCCAGAGCTCTTACCCACTAGGTAAAGAGAGAGACAGGCTGGGAGTATGGATTGACCTGTCAATGTCCATGTTCAGCGGGGAAGCAATTACAGATGCCAGACCTTCCACCTTCTGCATCCCACAATGATTGTGGGTCCATACTCCCAAAGGGTTAAAGAATAGGAAAGCTATCAGGTGAGAGGAAGGGATACAGAGTTCTGGTGGTGGGAATTGTGCAAAGCTGTACCCCTCATATCCTATGGTTTTGTCAATGTTTCCTTTTTTAAAATTAAAAATTAAAAAAATAAAAGAAGAAACAGCACATTAAGGAGTCATTGTGGGGCTTAAAGTTTCTCAGAAATCACAAACACTTCCAAGAGCAAAGATGCTTCTGATGCTTAGCAATGCAGAAGCGCATAAGAGCGAAACATGCTCTGATTTCTAACACTCACAAGGAGTGGTCTAGCACATGCCCCTGGCATTGAAGGATTTGTGGGGGGTAGTCGAATACATAGTCCATGCACACAGTAATTCTAATTTTCATTGTAATACAGGGGTGTTTAACTGACACGGACAACTGTGCATATACTGTGTCATTTTTATTGTCTCGGTCAACTTTTTAATGAATATATTTGAAAAAAACTGAGGTAGAGTGAAGTCGCAAAAGTGCAAAGGGACAACTGAGCTCTGCTGATAATTCCTATCTTGCTATACTCAAATATACGCTCAATGTTTTGTTTTGTTTTGTTTTTTCTGTATTCTGTTGAACTCAGTCTCATCTCTTTCCAAAAAAATAATAAATAAAATCTCTAGTTATAATCAAGTCTCCTCAATCTAGTTTGCACAAATAAAATAAGCCTTCAATGACTGCCTGCTGCTCCCCACAGAAAACAAGTCACTAGTCAGCATGATACTGAATGTTATCAAGAATACTCTCAAACCCATCTCAAAGCTTCTCCTCCAATTTCTACTCTTTGGCCGTGGGAACTCACATCTGATTTTATTTGTGGGATAGGAATTTTTTTTTCTTTTTTCTTTCTTTTTTGCCTCCAGGGTTATTACTGGGGCTTGGTGCCTACACTACTACACTGCTCCTCAATGGCCATTGTCCCCTTTTTTTTCTTCCTTTCTTTCTCCCTTTCTTCCTTTCTTTCTCCCTTTCTTTCTTTCTCCCTTTCTTTCTTTCTTTCTTTCTTTCTTTCTTTCTCTCTTCTCTATTTTATTGGCTATGAAAAAGAGAAACTGAGAGGGGAAGATAAAGAGGGAGAAAGTTGGGAGTTGAGCTGCAGCACAGCAAGTTAAGCACAGGTGGCACCTGTCTCTTTGCCCCCCCCCCACATTGACCAAAATTAACTCTTAGTGTATTTTCCATTGCTAGGTGACTGTGTGTCTTCTTCATTGTGAGAGGAACTTGTTTCACTCTTCATGCTTCCTCTATCCACTCTCCCCCTTTTCCCTCCTCCTAGCTAAATAAATAAATAAATAAACTCACCTTTCACTGGTCTTTTTAATTTTTTTCTTTTCTCTTTTCTTTTCTCTCTCTTTTTTTCTGTCTTCCTTTCTTACTTCCTTTCCTCTGCTTACTGAATTCACTGATACTCGTTTGCGAATTATTTTGGGGAAGAAATCTGACTTAGAGTGGGCTCTCTTTGTGTGTGTCTCTGCTCTACTTCCCTTTCTCCCCTTTTACCACTAGATTTAGAAGTGGACAGTAGATTTTCATAATAGTCTATTCTTATTATCCCTTTTTTTCTATCTCTTACTTTTTCATTTGGATATGGTTGCTATTTTTTCTTGGAGTAGAGACATTGTTTGGCTAACTGGTATTGGTTAAACTGCTTCAATCCTTGCTTCAGATACTATTGTAATTTCTGAGGGTGGTGATTGCATTTGTCATAACGATATTTAATACAGCATGGCTTGTACTCAAAACACAAAACTGAGGAACAACAGAACATACAAATAAAAAATTTCTGTGGAGAGCAGTCCGGAGAACTCTCACAATGCTAGACATGGACCTTCCATATGACCCAGTAATTCCTCTCATGGGGATATACCCCAAGGACTCCATAACAGCCAACCAAAAAGATGTGTGTACTCCTATGTTCATAGCAGCACAATTCATAATAGCTAAAACCTGGAAGCAACCCAGGAGCCCAACAACAGATGAGTGGCTGAGAAAGATGTGGTATATATACACAATGGAATACTATGCAGCTACTAAGAACAATGAACTAAACTTCTCTGACCCATCTTGGTCAGAGCTAGAAGGAATTATGTTAAGTGAGCTAAGTCATAAAGATAAAGATGAGTATGGGATGATCCCACTCATCAACAGAAGTTGAGAAAGAAGATCAGAAAGTGAAACTAAAAGCAGGATCTTACTAAATTGAAAGTAGGGCAACAAAGTAAAAACCCTGTGATGAGGGGGAGGGTGGATATGCGGCTTCATGGGTCAGTGGTGGGGTGATAGGGGTGCGGGGGTGGGTGGGATGGGACACAATCTTTTGGTGATGGGAATGGTGTTTATGTACACACATATTGAATTGTAGTCATATAAATCACTAATTAATACGAGAGGGGGCGAATTGTATGGCTAAAAAAGGGACTTTTCAATGTTAACCCAATTACCAAATAATGTGATGATAACAATAACTGTCCATTGTCTTCATGAACATTAGACAGCAGGAAACTCACATTTCTACTATAGACCCTAAACTTCCCCCAGTCCTGGGACCCTAGCGTAGGGCCCACTTTCCTGTATGCTTCTCCCAATTCTTATCAAATAATATTGCATAGGCTGATCGCAACCTAATCAACGCAACAAGTGCCACCCCAGCATGCTTCACTTCAGACTGTGTCCAGAGACTTCAGGTGTAGAATTACAACCCTTCAGCTTCATCACTTGGGTGAGACCTTTCCTTTCATAGTATTCTCTAATTCCATCCCAGGTGGTTCACTTTCTAACAAAGTCCCAAAACCTAGATATAGACCAGGTTCCAGGAGATAGAGCCAATGTTCACACATATCCTTAAACAAACTAGGGCAAATATATCCCTGAAAGCAGTAGTACACTAGAGTTTGCAGTGAACCACCCAACACTTTATCTCCATTATTCCAACCTTTGAGTCCATGATTCTTCAACAATTTGTTTGGCTTTGTATGTTAACTCTTTTCGGCAACCAGGTTCCAGATGCCATCAGGATGCTGGACAGGATTCCCTGGACTGAAGACCCCACCAATGTGTCCTGGAGCTCCGCTTCCCCAGAGACACACCCTATTAGGGAAAAAGAGAGGCATACTAGGAGTATGGATCGACCAGTCAACACCCATGTTCAGCGGGGAAGCAATTATAGAAGCCAGATTTTCCACCTTTTGCAACCCACAATGACCCTGTGTTCATGCTCCCAGAGGGATAGAGAATTGGAAAGCTATTAGGGAGGGGATGAGATATGGAGATTGGGTGGCAGGAACTGTGTGGATTTGTAATCCCCCATCCTATGATTTTGTTAATTTCTCCTTTCTTAAATAAAAAAAACATTAATAAAGAATGCTTAGATCAAGACCAAATAAAACTGCTACTACAATGAATGAAGACAAGACTAACCATAGATAAGAAAATTATGCAAGCATAATAAATTTATTAATCACAGAAATGAAAATAACTCTGGAGGAAAGGACTAGCAGTATTAGAGAAACAACAGAAAAAACCCTCAAAGAAAATACTATTTTGAGGTAATAAGAGAACTGAAAGCAGAAATAGCTGAACTGCAGTAAGAAGCTGAGGGAAGGAAAAGCAGACTAAAAAAAGCAGAAAACAGAATTATCCAGAGAGAGAATGAGCTAGAGAAACCTAAAAAAGATGTGAAAGAGCTCAAAAAGAGATTGAGAGACACTGAAAACAACAACAAAGACATATGGGATGATCTCAAAAGAAGTAACATTCATATAATTGGCCTGCCAGAGGAAGAAAGAGAGGAAAGGGAAGGAAACATTATAGAGGAAATTATAGAAGAAAACTTCCCATACCTGAATAACAGAAAGGACATTAAGATTCAAGAGGCCCAGAGAGTTCCAAATAGAATCAACCCAGACCTGAAGACACCAAGACACATCAAAGTCACAATGAGAAGAAGTAAGGATAAAGAAAGGATCCTAAAGGCTGCAAGAGAAAAACAAAAAGTCACATACAGGGGAAAACCCACATAAGACTATCAGTAGACTTCTCCACTCAAACTCTGAAAGCCAGAAGAGAATGGCAATGTATTTATCGAGCCCTGAATGAAAAAGGGTTTCAACCAAGGATAATATATCCTGCTAGACTTTCATTCAGACTAGATGGAGGGATCAAAATCTTCTCATACAGGTAAAAGTTAAAGGAGGCGACCAACATCAAGCCTGCCCTGAAAGAGGTTCTAAAAGACATCTTATAAACAAGAACATCACTATAATACTTGCCATGTATCAGAGAAAATAAAAAATTGTTGAATAATGGCACTAAAATACATTAAATCCATAATATCAGTAAATGTCAATGGCTTAAATTCACCCATCAAAAGGCACAGAGTGGGAGCATGGATCAGAATACATAATCCAACCTTATGCTACTTGCAAGAATCCCATCTAACTCAACGAGATAAACACAGACTTAAAGTGAAAGGATGGAAAACTATCATACAGGCTAACAGACCATAAAAAAGGCAGGAACAGCCATTATCATCTCATACACAATAGATTTTAAATTAAATAAAGTAATAAAATATAAGCAAGGACATTACATAATAATTAGGGGATCAATCAGCCAAGAAGACTTAACAATTATAACATCTATGTACCCCATGAGGGACCATCTAAATACATCAAACATCTACAGAAAGAACTACAAAAATATATCAATAGTAATACAATAATTGTGGGAGACTTTAACACCCCACTCTCACACTTAGACAGATCAATAAATCAGAGAATCAACAAAGAAACAAAAGAATTAAACAAAGAGATGGAAAGACTAAACCTCCTGGACATTTTCAGAGTTCTTCACCCCCAAAACCTGGAATACACATTCTTTTCAAAACACATAAAACATCCCAAGTATCTTCTCAGACCACAGTGGAGTAAAGCTAACATCCAACAGCAAACAGAAAATTAGTAAAAGACACGAAATTTGGAAACTAAACAACATACTGACTAAGAAACACTGGGTCAGAGAGACTCTCAAGCAAGTAATTCAAATGTTCCTGGAAACAAATGAAAATGAAGACACAAGTTATCAAAATATTTGGGACACAGCTAAAGTAGTATTTAGAGGGAAACTCATAGCTACCAATCACATATTAAAGAACAAGAAAAAGCTCAAATAAACAACATTACTGCACACCTTAAGGACTTAGAGGAAGAGGAACAAAAGAACACTAAAGCAACCAGAAGGACAGAAATCACTAAAAATAGAGCAAAAATAAACAACATCAAAAATAAGACAACCATACAAAAGATCAATGAAGCCAAATGTTGGTTTTTTTAAAAACTAAAAAAGATTGATAAACCGCTAACCACAGTAACTAAACAAAAAAGGGAGAAGACTCTAAACTCTAATTAATAGAATCATCAATGATAGAGGAGATATCACAACTGACACCACAGAAATCCAGAAAATTATGTGAAACTTCTATGAAGAACTATGCAACACCAAGCTAGAAAATCTGAGAGAAATGGAAGAATTCCTAGAAACAATGCCCTTCCAAAACAGAACCAAGGAGAACTACAAAACCTAAATACACCAATCACAGACAAAGAAATCTAAACAGTTATGAAGAATCCCCCCAACAACAAAAGTCCTGGACCAGATGGATTCACAGACGAATTCTACAAATTCTTCAGGAAACAGTTAATACCCATACTTCTAAAGCATTTCCATAGGATCAAAGAAACAGGAACACTCTCTTCCACCTTCTATGAAGCCAACATCACTCTGCTACCAAAAGAAGATAGGGTCACAGAAAAAAACGGAAAACTACAGACCAATATCTCTGATGAACATAGAATCCAAAATATTAAACAAGATCTTGGCCAGCTGGATACAGCAGCACATCAAAAAGATTGTTCATCATGACCCAGTGGGATTCATCCCAGGAATGCATGCTCAAAACTCTACAAAAATGGGAATAGATGGGAAATTCCTCAAGATAATGGAATCCATATATAGCAAACCTACAGCCAACATCATACTCAGCGGACAGAAGCTGAAAGCATTCCCCTCAGATCTGGAACTAGATAGGACTGTCCTCTATCACCATTACTCTTCAACATAGTATTGGAAGTTCTTGCCATAGCAATCAGGCAAGAGAAAGAAATCAAAGGAATACAGATAGGAAGGGAAGAAGTCAAGCTCTCACTATTTGCAGATGATATGGTAGTATACATAGAAAAACCT
This sequence comes from Erinaceus europaeus, assembly GCF_950295315.1. NCBI lineage: Eukaryota > Metazoa > Chordata > Mammalia > Eulipotyphla > Erinaceidae > Erinaceus > Erinaceus europaeus. The sequence continues at coordinate 82,564,304 of NC_080168.1, read as the reverse complement.
AAAGAATCTAGCAGAAAATCACTGGAAGTTATTAGGCAATATAGCAAGGTGTCAGGCTACAAAATCAATGTACAAAACTCAGTGGCATTTCTTTATGCAAACACTAAAACTGAAGAAGACATCCAGAAATCACTCCCATTCACTGTTGCAGAAAAACAATAAAATGCCTAGGAATAAAGCTTCCCAACAAAGTGAAAGACCTGTATACTGAAAACTATGAGTCACTATTCAAGGAAATAGAAAATAATACCAATAAATTGAAAGACATCGCATGCTCAAGGATAAATATAATCAAAATGAATATTCTCCCCAAAGCCATATACATGTTTAATGTGATACCCATCGAAGTTACACCAAGCTTCATTAAGAGAATAGAACAAAAACTATAATCATTTATTGGAACCACAAAACACCTAGAATTGCCAAAACCATCTTGAGGAAAAGAAACAGAAATGGAGGCATCATACTCTCAGACCTCAAACTATATTATAAGGCTCTCATCATCAAAACAGCCTGGCACTGGAACAAGAATAGGCACATAGACCAGTGGAATAGAATTGAAAGCTCAGTACTAAAACCCCACACCTATAGACATCTATTCTTTGATAAGAGGGCACAAAGTATTAAATGGAAGAAGGAGGCTCTCTTCAATAAATGGTGCTGGGATAACTGGGTTGTAACATGCAGAAGAATGAAATTGAACCACCTTATCTCACTAGAAACAAAAATCTACTCCAAATGGATCAAGTACCTGGATGGTCTACCAGAAACTATCAAATATTTAGAGGAAAACATTGGAGGAACACTTTCCCACCTAATCCTAAAGGGCATCTTTGATGAAACAAACCCAGTTGCAAGAAAGACTAAAGCAGAAACAAACCAATGGAACTACATCAAATTGAAAAGCTTCTGAACAGCCAAAGAAACTATCACACAAAGACACCCCTCACAGAATGGGAGTAGATCTTCGCATTCCACACATCAGATAAGAGACTAATCACCAAAATATACAAAGAGCTCAGCAAGCTTAGCACCAAAAAAGCAAATGATCCCATCCAAAAATGGGCAGAGGATACGAACAGACATTCACTTCAGAGGAGATCCAAAATGCTAACAAACATATGAAAAACTGTTCCAGGTCGCTGATTGTCAGAGAAATGCAAATAAAGAAAACACTGAGATACCACCTCACCCCTGTGAGAATGCCATACATCAAAAAGGACAGCAGCAACAAATGCTGGAGAGGCTGTGGGGACAGAGGAACCCTTCTGCACTGCTGGTGGGAATGTAAATTGGTCCAGCCTCTGTTGGAGCAGTCTGGAGAACTCTCACAAGGCTAGACATGGACCTTGGATCTTGGATAGTGCTAGAAGGAATTATGTTAAGTGAGCTAATGTTGTTGTGTGCGGGCCGTGGAGAAGAGAGAGAGGGGGTCCGGAGCGAAGAGGAAACACAAATCTTTATTTGCGCTGGCATCTCAGAGTTGGGTGCTAGAGAGGCAGGTTGGGCCATGTGGAGGCAGCGAAAATGGCCGCCTCACGCAGTAACCTTTCCTGTGTCTGAACACCGGAGTGAAGCTCTGGCAAGAGAGCGAAATTCGGAAGAAGGGATTTTATAGGAGCAGCTTTCGTGAGAATGGGAAGGGGGAGGAGTAACCATAGCACTCCAGGATAGGATAATAACTCTCGTGAGAATGGGGGGGGGAGGAGAAACCAAAGCTCTCCAAATATCGCGGGGATATAGACAGTGCCATGAAAGGCACAACATGCCTGAACAGGCACTCCGAGAATGTCCCAACTCTTGCGGGAACTAGCAGTACCCTAGGGGACAACATAGCAGATGTGACTGCATTGGCACAATTTCCCAGCATCTCCCCCTTTCCTTTTATCTAATGCCCAGGGCAACAGTGTGTAAGTCTATGAACTACTCAGGGTCAGTCTATGAAAAACCAGCAACATGAAGGGAAGGAAGCTGCTGTAAAATTGTCTAAAGTCTAAGGGAAGCAGTCAGTGGATGTGATGTCCAGGGAAACAGCCATTTGTTTTTGGGGTAGTAAAGGATGTCCGTGGCATGGGTGATGTTATTAAGGGAAACATCTTTAAATTGTTGGCTGACAAAGGCAGGCCTATGGTGGCAAGACAAGATACACCAGTTAAGTGTACAAGAATATGTGAATGTTGTTAATTCACATAGGTTGGATACGGAGGAACTTCTTACAGTTTCATACCTTACCATATGAACAGATGATTCCTCATATGAAGGCTTGATAGCTGTAATCACTTACTTGTGAAATACAATAAAACTTGTAACAAGGTAGAGGTTTACTATAATTGACTTTGGACTATAAACAGACTCAGGTTACTTAGAGAGTTAACACAGGTTAGTGACAATGGTTTTAACATTTAGAGTACTCTGAGCAGATGGGTCACACAAAAATTTTTGGTCATTCAACACACTCACTCACAAAACACAACTGGCCAGTCATAACATAAGACATTCAGGGAAGGGGTAGGAGAGAGGGCTCTGTGAGCCAACTTTTGTAGGTTCTGCCATGTCATATTATGGATCCTGGGATGTATCCTGTGGCTAGTCCTCTTGTATTTCTTGTTCTTCAGGGATAACAGTGCCATCATGAGGGTATTGTCGGACATGGCGGGGAGGAACCCAGACAGGTTTAGAGCAATTATGTGGGAAAATGCATGCAAAACCTCTTCCCATGGTCAATAGATGGTCAGGCCCTTTCCAAATTTTATCAAGTGGGTCTTTCCATTTGACCTTAATAGATGGGAGAGTAGATGGTGTTTGCCAGTGAAGAATAATAGGAGGTAAGTCTGAGTTGTTGTAAATATTAAAGAAATTTAACGTAGTTAAGGTTTTTGCTAGCTGGATATTGGGGGGGGGTTACATTCCTCCTTTATCTTTATTTAATTGAGCCTTAAGAGTTTGATGGGCCCTCTCGACAATGCCTTGTCCCTGTGGGTTATAGGGAATGCCTATGGTATGAGTAATGTTCCAGAGGGAACAAAAATCTTTAAATTGTTTGCTGGTAAACACAGGTCCATTGTCAGTTTGCAGTTGAAGAGGTAAGCCCATCACAGCAAAACAGGAGAGCATATGGCTTATAAGATTTTTAGAGCTTTCTCCTGTCTGAGCTGTCACCTACATAAATTTAGAAAAGGTATCAATTGAGACAAACACATATTTTTGTTTGCCAAAGTTTGGTATGTGGGTGACATCAATTTGCCAAATTGCATTAGCTTTTAAGACTCAGGGGTTAACACCAAGTGTCTGAATAGCAGGTGTTTTTATGAGACTTGCACAGGAAGAGCATGTAGCTAGGATATGTTTTAACTGTGGTAAAGGAACATCAGGAAATCAAGCTTGAAGGCCTTTAAGATTAACATGGATTAGAGAATGGAAATCAGCAGGATCAGAGACAGAGACTAAGAGAGCTCCTGTGGAGGCACGGCAGTCAGCTGCAGCATTCCCTTTGGACAGGGAACCAGGAGGAGGGCTATGGGAACGAATGTGCTGAATATATAGTGGTTGGGTTTGAGAAGAGAGCATAGAGGTGATTTGAATCAAGAGAGGGGAAAGTGGGTTGTCATCAATTTTCACATAAGAACGAGCAAGCCATGGAAGTAAGTTAACAGTATACACACTGTCAGAAAAAAGGTTGAAGGATTCTGGTACAGCTTTTAATGCAAGGAAAACAGCACAAAGTTCTTTGTACTGAGGGGAGTTCTCAGGAAGATCAGTAAAGAGAGGTTTAGGGGGTTGTTTGTCTGGGTAATATATGAGGGCAGCAGCTCCCTTTTTCCCACCATCAGTGAAGACTGTAGGAACAGAAGGAATGGGATCTCGAGAGAAAAGTTTACGTGCTAGTAGAGGCAAAAGAGGTAAAGAAGCTATCAATTTATTAGAAGGAAAATGGTTATCTATTTGTCCTGGAAACCCCATGAAGCTTATGGCAAAGCAGGAATGATGGCATATGAGCCACTCTGTATCTGTGAGAGAAAAGGGAAGAATAATTAAATCCGGTTCTTTCCGTAAGACCTGCATAGACCTATTTCTTCCTTGGCGAACCATGAATGCTAATGCGTCTATCTCAGTGAGGAGTCTTGGAGCTCCTTCTCCTGGTGTGTGAAGCCACTCAAGAACCCCTTGGTCTTGACACAATGCCCCTACTACTGTGGGGGTGGAGTTGAAGATTAGAAGGTTTACCAGAGAGGAGGGGGAGAATCGAACAAGGTGCATGTCCTGGAGGGCCTGGTTAACCCTTTCCAGTGCTGAGGAGGCCTCGGGAGTTAACTTACGTTTTGAGGAGGGCTGTTTGTTTCCTTTTAACAGGTCAAACAGTGGTTGGAGGCAGCTTGTAGGCAGATAGAGATACTGCCTAAGCCATTTTAAATTTCCTAGAAAACTTTGTAAAGAAGCAAGAGTAAGGTTAGAAGGAAAAGTGACATTAGGTTTTAAGGGACGAATTTGTGTTAAAGAAATCTTTGAACCTAACAAAGATATTGGAGGAATTAGCTGTATCTACTCAGAAGCCACATTAAGGCCGCTTTTCTTTAATGCAGGAATGAGAAAATCATGTAAGACATAGAGATCTATATCTGATTTTCCCCATATTAATACATCATCCATGTAATGAAAAACATTAAGGCTCTATGGATATATATGGAAAAAGGGCAGATTTAACAGCCTATTGACAAATTGTAGGACTATTGGCCATGCCCTGGGGCAGCACCACCCATTCAAATCTGTCAGCAGGGCTGGCGTTATTAATAGAAGGAACAGAGAAGGCAAAACGTTTACAATCTTGCGGATGCAAGGGAATAGAGAAAAAACAATCTTGTATATCAATAGCCATGATTGGAATTTCCGTGGGAATTGCAGAAGCAAGAGGAAAACCCCTTTGGGGGGAGCCCCAGACCTGCATGGTTTTATTTACTGTCATATGCTTTACATTGGTTTGTTCTAGCCCTCCCCCGCCAAGAGAATTGGATCAGTCCTATTAATTTCGCGGGCCTGCTTGGCCCCACCCCAAGGAACCCCGGAAGAGGGTTCCTGAGTTCGAGAGTGCCAGAGTTCCTGAGTTCCTGAGTTCGAGAGTTTCAGGGTTACAGAGTAAGAGAGAGTTCCAGTGTGCCAGAGTTTCAGAGGGCTCTCAAGTACGAGAGTTCCAGAGTGCCAGAGTTGGAGAGTTCCTGAGTTCCAGAGTAAGAGAGAGAGTGCTTGCGCCGCCGCAAAGAGACAGCAGAGTTCTGTTTGGTGATTAGTTTGTCTTAGTTTGTGAATCGTTGTTCCTGAATAAAGAAATACAGCTTCCCTGCCCAGCCGTTGTCTCCACGTCTCTGTTACCCGCCCGTGAAGCAAGCCAGCCCGGCAAGAGCCTATGAATTTTAACAACAATTTACCACACAGAGATCTTGAAGGAGGCGCCATTTTCCCGAGTGCTTTTTAATCACAAAGACAGGAGTATTCCATGGGCTTCGAGAATGAGGAATGTGTCCCAAGGACAACTGCTCTAGGATGAGCTCTTTTAAAATTTCTAGTTTATCCCTAGGTAACGGCCACTGTTCCACCCAGACAGGCTCATTAGAAAGCCAGCTTAAGTGGGGTGTTTGGCTACGAACAGTGGCATTTAGTATTGGGGGTGCTGATTAGATCTGGTCTCACGGGAGCGGGTGTTATGCTCTGCAGAGGCATCTGTGGATATCCTAACATCAAGACATTCTAGAAGATCCCTGCCCAATAGGTTGGTGCTAATATCAGCTACCAATGGGTGGAAGTGTCCAGTAGAACCTTCCGGGTCTTCCCACATGAGCGAATCTCGTGTGAGAAACGATTGGGTTACCCCTCCAACGCCATGTATATGAGGTCCCGGGAGGAGTTCCCAACTTTGGGGAACCTCTGCTTGCCTTAAAATCGTCTTTTCTTCCCCCGTGTCAATCAAAAATTTAAAAGGAATATTGTCAATCTTTACTGTCATAGTAGGGTGACTGCATTCTAAAACAGGGGTGGTCCACAAAATCTCAGGCCCCGAATTTGTACCATTCAGGGGCGTACCATCTTTATGAAATTTGGACCAACAATCTCTCTTCCAGTGAAACCCTTTACGGTTTCTGGGACACACCGTACGTGGCTTCTGCCTAACTGAAAGCGGGGTTGCCCTGACTGGAGGTGTGGTCGCAGCTTATCAGGACATTGGTTACACCAATGTCCTTGGCGACTGCACTGAAAGCAGGCCCCGTTTTGATTACGTGGGGTAATTGCATAAACCTGTGTCATAGCAGGTGCCCCATAATTGCCTGATGTAAGTTCCTGTGTCGCTAAAATCCAATTATCTGGGTGTAGGTGTTTAAGACTAAGGCATGGCTGATGGAATTGTGGTATCATGCCATCCCAGATAATAGAACACAGGAGGAAAGAGAGGATTTCAGGATTATAAACCTTTCTCTCTTAGGTTTGCCTCACCCTTGAGATGAAATTTGCTAAGGTTTCATCAGTGTTTTGGTGAAAAGAGTTAATAGGGACTGAGGAATCTACATTGGTTGGGGTCACCCTTTCCCATGCTTGTGTTACACAGATGTGTACCTGTTCAAAATAACCAGTTGGAAACTTAGCTTCTGCCTTCTGACTTCCAGATTCAAATGCTCCTGCTCCAAACAAAGCATCAAAATTTCATTCTACCTGTTTATTACTATTTTCCTGCAATTTTTTAGAGCATTCATCACAGAAGCATGCCTTCCATTGTAGGTAGAAGGGGTCTGGGAGTGCAGCACAAGCCAGGTCTTTACAGTCCTGGGGGGTGTTAAGGTACTGGTAAAAACTCCTTAAAATGGACTTGGTCCATGGAGCATAAATTCCGTCCTCCTTCACGGCTTGTCTGAGTTCACTGAGCTCGTTAGAGGAGTATGGATGCCACACCATACTAGTCTAGTTGGGGCCACATTTACCGGGAAGGTGTGGATTTGGATCGATGACACTGGGGAGAGATCTACGGAAGTGGAAGGTGCTGTAGTGGCAGGGGAAACTGAACACTTATCTACGGGGATGGAGCTCTTGGGGTGGACTGTACATGGTTTAAAGTCCTTAAATGCTGAAAAAATATCCTTTAACTCTCATATCTCAGCCACAAGGTCTCTTAATGATGACGTATCAGCAGGGGGTGGGGTCAGAGAACCAGAAGCCTCAGAGGAAGCAGGGGGCAGGGCCAGAGAAGCAAGAGAGTGAGGTGCGGAAGAAAAAGGGCTTTATAGGAGCAGCTTTCACGAGAATGGGAAGGCGGAGGAGTAAGCATAGCACTCCAGGATAGGATAATAACTCTCATGAGAATGGGAGGGGAGAGGAGTAACCAAAGCACTCCAAATATCTCAGGAATATAGACAATGCCCTGAGGGCACAACATGGCTGAACAGGCACTCCGAGAATGTCCCAACTCTCGCAGGAACTAGCAGTAGCCTGAGGGGACAACATGGCAGATGTGATTGCATTGGCACAATTTCCCAGGAAGCTAAGTCATAAAGATAAAGATGAGTATGGGATGATCCCAGTCATCAACAGAAGTTGAGAAAGAAGAACAGAAAGGGAAACTAAAAGATCTGACTAAATTGAAAGTAGGCCACCAAAGTAAAAACCCTGTGGTGAGGAGGAAGGTGGACATTTGGCTTCCAGGGGACCGGGGGGGGGGGTGGCCGGCGGAGGGGTGGGACACAGTCTTTTAGTGGTGAGAATGATGTTTATGTACACTACTATTAAAGAGTAGTCATATATACTACCATTTAATTAATATGAGAGGGGAAAAATTGATCATACGTCTCAAACTTTTTATAACATAGACTGAGTCTTTTTAATACATAGGATGAGTCTTTGATATGCTGACTCTCTCAAAAATCCACACCAGGGAGAACAGAAGCAACGGGTGGCACAGCTATATACAAGATGCTGGGTATTATACAACAAACCCTAACAAAGGGACTTTTCAAAGTTAACCCAATCAGCAAATAATATGATGATAACAATAACTATCCATTGTCTTCTTGAACCCTAAGACAGCAGGAACCCCACATTTCCACAATAGACCCTATATTTCCCCCAGTCCTGGAACCTTAAGGTGGGGCCCACTTTCCTGCATGCTTCTCTCAATTCATATAAAATAATATTGCATACGCCCATCACAACCTAATCAATGCAACGAGTGCCACCTCAACATTCTTCACTTCAGACTGTGTCCAGAGACTTCAGGTGTGGAATGACAACCCTTCAGCTTCATCACTCAGGTGAGACCTTTCCTTTTATAGTATTCTCTAATTCCATTCTAGGTGGTCCACTCCCCAATAAAGTCCCCACACCTAGATATAGACCAGGTCCCCTGAGATAAAGCATATGTTCACACATGTCCATAAACCAAGGCAAAATATATACCTGAAAGCATAAGTACACAAGAGTCTGCAGTGAATACCCCCCAACATTTCATCTGCACTATTCCAGCCTTTAGGTCCATGAATGTTCAACAATTTATTTGGCTTTGTATGTTTACTCTCTTTTCAGCCACCAGATTCCGGATGTCAGCATGATGCCAACCAGACTTCCCTGAGACCCCACCAATGTGTCCTGGAGCTCAGCTTCCCCAGAGCCCCACCCTACTAGGGAAAAAGAGTGGCAGACTGGGAGTATGGATCGACCAGTCAATGCCCATGTTCAGCAGGGAAGCAATTACAGAAGCCAGACCTTCCACCTTCTGCAACCCACAAGGACCCTGGGTCCATACTCCCAGAGGGATAGTGAATGGGAAATCTATCAGGAGAGGGGATGGGATAGGGAGATTGCATGGTGGGAATTGTGTGGAGTTGTAAGCCTCCTATCCTATGGTATTGTTAATGTCACCTTTCTTAAAAAAAAAAACAAAAAAAACACAGAAGCAGAATGAGATGGTGACAGATCACAGCACTGTCACTGTTAATGCAGTGGAGGCTAGGTTGAACCTGGGTCATACACATGACAAAGCAGTAAACTATCCATGTGAGCTATTTTACCAGCTCTTAGTGCTAATTCTTTTTACTCACTTCCATTATACCCTCCAGCTCACCACTTCAACCTTGGCTTCTTTATTTCTGATGTCACACTTTGCTGTATTTATTTTTTTAGTTTAATTAGTATATTTTTAATTTGATTACTATATACTTTATCTTTGATTTTTGTTATCACTTCTTTCATATTTTCTCTGACACTTCTCAAAGTTTGATTCCATTAAGATTTTAAGACTAGGGACTGAAAGCTGGATAAGGGCAGAGAGTGGCTACCAAACATGAGGAAAGTATATAAATACTATTAATTATTAATTGATCTGACCTAGGGTTCATATCTCTTCATTTTTAGCACATACAGGAGCCTGTATAACCTGTGAGCCTGTATAACAATCCTAGTTGTAACCATGGACTGTTAGCTCAGACTGACCCAGTCTGAGCTAACAGTCCATGGTTACAACTAGGATTGTTCTAGGCTGCACTCATTTCACAACCAGCCTTCCTCAAGTGGCAGCGTAGGCTGGCCCAGCCCCCCTTCAGAGCCAGGCAGTCCCTACTTGTCCCTACTGCAGTCCCTGCTGTCTATAGTGAGGGCAAGGTGCTGGAGAGGCCCACAAGAGGGATTATGATGATGCTCCCAATGGAAGTCACCAGTGATAGTGGAGAAAGGTAAATATTAGAGGACTAGGCCCATCATATCTATGTGGGAATCTAAGGATTCCCTAACTACAGCCCCAGACTGGTGTTAGAACAGGTTGGGCATTTCTGACACTATTTCACAGACAATATATTTAGTACACCTGCATGTTAACTATTAGGCACAGGAAAAAATTACTAAAGGCATGGGCTCCTTGGAACATACTTAAAATAGACTTCCTACCTTGGTTCCACCTGAAGGCCCCTAATTTTACCTGCTCTATTTCTTTTTTAAGACTTTAAAATTTTATTATACTTATTTATTTATTGGATTGAGACAGTAATAAATTAAGAAGGGGAAAATAGAGAGGGGGAGAGACAGAGATATACTTGCAGCCCTGCTTCACCACTCACAAAGTTTTGCCCCTGCAGGTGGGGACTGAGGCCTTCACTAGGGGCGCATTGTAGCATGTGTGCTCAACCAAGTGTACCACAACCCGGCCCCCATCTGCTCTATTTCTAACTTTGAGTTCCTTTTTATTAAACAATTTGTCCTGCTTTATTATATCTTTCCTCCTTTCAAACACCAAGTTAGAGATGCTACTGTCATTTCATCCTGACTTCCCTAGGCAGACAACCTCACCAATGTGTCCTAAAGTCTCACCTCTTCAGAGGTCTACCTAACTAGGGAAAGACAGAAACAGGATGGGGGTATGGATTGACTTGCCAATGTCCATGTCCTGTGGAGAAGCAATTATAAAAGTTAGACCTTCCACTTTCTGCACCCATAAAGTATTTAGTCCTTACTCCCAGAGGGATAAAGAATAGGCAAGTTTCCAATGGAGGGGGTGGGACACAGAATTTGGGTGGTGGAAGCTGTATGGAATTGTACACCTGTTATCTTACAATCTTGTTAATGATTATTAAATCACTAATAAATTTTTTTTTAATTTTTTAAATATTTATTTTATTTATTCCCTTTTGTTGCCCTTGTTGTTTTTTATTGTTGTAGTTATTATTGTTTTTGTCTGTTGTTGGATAGGACAGAGAGAAATGGAGAGAGGAGGGGAAGACAGAGAGGAGGAGAGAAAGATAAACACCTGCAGACCTGCTTCACCACCTGTGAAGCGACTCCCCTGCAGGTGGGGAGCCGGGGTTCGAACTGGGATCCTTATGCCGGTCCTTGTGCTTTGCGCCACCTGCACTTAACCCGCTGCACTACAGCCCGACTCCCACTAATAAAAAATTTTTTAAATATTTTATTTGGTAAGCATCCTTAGGGACCACAGCTTTGAAGTCTTCTTTAGAAAGTTTTATTTCTCACTTGAATTTGAGATATTCTTTAAGCTGCTGTCTTGGTTCATTAGTGTGAATGTTTTTCCATATTTTTTGTTTTGCCTCAAGGATCAGAGCCAGGGGTCTATATCTGAGTGAGACTGGGCATGATCAGGTGCTCAATCACACGTGCCTGACTGAGGTTTTAACACTGAGCTTGAATCAACTTGGGCAGTGATAAGATGTTTCAGATTGCAGTTATGTCACAGACTAGTGGAAGAGCACACTCTGGCAAAACATTTTCTCTAGCTTTACCCCTCAGGACTTTTACAATGGCAAATGAATTCTAGTATGACTACATCCACCAGAACTTCTTTTGGTAAGCTGTAACAGTCATAGGGAGGCTGCTTCTATAACTCCCCAAAGCAGCTTATAGTTTATTTTCCATTTTCCTTTGCTGTAAAGTTGTAGGTACAAAGTTGTAATAAATCCAAGCTGCAAGATTTCATTTCAGTTGGGTCTCTGCTTGCCAGATTCAAGTTTTGTGTCATATGGTCTCTTACTGATTGTGTCTTATTGCCATGCAGAACAACTTTTTGCCTTTGATGTGATTTTGCTGTCTAGATACTGAGCTTTTGTCCTTTGCTGTAAAAGCCTGTTTGAGATCCAATCCCATTTTTATGTGCTGTTTTCCATGTGTGTTTTACTTCTCAGTTGAATTTGAGATATTCTTTAAGCTGCTGTCTTGGTTCATTAGTGTGAATAGTTTTCCATATTTGTTTTTGTTTTGCCTCAAGGATCAGAGCCAGGGGTCTATATCTGAGTGAGACTGGGCATGATCAGGTGCTCAATCACACATGCCTGACTGAGGTTATAACAGAAAAGTTCAATTCTATCCACTTTTTCAGTATATGTTCATATGTATTCTCACTGTAAAATGGAGAGCATTTATAAACAGAAGTAATCTAACTTATTTTTAATTTTCCCTAGCTCTAAACACAATATCTACCATAAGACCTCATTCACAACTGATATGCACATGGTTTATTTACACTGCATTAAACAATTAACTAATTGTATGCAGTATCAGGAATGAACTCAGAAATGAATAATATTACCACTGAAAAGCTTCCTTGCCCAGGTTTTTCATTCTTAATTTCTTCTACTGCAGGAGCCAGAAAGAAGAGAGCAACAAAACAAGACAAGAAATATCACAGCATTGCTTTATTTTATGTGTAGTCCCTCTGGTGCCACCCATAGTTATCCCATGCATGTCATTCAAGGATAGGTTCTCACACATAACAAGGCATATGATCTGTTAGTTGAGCTCTTTCCAGTCACTGTGGAAATGGGAAAACACATATTAGAGCAGGAAAACTTACTTCTGACACACATTCCCATATTATGAATTATAATAGCTTTTAAAAAAGTATTTCTCTCTCTTCCACAACATGAGCTTACTAATGCCTAGAATTAAGTTTAGCATGTCTAAGTCTGTAATGGCTTATACAGTACCCAGTGTAAGAATGAGAATTTATCTTTCACATTCATTATGCTCATCAAAACTGATACTCAAAAATTATGGACACAGGAAAGAATAAAATGTATCATTCCAATTCAAAGTATATTCTAATTATATAAAATCAGCTCAACTCGACAAGCATTCCCTAAATATCACCTATTTTCAACACTCTGGAAGGTAACAAGATTAGGTTTCAAGGAAAAGGCTCTACAAACACTTTTAAAATATTTCATGGGAGTAGCAGAAACTTAGTCAAACTGAGATGCTGTTAGAGAAAGCAAGTCAACATAAAAATCTGCATATGAGATCCCAATATCAAAAAGGTGAAAGATTTACAAGATCTAAATAGAAACCAAAATATGTGAACCCAATATCAAGTATATATCAAATATCACACAAAGAGTTCACAGATCAGGAAAAAAATATCACTCATTTTTCTGCCTGAAGATATATTCAGAGAGAAAATCGTTATATCCTAGCTTTAAGTTTACTAAATTATTGACTATTTTTTCAGTTAATAGAAAATATTGGCCAATAGGCTGTCATTGATAAATGAATGTCTTTCAGTGGATACCTCTAGATTTTGTTTCTATCTAACCTTCACCATCGGCCAGTCAGCAACCTAAATTACTCTGTTTAATGGATTTATAACTATCAACCAAAAAAATATCTGTACTGCTTAAACAGAAACTTCCTTTTTAAAAAAGTTTGTTTACTTATTTATTTACTTGATAGAGACAAAGATAAGTTGAGAGGGAAGGGGGAGATAAGAGAGGGAGGCACAAATATGGGAAAGGTGTATGAATATTGTTGACTGTAAGCCCCATCAATTTGATGTGATCTGGGCCCATATTCAGCTTAGGAGCTTATATGACTTCTGCATCCCGGTAGATCCGATCTCACATTCTGTGGTCATTAGTAGGAACATTCCAAGCTGCCCCAATTTCAGGACCCATCTTCCTCAGGAGGAAGATAGAGTATGTTGTCCAGCCTCCCTTCAGAGGATGGAACATTCTCTACCATTGTTGATCCATGTTGAAGGCAAGGTCTTCTGGGGGCCCACAGAGGGGTCTATTGTGTTGTTACTGATAGGGATGACTGATAACAATGGAGAGAGGGATTTATTCGAGGTTTAGGCCCATCTTGGCTGTTTGGGAATCTCAGGACTCCCCGACTAGGGCCCGAGATGATGGGTGAGCCTGATAGTGACTAAAGAGTCATAGTTAAAGTATGCCAGTCTCTTGCCCGTATTCATCTTTTGCAGTCCTTGCTTTGATAAGGATAGCTTGGGAGTCAACTCCCATGTTCAGCGGGGAAGCAATTATAGAAGATGGACCTTCCACTATCTGCATCCCACAATGACCTTGGGTCCATACTCCCAGAGGGCTAAAGAATAGGAAAGCTATCTAGGGAGGGGGTGGGATATGGAGTTCTGGTGGTGGGAATTGTGTGGAGTTGTGCCCCTCATCCTATGGTTTTGTCAGTGTTTCCTCTTTATAAATAAATAATAAAAAGAGAGAGAGAGAGAGAGAGAGGGCAACAAGGCGACACAGAGAGACACTGACAGCACTGATTGACCTCTCATGAAGCTTCTCCCTATATGTTTAGAATGTGGCTTAAGTCCAGATCCTTTGCATTATAACATGTATACTCAAATGGTGTTTCATCATTTAGTCCCCCAATAAGAACTTTCCAAAGAATCCAAGAACTGCGTAAGTTAAGCAGGGAGTGCAAATCAACCAACTTGGTATGAATCTGCTATGAATATAACCAAATTCAAGTTCTACCAATTAACTTACAGAGTTACTTTGCAGGAAAATGTGCTGTATCCCCTTTTCTGAGAATCTATCAATAAATATCTTATATTGGGTTTATAGTTAACAGTATTTATATACTTTTCCCATATTTGGGAGCTACTCTTAGCCCTGATCTAGCTTTCTAGTACTATTTCCAAACCTGACCATCTCCCCAGATAATACCTTTGGTCCACCTGCATGTTAGCTATAGGGCTCAGGCAAAAATTAGTAAAGTTATGGTCCCCTTGCAATATACCTAAAATAGACCTACTAATGTTTTCCAAAATGGAAATGCTATATTCTTGCCTTTAGGTTCCAGATTATTAAACAATGTGTTCTTCATATCTTTTTTTTAATAGATAGTTTTTAATTTATTTATTTATTCATTAGAAAGATAGGAGAGAAAGAGCCAGACATCACTCTAGTACATGTGCTGCCAGAGACTGAACTCAGGACCTCCTGCTTGAGAGTGAGCACTTTACACTGTCCCATCTCCTGGACCACTTTATATCTTAATGCTTTTTCAGACACCAAGTTGCAGATGCTACCATGACAACAAACCTGACTTCCCTGGGCAGATGACTTCACTAATGTACCCTGGAACCCCATCTCTTTGGAGCCCCACCAGGGAAAGCCAGAAACAGGCTGAGAGTATGGACTGACCTGCAGACACCCATGTTCAGCGGAGAAGCAGTTACAAAAGCCAGACCTTCCACTTTCTGCACCTCATAATGATCCTGGGTCCATGCTCCCAGAGAGATAAAGAACAGTAAAGTTTCCAGTGGAGGGGATGGGATGCAGAACTCTGATGGTGGGAAATGTGTGGAATTTTACCCTTCATCATGGTTTTGTTGATATTTTTTATTTTATAAAGTAAATATGAATATTTAAAAACATCTTATAGTTCTGACATTGTTTCTCTTTTACAGAAGAGAGACTCAGTTAAAAGTAGATACAAGTGGTTGACAAATACTTTGAGATCATGAAAAGTTCTTTTCCACATGATGTTTTCATTGTCTGAATAATAGTGTAGCTATGAAAATGTACCAGGTAAATAATGACAAAAAAATTAAGGTCAATTCTTCTCAACTTTTGATGAACAAATATGAGACCCCATGAAATGGAACCAAGTATGACCCTGCTTAAATGTTTATATTTATTGTGTATTTTGTCCTGGGAACAAGACCTAATCCAGAGACATTTTGAGCTCATCAAATATGTAAATTGTTTTTCAAACACTTTGGTGTTACCACAAAGCCTAAATTATATTTAGTCGATCAAGCACTTTGCCCCTCTAGTTTCAAAAGCCAATTAAATTTATTTCAAGAAAATCTAATTCAGATGTATCTGACACTTGCACTTAAATAATTAAAACACTGTGTTATGAGAACTGATTGCAGTGTAAGAAAGTTCTTCAGCTACTTTTAGATGCCACTTTAAATGTGTTTTCTGAAAAATGGGAAGTCTTACTTTGCCAAGAGTAAATTAACTGCAGTGGCACATTTGGTTTGAAAGACTGATTTCAGTGCATACCCAAAGCCATGATTTGTAGAAGGGTGAATCATGCTGATACATCTCCTTCTGTGGTTTCCATCTCCAGGAGCTTTGCTGAAAATATGCTTCTGCACCCAGGTAAATATTTCCATATTTCCTAATACAAGATGCCAAGAGAAGAGAGAAAAAAATAGAAAAAAAAAGGCTCAAAGACATTTATGATTAGCATGGTTAGACACATGAGTTATGAGGTCTGTAATAGTCTTTTTTTTCCTTTTCCTCTTCATTTTTTTATTGGGGGTAAATGGTTAATGCAGTCTTTGACATATAAGCATAGCCTCTCATTCCCCTTGATAAGTGTCTGGGAGACACTTGATCCCTCAACCTAGGGCCTCTTCCCCTATCCAAGGCCCCAATGTCCTTTCATTTCAATGCTTTCACTCAGAGTTCTTCACTTTTGTGAAATATACCACACCCTCTCCATGTTACATTTTTATGCTTTACATTACTGTTATTAATCTCTCTTTCTGATTTATCTCACTTGACATACCTTCAAGCACTGATGAAAATATTGCAAAGGAGATGATTTTATCATTTTATTTTTTTCAATGTTCAAAATGTTCTCTTTTATAACATTTTCCCTTTATTTGGGGATTAATGTTTTACAGTTGCCAGTAAATACAATGGTTTGTACATGCATAACATGATTTTACTATTTTAATGGCCGCATAGTATTCCATTGTGTATATACACCACACTTTCTTAGCTACACACCTACCAAATAAAAATAGGTGTCTTTGTTTTCCCTGGGTATAAGGAGGAGAGAGATTGCCAATTTATAAGTTAAGTCCATTTCTAGAGTTGTAATGAATCTCCAGATTCTTTTCCACAAGAGTTGGACCAATTTACATCTCTACCAGTAATGAGGAGAATTCCTCCTACCCACACACCCCTGCCACCACAGCCTCCTGTAGTTGTTGTTTCTGTCTTTTCTTGTTAAGTACCAAGGGCTGATTCTGTATTTTCTCTTTTTTTTCATTTGTTATTAATAGTTTTTACAAGATTATAAGTTTACAATGTATAGTTCCATACCCCACTTACCACCAACGTTCTGTATCCCCACCCTCCCAGATCACAAAGATAACCAATATAGTTCTTACAAGTCTGATAGTTTGCCTGCTTCTGTTTTGTTTGAATTTTTTTGACAAGTTCATGTAAATCAGGTATCTAGATTCTACATATGAGTGAAACCACATATCAGACCACTATAGTTGACTTTTATCACTTTAGTTATTTTGCTAAGCACAATCACCTCCAGTTCTATACATTTTGTCCCAAAGGATGCAATATGATCTTTTTTTATTTCAGAGTAGTATTCTATGGAATATATACTCCATAACTTCTTCAGCCAGTTATTTGATGATGGCATTTAGGCTGCTTCCACTTTTAGGCTATTGTGAATAATGCAGCTATGAACATAGAGGTGCATATGTCCCTTCAAATTAGAGCTTGCTTGTACACTGGATAAATGCCTATGAGTGGTATAGCTGGGCCATAAGGTATTTCTATTTTTATTTGCTTAAGGACTCTCCATACAGTATTCCAAAGGTTCTATACCAAGTTTTCATTCTCGCCAGCAGTGAGGCAGAGATCCCTTTTCTCCACAACCTCTCCAATACCTCTCCTTTCCTGGTTTGTTGATGTAAGCAGTTCTCTCAGGTATGAGATGGTATCTCAGTGTAGTTTTAATTTGCATTTCTCTAATAAGTGAAATGAAGCATTTCTTCATGTGTTTGTGGGCCATGTGTATCCCTTTTTTAGAAAAATGTTTTGTTCTTTGGTCTAATTTTTTACTTGGTTAATTTTGTTTATTTTGTAGAGCTATTTACAAGAGTCTTTTTTTATCTTTTATTTATTTATTGGATAGAGACAGCCAGAAATTGAGGGGAAGGGGGAAGTAGAGACAGGGACAGAGACACCTGCAGTACTGCTTCACCACTGGTGAAGCTTTACCCCTGCAAGTGGGGACTCTGGCCTTGAACCCAGGTCTTTGGGCACTGTAACACATGTGCTCAACCAGGTGCACCACCACCTGGCCCCACAGTATTCTTTATTTCCAGTTGGCCTTGGTTCACCCACATTTTGGACTGTGTCACTCTATTTTGCTTCCCCTTTTGTGTCTGGTTTTCCCTGTCTTTTCTGTATTCCTGGATCTATTCTAATACAGATCATCACATTAAAAGTTGGGATTCCTTTGCCTCTTCTTTTCATGTTGGACTCCTCTCAGAATTTCTTGCAAGGCAGGGTTGGTAGTGGTAAATTTAATCAGCTTCTGAATGTTTGAAAAGATCTCTATTTCTCCCTCACATTTGAAGGATAATTTAGAAGGATATAGAATTCATGGCTGACCATTATTATCTTTTAATACTTCAAATATTCCATTCCAAGACTTCCTTGCTTCTAGGGTTTGTGGTGATAAATCCTATAAAAGACTAATAGTTCTACCTTTGTATGTGATTTTTTTCCTTTCTCTGGCAGCCTGTTATTATTTTTTTTCCTGATCCCTGGTTTTTAATTGTTTTACAATAATGTATTTTGGTGTGTGTCATTTTGGACTCAAAAATATAGGTATACTTTCACATTCTTGGATTTCTTTTTATTCATTCATTTATTTATTTAAGAAAAAAGACATTAACAAAATCATAGGATGGGGGGTTACAACTCCACACAATTCCTGCCACCCAATCTCCATATCCCACCCCCTCCCCAATAGCTTTCCCATTCTCTATCCCCCTCGGGGATTTCTATATTTTGAGCACTGCTCAGGTATGGAAACTTCTCTGTTAAAATTTCTTTGAATATGTTCTCTATTCCTCTTTCTCTTTCATCTTCCTCCAGGATCCCCATAACTTCGGTGTTCATCTTTCTGATGAGTCTGCTATTTAATTTAGAAGGTTTTATTTTTAGTAAACATTTCCTCTCTAAAATTTTTAAATTCACAGAATGTGGTAATTGAGTCTTCTAGTGTTGATATTCTTTCCTCCACCTGGTTAAGTCTACTTCTGACGACTCTTACCTCAACCTGAATTGTATTCAAAGTGTCCTTTAGGCCCTGCAATTCTGTTTGGATTTTTCCCCCTGTACTTTGTAATTCTTTGATAAAATGACCACTTAGTTCTTGAATTGATTTCATAATGAGTTTCCTGAACTCTATCTCTGTCATTTTTTCTAGATCTTTGCCTATCTAGTCATTTGGGATTTCTGTCATTGCTGTCTGTATATTTCTCTATTCCTTCATTTAGTGTGGATTTTGTTGTTGTGCCAGCAAGATGTGCTGTTGCTAAGGTGTTCAATTTCCTTGTTTATATATCTTTCAGGGGGGTGTTGGTTATCCTGAGTCACAAGACTGGTTCTGTGACCTTGATATCAATATAGGGTCTCCCTGCTGCTGTTTTAGCCTCTGTGGGGCTTCAGCAATAGAGACTCAAGAAGTCACAGTTGTAAACTGGTGAGTTTTTATGTGTTTCTCTTTTCTTTTTAACAGTCTTAGTTGCTAAAACTTGGACCCATTAGTGGTCCAAGTTAGTGTCCAAGTTAGTGTCTCAACCTCCAATCGGATTTGGTGCCTGCCATCTCTGAGCACCGGTTTTTAGTCCTGGGAATCATTCACATACCTCCTTTCCGTCCTCAAGCCACATGTGTCTGTATTTTCATATATTAATGGGCCCTCTGGATCTCTTCTTTGGAGAAGGCTCTGCCTATGTCTTCCCCAATTTTTCAATAGACTTGTTTGTCCTTTCATTATTGACTTTAGTGAGTTCTTGGTGTATTTTGGTTATTATCCAATATATGACACAAAAAAATGTTCTTCTACTCCATGAGAAGTTTCACTGTTTTGGTAGTTTTTCTTTCTGGTGTGCAAAATCTTTTCAGTTTGAATGTAGTCCCACTGGTTTATTTTTGGTTTTATTTTCCTTGCAATCAGATTTGATTAGGCAAAGTTGTTTCTAAAATTTATATTGAATAGAGTTTTACCAATGGTATTCCTCTAAGTATTTATGGTTTCTGGCTTATCTGAATCTTTGATCCATTGCAGTTTATGTTTTTATATGATGAGGTGTGGTAGTCATTTAAAAAGATAATCTTGTTCTAATTGATATCCAAATACCAGTAAGTGTTTGCCACTTGGGACTATAGAACCATTAGGAAGGTATGTGCATATTCCCAGGACTCTACAGTTCTCATCCTTGATTTGTCCTTTTTGTTTGCTTGTTTTTATGGAGGGGGATTTATCCACAAAAATCTTCTATAAATAATGGAAAGATATTTTGGATCATCCCAGTAATAATAATAGAGCAAATAACTGCTACAGACACATTTTTGTTTGAGATTATTAACTGCAACAATTAGTTCTATTTCAATCACTCCCTATTAATTAGTGGAGCACTGTTCTTCCCTCTCACCCCACTCTCCAATCTGACCTAATCACTGTGATGACTCAATGGAAAAATACATGGAATGTAAACTTGGCACATCAAAGCATTCCACACATAGTAGGTAATATTACTCTGTAAATTTTCATATACGACAGAAAAGAAACAGTCAACAGAGTAATGTTGCCACTTCTTAAATTAAATGCATGAAAAACTATTTGTATCAAATTATTTTATTTAAGTACAACACAATAAGTCTATATCATATCCATTTCCTGAGCTATATTTTCAGGTATTAAGAATCCATTCCAAGATGCTAGGCAGTAGCGTAATGGGTTAAGTGTACATGGCCGAAAGTGCAAGGACCAGTGTAAGGACAACAAGGGTAACAACAACGGCAACAAAAATGGGAAAAGTGGCCTCTAGGAGCAGTGGATTTATAGTGCAGGCACTAAGCCCCAGAAATAACCCTGGAGGCAAATAATAATAATAATAATAATTCAAAGCAGAATATGTAAAAGACCAAAAAGGATATATTTTTGAAAAGGTCCAAGGTTGCATAAAAGAAAATGGAAGTGTATGAATATGAAGAAATTGATTTTTAAAATTTGTCTAGAAAGAATGGTAACATATGGCAAGTAGCTGTAAAGGATAATATCACAAATGAAAAATTGCTTCCTAAACAAGTTTCCATATTAAAAGTGTAGATAGTATCTTTGTCTCCCTATCCATCCTTTAGTGCCTGGAGCACAATAAACAAAATTAGTGTTGAATCTAATAACGGAATAAATATTGAAGTGTTTAAATTTAATATATACTTAGATAATGCCAATAAAAGTTTAAATATTGAATAAGTCAACAAGTATAATAATACTCCAAATAAACTAACTTTGGGAGAAAATCACACAAACTTACTTCCTCATTTACTAGGCAGGAAAATTGAGGTCCAGACTGACTGATGGGATTGGCCCAACTCAGGTCTGGGTAGTGGAAAAATCAAGACTGGAATCCAAGTCATTTGATTGGTAGTATTCTTTCCCTACATTCCAGGAGCTATAACCTTTTGTTATTTGAATTCTAATGCATTTCTGCTAAGTAATCTCTAACTAAAAATTTTATGCTTCTCTCTTGCAAAATGAAGTTTAACTATAACTGTCCCTTCATACTCACAGCTGAATACCAAGTTGACTTCTTTACATCAAAATCCAAATCCAGAAAGAAAAAAGAAAAAAGACTTCACAACTGGTTATGAGCTCTGGTTATGGGTCACATCTGGTTGGGAAAGACTGACATTCATTTTCAGGGCATTGTGTCCCTGCCCCACAAGAGCAACAATAGCAAGAGGAGCAAAATCAGGTACAGGGGGCAAAGCTTAGGGTCACTGAAAGTATTGTTTTACCTTATTTCATTTTTTTACTAGTAATATCAACATTTCAAAACAAAAGAATAAGATTTTTGGTATATTTCCTCAAAGGCAACTACTGAGAGATTTGCCAAATTCATTGCCCTAAGGGTTGGCTTAGATAAACAAAGGCACTGGGAAACTGTGTAATCTAAACTTTTCACTTTGGCCTCTGTCAATGTTTTAGCTGCCAATAAGCAGATATGTTTTTTTGCCTCCAAAAATAAAAAGTGATTATACAGTTTCTTCCCAAGTCTACCCTTGGCCATTCCACAGACAATCACAAGGAGATGATGAAGGACTCACTTTGTGGTGTTGTTTTTGGAAAGCTCTTGTTCAAAAAACTCTTGAGGGTGTATTGTCATGAAGGGCTAACTGCTGTGGGCAGGCAGTGACCACCTAATAGAGCCCCTGGAAATGGCTCTCACATTAAGGACACATGGCTCCCATTAGTCAACCTACCCGCTTTCTGACTTAGCAATTTCTCTCATTGTTATATGTAACAGAAACTCTACACTGAACATAAATGCAAAAGAAAAAACATGGAAATAAGGCAACAAAGATAAAGAATAGCATATATTATTATTACAAAGAACCTCAAAATATCATCTTTCTTCTGAAGTTATAGTAAATGTAAGGAGATTTGGAACCCCGCTTTAAAGCATTTTTCACTCATGGGAGTCCACAATCTCTTTTGTGTTCAGGGTAATGAGATCATTCCACTTTGCCTGGCACTTTCTTGACTTGAGTGCTAAAAGTTCCTCCAAAGTCTACATAATAGTAATGTTCTTACGTTAGTAATAGAAGGAACAGAATGGGAAATATCAGTTCTCCTTCTACTCCAGTATGCCTCATTCAGTAATCTCTAGAGAGAATATCTTCTTCAGAATTATGAAAGTTAGGGAAAGAGAATAACAGTTCCTAATGTGTAGTCTATTGTGAAAGATTTTTAAGAATCTTGCATTTGATGTGACTTATACAATCAATTATTAAATACTTGTTTCTTTCTAATCTTTCTTAGTTAATACTTCCATACAACCAAAATAAAGCTTGTTCTGAACCAACAATATCACTGAATTGCAACGCAATCCAGTAACCATAATCTTCTGAACAATAAGTTTTGCACTAAAAATGAAAAGATTATGTTCTGTCAAGGACTCTGTCTGTAGGCTCATAACTAACTCTATTCCCTGAATAGCTTAGTGTACTAATGAGGAAATACTTAGCATAAATTTTCTGAATTAATGACAATGAACAAGAGAATGCATAAACATATTTTCATATCTTTAATATTTAATTAAATGTACTTATTTTGGATAGAGACAGAATACTTGAGACAGAAGGGGGAGCCACAGAGACAAAGAGAGACACCTACATCACTGCTGCACCACTCTTTCATGCTTTCCCCCATGGTCTTGAACCCAAGTCCTTGTACATTGCAAAGCGCACTCTACAAGATGTACCAACACCAAGGCACTTTTGATATCCTTAAAAATACATATTTATGAGAAGCCTTGAGGAAAATATTATACCATATGCAATATATATTCCATTTTTAATCATAATAGATGTTCGAAATATTATAAACACTGAGAGCATACGTTGTAGCTCCTAAACTATAACCTTTAGACTCCAGATGCAAATTAAATTTATTTCTTTATGATTATAATAACATAGGCTGCATTATAAAAAGCATTTATTTTCCAAAATACCAAAACTACATATATTATTTTGAGTCCAGTAAAAGAAAACTCCTGGTTATTGTGAATACTTAAATAAAGCCTAAGGTAAAATAAAAGTAATTTGTTAAACTCCAACATAAGACCATATAGAGCAAACCTAAAATACACATCAATCTCAGAAATTAAACTTTAGGAGGAAAGAGATTATTAACAACTTTATATGATCTTTTTTTCCTCAGCAAACAATAAAATGTATATCAACTAGCAACATCATTTGTGAAACAGAAAAAATTTCTAGTAACAGTTGAGGAATGCTGGGAAATTGTGCAGATGCAGTCACATCTGCCATGTTGTCCCCTCAGGCTATTGCTAGTTCCCACGAGAGTTGGGACATTCTCGGCGCCTGTTCCGCCATGTTGTGCCTTCAGAGCATTGTCTATTACCCGCGATATTTGGAGTGCTTTGGTTACTCCTCCCCCTTCCCAATCTCACAAGGGTTGTTATCCTACCCTGGAGTGCTGTGGTTACTCCTCCCCCTTCCCATTATCACAAGAGCTACTCCCATAAAAGCCCTTCTTCCACACCTTGCTCTCTTGCTGGCTTCTTCACTTAGGTGTTTAGATGCAGGAAAGGTTACTGTGTGAGGCAGCCATTTTTGCTACCTCCACGTGGCCCAACCTGCTTCTCTCTCACCCAACTCTGAAGTACCAGTGCAAATAAAGATTTGTGTTCCGTCTTCACTCCAGATCTCCTCTCTCTCTTCTCCGCAGCGCAGCCTGACAGAGGAATCTTCTGAAAAACATAAACTTGGCAACTGTTCCAAAGTATCCTGCTAGTACTATATTATTGGGAATATATTGGGCTGTTGGAAAAGTCATGATATATTTTCCATGTTTTTCTATGCATAAAAAATGTGTCATTACATTTATCTCAACTCAGGTCCCCATGAATCACCCAGGACCTTCCAGATAATGGCTGATTACCATGACAAATCATATAATAATAATAATTAATAAATAGGAAAGATACATCGCCCAATACTCAGTTGCTAAGGCACCAAACTTCTTTTTCTATAAAAAAAAAAAATTCAAATCAGATGCCCTGCTAACCATGAGAAGCAAAGATTGTTTGTGTTTCTTTCACAGGAATCCCAAAAAAAAAAAATCTGGACCCCTGCACACTCTGACATCACCAACTAGATGGCACGACTACAGTGGCACACCCCCCCGAAACCCTAGATGTCACCTGACGTGATCTGAAGAACCTGATTCACAGACTCCAAGGACAGAACTTTTTTACTGCCTGTCTGCCTTTCCTGCTTTGCCTGTCATGTTTTTGCGGTTCCAGCTCACTCTCTACAGAGAAGCAGAATCCCAGTGGCTGACCTTCCTCATGCAGCATTTCACCCCCTGCCATTTCTCCCCCTAGTTGCCTACTTTGGACTGAGACTTCTATTGGACTTGCTGGTATACCCTTTGGACACTTTAGACAATTTTACAGCAGCTAATGAAAGAAACAGGCTAGAGGTATGTATCATTCTGCCAATGTCCATG
This sequence comes from Erinaceus europaeus, assembly GCF_950295315.1. NCBI lineage: Eukaryota > Metazoa > Chordata > Mammalia > Eulipotyphla > Erinaceidae > Erinaceus > Erinaceus europaeus. The sequence continues at coordinate 82,539,479 of NC_080168.1, read as the reverse complement.
TCCAGGAGAGAAGCAATTACAGAAGCCATACCTCCCACCTTCTGCACACCATAAAGACCTTTGGCCCTTACTCCCAGAGGGAGAAAGAATAGGAAAGCTTCCAATGGAAGGGATGGGATATGGAACTCTGATGGTGGGAATTGTATGGAATTGTTTCCCTCTTATCTCACAATCTTGTCAATCACTATAAATCGCAAATAAAAAATTACAGAATTTTATGGGATCATTAAATTATTTATACAGATTATGAAGGGAAAGGATAGTGGCATTTCCTCACTATATACTTTTTGTTCTCATAGTCAATGACCTGTCATGGAACTAATTTTGTGAATTTACTCTGGTTCTGAAATCACAGGTTAAAAATGAAAAACAAACCGATCATTTCCTTGGCTGCTCAAAAATCTATGTATAGAAAATTGTCAATTTGGTTACAACAAAAAAATAAATAAAACTAGACTTATATCTATGATGAACACAGATGCTAAAATATTGAACAAAATTATAGCCAACCAGATACAGCAGTTTACTAAAAAGATTGTTCATCATGACCAAGTGGGGTTCAGCCCAGGGATGCAATGTTGGTTTAATAAACATAAATCAATCAACATGACTCACCAGAACAATAGAAGCAAGACCAAAAACCACATAGTTATATCAGTAGATGCAGAGAAAGCCTTTGACAAAATCCAACATCATTTTATGGTCAGAATACTATAAAAATGGGAATAGATGGAAAGTTCCTCAAGACAGTGCAATCCATATATAGCAAGTCTACAATCAACATCATACTCAATGGTGAAAAACTGGAATCATTCTCTCTCAACTAGGGTATTACACAGGGCTGCCCACTATCACCATTACTATTCAACATAGTATTGGAAGTTCTTTAGGCAGATGCAAGGAGTTAAAGGGATACAGATTGGAAGAGAATAAATCAAACTTTCCCTATTCGCAGATGACATGACAGCATACATATAAAAACCTAAAGAATACAACAGAAAGTTTTTGGAAATTATCAGTCAATATAGTAAGGTGTCAGGCTACAAAATTAACATATAAGAATCAGTGGTATTCCTCTATGCAAACACTAAGTTAGAAGAAGAAGAAATCCAGAAGCGAATTTCTTTTACTATAGCAACAAAAACAATAAAATATATAGGAATAAACCTAAACAAATAAGTGAAAGACTTGTATATTGAAAATTATGAGTTACTACTCAAGGAAATTGAAAAAGATACAAAGAAGTAGAAGATATTCCATGTTCATGGTTTGGAAGAATTAACATCATCAAAATCAATATACTACACAGAGCCATATACAAATTTAATGCAATCCCCATCAAGATCCCACCATTTTTTTAGGAGAATAGAACAAAAGCTACAGATGTTTCTCTGGGACCAGAAAAAGACCTAGAATCGCCAAAACAATCTTCAAAACAAAGAACAGAACTAGAGGTACCACACTCCCAGATCTCAAATTGTATTATAGGGCCATTGTAATCAAAACTGCTTGGTAATAGAACATAAACAGACACACTGACCAGTGGAATAGAATTGAGAGCTCCGAAGTAAGCTCCTACACCTATGTACATATACACATACACATACACATACACATACACATACATATATACATATACACAAAGGTGTTCAGACTGTTTAATAGGGGAAATCAAAGTCTTTTCAACAAATGGTGTGAAATTTGGGTTAAAACATGCAGAAGAGAGGGTGAGGGTAGATGTTCAGCTTCATGGGATGGGAGGGGTGGAGTGGGACATAGTCTTTTGGTGATAGGAATAGTGTTTTTTATAAAAAAAAAAAAAAAAAATTTAGTGTTTGCATAAAGAAATGCCACTGATTTTTGTACATTGATTTTGTAGCCTGACACCTTGCTATATTGCCTAGTAACTTCCAGTAGTTTTCTACTGGATTCTTTAGGTTTTTCTATGTATCTTTAGGTTTTTCTATCATATCATCTGCAAATAGTGAGAGCTTGACTTCTTCCCTTCCAATCTGTATTCCTTTGATGCCTTTCTCTTGCCTGACTGCTATGGCAAGAGCTTCCAACACTATGTTGAGAGTAATGGTGACAGTGGACAGCCCTGTCTAGTCCCTGATCTGAGGGGGAATGCTTTCAGCTTCTGTCCATTGAGTATGATGTTGGCTGTAGGTTTGCTATATATGGATTCCACTATCTTGAGGAATTTCCCATCTATTCCCTTTTTTTTGTAGTGTTTTGAGCATGAATGGGTGTTGGATTTTGTCAAAGTCTTTCTCTTCATCTATTGAAATAATCATGTGTTTTTGGCCTTGCTTTTATTGATGTGGTGAATGACATTGACTGACTTATGTATGCTGAACCAACCTTGCATTCCTGGGATAAATACCACTTGGTCGTGATGAACAATCTTTTTGATATGCTGCTGTATCTAGTTGGCCAAGATCTTGTTTAATATTTTGGCATCTATGTTCATAAGAGATATTGGTCTTCTCTGACACATCTTGGTCAGAGCTAGAAGGAATTATGTTAAGTGAGCTAAGTCAGAAAGATAAAGATGAGTATGGGATGATCCCACTCATCAACAGAAGTTGAGAAAGATCAGAAAGGGAAACTAAAGGCAGAATCTGACTAAATTGAAAGTAGGGCATCAAACTAAAAACCCTGTGGTGAGCGGGAGGGTGGACATGCTGCTTCCTGGGCCAGCAGGGGGTTGGGGGTGGGTGGGTGGGATGGGACACAATCTTTTGGTGATGGGAATGGTGTTTATGTACACACCTATTAAACTGTAGTAATATAAACCACTATTTAATTAATATGAGAGGGGGAAAATTGATTGTATGTCTAACAAAAGGACTTTTCAAAGCTAACCCAATTATCAAATAATTGATGATAACAGTAACTATCCATTGTCTTCTCGAACCCTAAGACAGCAGGAACCTCACATCTCCACTATAGAGCCTAAACTTCCCCCAGTCCTGGGACCCTAGGGTAGGGCCCACTTTCCCGTGTGTTCTCCCAATTCTTATCAAATAATATTGCATCCGCTGATCGCAACCTAATCAACGCAGTGAGTGCCACCCCAGCACGCTTCACTTCAGACTATGTCCAGAGACTTCAGGTGTGGAACGACAATCCTTCAGCTTCATCACTCGGGTGAGACCTTTCCTTTCATAGGATTCTCTAATTTCATTCTAGGTGGTTCACTTCCTAACAAAGTCCCAAAACCTAGATATAGACCAGGTTCCAGGAGACAGAGCCAATGTTCACACATATCCTTAAACAAACTAGGGCAAATATATACCTGAAAGCAGTAATACACTAGAGTTTGCAGTGAGTACCACCCAATACTTCATCTCCACTATTCCAACCTTTGTGTCCATGATTGCTCAACAACTTGTTTGGCTTTGTATGTTAAGCCTCTTTTCAGCCACCAGGTTCCAGATGCCATCAGGATGCTGGCCAGGCTTCCCTGGACTGAAGACCCCACCAATGTGTCCTGGAGCTCTGCTTCCCCAGAGACTCACCCTACTAGGGAAAGAGAGAGGCAGACTGGGAGTATGGACCAACCAGTCAACGTCCATGTTTAGCGGGGAAGCAATTACAGAAGCCATACCTCCCACCTTCTGCAACCCACAATGACCCTGGGTCCATGCTCCCAGAGGGACAGAGAATAGGAAAGCTACTTGGGAGGGGATGGGATATGGAGATTGGGTGGCGGGAATTGTGTGTAGTTGTACCCCCCATCCTATGATTTTGTTAATGTCTCCTTTCTTAAGTAAATAAACAAATTAAAAAAAAACATGCAGAAGAATGAAACTGAGCCAAACACAAAAGTAAACTCCAAATGGATCAAAAATGTGGATGTTAGACCAGAAACTATCAAATACTTAGAGGAAAAAAATGGCAGAATGTTTTCCATCTAAATTTTAAAGACATCTTCAATGATACAAATCCAATTATAATGAAGACTAAAAAAAAACAAATAAATGGGACTACATCAAATTAAAAAGCTTCTTCACAGAAAAAGAAACCACCACCCAAACAAAGAGACCTCCCAAAGAATGGGAGAAGATCTTTATATGCTATAAATCAGACAAGAGGCTAATAACCAAAATATATAAAGAGCTCACCCAATTCTGCAACAAGAAAACAAATGACCCCATCCAAAAATGGGGAGAGGAAAAGAACAGAATATTCTCTATAGAAGAAATCCAAAAGGCCAACAAACATATGAAAAAATGCTCCAAGTCATTGATTGTCAGAGAGATGCAAATAAACACAAGGAGATACCATTTCATATATATGAGAGGAGAATGTCATATGTCAGAAAAGTTAGCAGCAGCAAATGCTGGAGAGGTTGTGGGACAAAGGAACACTGCTTGTAGTAATATAAATTTTCCCACCTCTGTGGAGAGCAGTCTGGATAACTCTCAGAAGGGTAGAAATGGACCTATCCTATGACCTTGCAGTTTCTCTCTAATCTTGTGCTGATCCTTGTGCTTCATACTGTTTGAGCTTAACATAGTGCACCACCACTTAACTGCCCCTTCACTCCCCCCACCCACACCAGTGTGGAATGTCAACCCTTCAGCCTCATTCCTCGGGTGAGACCTTTCCTTTCATAGGATTCTCTGATTCTATTCCTGATGGTTCACTTCCTAACAAAGTCCCAAAACCTAGATATAGACCAGGTCTCATGAGATAGGGCTTATGTTCACATGTATCCATTTTAGAGCAAAATATATACCTGAAAGCAAAAGTGTACAACAGTCTGCAGTGAGTCAGTATATGTAGCAAGCAAGTATAAAAACCCCATAAAGTTCGTAATGAAGTAGTGTCTACTTAGACTTGGATACCTTCCTCACCTACACTTCTCTCAGTCACTCCAAAGATAACCTTATCAAAGTAAAGACTAAAAAAGCTGAAGGGCAAGAGACTGGCATACTTTATACATGCCACCCACCCCATTATCTAGGGCTCTAGTCGGGGAGTCCTGAGATTCCCAAACAGACTAGACTTAGACCTTGAATAAATCCCTCTCTCCACTGTTACTGGTCATCTCTATCAAGAGCAACACAAGAGACCCGTTCTGGGCCCCCATAGGACCTTGCCCTCAATGGGGATCATCAATGGTAGAGAATGTTCCATCCTCTGAAGGGAGGCTGGACAACATACTCTATGTTCCACCTGAGGAAGATAGATTCTGAAATTTGGGTAGCTTGGAACATTCCTACTCATAACAACAGAATGTGAGCTCAGACCTACAGGGATGCAAAAGTCACATAGGCTCCTAAGATGAATATGGATCAAATCGATGGGATTTACAGTCAACAATATTTATACACCTTTCACATATTTGGTAACTACTCTCTTCCCTGATCTAGCTTTCTAGCCCTTTTTCTAGCCATGACATCATCTCCCTAGACAATAACTTGGATCTACTTGCATATCAGACATCAGGCTCAGGAAAAAAAAAAAAAAAAACTAGTATAGTCATGGACTCTTTGGAATATAACTAAAATAGACCTACTAGCTATACCCAAAATAGAGACCCCCAAATCTCTTCTTGCAATGTTCTTGGTTTTAGGTTCATAATTAGTCATCAAACTGTTTGGCTTTATATCTTAACTCTTTTATTCAGCCACCAGGTTCCAGATGCTACCATGATACCAACCAGACATCCCTAGGCAGATGACCCCACCAATATATGTCCTGGAGCCCCACTTCCCTAGAGCCCTGCCACACTAGGGAAAGAAAGAGACAGGTTGCGAGTATGGATTAACCTGCCAATGCCCATGTTCAGTGCAGAAGCAATTACAGAAGCCAGACCTTCCACTTTCTGAACCCATAATGACCCTGGGTCTATACTCCCAGAGGGAAAAAGAACAAGGAAAAAAAAACTAGTATAGCCACAGGTCCTTTGGAATTTAACTAAAATATGCCTACTAGCTATCTATAAAATGGAGGACCCCCCCCCAACTCTTCATCTGCCCCATTCCAGCCCTTAGGTCCATGATTGGTCAACAATTTGTATGTTAACTCTCTTGTCAACCACCAGGTTCCAGATGCTAGCATGATGCCGACCAGACTTCTGTGGACAGACAACCCCACCAATGTGTCCTGGAGGTCTGCTTTCCCAGAGCCCTTCCCCACTAGGGAAAGAGAGAGACAGGCTGGGAGTATGAATCGACCTGTTAACGCCCAGGTTCAGCAGGGAAGCAATTACAGAAGCCAGATCTTTAACCTTCTGCATCCCACAATGACCATGGGTTCATATTCCCAGAGAGTTAAAGAACAGGAAAGCTATCATGGGAGGGGAATGGTATACAGAGATCTGGTGGTGGGAATTGTATGGAGTTGTACCCTTCTTATCCTATGGTTTTTGTCAGAATTTCTTTTTATAAACAAAAATTTTAAAACAGAAACTATATTTTTATGATTGGGAGAATACTTTTCTCAATGAGCTAAGGTCTCTCTTGTTACAAAATGATCTCCCTGCCCAGAAAAGGTTTTCTCCATGTCTGTTTTTGTAGAGTTCCATACAAGATATTTCATATGAAGGCAAGCACTAAAATGTAGTAGCATTTTCCCTAAAATTATGCTTAAAATCTTCTCAAAATCCAATATGCAGTTAATCTAAGTGCCAGTGTGAGAAGAACTAAGCTGTCAATTTTCACTTTACTAATTTACTAAAGAAAAACAGAGTTTTTAATATGTGAAAGACTTCCCCAATTTAGTGAAAACTGAAATTTCACTGTTTTTATTTTCATAGAGGCAGAGTGCTATTTCCCACAGAGAAAAAAATAAAGAAATTGGTAAAAGGGAGAATTTGTCATTGACCAAATGACAGGGCTGGGGGGTGATGGGTGGCAATCAATCAGATTTTCAACTTTTATCTTGAGGGTTTTGTTCAGTAATTTGGTCAGAGCCATATGAGGATTTCAAATAACGCTGATACACAGACCTTTAAAAATCACCTTCTATTTTTGTAGAAAAAAGGTGGAGGGAGTTGAGTTAAAACTGCAAGAAATTTTTTTTTCTTGAAACCAGCAGAAGAGCTCTTGAGCTTCCAGTGTAAATGTTTGTGCAGAATTTAGCTGCCAAATATCATTTAGTGCCTGTCAGTTTTAAGAATTGAAAGATACCTTTTTAAATGAATTTTCTTCTTTTCTATTGGGCAAGAGAGCCTTCCCACATCTGGATGACTCTTTGCCTTTCATAAGACCCAGTTCCTTCAAGGACTTCAATGAATATCTGCCATATTGAAAATGTACTCAGAAATGCTATTTTAGATCAAGACTTTTTATGCTACATAATTATATGATGAAATTCAAATTATTAATCTGAGTGTGTCAGCCAGTTTCACATAGAAAAATATTGTTGGTCTGCTACTATTAAAATAGATTCTCATCTTCTTATTGAAAAACTTTGTAGAAAATTTGATCTAGGAGAATAACCCAATAGGTAAAATGAAGGCAAACACTAGCATTTATATGAAAACTGTTATTTTTATAGAGGGAAAGGCTGTAGAAAGACACAGAAAGTGTATTTTCATTGCACTCCATCAAGACATTTAATAAAAATGCCATTCCTAACACACTACTAGCTACTTTAGAATTGTTTTCCCAGTTACTCAGCTGGAAACTAACATTTGAACCCACTAATCTCTTGATTTGTAAATTCAATTTTAAACTTTTTATTTAAAATACCTCAAGAATACCTATCACTCCAGGCATACTGATGATAATAACATTAAGTTTTATGAATTATTACTTTCCAATCAAGGGTGACAGACTTGCTTACATGAACAGGGTGAGACTTTTCATAAATAGTAGAATTCCATCCAAGTTCTTCTAATTCTATTTTGCCAATGAAAGGAAAAGGATATTACATTTTAAAATAAAATTCCTCCAAATAAAATCCTACCAAAGTTTAATGTCTAAGAGTTCTTGTGGTGCCTTTATGTTGTAAATGCTGAGGTTTTATATTACTTATATAAGCTTTAGTCTCCAATAGAGCTGGCAAAAAAAAAAAAAAAAATCCAAGAATGCTGAAACAGCTGTAGTGCTGCATTTGAGTCATTTGGACCAAAACAGGAGTGTTCTCTCAGTCCTCTGAAACTTTTTGCTTTTCATTTCAACTTTCAGACAAAGAACTAGTACTATCTTCTAATTGCATGAAAGTGGTGGATACAAATTGAACATTAAGGAAGATAATATTGTTAATGTTTTAAAGAGTCACTTCAAAGAAAAATGTGTGATTCTGAAATATTAAACCCAGTTTCTTTGTTTCTATTGTCATAACAGAGTGAATCACACAGGTACCTAAAAATCTGGCTCCAGTCAAAAGGATACGTACTATTTGTTTATTTATTTATATTAGTGATTTAATAGTAATTTATAAGATTATAAGATACTAGAGGTATAGAGACACCACTGTTACTCCCAAAGTTCTGTTATCCCTGTCCCTCAAGAATAGCTGCCATCATTCTCCCAAAGATTTAGAGACAGTTTGGTTACTTTTTTTTTCTCAAATTCATGTTAAAATTCTCTGTATTCCACATATGAATTAAACCATGCGGTAGTTTTCTTTCAATTCCTTACTTCATTAAGCATAAACACCTCTAGTCCCATCCATTTTGTCATAAAGGATACAATACTGTCTAAAAGATGTACTTTATAGTGTCTTTTTTTAAGGTCTTTCTACTTGCTTGTTGCACTTATTGAGCACTGTCGCACACTTTTACTTTCAAGTATATAGTTTCCGCCTAACTTATGGATACATCTGCACATGTGCCCTATCTCATGGGCTCTGGTCTATATAGGACCTATAACTTTGTTAGGAGGTGTGCTACCAGAAATGGAACAATGTGTTCTATGAGCAAGAAAATGTCTCACCCAAGCATTGGAGCTGGAAAGTTAACATGCCAGGAATGGCATTTATGGACACAGTCTGAAGTGAAACATGTCAAGGTAGCTCTGGCTGCATTGATGTGGCTGAGATTAGCAGATAGAGTATCAAAAGGTATGGATCAAAAGAAGCATGAAGGAAATTGAGCAAAGCCCCAGAGGTTCCAAGACAGCGAAATATGGATTTTAGAGAGAACGAAGAAGTTTCCTTGCTATCTTAGAATTTAAGAAGGCAATAGATAATTATTATTATAACAAACTTATTGGGCAATTTTATTTACTTTGAAAATCCCATAGTGAGGATTTACTATACCATACAAGATTTTACCATGATTTATATCATTTAATGTTATTTTAAAATAACTATATCTTATATACTGACATGATCAGTTGCTTCTGCTCTCTCGGGTCTAAGATTAAAGGTGATTTAATTTATGGTCCATACTCTCATAGGGATAAAGAATAGGGAAGCTTCCAATGAAGGGCATGGGATATGGAACTATGGTGCTGGGAATTGTATGGAATTGTACCCCTCTTATCTCACAATTTTATCACTCATCCTTAGTGAGGTGGGGCTCTGGGGAAGCGGGGCTCCAGGGCACATTGGTGGGATTGTCAGCCCAGGGAAGTCCAACTGGCATCATGGTAGTATTTGGAATGTGGTGGCTCAAAGAAGATAAAACTTTCACTTTACTCCTTTAAAGAATATTCTTAGACAATTCACCTACTGTTGGACCTTGGGGAAATTACTGTACTTTTCTCAATTTCCAGGAAAATAATAATGCCTACTGGGGCAATGGTCAATGTGTGTAGAAGATGTGCTGATGTAGGTACTGTATAAATCAGTTACTATTTATATTAATTGTAGTAATTGATGTTGTTGTAATTCCTCAGCATCAAATTGAGATAGAATATGGGGCTCTAGCTGGTATTTTAAGATATCAATTTATATTTTCTCATATTTTCAGTCATAAATATACAATAATTAAAGTAATTTTAACATGAGTTCAAGAGGGAATGTCTACACCAAGGAAGAAGAAAAACCAGGCATCCCATCCAAATAAATCACCCCTGTAGATAGTAAGGCAGATCCTTTAAGACAAAAGTGACTTGACAAATAAGTGCTGGATAGCAAAGTGGTTTTGCCTCTAACATCCACTAAGAAAGAAATATCACAATCTGATGTATGATGCATGGGAGAGAGCAAGGAATAAAAAAATTCATTTAGCATAATTCTTTCAAGCTCTAATCAAAGTGAAGTGAATAATATAACTGTATCATGATTTTTTCCTTTAAGTTTTTATTGGGAGGTTAATAGAGAAGGATGAATATGGAATGACCTCACTCTTGAGCAGAACTTAAAATAACAAGAACAAAAAGGGGGAAGCATAAAGTAAATCTTGGGTTGGTTTGGTGTTTTTAACCAAAGAAAGGATTCTGGGGAAAGAAGAAAGAAAGAGAGGGTGTGGGAAACTCTCTTTCAGGTGCTGATACATGATTATGGACCTAATTTTGGGGTGAAAATGTTTTGCAGATACCTAAGTTAGGGAAATAAGAAATTGTACTCATGTGCCAACAACTGTACTGTGAACTATGAACCTCCCAATAAAAAATAAAGAAGCTGTGTTATATACAAACAATGGACTACTATGCAGCTATTAAGAACAAAGTACCTACCTTCTCTAACCCATCTTGGATGGAGCTAGAAGGAATTATGTTAAGTGAGCTAAGTCATAAAAATAAAGATGAGTATGGGATGATCCCAGTCATCAACAGAAGTTGAGAAAGAAGAACAGAAAGGGAAACTAAAAGCAGGATTTGAGTAAATTAAGAGTAGGGCACCAAAGTAAAAACCCTGTGGTGAGGAGGAGGGTGGACATTTGGCTCTGAGGCAGGGGGTGTGTGTGCGGGGTGGGGTGGAGTGGGGTGGGGTGGGACACAGTCTTTTGGTGGTGAGAATGGTGTTTATGTACACTCCTATTAAATTGTAGTCATATATACTACTATTTAGTTAATATGAGAGGGGAAAAATTGATCATATGTCTCAAACTTTTTAAACATAGACTTAGTCTTTTTAATACATAGGCTGAGTCTTTGATATGCTGACTCTCTCAAAAATCTAGACCAGGGAGAACAGAAGCAACCAGTGGCATAGCTATATACAAGATGTTGGGTATTATACAGCAAATCCTAATAAAGGGACTTTTTAAAGTTAACCCAATTACCAAATAATGTGATGATAACAATAACTATCCATTGTCTTCTTGAACCCTAAGACAGCAGGAACGTCACATTTTCACTATAGAGCTGGTATTTCCCCCAGTCCTGGAACCTTAGGATGGGGCACACTTTCCTGCATGCTTCTCTCAATTCATATCAAATAATATTGCATCCACACATCACAACCCAATCAACACGAGTGCCACCTCAGCATTCTTCACTTCAGATTGTGTCTAGAGACTTCACGTATGGAATGATATCCCTTCAGCTTCATTATTCAGGAGAGACCTTTCCTTTCATAGTATTCTCTAATCCATTCCAGGTGGTTCACTTCTTAACAATGTCCCAAATCCTAGATAAAGACCAGGTCCCCTGAGATAGAGCATATGTTCACATGTGTCCATAAACTAGGGCAAAATATATACCTGAAAGCAAAAGTACACAAGAGTCTGCAGTGAGTACCCTCCAACACTTCATTTGCACTATTCCAGCCTTTAGGTCCATAATTGTTCAACAATTTATTTGGTTTTGTATTTCTATTTTTCTTTTCTTTTCAGCCACCAGGTTCCAGATGCCATCAGGATGGCTGACCAGACTTCCTTGGACAGAGGACCCCACCAATGTGTCCTGGAGCTCCGCTTCCCCAGAGACCCACCCTAGTAGGGAAGAGAGAGGCAGACTGGGAGTATGGATCGACCAGTCAATGCCCATGTTCAGCGGAGAAGCAATTACAGAAGCCAGACCTTCTAACTTCTGCATCCCACAATGACCTTCGGTCCATACTCCCAGAGGGATAAAGAATGGGGAAGCTATCAGGAGTGGGAATGGGATATGGAGATCTGGTGATGGGAATTTTGTGGAGTTGTACCCCTCCTATCCTATGGTTTTGTTAATGTCTCCTTTTTTAAATAAATAAATTATTTAAAATAAAACAAAGTCAAAATGACAAATACTTAATATAAAGAAAATATTCTGAGGCTGCAAGAAAAAAAACAAAGAGCCATAAACAAAGGAAACTCCATAAGATTACGAGCAGATTTCTGTATACAAACTCTGAAAGCAGAAGAAACTGGCAAGATATATATGGAACACTCAATGAAAGAGGCTTTCAACCAAGACTACTGTATCCAGCTTGACTATCATTCAAATTACATGGAGGAAATAAAAACCTACTCAGACAAGCAACAGTTGAAGGAATCAACGATCCCTAAACCCTATTTGCAGGAAGTTCTAAATGGCCTCTTATAAACAATAACAACACCAAAAACGTCATATATTAGAATGCTAAAGACAAGTTCAGAATTATGACATAATATCAATAAATGTCAATGGTCTGAACTCATCTATTAATAAGTATAGAGTAAGAAAATAGATCTGAAAACACATCACAACCATGTGTTGTCTCCAGGAATCCCACCTAACCTGACAGGACAAAAACAGACATAAAGAGAAAGGATGGAAAACCATCATACAAGCTAATGGAGCACAAAAAAGGGCAAGAACAACTATATTCATATCTAACACAACAGACTTTAAAATTAATAAAGTATTAAAATATAGGTATGGACATTACATACTGCTTAGAGAATTAGTCAATCATGAAGACTTAAAATTTATTAACATCTATGCATCCAATGAAGGACCATCAAAATATGTCCAACATCTGCTGAGAAAACTATGAAAATACATTGATAGCAATATAGTACTAATTGAAAACTTTTAACACCCCATTCTCAAATAGAAATATCATCCAGGAGAATAATAAATAAAGACACAAGAAAAGTAAATAAACAAATAGATAGACTAGACCTACTGAACATCTTCAGAAATCTTCAACCCCAAGAAAACTGGAATACACATTCTTTTCAAGTCCACATGGACATTCTTAATGATATACCATATGTTAGGCCACAAAGACAGTTTCAGTAAGTTCAAAAGCATTGAAATTATTTTAAGCATCTTCCCAGACTATAGTAGAATTAAACTATGGTTGAATTCGTCAATATGCAGAAAATTAGAAAAAGTTTCAATATGCAGAAACTCAACAGTACACTGCTTAACAACTACTGGGTCAAATAGGAGATTAAGAAGTTAAAATGTTCCTGAAAACAAATAAAAATGAATATATGAGTTATCAGAATATTTGGGATACAGCTATGCCAATTCTTCTTCTTCTAGCATTTGCCCTTTTTCTGTAGCCAGTCAACAGCGTCAGGTTGAAAGCTGTCAGGAGCTGCTTGTTGCTGGCTTTGAAAGTGACTGGGATCCATGTGGATTCAGTCAGCTAGGAAGGATCGTCAATTTCCCCAATGAATGGGTACTCATGGGATGCACCATGGGAAGGTCGATCCAATGCATCCCATGGCAATATTAAGAGAGAAATTCAGTCATACAGGCATATTAAGACACAAGCAAAAGTTAAGAAAAACTTGATTGCATACCTCAAAGGGTTATAACAAGAAGAAAAAAGGAAACCTACAGCAAGCAGAATGAAATAATAAAAATTAGGGTTGTAATAAATGATATAGAAAATAAAAGAATCATACAAAAGATCAATTAGCAAGTGCTAATTCTTTGAAAGGGTAAACAAAGTTGACAACCCCTTGGACAGATGTACTTAAATGGGAGGGTATGTGAGAGGAAGAATCAAATAAATAAGTTTATAAATTAAAGAGGAAATATCACAAGAGACACTGCAGAAGCCAAAAGTATCATGTGAGATGTCTATGAACAACCCCATGCCACAAAGACAGAGAGCTTGGAAGATATGGAAAATTTCCTAAAAGTATATAACCTTCTAAAACTGAACCAGGATGAACTATAAAACATTAGTAGACTAATTACAGTCAAAAAAATTGAGATAGCTATGACAAGCATTTCTAACCAATAAAAAAAGGTCCAGGCCCATATGGTTTTATAAATTAATTCTACAAAACCTCTAAGGAAGCTCATACCTTTAAGATCTTCCAAACTACTGAGGACACAGAAATACGCCTTACCATCTTCTATCAAGCCAAAAGCAGACAGAGACACAACAACAAAAATAGAAAACTACAGACCAATATCACTGATGAACATACATGCTAAGATACTGAACAAAATTCTAGCCAACTGGATACAGCAATACATTGAAAAGACTGTGTATCATGACCATGCAAGATTTATTCCATGAATGCAAGGCTGGTTCAATTTAAGAGTTATGGGGAAAATCAATTGTATGTCTCAAAGTTTCTCAAAACACAAACTGAATCTTTTTAATATATAGGCTGTGTATTTGATATGCGGACTCTCTCAAAAGCCTAGACCAAGTAGATCAGAAGCATCCAATAGCACAGCTATATACAAGATACTGGATACTGTACAGCAAACCATAACAAAAGGATTTTTCAAAGTTAACCCAATTAACAAATAATGTGATGATAACATTAACTATCGATTGTCTTTTTGAACCCTAAGACAGCAGGAACATCACATCTCCACTATAGAGTCCCTACTTCCCCCAGTCCTGGAACCCTTGGATAGGGCGCACTTTCCCTTATGCATCTCCCAATCCAAACCAAATAATACTGCATCCGCCGATCACAACCTAACCAACGCAACGAGTGCCACCTCAACATGCTTCAGCTCAGACTGTGTCCAGAGACTTCACGTGTGGAACGACAACCCTTCAGCTTCATTACTCAGGTGAGACCTTTCCTTTTATAGTACACTCTAATTTCATCTCAGGTAGTTCACTTTCTAACAAAGTCCCATAACCTAGATATACACCAGTTTCTGTGAGACAGAGCTTATGTTCACACATATCCATAAACTAGTGCAAAATATATACCTGAAAGCAGAAGTACACTAGAGTTTGCAGTGAGTACCTCCATAACACTTCCTCTCCACTATTCCAAGCTTGGGATCCATGATTGCTCAACAAATTCTTTGGCTTCGTATGTTAACTCTCTTTTCAATCACCAGGTTCCAGATGCCACCAGTATGCTGGCCAGGCTTCCCTGGATTGAAGACCCCACCAATATGTCCTGGAACTCAGCTTCCCCAGAGACATACCTTACTAGGGAAAGAGAGAGGCAGACTGGGAGTATGGACCGACCAGTCAACGCCCATGTTCAGCGGGGAAGCAATTACAGAAGCCAGACCTTCTACCTTCTGCAACCCTCAATGACCCTGGGTCCATGCTCCCAGAGGGCTAGAGAATGGGAAAGCTATCATGGGAGGGGGTGGGTTATGGAGATTGGATGGTGGGAATTGTGTGGAGTTGTACCCCTCCTACTTTATGTTTTTGTTCATTAATCCTTTCTTAAATAAAAAATTTTTTAAAAATCAATATAAAAATAAAATAAAGAACGTTGATCTCCCCTGTAAAAAAAAAAGAGTTATGGTTAAATTATGCACAGAACTTTGGTGGTGGGCGGAGCTCCCATGTTGTGCATGGTAACCAGTGCATCCACTGGGTGAGTCACCTGCTAGATCCCTATATCTCACTTTTTAAAAAAAGTCTAGAACCTGACATTTCAGAATTTTTAAATGACAATCAGTTTCTCCTAAAGAAGTAAGAAATGGAAAATGGTAAACAAGATCAAGAATGATGTTTTTTAGAAGATGAAAATAAGAACAGAAGCCTGAATCTTCATAATTTTTTAGTTGAGCAGTAGGGGGAGCCCTTGATAACAAAGAAAATTACAAAAATAATAGTTATGCTTCTGATCATAAAATTAATAAGAGAATTTCAACAAATACCAAATAAAGATAATTCTTAAAACATGGTTAAAGGCCAGAGAAACAGACCTAGAACTACATGGGAATGCTATAAAATCTGTGAAAGTTGCAGTGTTATGGTCTCTCTCTGAAATAGGATGAAAAAAAGACATTATCTTGTAAGTGGTTACTCATACATGTGCATGACCCTACTACCAGCAAAGTAAAAAAAATAGAAACATGGTTGATTCTACTATCTTGGAGTCATTAGTAACATTAACTATCATTTTTTTTGTGAAAATATAATTTATTTGTAACTTTCAGAAGTAGAAAAGCTGTAACACTTTGCTTTTTTGTTGGCAGTGGGCTCTTTACTCCTCTTCCTTGATTTTTTTTGTAGAGACAGAGGAGTACAACAAGTCAGAGAGAGGAGGCACCGTACAAGATACCATTGCTCATGATGCTTCTTCGTTTGCTTGGTGCTTCCATTTGCTTGGTATAGAATCTGGGTCCTGACACATGGTAAACTGTGTGCTCTACCAGGTCACCTCTCTCCCACACAGTAAAAGCACAGAATACCTCTGTCACAGTACTATTGCTTTTTAAAAATTATTATTATTCTTTAAAATATTCAGATATACCTGCACTGTACTCATTTTGAAAATAGACTTAACAGATTTTTGCACTTAACAAGTGTTGTGGAGAGCAACATCCTGCCACACCTGTGATTTTCCATGGTGCTTAAATACTAGCGAAATGACAATTTAACCACTTTCTGAGAGTAATAAAGTAACAAAGTTGTAGTGACTGGTTCTCTATCACCTTTTACAATGAAAAAGTAGAAAAATGCACACAAACAGAAAAACCAAATAACTTATCACCTTTATCCAAAGATAAGACTAAATGTGGGCAGTAAACAGCAAAATCACTGACCTTTCAGATCCCTTAACTGATTTTTAAGGTAATAAATAAAAGGGATACACATTTTGTCAGTGTATATGATTTTCATATCACATTTTCTCTACTTTATAAAGAAAATGGCTTAATGTTTAAGAAGTTTACCAACACATTATTGGTGACATTTTTTTAAAGATTAAAAAAAAAGTATACTCACATAAATCACTAGCTAATCAATATGAGGGGGAAAAGTGATTGCATATCTTGAAGTCTTCAAAACATAGACTGAGTCCCTTCCATAAACAGGCTGTGTACTTGATACGCGGACTCCCCCAAAAGCCCAGACCAAGTAGATCAGAAGCAACCAGCAGCACAGCTATACACAAGACACTGGGCACTATACAGCAAACCCCAACAAAAAGACTCTTCAAAGTTAACCCAATTACCAAATAATGTGATGATAACAATCAACTATCCATTGTCTTTTTGAATTCTAAGACAGCAGGAACCTCACATCTCCACTATAGAGCCTATATTTCCCCCAGTCCTGGAACCTTAGGATAGGGCCCACTTTCCTGCATGCCTCTCCCAATCCATATCAAATAATATTGCATCTGCCTATCGCAACCCAATCAACGCAACAATTGTCACCTCAACATGCTTCAGCTCAGACTGTGTCCAGAGACTTCACGTGTGGAATGACAACCCTTCAGCTTCATTACTTGGGTGAGACCCTTCCTTTCATAGTATTCTCTAATTCCATCCCAGGTGGTTCACTTTCTAACAAAGTCCCAAAACCTAGATATAGACCAGGTTCTGTGAGAGAGAGCATATGTTCACACGTATCCATAAACTAGTGCAAAATATATGCCTGAAAGCAGAAGTTCACTAGAGTTTGCAGTGAGTACCCCCCTAACACTTCCTCTCCACTATTCTAACCTTTGGGTCCATGATTGCTCAACAATTTGTTTGGCTTTGTATGTTAACTCTCTTTTCAGTCACCAGGTTCCAGATGCCATCAGGATGCCGGCCAGTCTTCCTGGACTTAAGACCCCACCAATGTGTCCTGGAGCTCTGCTTCCCCAGAGACCCACCCTACTAGGGAAAGAGAGAGGCAGACTGGGAGTATGGACTGACCAGTCAACGTCCATGTTCAGCGGGGAAGCAATTACAGAAGCCAGACCTTCCACCTTCTGCAACCCACAATGACCCTGGGTCCATGCTCTCAGAGGGACAGAGAATGGGAAAGCCATCAGGGGCGGGGATGGGACATGGAAACAGGGTGGTGGGAATTGTGTGGAGCTGCACCCCTGCTATGCCACGGCCTTGTCAATTCATCCTTTATCAAATAAAAAATAAATTAAAAAATAATAAAAAATAATATATTTATTTATTTATTCCCTTTTGTTGCCCTTGTTGTAGTTATTATTGTTGTTGTTATTGATGTCACTGTTGTTGGATAGGACAGAGAGAAATGGAGAGAGGAGGGCAGAACAGAGAGAGGGAAAGACAGACACTTTCAGACCTGCTTCATCTCCTGTGAAGCGACTCCCCTGCAGGTGGAGAGCTGGGGGACTCAAAGTGGGATCCTTACACTGATCCTTGCGCTTTGCATCACATGCACTTAACCCCCAGCACTACTGCCCGACTCCCTATTGGTGACATTTTAAAGAGCATCCAAACAGGCTGCTGTCTACAGCTTAAGATAAGAGAGGAGGTAAACATGGTGGGAAAAATTTCAATATGTTTGCCTTCAGACATACTGCTTCCCCAATCCCAGAAATTCAGATTAAAATGAGTTTGTGGATCATCACTCTTTCAGTAATTTAATATAAATGATACAAGAAACATTCATTTTAAATAAAAAACCATGACATTGTTTTTGAAAATGCAAATGGGATTCTTAACATATATGAAAATAAGTTAAATGTAAAAGTCTTGTATGTAGACAATTATTTACTATAATCCAAGTCTAACTTGCAGCTCTCAAATTATTTGTCACCTCAAGTAAAGTCTACTGGTCCACAGGAGTCATCTCTTTATCTGTGTCACTTGATTCATCTTTTAGGTCCAATCCTCCTATGTCTGTGTCTACAGCTGTAGTAACAACTTTCTTCTTGCACTTCTTGGGAAATGCATCACTAGCACACATTTTCCTCATATTAATGTTTGGCAGTTTCTTCAGGTCAAAGTCCCATTCTCTGAAAGTTTTCAGATTAACTGCATTTATAATGTCTGGAATCTCAAGGCCATATCCTTCATACTGCTGTCGCTCACGCTCCATCCTCTGCTTGATGACTGTCTCCCGAGAAAAATGCCACCTTCCCTGCCTATCTTTGATGCTATTGTGCAAGTCAATCTGCTCCAGCTCACTGCTGAAACGATTTAAATACCTTTCAATTAGTTCACAAGCATTTTTCTTTGAATAGCTTGCTTTTTGGAGATCAAGGTGATTCTGAAACCGCTGTAGTTTTTCACCAATAAGGTTGAGACGCAATGCCTTTTCATTTTTCAACTTTTCCTTTTTATCTTACTTGTGGGCCTCTCTTGTAATCTGAGCTGCTTTTCTACTATAAGGATAGACGACCTTTTTCTCATGTCCACTTTTTCCTCTTAGTGCTTTAGGCATAGCGCGGTCCTAGGGGACCTACACGCTTCCAAGTCTGGCGATTTCACCCACAGGAGTGGCAGCAATTCCCAAAGAGGATCCAGACTAACACACGTGGGAAGGCCATTAACTATCATTTGTGAAAATTCTTTCAGCTAATTTTTTCTGTGTGTACACGTCTTTTTGTGTTGTGTGTATACTTTTTTTTCTTTTTACAAAAACTGTTCTATGTGCAATTTATATATTTTTTTCTTTTCACATTTCATCTTTTTTTCAAAAGCACCAAATATGGGGGTGGGTAGTGGTACAACTGGCTGAGCATACATGTTACCATGTGCACAAATGTTACCTTGATTCAAGCCTCATTTCTCCACCTGCAGTTGGGAAGCTACATGAGCAGTGAAGCAAGTTTTCAGATGTCTATCATTGTCTCTCCCTCTCTATCTTCCACTCCTCTCTCAACTTCTTTCTAATAAAAAAGTAAAAATGGCTGCTGGGAGTAGTGGATTTGTAGTGTTGGCACTAAGCCCCAGTAATAATTCGGGTGGCAATAAAAAGAAAGCATCAAATAAATACAGCACTTAGATGCATTTTTATAACTTTCCCTGCTATGAATAACAATGAAACAAACATCTGTGTACTAAAATTTTCATGTGTTTAAATCATTACCTACCTACTCTCAACAAAAGACTTAAGATGTTTTACTGGATCACTCATTGAGTCATAACTTAAAAAATAAACAATGGGGGAGTCAAAGGGTAGCAGCAGGCTAAGAGCACGTGGCACAAAGCACAAGGACTGGTGTAAGGATCCCGGTTCGAGGCCAGGCTCCCCACCTGCAGGGAAGCCGCTTTACAAGCGGTGAAGCAGGACTGCAGGTGTCTTTCTCTGCCCCTCTCTGTCTTCCTCTCCTCTCTCCATTTCTCTCTGCCCTATCCAATAATGACGACATAAATAGCAACAACAATAATAACTACAACAATAAGACAATAAGAGCAACAAAGGGGATAAATAAATAAATATTTTAAATAAATTAAAAAAATAAACAATGTACCACTACACCTATGATTATCGAATTTTTGATAAGGGGTCCAAACTATTACATGGAGAAAGAACACACTCTTTAATAAATGGTGCTGGGAAAATTGGGTTGAAACACGCAGAAGAATGAAAGTGAGCCACTATATCTCACTAGAAAAAAAGTGAACTCCAAATGGATCAAGGACCTAGATGTTAGACCAGTAATTATCAAATACCTAGAGAAAAATACTGGTGGAACTTTTCCATCTAAGTTTCATGGGTATCTTTGATGATACAGACCCAACTGCAAGGAAGACTAAAACAAAAACCATTAGGACTACATCAAATTGAAAAGCTTGTGCACAGCAAAAGAAACCATCACCCAAACAAAAAGACTCTTCACAGAATGGGTGATCCTTGCATACTGTACATCAGATAAGAAACTAAAACCAAAATATATAAAGAGCTCACCAAACTCAGCAATAGAAAAAGCAAATGACCCAATTCAAAAGTAAGGAGAGGAAATGAACAGAATATTCACTATAGAAGAGATACAAAAGGCCAAGAAACATATGAAAAAAATGCTCCAAGTCATTGATTGTAAGAAAAATGCAAATGATGACAGTAATGAGATACCACTACACCCCTGTGAGAATGTCAAACATCAGAAATGACAACAACAACAAATGCTGAAGATGTCGTGGGGACAAAGAAACCCTCTTGCACTGTTGGTGGGAATATAAATTGGTCCAACCCTGGTGGAGAACAGTCTGGAGAACCTTCACAACCTTCTTTATGACCCAGTAATTCCTTTCCTAGAGCTATATCCTAAGGAGTCAAACACACCCATCCAAAAAGATATGTGTACACCTATGTTCATAGCAGCATAATTCATAATATCCAAAACCTGAAAGCAACCCAGGTGTCCAACAATAACTGAGTGTCTGATAAAATTATGGTATATGGGAGTCGGGCGGTAGTGCAGTGGGTTAAGTGCACGTGGTGCAAAGCGCAAGGACTAGCATAAAGATCCCTGTCCCCAGACTCTCCTGTCCTGCAGGAGAGTCAATTTACAGGTGGTGAAGCAGGTCTGCAGGTGTCTATCTTTCTCTCCCCCTCTGTCTTCCCCTCCTCTCTCCATTTTTCTCTGTTCTAACAATGATGACATCAATAATAACAACAATAACTACAACAACAATAAAAAACAATAAGGTCAACAAAAGGGAAAATAAATAAAAAATTTTTAAATTATGATATATACATACATAATGAATACTACTCAACTATTAAGAATAATAAATCCACCTTCTCTGATCCATCATGAATGGAGCTTGAAGGAATTATTTTAAGTGAGATAAGCAAAAGAGAGAATGATAAGTATGAGATGATCCTATTCATAAACAGAAGTTGAAAAATAACAGAAAGGGAAACACAAAACAGAATTTGGCTGAGTTTGGAGTACTGCACTGAAGTAAATACTCTGCAAGGGGTGAGGGTGGGGAAGGGTAGATTTTCAGCTCCAATGTAGGGGCACTGGGAATAGGGACACTTACCTTTGGTGGTGGGAATGGTGTTAATATGTTCTACTATTAATCTACAGTCTTATAAATCACTATTTATTCAATATGGTTGGAGAAAATAGAGTGAATATCTCAAGTTCTCCAAATGCATAAATTTTAGTTCTGAGTACATATTCTCTTAATTTAAGTACTTAATGTTTCAGATTTGTAAACTGATTGAAATCTAACACTGGGGTGAAATTGTTAAAGCATTTCTAAGAATAAATTTTTTTGAAATATTAAATCAACTATAATCTTAGACTATGGAGACCAGAAGCAACTAGTCCTATTAGTATCTAAAATATAGTTATTGGTAAATAGCATTGGATGACATAAATCATGGTGAGACCTTGTATGATACAGTAAATCCTAACCATAAGATTTTTCTTTTTTTTTTAAATCTAAAGCACAAAATTTATTGAATATATTTTTATATTTACACACACATATATACATATATCTATATTTTACTTAATGAAATCATAGTGATAGAATAGAGTGGTTAAAGTTGTCAGTTCCAGAGACTGATAATTTGCAATCACATCCCAGTTTTCAATATTTAGTAGCTATGAAACACAAGTAAATGACTGTATTTTCTCCTTTTCTTAGTATATACATTTTTTTTAAATTTTTTATTTAAGAAAGGATTAATGAACAAAACCATAAAGTAGGAGGGGTACAACTCCACACAATTCCCACCACCCAATCTCCATATCCCACCCCCTCCCATGATAGCTTTCCCATTCTCTAGCCCTCTGGGAGCATGGACCCAGGGTCATTGAGGGTTGCAGAAGGTAGAAGGTCTGGCTTCTGTAATTGCTTCCCCGCTGAACATGGGCGTTGACTGGTCGGTCCATACTCCCAGTCTGCCTCTCTCTTTCCCTAGTAAGGTGTGTCTCTGGGGAAGCTGAGCTCCAGGACACATTGGTGGGGTCAAAGTAAAACAAGCTCCAAAAAAACTTGGTTATAACAACTATTTATTGCCTTCTTAAACTCTTAAGACAGCAAGGAACCTTCCTTATTCTCTTTAAAAATCTGTATTTCTCCCGGTCCTGGAGTTTCTGGGACTTTGCTTGTTTTTCTTCATGCTTCTCTTGTCCCTACCATGTCATACTATGTCTTTTGACCTCAACCAAATCTATGCAACCAGTTCTACCTCAGTATGTTTCACTTTGGACTGTGTCCAGAGACTCCAGGCCTGGCATGTCAACCCTCCAGCTCCAAAACTCAGGTGAGGCCTTTCCTAACTCATGGGAATTCCTAGTTCCATTTCAACTGGTGCACTTCCTAACAAAGTTACAGAACCTAGATATAGACTAGGGCCCAAGTGATACGGTACATGTCCACAGGTATCCATAAGTTAGGGGAAAATTATACCTTAAAGTAATAGTGTGCTAAGGCACACTATAATAGGACTAGAGAGCTAAATCAGGATAGAAATTATCTCCTAAGTGTTAGAAAAATTACAAATACTGTTAAACTGTAAACTCCTTCAATCTGACCTAGGGCTCACTATCTATTCATATTTAGCACAAGAGCCTGTGTCACCTCTGCAACCCTGTTAGTCTGAGTTCGCTGTCCATGGTCACAGCTAGGAACATTCTAGGCAGCACTAATTTCAGAACCAGTCTTCCCCGAATGGTAGAGTATGTTGACCCAGCCTCCCATCAGAGAGTGGGGGAAGACCCTACTATTGCTGTTTTCCATTGAGAGCTAAATCTTGGAGAGGCCCACAAGAAATCTTATGATGATGTTCCTGATGGAAATGACCAGTGATGGTGGAGAGAGAAAATCTATTAGTGGTCTAGGCCCATCATATCTTGTATGAATCCAAGGATTGTCTGACTAGAGGCCCAGATAATGGGGTACCTTGGCAGTGACCAAAAGGGCCATCATTAAAGTGTGCCAGTCATAAGCTCAGAGGGATAAATAGGGAAGCTTTCATTGGAAGGGAGAAGATTATAACACTGGTGGTGGAAATTATATGGAATTGTACCCCTCTTATCCTATAATCTTGTGAATCATTAATTACTAATAAAAATAAAAATAAACAATGTATTTACAAGGAAAGAAACTTTACAATGGTGAGGCAAAGATAAAGAAAAATTGGCAATACACAGAACTGTACGCCATACACAACATTTTTTTACAAATAAAATCTACCACTTTTGTTTTTACATTTTTTAACATTTTTTTTTTTATATTTTACATTCACTTTCCCACATGAACTCCTACCCTGTTACTTGTCTTAAGTTAACCTTAGGTCTGTTCTTAATATGCACTATTTATTTTAGTTTTTTATATTTATTTAAAACAATCCTCAATAGTAGATTCCTAAAAGAAGACTTATTATATCAAATATTATCTGCAACTTTGTCTTTGAACAAATATTGTCAATTTTAAAATCAGAAATCTGAATTTTTAAAAAAATTTTATTTATTATTGAATAGACAGAGAGAAATTGAGGGGAAGGGGAGCTAGAGGTGGAGAGAGACAGAGAGACACCTGCAACCCTGCTTCACCACTCATGAAGCTTTCCCCCTACAGGTGGGGACCAGGGGTTTGAACCTGGGACCTTGCACACTGTAGTGTGTGTGCTTAACCAGGTGCGCCACCACCTGGCCCCTAGAAATCTGAATTTTTTTATACTTCTAGCATTGTATGATGATTTTTCCCTTTTTTCTAAATTCCCCCACCCAAATATGTAATTCTGATTTTCTTAAAATATTTTCTTAAGATACTGAGTGTTTCCCTTTAATTGATTTTTTTAAAGATTTATTTATTTTATTCTCATGAGATGGAGTGACAGTCCAGAGAACTACTAAGTTCTGGCATATGGTACAGCTGGGGATTGAACCTGTCAATAATAGAGTCATTTTAAAGATAAGGTTTATTATATATATGATTATTTATACACAGTAGAATTCATACAATTTAGGGGACAATTCTGCAAGTTTTCATATACATAAGTCAAGTGACAACAGTCAAGACACTATTTCTAACAAGCCCAAAAGTTCTCTGTGTTCCTTTTTAGTTAAACTTCCTCTAATGCTCAACCCCTGACAATCTCTGATCTGTTTTCTGTCCTCGTATATACAGCATAATATGTCTTTTCTTCAGCTTTCAGTTTGGAACCAAAGCCAGTCAAAGTCTTCCAAAGCCCATTTCAAAAATTGTCTTTTCTTTGCTTACAACCAACAGATCCATTTGCTTCTCAGCAAACCTAAACTCCAGCTCCAGACACAGGCAAATTCCTGCTCTGAAAGCTGGCCTGGTTTCAATTGGGTCAACAAGCCCAGACAGGCCTTTCACAGAAGAGAAGCCAGCTAGTAAGAGAGGTGGCCCTTCTGGCATGGAATACCAAATCCATAGATGCTCCCACTCAGAGTCTCTATATATCTTTATATGCTTTGTATATCTGCAGTGTAAATAACGAACTAGAGAGTAGATGAGTCAGCAAGTACTGAGAAATAATCCTCTTTGAACCTTCCCTCTTTGTCATCTGATTGCTAAATGACTTGGTTTGTGGTCTGCTAGTGAGAACTAGAAACTGGAGTGCAATAGCTCCTGCTGAATCAAAATACAATATAAACACCTTGTGGAGATTTGAGACCTGAGAAGCAATTTCACAAAATTATAAGCTGTCAAAGAAATGCATCTTTAGGCTTAATATCTAAAGCAGTTGGGAAAAGTTGTATTTTTTTTCTTTTCATTCACTTCTCTTCCTTCCTTCCTTTCTTTCTTTCATTCTTTCTTTTTTAAGGCTCTTTTACTGTCAGGATACTTCTTTTCCAGTTCCTTACACATGGTTTGGTCTGCCTTCCTAGTTCTTAAACAGTATTGAAAAGAAACCTATCTGTGGTTTTAGGTTACCCCACTGGAGTGTTGTCTGTGAATACAAGGAATAAAAGAGGATAAATTGCCAAACTCAATCCACTCTGGAGGCCTACAACTGTTGGAAAATTAAGTGACTTCTATGTATAAGGAAAACTCCAAGTCTCGTTTGATGTAAATAACTCTCTGATTTACTGTTGCTCCTATATATAACATTTTATATTTGTCAAGGCCTCTCAACATTCAGGAGTAATAAGTAGTCCTAGAAAGTGTTTATTGCTTATATTAATTCTTACCCAGGAGAAAAGCATGGTATAAAATAAAGCAGGAGAATAGAACATTCTGAATAGGCTTAAATTAAAGTTCACAGACACAAACTTCATTATCCACACGTCTGGAATTGACCACTTCGAGCTGCTTATCCTCAAGCACAATATATCTGAAGTGTATGTCACATAAATAAATTGCTTTATCTATTTCACCAGGGTTTTTTTCTCTTAATATGCCCTGATTTAGAAAAAAGCATGGGATGCTTTAGAAAATTGTTTGATGAAAAGTTAGAACAACAAATTTTCTACTTGCTATTGTAGCCCTTTTTAAGAAAGGATTCTGCCATTTCACTAAGTCCAGTTTATTTCAGGTCAGTGACAAAAGGACTCCTGGTTTGAGAGCCACTGATCTAAAAGGTATTTCACAATATTTATCTCCAGTTCTACTTGCCTGTTTTATATATATGATAACTGATAGAGTCTGCCATCAGCAATGCTGACTCACATTAATCTGTGGCACAACTCTGGTGAAGGAACCAAAGTCTAAGAAGGTAGAATTGAAGATTTGTCTTGCAGGCATTTCACTGGATGTTATTACTAGCATTCTCATCAAGAGGAGAATAAGGGTCTGGCTCATAATGCCATGAGATTGCAATGATATTTCAGCAATCCCTGCCTTTCCTGACTGGTGTGCAATGGTATGAAAAGTGCTTCCTCGTGATGTCAATTTTGCACATCGGTGAACAAGTCATGTCCCTTCCCAGGACAAATGTGTATTTTGTCAATAGTCTTACCTTCATCTGGGTTCTAGTTTGGGGTAATATAGTCCCATGTGGAGAAGTTAGGGCAAATGAACCAGTGGTTACTAATAGATAACTGTGAGTGAGGAATGATGACAATAAAGTTAAAATACAGTGTAGGGTTTCATTAGACTCCTCTCTTCCTGTTCTCCATCTAACTTGCCCATAGAGAAAAGAGTGGATTAGGCTAACTTTTTTTTGGGGGGGCAAGATGACAATAAATACCAGAGCTTTTATTAAAATAATATTTGTCTTGTATCAGGCACTGTGTTAACTAAGTATTTTACCTTTTTTTATGTCATTTGATTCTCACAAGAACCATGCGTAAATAGGTGCTGATACAGCCACATTTTTAGGTAGGAAAATTGAAGAGTAACCTTAGGATAGGACCCACTTTCCTGCATGCCTCTCCCAATCCATATCAAATAATATTGCATCAGCCGATCGCAACATAATCAATGCAACAATTGCCACCTCAACATGCTTCAGCTCAGACTGTTCCAGAGACTTCAGGTGTGGAATGATCCCTTCAGCTTCATTACTTGGGTGAGAACTTTCCTTTCATGGTATTCTCTAATTCCATCCCAGGTGGTTCACTTTATAACAAAGTCCCAAAACCTAGATATAGACCGGGTTCTGTGAGAGAGAGCATATGTTCACATGTATCCATAAACTAGTGCAAAATATATACCTGAAAGCAGAAGTACACTAGAGTTTGCAGTGAGTACCCCCCCTAACACTTCCTCTCCACTATTCCAACCTTTGGGTCAATGATTGCTCAACTATTTGTTTGGCTTTGTATGTTAAGTCCCTTTTCAGCCACCAGGTTCCAGATGCCATCAGGATGCCGGCCAGGCTTCCCTGGACTTAAGACCCCACCAATGTGTCCTGGAGCTCTGCTTCCCCAGAGATCCACCCTACTAGGGAAAGAGAGAGGCAGACTGGGAGTATGGACCGACCAGTCAACGTCCATGTTCAGCACGGAAGCAATTACAGAAGCCAGACCTTCTACCTTCTGCAACCCACAATGACCCTGGGTCCATGCTCTCAGAGGCATAGAGAATGGGAAGGCTATCAGGGGAGGGGATGGGATATGGAGATTGGGTGGTGGGAATTGTGGAGTTATACCCCTCCTATCCTATGGTTTTGTTAATTTGTCCTTTCTTAAATAAAAAATAAATTAATAAAAAATACTTACAGGGTCACATAATCAATGAGATTACATCAGAGTTTAAGCTAAGTTTTGCCTCTAAAACCTGTATTCTAAAATTGTATGTACTCATCCATATAATTTATGTCTTATAGGCACCATGAACTATTCTGACTACTAAGATAATTGTTTGAATTAGGGTGTGTGGAACACTGAGAGGAAAAAGGAAGCCCAGCTCAACAATGAAGGAGAACTTGGGTGTTTCCCAAGAACCTGCTGGGAGCTTATCTGGGTATATTTATTTTTATAAGCATAGATCCTGCACAGTCATTTGAAAACATGTGCTGGCCAGAGTGGAACATTATCTGATGGCAGCAACTTGTCTGGTGCTGGCACAGACCAAAAATGGGACAGACTAGGTGAATATGGGTAAGTTCTTCCAGCACAAAAAGGGAAGGTTGAGGTTTAATGGGAACGATGAAGAAAGTGGTTCTGAAATGTTTTTCACTGAAAAAGAAACCAGTGAAATAGGATCTTGAATTCACACACAGGCTTACAAAAAGGAGGGCAGGGCAACAGGCAGGCAATAGGCAGCCACTGTCAAGTTAAAAAACTTCAGTTAGTTTGTTCCCTACAAAGATCCTGGTTTGAGCCCCTGGCTCCCCACCTGCAGGGGGTTCGCTTCACAGACAGTGAAACAGGTCTGCAAGTATCTATCTTTCTCTCCTCCTCTCTGTTTTCCCCTCCTCTCTCCATTTCTCTCTGTCCACTCCAGCAACAACAGCAATAACAATAACAATAATAACAACAACAAGGGCAACAAAAAGGAAAAAAAAAGGAGGGTCAGGAGGTAGTGCAGTGGGTTAAGCGCACGCACGTGGCACAAAGCACAAGGACCAGCATAAGGATCCCGGTTCGAGCCCCTGGCTTCCCACCTGCAGGGGAGTCGCTTCACAAGCAGTGAAGGTCAGCAGGTGTCTTTCTCTCCCCCCTCTGTCTTTCCCTCCCCTCTCCATTTCTCTATCCTGTCCAACAATGATGACAACAATAATAACCACAACAATTAAAAAAAAGGGCAATACAAGGGAATAAATAAATAAATAAATATTTTTAAAAAGACGTGGTACATACCCAAATGACCCAAGGGCAGTGATAATCAGATCTGCAAGGACCCACCTCCCCTTCACACACTCACTTCTTGAGTCCAGGTCTCTGCTAACCAAAGGCCATTCCATTCCAACTGCAGCAACAGAGAAGTAATTTCGAATCTGGCCAAGAGAACCTAGCTGAAATAATGTTTCAGTTTATTGTAAAGCCATCTTAATTTTCCAGTGATGCTCCAAAGAAAAGAGAATGCTTTTAAGGAATAGGACATCTTTTTTCAACACCAGTACGGATATTCAGAGTTGGGAGTAAATCCTGTGTCTAGCATCTTTCGGTGTGGTGCTGCACAGACTTTCTTGCCAGTTGTAGCATCCTGTTTGTCTGACCCTGTTATTAGTGGTTTATATTTGGTTTTAGGGCACCAACTTGCCTACATATCACTGGTTAGTCAACTCCAGCAAGGAATCTTATTAAGAAGAGAGTTTGTAAGTTTTCCTTTCAAGTGTCTTTATTTTTTTCTCTCCAGATTTCCCTCCATTCCCTATACCCCTCCTCTTGGCTTCCCTCCACCTGCTGGAAAAGAGGATTAGTTTTTAGGAATAGTTTATAAGCCAGCCAGTCCAACCTGCTATCAGGTCACAAACTCAAATCCATGAAAACTTCTCAGATAATTTAGAAATTCTGAGTATGGGTCCCTATGTAAAGCCTTTGGTTATGTTAGATCCTTCTGGGCTACAAATTGTAGTGAATAAGTGGGCAATTTTCCTAGAGGTCCCTGAAACAGTATCTCATATTGAAGGAAGTGGAGGACAAAGAGGTAATACAGTATTGGCCTGCACTATCTACCAGCAGACCTTGCTAATTTCTTTACGAAAAAGCAGCAGTTTGGGTAGGGAGGTGACTCCACAGTTTAATCATGCATATGAAAAGGAACTTAAAGCAAATTTATTATAAGAAATGGTCCCCTGATTGCTCTCACATAAAAATAAATTTAAAAAATCGGTTCTCAATAATTGTGAAGTTGGACATTAAGCCCAGAACATATTCAGCATACTTTCCTGTCCTCGTGATTATTATCCTTGTTGCCTGTGACAGAAACCTATAGCAGAAAAGGAGCCCATTGTGAGTTCTGTCTCCTGCTTAGGTTCTTACACATAACTAGTTCTGCCATTCTAATCTATTTGCTATAAGAAATAGCTTGGCACCAAATACAGTGGGCGATCTTCAACCAAAATGGGATGGCTGAGTGAACCACTTCACATAGAGTTGTTTAAGAAACAATGAGAAAAGTTTGTCAAATGCTTTGAGAATTCCCACTAAAACTGCATTAGAGGAAAACTTGCTCTATGGAGTGATGCAACAGTGTGATTTTTCTCTTTTAGCTTCTCAAGCAAGGCACAAGTTCTGGCATTGGGTTTTTTCCTGAAGACAAAGTGTTTAGTTTTTGATGTGCTGGGAAAGCCCCTGGAGAATGCCAAAAACAGAAAAGGCTATTGGAGTCTGAAGGTCAGTATCAGTAAAGCAGCACAAAACTTTCCAATACTAGAACATACCACGGATTTCATTTCTCCAGCCTGATAACCCAGAGCAATTAAGAAAAAGAGTAGAGATTTTGGTGGCTATTAGCATTTTGGAAATTTCATTTAGGCAAATACAGAAAAATGTATCAATGTTATCCAGACCTTACCACTGTTTGTTTTTGAGACTCCAAGATTAAACCGAAGACTAGCTTAGCAAAGCAGATATTTTTACTTTTGCTTGAGAGAAGAGAGAAACATGAGAAGAATGAAGGGTCTTTGGAGAGACTGGGTTTCTTTCAGTATTCTCTAAGGATCACCAGGCACTGAAGAGATAGGACCTAAGCCCTGATATCCTAAACAGTGCTGTTGCCTTCACAATGTCAAAGGAACAGATTTAAAAGTGATTTCTGCCTTATTTAAAAAAAGTATTCACCCAGGGAATATAAGAGTTAAGTGTCTTATGTTCACATACAGTGTAAGTACAATGATGAAGAAAGAAGATTTTAGATGTCAAGTGGAAAATATAGTTTAAAAAGTGCTGGGTTAGCCCATTCCACTCCATTGAACTGTTTCGTAATTATAGCCATCCTAGTGCCCTAGAAAGCCAAAGTATACAATGAAATCTCAATCTAAGGATACCAACAGATACATTGCTAAGTAAATGGCATATTCTGTTTTAAAGTGGATAAAACTTTATCAAAAGAAGTTTGTGGAAGAGGAACTATAATACATTTATCACTTGCTGTGACTATACACTTGAATTTTAATGTGAAGTTAAGTACTTCAAAATAAAATCAATTTTATTTGATCACTTGTGGTAATTTGTACTTTTTTACTTAGGGTAGATGTAACTCTTGGCATAGTCTAGAATTTATTAAGACTACTATTCTACAAGAACAGTTAACTCTTTTATCTTAGCACACTCTTTTCTCCTAGAATAATTATTTAAAAGTTACATGTTCTTTTTTCACTTCAAGCCCAACAGGCAGAAAAACATAAGCCCCCTCCCTGCCCCCCATTTGAAGTTTCTAAAGTTGTCACTCTGTTAGTTTTATTTTTGTAAATTAAAAAAAAAACATGAATACAGCTATAAAACATATATCTCACATTGGCTTGAATCAAGTTCAATTTATTTGAATAAAAGTTTCCTAATATTTTTAATTTCATATTGCAGTCTGCTATTCTCTCCAGAAAGTAAGAATTTTTTTCCATAATCAATCTATCTATATTCAACCCAGAAGCTTCAGTTTGAGTTTTCATTCTATCTGACATCAAAGAGGGTAAACTATAAATTGTATAGATTAGTTTCTTGTTTATCTGGCAGTTATTTGTGAGTGATACAAGATGAGAAGCATCCCCAGGCTCACTTTTGGAAGAGATGGTATATCCCCATGATTTAAAAAAAAAAAAAAAACCACTGAAAACTAACTTTGAAAGTCTGCCCAGTGGAAAGCTAAAAGCTGAACATACCACATCATAACTCAGACATAACTTTCTGTCTTGAACCTTCCTCCTCAGCTGCCAACACCTCCTAAGTAAATAAACAGAACTTTTGTCTTATGTTCTGGAGTATCTTTACTTTCTCCTTTCATAATGTGAAAACATGTACTTCCAATAAGAGAATTCCTTGGGGAGGGGCAGGCAATGGTGCACCTGGTTAAGTACACACATTACATCATGCCAGGACCCAGGTTCAAACCCCTGGTCCCCCACCTGCAGAAGGAAAACTTCACAAGTATTGAGTCAGGGATTCAGGTGTCTCTCTGTCTCTTTCCCTGTATATCTCCCCCTCCTGTCTCAATTACTCCCTGTTTATATTCAATAATAAATTAACTAAAATATAAAATATAAAGAGAATTCCTCTAAGCTATCATAAAGACTAAAGAAATACTACAAATGTAGGAGAAACAGCTTCAAAGTGAAAAGCACACCATTAATGAAATAAAAAATAATATATAGGGGGAAATTGTGGAAGTATCTTTAAAAAAGATAAAACAAACAAGTCCTCCAATTATTCCTCTCCATTTCTGTGTACTAGGTAAAAGAAAACACCTTCTTCAGTTCTGGCACTTTAGTTCATGGCATCTGTAATTTGGTGCCAAAAGGATGAGTATCACCTTGAAAATCTCAGTTTTTCCCCCCAAGAGATACATAAAAAACATGTATACCTAATGAAGAGAACATAATATGTATGTCAGATCTCAATTTGCTATCCCAGTTTTTACCCTCAAACTCTGACCTTAAGAAAGTGTCATTGTATCTTAGCTGTGTCTCCTATATCCTGTTAACTAGGAATAAAAATTCTCTTACAGTAAACACAAGGGAAATCCTATTACTAAGAATCCTAAATGGAGTCAGGTGAGGAAATAACTGTATAGTGTCTCATAAATGGCACCCAAAGAATAATGCAGGTGCATGAGATAGGAAGAGGAGAACAAGAAACACTGGTGATACAACTAGTACAACTAAGACAATGCCAAAAGATACCTTCTTGCTCTCTCAGAGAAAGATTTCCTAGACTGAATCTACACAAATTCCTGAACTTATAGGGAAGTTTCAGTGTGGGGCTGAATTATGTGGCATTAAATTGCAGCTGTTGTGGGGATCAAGAGATCTGTCTGAGTACAAGTCACAAGTGCACAGTTGTAGTCCCTGGAGACTAGTATTACTGTGGATCAGTAGTAATATCTCCAAAGCAGCTCAGGAGATTCATGTATTCCTATTAGTGATCACTAGGTCTCTGCTCTTTCTCATAGCGAAATGCAGCTAGTGTGCAATACAAATCATGAACAAGTTCTCTACCTTTCAAAAAACATCTGAATATACTAAAAAATCAGAGCTATACATATGTATTTTAACAACCTGCCATTAAACAGATAATTCTTATCAGCAAGGAATTTTGCCACAGCTCTCAAATGCCCAAACAACACTGTTTATAAAGGAGCTTCCTATCACCCGCCCAAGCTGGTTTCCGCCCAGGAAGATCTACCTGCGAACAAGCCCTGGCCCTCTCAACTTACATTGAAAATGGATTCCAGAAGAATTTAAAGACGGGTGCTGTCTTTGTTGATCTCACAGCAGCCTATGACACGGTCTGGCAACGTGGTCTCCTAGTCAAGATCTCAAGATGCCTGCCTCCATGGGTGGCCAACACTATATCGTTTCTTCTCCAAAACAGAAGATTCCGGGTGCATCTGGGTGACAAGTCTAGCAGATGGAGACTTGTCTCAAGTGGCCTTCCCCCAGGGCTCTGTTCTGGCTCCTACACTATTTAATATTTACATCAATGACCTCCCAGAAACTTCTTCAAGGAAGATCATCTACGCCGATGACATCTGCTGTGCAACTCAGGCATCCAAGTTCGACATCCTCGAGGAAACACTCACGAAAGACATGTCTCTGATATCTGATTACTGTAAAAAATGGCGACTAATCCCTAGCACTGCAAAAATGGTATCATCTGTTTTCCATCTACACCATGCCTCGGCCTCGCGTGAGCTTAATGTGCAGCTTGGCCGTACGAGAATCCGGCATGAAGCCCAGCCAGTCTATCTTGGCGTTACTCTCGATTGCTCTCTTTCATTTCACAAACATCTCATAAAAACTGCAGCAAAGGTGGGCGCGAGGAATAACATCATTGCAAGACTGGCCAGCTCCTCATGGGGCGCGAGTGCTTCCACACTACGATCATCATCTCTGGCATTATGCTATTCCACTGCAGAATACTGTGCCCCAGTATGGTTCCATAGCCCCCATGTCCACTTGGTCGATTCCAAATTATATTCCTCCATGAGGATAATTTCTGGAACCATCCGTTCCACCCCGGTTCCATGGCTGCCAGTTCTTAGCAACATCGTCCTGCCAGATATTTGTCGAGATGCGGCATCATCTAAGTTCATTTCCCACATCTACGCTCGACCTGACCTGCCAATATACGCGGATATCTTCACCCACCCTGTCCAACGCTTGACGTCTCATCACCCAATCTGGTCCCCTACGCCTACACTGAACTTCTCTGTTCCAGTCTCTTGGAAACAGAGTTGGCAGTCAGCTGAGGTAAAGAACAAACACCTCATCACAGACCCCTGCAAGCGTCAACCCGGCTTTGACCTAGCACGTTATGACTGGGCCCTCCTCAATTGCTATCGAACAGGCCATGGCCAGTGCGCCGCTATGTTCCATCGCTGGGGAGCCAGAGACGACTCGAATTGCTCCCGCGGCTACAGACAGACTATGACCCACATAGTCAATGATTGCCACCTCTCCAGATTCAAAGGAGGTCTCGAAACTTTACATCAGGCTCAACCTGATGCTGTTGACTGGCTACGGAAGAAGGGCAAACGCTAGAAGAAGAAGCAAGGAATTTTGCCACAGCTCTCAAATGCCCAAACAACACTGTTTATAAAGGAGCTTCCTCCATTTGCTATTTCTGCTTTGATTTTTCTCAGCTGGCACACAAGGTTTGTTATTCCATCTCCCTTTACACTCCTTCAGTCCACCCACCCCTTTTATTTTGACCATTTTCATTCCAACTTGCTCACTTAACAGTGCCAATTGTTTAGTTCTCATAAAGCCATGCATAACTTTAAAGTTCCTCAGAGGAGAACACATAAAACATATTTAAAATTTTATAAATGTGCCATTTAATCATCCATAATGGTCAACAACAATTAATACTATTTTCTATTATGTGATTTTTCCCTCATCTTAGTCTTTCTCCATTTCTGTCTCGTTGTCTTTCTCTCTTCCTTTGGTTCAGCAGCACTGACTTATATGTATTTATTCAATGAGCAACGTCCAGCTTTCTAAGTTTCTCAAAGGCAACTTCAAACTGCTCAGGCCTGCCTCTAGCCCTGCAAGTTTCATTGTGAAATCAAACAAACTGACTGTACTAAGTCATTCCCACCAGTTCACAGAGAAAGCTTTGGTTGTATTCCCAAAAGACCAAGCGTATGAGTTAAAGGTGTAAAAGGAGTCTGACTTAGAAAATTTCCATCATATTTAAGGTTTAATGGTTATCCTGCCATCCCCACTTATTCTCTCAATTTGGTGTCTCAACAGAACAGCTCATAACATAATACCCAGATTGTGTGGATATATAAAAAAAATCCAAAGAGAACAACAGATGGCATAATTCTACTGATTCATTCACTATATCATTAGTTAGCAAGTTGATTCAGAGTTTCTTTCTTCCATAATAGTTCAACACTTAGAGAGCCAAGATTGTCAGCAGTTCTCACATTTAAAAAAAAATATTCTGTATAATTGGTAATTTAAAATAAGATTCACTATTCATCCTTCAAAAAACCACACCTGATGAAAATAATCAGTTGATGAAACAGCCTGGAAATGCAAACCATACAAATATGATATAAAATGTTAAGTGCAGCATCAACCAGTACTAAAAAGAACTGGTTCTCTGCAAGGATATTATTCAGGGCAGCTAGCATGTTAGAAACAAGTAAGGGAGGTTCAAATGTAAACCTCCAGTTAGAGATTAAGTAAATAATTGCAAATAAAAATCCTTGATGGAGTCAGAAGTAAACTGTTCTCACTTCCATTGAGCCCTCTTATTCTCACATAATGCTCACATAAAACATACTGTAGAGAAACATTAGTTTACTATGGTCGGATATTTTATGGCTTTTGTTTATTTATTATTGCTTTTTGTTTGATTTTTCTATAAATTCTGGATTTTAACAGTATGTATAATGCAATATAACCCAGCCCCAAATTTTAGTCTTTTTAATTTAGACTATTCCAAAACCTGAAATGATTCCAAGATGCTCAGTCAAATAACTGTGATAAGATCACAGAAATATATAAAAATAATTAGATAGCTGGTAAGTTAGATGTTGAAGAAACTAATTGAATGGAAAGAATAATTTTGAGGAAAAATGTTTAAAGAATGGAAGATATTAGACAAAGGAAGAGCAAGTGAAAGAAGTGAGTGAACTGGGGAAGAATCTTGTCCTTTCAAGTAACTGTAGTCAGTTCAGTGAAATAACTCACTTGGATAGTGGGTACTCTGCTATGTATGTGACCCAGGTTCAAGTGTGGCCCCCACAGCATTGAAAGAAACCTCAGTGCTGTCATATTCTCTCTCTCTCAATTTCTCTCTCTCCCTCCCTCTTAAACCTCTCACTCCTTCCCTCCCTCCCTCTGCTTCACTGTCTCTATTTAAAAAAAAAAAATGAATTAAGACACTGTGGTCACTGGGGAGGTTATTCAGTATGTTATACCAAGGTTTTGTATGATTGACATCTCAAGTTCCAGACTTTGTAGCATCATAAACCAGAGCTAATTAGTGTTTTCTCTTTCATATATATACATATATATGTGTATATATGTTGGGAAGTTGTGAGCATGTGGTTGAGCTTGGCAGGGCTTGACTTGAGGGGACATCCATCCTATCCCTGCCCCCCAAAGCACCCTACATTCCATGCTACTAAGGACCTGTCCCTTTATTATTTACATATCAATCTTCTGCCTTGTCTTACAAATGACCTAAAGTCTCCTGCCTAAATCCCTGCAGAGTATTGCTAATTCCAGCCAGTTAAATCCCTAGCAATGGTTTTTAGGGAGGTTCTATCTTTCCAGCCCCTCCCATTTTTCTCCGCCCCTCTCCTAACTTTGTATGGGTTGTGAAACCACTTCCTGGGCAGGCCCGCTCTTGGGTCCTGGGGGAAGGGGGGGGAGGAGAGGGGAGGGGGAGGGGGAGGGGGATGGGGGTGTGTGTGAAATGCAGGGGGGGGCGACTCCCACCATTGGGGTTTTTGGCTCCACTTGGTTCTTTTTTTTTTCCACTTGGTTCTAACCAGGTGCCTACACGCCCAACTCCCATATGAATAAAGATTTGTATTGCTGTATTGCTATCACCACGAACTTGGTTCCTGGGTTATCTCTCCCTCTTGCAATGCTAGCCCGACATATATACATATGTAAATAAAGCAACTATAGCCAAACCTATAGGTGTTGTACATACATACTTTTTCTTAGAGCTTTCTCCTGCCTTGCTGGACTGTACCAACTGGGAATCTTTCATTTTTGTAATATTTTAAGTGCATATATCCAACAACTCAAAGGTAAACTGTTTCACAAAAATTACACTCGGAATATTTTTAAATGGTCATTGTTTTAAGTCAGCAAGGAAGAAAGAAATATCAGCACACAGACCACATTTAAATTGTGATACCAATCAAACATCAAACTAAATCTGAGTTTTGTTTTTATTTGTTTGTTTTTTATGAGCATCATTTTATTTCATGGGTTCTTCATGGACATCTTTTCCTTTCGTTTTTCTATTTTCTTCTTTTTTTTATTAGGACAGAAAGAAATTGAGAGGCAAGAAGACAGAGAGGGAGAGAGAAAGACACCTGCAGAACTGCTTCACTATTTGTAAAGTTTTCCCCTTGCAGGTGGGGACCAGGGGCTAGAACCCTGTCCCTATGCATGGCAACATGTATGCTCAACAGGATATACCACTACTCAAGCCCCTAAATCTGAGTTTTAAATTAGTCACCTCAGCTCTTATTCTCTTTTCTGTCTGCCAGAATATAAGCATTGGAACAACTCTAGAAAACAGAAGTTGGCACATCTTTGTGGGTTGTTAGTAATCTTGATACTGCCCAGTGTCCAATATGAGGGTCAGTATAAGAATCTTACCTAAATATTACTTTTGACCTTTTTATATGTTTATATGTTTTGACCTTTTTATATGTTTTTTTATGAAAAAAGTTTCTAATGGAAGCAATATATTGGGGTCTATGTCCCTCTGGGATTCCTGAAAGTAACTCACAGTTTGGATTTTTTTTTAATAAAGCAAATGTTTAAAGTATCCCTGAAGTGAAATTTAAATGTTTAATCACTCCAGCTGCTTTTAAAGATGGCACTGTGGATGGGGGAGGAAGTGGTGGTTTCACTTTGAAGCTTGGCTGCTACAAGTCCTGAGACAGCCAAGTTTCAGGGGTAAAGTTGCCTCCAGACCTTGTGACCTCCTATAAAGCAGGGGAGTTAGTGGTTTGTCCTCTTGTTTGTGTACTAAAAGCATAAAAGAAGTAGAAAAACCAGAAATATGCACAGTTTAAGTTTGAAGTTTCAGGGCACTGGATTCAGACATCTTTGTGGCAATTAAGTTGTAAAGAAACCAACTTGCCCACAGCAGGAAGAACTATATTGAATATTGAGTAAATTATGGCAGATAAGAAAAGGTGAATTTTTAAATTTTCTGTCTTGATAAAATAAGAAAATATAACCAGTACAAAGAGTTGGGTTATTTCATTTTATGTCTTTGGTAAGAAACAATGAACCCAGAATACACACCATTATGTCTAAGTAGCATAAACTTAAGAACCCTTTGTTAAGACTCTGTATACAGTGTAGTTTTTTAAAAGATGTTATTTTTTACTTAGATATTTGTTGGATAGAGACAGCCAGAAATCAAGAGGAAGGGGGAGACGAGAGAGAGAGAGAAAGAGAGAGAGAAAGAGAGAGAGAGAGAGAGAGACCGAGACCTGCAGCACTACTTCACCACTCAAAAGGCTTTGCCTCTGCTTGTGGGGACTAGGGGTTTGAACCTGGGTCTTTGCACACTGTAACGTGTGCTCAACCAGGTGTGCCACCACCCACCCCCTGTATATAGTGTTACTCAGAAGAGAATTTCCTCCCCAGTCTCTTACTAAGCTAAAAATTGGCTTACTGTATCACTAAAAATAAAGAAGAGGAACTTCCTTAAATATCCATCTCTCTGCTTCCAGAATACTAATTACCACAGTCTATATGAATAACCCATACTCCCAAGATATAAATTTCCTTTCATTCCACTGCATGAGTTAACACCCTCTTTTTATTGAGGGGGGTTAATAGTTTACTGTGTATTCATTGACACATGGATATAGTTTCATTATGTAGCAGGAGCCCCAAGTTCTCTTCCATTCCTCTCTCCCCCCCCCTCTTCCCCAGAGTCTTTTGCTTTGATACAATACATCTTGTCTAATCCATGATTCACTTTGTGTTCTCTCTCCCTGTCCCTATATACTAAGTCCCACTTATAGTGAGAGTATTTGGTATTTGTCCTTCTCTTTTTGGCTTATCTTGCTTAACATATCTTGAAGTTCCATCCAAGATGATGCAAAAGTATGACTTCATCATTTTTAACAGCTGAGTGGTATTCTATCAGTTTTTTGTTTTGTTTTGTCTTTTGCCATTCACCTGATGTTGGACCTCTGAGTTGCTTCTGGCAATTATAAACTATGCTGCTAAGAACATAGGTATCCATAGATCTCTTCTGACAGGTATTTATGTTTCCCTCAGGGTCAATCTCCAGGAGAGGAATTGCTGAGTTATAGGATAGGTCCATTTCTAGTGTTCTGAGAAATCTCCAGATTGCTTTATATAATGGTGGGACCAATTTGCACTCCCACCAGCAGTGCAGAAGTATCCCTTTTCCCCCACATCCGCTCCAATATTTGTTGTTTCTGTCTGAGGTTAGACATTCTCACAGATGTAAAGTAGTATCTCCTTGTCTTTATTTGCATAGCTCTGATGATCAATGACTTTGAACATCTTCTCAAACAACTGCTGGCCTTCTGAATCTCTTCCTCAGTGAAATTTCTGTCCATATCCTTGCCCCATTTTCTAATGGGGTTTCTGATTGTTTTTGTTTATTTGGTGCTAAGCTTACTGAGCTCTTTATGCATTTTGGTTATTAACCTTTTGTTTGAGGTATGTTGTGTAAATATCTCCAACACTGCAGGGTGTCTTTCTATTTGGATGGTGATATCCTTTACTGTGACGATTTTCAGTTTCATATAGTCCCATTGGTCTACTTTTGTTTTTGTTTCTTTGATGTTGGATTTGAATCCTTGAAGGCTTTTTTGAAGCATAGATCTTGAAGTGTCCTGCCAAAGTTTTCTTCTGAGTATTTAATAGTTTCTGGCTTAATGGTCATGTCCTTGATCCATTTAGATTTGACTTTTGTTCACAATGATATGTGATGGTTCACACTGAAGCACAATTTTCCCAATACCATTTGTTGAAGAGACTTACCTTTCTAGGGGGTTTAGGCCCCTTGTCAAACATTAGTTGGCCGTAGATGTGGATCTTCAAATCTTCAATTTTATTCTACTGCTCTGTGGTTAACACCAATTTTATCTGTTCTCTTTTATCATAAGACAGTTTAAAATACTAATATAATCAGAAGACTTATAATGAGCCACATTTGTAGTTTTTTATTTATTTATTTATTTATTTATTTTTATCAGAGCAATGCTCAGCTCTGGTTTATGGTGGTGCAGAGGATTAAGCCTGGGACTTTGGAGCCTCTTTGGATAACCATTATGATATCTACCCCCACCCAGTAGTTTTTACTTTTCTAGAATTCACATTTAAACATGTAAAAAGAAACAAAATTAATTTCAATAATACATTTCATTTAATTCAAAATATTCAAATAATGTCATTTTAGTATGTAATTGTTACAAAAATATTGAGATATTTATTTTCCAAATTCTTTTTTTTTAAGTTTTTTTAATATTTATTTGTTCCCTTTTGTTGCCCTTGTGTTTTATTGTTGTAGTTATTATTATTGTTGTTGTTGTTGGACAGGACAGAGAGAAATTGAGAGGGGTGGGGAAAACAGAGGGGGAGAGAAAGATAGACACTTGCAGACCTGCTTCACTGCCTGTGAAGTAACTTCCCTGCAGGTGGGGAGCCCAGGGCTCATACCGGGATCCTTACACTGGTCCTTGCACTTAGTGCCATGTGAGCTTAACCCACTGCACTACCACCTGACTCCCTATTTTCCAAGTTCTAATAGGATATATTATAACACATTTCAATGTGGAATTACCACATCTCAAGTACTCAAGGGCCACATTTGTCTAGTGTCTCATGTTAGACTACAATTTTGTACTGTCTTAATATCTTTTCCTATCTTCTATTGAGCCCATTCTTTTCAGACTCTTGCCTTTATTGAAATTATTACTTTTCTTTCTTTTTTTTTTTTCCTTACTTTTTTCTTTTTCTTTTTTTTTTATTACCTTCTTTTTTTTCCTTCCTTCCTTCCTACTACTAGGGTCATGGCCAGGGCTTGGTGCCTACACAACAAAACCACCACTCCTTGTGGCCAGTTTTTCCTTTCTTTATTTTTTATATAAAGAGAGGGAGAGAAAAAGAGAGACTTACAACATTGTTTCCACTGCTCATGAACTTTCCTCCCTACAGGTGGGGACAAGGGATTTGAACCCAGGTCCTTATTCATGATAAAGTGGTTAGTCTACTGAGTGCTCCACCAGCCAGCCCTGAAATTGTTCTTTTCACAATCACTGGATGTTTTTGCTCATATGTGGAATACAGCGAATTAAAACACATAAATATAAAGAAGGAGGAGGAGGAGAAAGAGGAGAAAGAGAAGGAGAAGGAGAAGAAGAAAGGAGTAGCCAGACTGTCATTAATACTTTCTGACAACTAAACTGGTTATCACTGGGAAGGGAGAGGTACTGAGCTTTGGTGCTGTGTATGAAGTGGAACTATGCCCTTATAACTTTATATTTAAAAATAACAAGCTAGAGAGCAGTCTGGAGAACTCTCAGAAGGCTGGAAGTAGATCTACCCTATGGCCCTGCAATTCCTCTCCTGGGGATATAACCTAAGGAACCCAACACACTCATCCAAAAAGATTTGTGTATACCTATTTTCATAGCAGCACAATTTGTAATAGCCAAAACCTGAAAACAACCCAGGTGTCCAACAATGATTAGTGGCTGAATAAGTTGTGGTGTATATACACAATGGAATACTACTCAGCTATTAAAAATGGTGACTTTACCATTTTCAGCTCATCTTGGATGAAGCCTGAAAGAATCATGTTAAGTGAGATGTCAGAAACAGAGGAAGAATATGGGATTATCTCACTCATAGACAGAAGTTGGAAAACAAGATCAGAAGAGAAAACACTAAGCAGAACTTGGACTGGAGTTGGTATATTGCACCAAAGTAAAAGACTCTGGGGTGGGTAGAGTTGGGGAGTTGAGGTCCTGGAACATGATGGCAGAGGACCTATTAGGGGTTGTATTGTTATGTGGAAAACTGGGAAATGTTATGCATGTACAAACTACTGTATTTACTGTCGACTGTAAAACATTAATCCACCAATAAAGAAATAAAAAAAAAAAACAAATAACTCATGGTAAAAATAAATATTTTTCAAAATTCTAAAAACATAAAATAAAATAAAATAAAATAAAGAGGCTGTTGTTATAAGAAAAAAAAAACTGTTGTTATTTACTGTTGACCATAAGACATTAATCCCCCAATAAAGAGTTATAGAAAATAAGAAAAAATAATAAGCTTAAAAAAGAAAATGTTCTTTTAAAAGTTTCAAATAGTCTACATTTTACTTTATTGAGAGAACAATTCAAGACCTATCAGAAAGAGTTCATCCAGTATTACTATTTCCTGCTTAAATATGTATTCCTAGACTCAACACTTTCTTGCTTTCCTCCTACCTTACCTGTTGCAGCTTTCCAGTCTGCTCTGCTGTTTCATTATCTCTCTACTCTGAAAATAATGTTCCTGCAGAAGTTCCTAGACATCAGTCCTTCATTCTCTCCACATTTCTAAGTATCCTGACACTGAAACTTTTATTTTATTTATTGGCAAATCTCCAATATAGATTGCTCTCTTAGACTCCAGTCTTTTAATTTGGAGTCATACATCCCACTTGGACATTTTTTTTTAAATTATTTTATAACCAGAGTATTGTTCAGGTCTGGCTTATGGTGGTGCAGGCAATTGAACTTGGGACTTTGGAGCCTCAGGCATGACAGTCTCTTTGCATAACCATTATGCTTTCTATCCCTGCAGCCCCACTTGGATATTACATGTAAAACTTCACAGGTCCAAAAACTGATCTATAAGATCATATTAGTGAAACATTCCTTGACATTAACAGTAAAGACATATTTGGAGACTTCACCCCATGAACAAGGGAAACAAAAACAAGACTGAGCAAATGGGACTATATAAAATTAAAAGGCTCTATACGTCAAAAACAAAACAAACAAACAAAAAAAACTCCATAAGGATAAACAGGAAACCTAG
The DNA here is from genome assembly GCF_950295315.1 of Erinaceus europaeus. Taxonomy (NCBI): domain Eukaryota; kingdom Metazoa; phylum Chordata; class Mammalia; order Eulipotyphla; family Erinaceidae; genus Erinaceus; species Erinaceus europaeus. The sequence continues at coordinate 82,495,787 of NC_080168.1, read as the reverse complement.
CAATTGGGAGAACACATTCACACACCATATTTCAGACAAGCAGTTTATTTCAAACATCTATAAGGAACTCATACAGTTCAACAAAAAGAAAAATAACAACCCAATATGAAAAGTGAGCAGCAGATATAAATAGACACTTATCTAAAGAAGAGATAAATATGGCCCACTAATATATGTTGAAATGATTCAATTCACTTACCACCAGAGAAATGTGAATTAAAACCACACTGAGATACCACCTCATTGAGGATCACCTGTGAGAATGGCTTTCTTCAACAAGGCAGGAGATGATAAGTGTTGGAAAGGATGTGGAGAGAAAGGAATTCTATTACACTGCTGCTGGGAATGAAACTGTTATGGAGAACAGTATGGAGAATCTTTAAACAAGTACAAATGGAAATACCTTATTATCCAATAAGTCCACTCCTAGGCATTTATCCAACAGAGATAATAATACTAATTCAAAGGGATGTATGTACCCCCATTTTCACAGCTGCGCTATTCACAATAGCCAAGATTTGGAAGCAGCCAAAATGTCCTTTAACAGATGACTATATGAAAAAAATTATGGGGGTTGGGGGAGATAGCATAATGGTTATGCAAAGTGACTCTTGTGCCTGGGGCTCCAAAGTCCCAGGTTCAAAAACCCACACTACAATAAGCCAGAGATATGCAGTGTTCTGGTGCTTCTCTCTGTATCTTTCTCTCTCCCTGCATATCTCTCTCTCTCTCTCTCTCTTTCAAAAAAAAACTATAGAAAAATAAAAAATAAAGAAGTTATGGGACATATACTCAATGGAATGCTACTCAGCAACAACAAAAGATGATTTTGGGGATAAAATGGATGGAACTCTAGGACATGATGCTTACTGAAGTAAGCAAGGAAGTAAAGAAAAACCACAGGATGATTTCATATGTGAAATTTAGAGAACTGAATACAACCCATATTTAGATTGTGGAAAACTATAGATGTTACCTAGGAGGGGGTGGCGGGGTGGGCACCGACATACAGTGGCAGGAAAGATGTGAAATTAGAATCCTATTGATTTATATTCTTATAAATCACTATTAATGTGACATGTCAGAGAGGAAACAGATTTAATATTTCAAGTTCTCTAACTACCTAGATCATAATATCAAGTACAAATACTTGCATTAGCCTAAGTATTTAATATCTCCGATTTGTAAGAAGATCAGACTCTGACATTGGCTTATACTGTTCAAGGAGCTCTAAAAATATATCTGCATATATAGCTTTTTAAACATCTAAGTCAACTATAACTCTAGACTAGACATATCAAGACCATCTGGCCCTGTCAGTATCTAAAATATGAAAATGTTCAGATACCACTAAAAGGCACAAACCACAGTGAGGTCTAGTATATTATTATAGTTGCTAACCATTTGGATTAGCATAAAAAAACAAACCCCCTAGAGTAAAATATTGGCAGAACTCTTCCATCTAAATTTTAAAGGTATTTTCAATAATAATAATCCAATTACAAAGAAGACTAAATCAAAAATAAACCAATGGGACTACATCAAATTGAAAAAAAAAATTCTGCACAAATGAATTCACCACCCAAACAAAGAGACCCTTTACATTGGGAAAAGATCTTTATATACCATATATCAACAAGAGGCCAGTAACCAAAATATATAAAGAGCTCACCAAACTCAAAAAAAAAATGACCTCATCCAAAAGTTGGGAGAAGATCTAAACAGAATATTCACCAAAGAAGAGATCCAAAAGGCAAGTAAACATATGAAAAAATCCTCGCAAGTCACTGATTGTCAGAGAAATGCAAATAAAGACAAAAATGAGATACCACTTCATTCCTACAAGAATGTTATACATCAGAAAAGGAAGCAGCAGCAAATGCTGGAAAGGGTGTGGGGACTATGGAACCCTCCTGTACTACTGATGGGAATGTAAATTGGCCCAACTCCTGTGGAGAGCAGTCTGGGTAACTCTCAGAAGGCTAGAAGTGGGCATACCCTATGACACTGCAATTCTTCTCTTGATATATCCCTACAAACCAAACACAACTATCTAAAAAGATTAGTGCATACCTATGTTCATAGCAACACCATTAGTAATAGCCAAAACCTAGAAGGAACATACATGTCCAACAACAGATGAATGGCTGAGTAAGCTGTAGCATATATACAGAGTGGAATACTACTCAGCTAATAAAAATGATGAATTCACCTTCATCTTGGATGGAGATTGAATGAATCATGTTAAGTGAAATCATCCAGAAAGAAAAGGAAGAATATGAGATGATCTCACTCATAGAAGTTGAAAAATAAGAACAGAAGGGAAAACACAAAGCAGAACTTGGAGTAGAGTTGGTGTATTGAACCAAAGTAAAAGACTCTGAGGTGGGGTTGGGGGGTGGGTTAGGTCCTGTAACATAAAGTCAGAGGAGGACACATTAAGGATTGTATGGAAATATGGACAACTGAGAAATGTTACACATGTACAAACTATTATATTTTATGGTTGACTGTAAACTATTATTTTTCCCAATAAAGAAATTAAAAGAGGGGGAAGGAAGAAAACAGCCCCCCAACTAACCTGGTTATAATAATAATTTTTGCTATTCTAACCTCCTTCTAAGACTATAAGAAACTCCTTGCATTGTCTTTATGATTCTCATTTCTTCTAGTCCTGGAACCTCTAGGACTATGTCTATAATTCTTTATATATCTTCTGATTCCTTACCACCATATTACCTCTGTTGACATTAACCAAATTTCTATAGTGCTGCTATCCCACATTATGCTGCTACTGAATTCTTTCTGTGGATTGTTGCCAGAGATACCAAGCCTGAGATGTCAACCTCTCAACTCTTCAAACCTGGTGATATCTTTCTTATCACATGGGACTACCTAGTTACTCATTAGATGGCACATCATCTAACAAAGTTACAGATACTAGAGAAGGGTCAGGGATTAAGGCACTGGGTACAGGTATACATGTATCCATAAGCAACGGGCAATTATATAATTCAAAGTAAAAGTATTAAATAGTCCTTGGTGATTAGACTTAGACCTAATAAACCTGGAGTCCTAGTTGAAGTGTTTACAGAAGGCATCATAAATTCTCTAACTGATTAGACATTTGGTTGGGCTCAACAAACGACACTAAATGTTTTAACAACTGAGAGAAAGTCTAAAGTCATAAGATAAAGAAAGGACTACAAAAGTTGTATAAGGACAAGAGACTGGCTCACTTAATAATGGCCCTTTTTAGTTTGGAACATTCCTACTCAGGACCACAGAATGCGAGCTCAGACCTACAGGGATTTAGGTTACATAGGCTCCTAAGGTGAATATGGGTCCCAAATCAAATCAATGGGGTTTACAGTCAACAATATTTATACACCTTTCCCATATTTAGGAGCTACTCTCTTCCTTGATCCAGCTTTCTAGCCTTTTCTCCAGCTGTAACATCATCTCCTCAGACAATAACTTGGATCCACCTGCATATCAGATGTCAGGATCAAGAAAAAAACAACAACAACAATTAGTATAGTCATGGGCCCTATGGAATATAACTAAAATAGGTCTATAAGCTATCTATAAAACAGAGACCCCCAAATCTTCCTCTGCAATATTCCAGTCTTTAGGTTCATCATTAATCAAGAATTTGTTTTGCTTTATATCTTAACTCTTCTTTCAGCCACCAGTTTCCAGATGTTAACATAATGCCAACTGGCCTTCCCTGGGCAAATGATCCCACCGATGTGGGGGAGCTCTGCTTCCCCACAGACCCACCTCATTAGAGAAAGAGAGAGACAGGCTGGGAGTATGGATCAACCTGTCAACACCCATGTTCAGTGGGGAAGCAATTACAGAAGCCAGACCTTCCACCTTCTGCACCCCATAATGACCATGGGTCGTACTTCCAGAGGGATAAATAATAGGAAAGCTATCAGGGGAGGGGATGCGATACGGAGTTTGGTGGTGGGAACTGTATGGAGTTGTACCCCTCTTATCCTATGGTTTTTGTCAGTGTTTCCTTTTTATAAATAAAAATTAAAATTAAAACAGAAGAAAGAAAATAATGTCCCTTTTTTAGTCAATAACACACCACCTCATCACCTTGGGGCCAAGTCAGGGAATCCTTGGATTCTCACACAAATATGATGGGCCTAGACCTCTAATGGACCATTCACTGTACCACCACTCACCATTTCTATCAGGAACACCATCACAAGCCCTTTTGTGGGCCCTCTCAAGACCTTGCTCTCACCATAGAACAGCTATGGTAGGGGCTGTCCTAGTCTCCAAAGAAAGGCTGTCCTGCTACTCAAGGAACATTGGTCCTGGAATGAATGTAGCCTGCTGTTCCCAGCTGTGACCATGAGCTGTGAACTCAGACCAATAGGGACTTAGGTTACACAGGCTGTGGTGCTAAATATATATATGCTTTGGATTGGGTGGATGGACGGAGATAGTTAATTCTAGCCATAGAATATTTTCAAGACTGAGCTACTCTCTGCCCTGTTCCAACTCTCTAGCCCTTTTCTGTACTCTGACACTATTTCCTCAGACAATATTTTTATGTAACTTCATCCTAGCTATCAAACTCAAGCAAAAACTACCATAGTCATGATCCCTAGAAACATGCCTAAAATGGATTTCTGAGCTTTCTGCCAGCCTAAAATTCCTAGTCTCATTTGCTCTGTCCCTACTTTTTGGTTCTTGTTCATTAACCTTTCTGTCTCACTTTATGTCTTGTCACCTTCCAGACACAAAGTTGCAGATGCTAACATGATTCCACCCTGACTTCTCCTGGGCAGAAGACCTCATCAATGTGTCCTGAAACCTTGCCTCTCCAGAGCTCTGGCCCACTAGGGAAAGATAGAAACAGGCTGGGTATATGGATTGGCCTGCCAATGCCCATGTCCAGTGGAGAAGCAATTACAGAAGCTAGAACTCCTACCTTCCACATCCCGGAAACAATCTTGATTCATACTCTCTGTGAGGGAGAAGTGATAGGAGGAAGAGGATAAGAAGGCTCTGAACTCCAGCTCCATCAGCACATGGAGAGGAGAAAAAAGGGAGGGGCATTTAGATTAGTAATAGGGTTATGTGTGGCTTGGAGTGGAAGAGAGGACAGGACCTGGAAGAAAAAGAGGGAAATTATGTATAAATGTAGACAGATGGTTGTAGAGATGATGGATGATTGGTTCATGTCTGCAACCTTGGGAGAACCACAGTGTACTGCAATGAAGGGATCAGGGATTCAGAGAGAAATGGAGAGAGGAGGGGAAGACAGAGAGGGGGAGAGAAAGACACCTGCAGACCTGCTTCACTGCTTATGAAGCGACTCCCTTGCAGGAGGAGAGTTGGGGGCTTGAACCAGGATCCTTATGCAGGTCCTTGTGCTTAGCGCAACATGTAATTTTTTAAAGCAGTATTTAATCACACACACACACACATACACACACACACACAAATCTCACTTGATCTCTTAATCTCTCCCTCCCAAACTGCATCCTACTGTTTTTCCCATTCTAGGATATGAAAATACCTTGATCTGGTGGTTGACAGAAAAAGCCTTGGTGACAATGGTGCAGCTGGTCAAGTGAACATATTACAGTTGACAAATACTTGGTTTCAAGCCACCCCAGACTCTACCTGCAGGAGGAAAGTTTTATGAGCTGTGAAGCAGGTCTGTAGGTGTCTTTCTAGCTGTCTCCCATTCTATCTCTCCTTTCCATTTTGGATTTGCATTCTTTATCAACTTAATACGTAAAAAGAACAAAAGAAAGAAAGAAAAAAAAGGAAGAAGGAAAAGGGGGGCTTGGGAGCATCTCTCTCATCTGCTGCTCAAATTCTCTATTTTTTTTAAAAAATCTTTCCAAGTATAGTTCTACATTTTATCTCAAATATATTTCTTTTTCATTAAATCTCTTTTATTTCTCATAGATGCCTGCTAAATATTAGGTGTCCAATAATAAATAAATGATTGTTTCTTGAGCCTACTAGTAGAAGCAGACGATTATTCTATTAATTTGTGGCCAATTGTAACTAGTGTCACAGATATATAATAAAACTACAGACCTGGGGGTGCGGTGGGGACTCAACAAGAGGATACCAAAGATTTCTTGGGGTAAGGAAGTAGAAACAAGATAAAATGACTGACTTGTGACAACTTGGAGTATAACCAGGTAGAATGCCATTCTACTTTGCTATTCACTTCCCACTCAGAGACATCAGTCCAGGCATGAGAATCACTTTATTTCAAGCCCTTCAAGAATTATCACCATTTTCATTACCTTGGGATATAATAAGTATAAAGTGAACCTCATGCCAGTTCCAGTTCATCTTTTCTTCACTATCAATATACTACAAGAGAGGAAATACTTTTGCTTTCCTACACAGCTAAGTTAAGTTAAGTTAAGAACTATACAGCCAAATTAAGTCAACTTCACAAAAACATGAGAGGCAAAGTAATAGTTTTAAGTCACTAAGTTTTGGAGTGGTTAGTCTTGGCACCCACACACAGACAAAACAGAAAATGGTTCCTGGAGATGGGGTGCTACTATAACAAAATCTAAAACGTGATTTACTAAGCATCAGGAGTTGGACAAAGACCAGTAGCATTGAAAAACTTTTAATGGAGGCTAAGAAACAAAATAAAGATAATGCTATTGGAGACTAAAAGAAGAATTGTACTGTACAGTGATGAAAAGTTTGTCAATACATTCACTATTACTATTCATCACTGTCCTTGAAATTTCTAGTCTTAGAAATTAGATAAGAAGAATAGAAATAGAGGACTTCTGGAGGTGGGGCTATGAAGCAGCAGCAGCTGTGTTTCTCTCCTCTCCTCTTCTGGGTCAACAAGGAATACCAAAGGAGACAACCTGGGACTGCAAGAAGACAGAAGTATAATGACTTCAGGAACCCACCAAATCACCTTGAGTGCAAACACGTGTGGCCCATACACAGAGAGGAGTCTAGGGAGAGATTAAGTGGCTGGTAACAGTCCGGCAGTTTACCAGTTGAGACACCACCTCCAGTCTGTTTCACCAACAAAAAGATGGCTGAAGGGAGGAGAGGACTCCCCTGAGACTCAGAAATTGCAACTGTGAGTCTCCATTGCTATTGCTCTCAGAATCTGGAGCTGTGGCAGCGAGGCCCTGTGCTGACACGAGGGGACAGAGAACTAACTAGGAAACTCAGAAGATCTATACCTCTGTGACGTAGTGGTGGGGTTGTGAAAGTCTCTTTTCATAACCAGTGAATTATCTCTGCCCCATCCTGCTTTATCTCTTGGTCAGGAATCACTAATTAAGCTAAGAAGCCTACTTATAGTTTAAAAGCCCTCAGGCTCCCATAGGCTACAGGGAAGAAAAAGGACAAAAGAGGCTTTTAAGCCACTGTGCTCCAACTCAGGGATTAAAATACTATTGAAACAACCATCAATTTCCACAAGTGTGAACCCTTTAATTACCATACTTAGACACAAGTCAATCCAGGCAAGAGTGATCAGTAATTTGAAAAGTACTGAGAAAGGGACCTCATAACATACTATATAAAATGGTTAAATCAACAAGAAGAAATAATGGAGAAGTGAACTAGGACAAGAGTCCAGCTAAAAGTCCCCAAAGGTTGAGGCACAAAATAATGAGATCAATATCTAAACACTAGTTAAGGAAATAATCACAGGAGTGAATAAAGAGTTTGAAAGAATTTTCATCAGAAATGCAGAAACCACAAATGAGACTCTGGAAGAAAATACTAATTATTTCAAGGTTATTAGAGAGCTGAAAGCTGAAATAGCTGATATAAGAACACAACTAGCTGAACAGGCTAAAATAGTATCAGAACAGGGTAAAAAGGAGTCGGGTGGTAGTGCAGCGGGTTAAGCACAGGTGGCGCAAAACTCAAGGACCAGTGTAAGGATCCCAGTGTAGACCCTGGCTCCAAACATGCAGGGGAGTTGCTTCACAAGCAGTGAAGCAGATCTGCAGGTGTCTAACTTTCTTCCCCCTCTCTATTTTTCCCTCCTTTCTCCATTTTTCTATGTCCTATACAACAACGATATCAACAACAACAATAAATACAAAAATTAAAACAACAAGGGCAACAAAATGGAATAAATAAATATTTTTTAAAAATCTAAAAAAAAAGGGTAACAAAATAGGTGAACTCCAGAAAACAGAAGAGGGGAGAGAGAATAGAACAAATGAGGCTGAAGAAAAATTAGCAAGATTGAGGATGAATTAGAGACAACTAAAAAAGAAGAGATACTGAAAACAACAACAGAGACCTATGGGATTACTTCAAAAGAAACAATATATGCATTATTGGCTTACCAGAGGAAGAAAGAGAGGGAGGGGAAGAAAGCATTCTTCAGGTCATAATAGCTGAAAATTACTCTAGTCTAGATAATATAAAAGACATAAAGGTTCAAGTAGCCCAGAAGGTCCCTAACAGAATTAACCAAGACTTAAAGACACATCATATTTCTAATGGGAAGGAATAAGGATAAAGAAAGGATCCTGAAGGCTGCAAGAGAAAAACAGAGTCACCCACAGAGGAAAACCCATAAGATTAGCAGCAGACTTCTCCATACAAACACTACAGGCCAGAAGAGAATGGCAAGATATCTATAGAGTACTCAATGAGAAAGGCTTTCAACCAAGAATACTGTATCCTGCTAGACTGTCATTCAGCCTAAATGGAGGCATAAAAACCTTCTCAGACAAGCAACAGTTGAAGGAATCAACTATCACCAAGCCTGCCCTGAAAGAAGTTCTGAAAGGTCTCCTATAAACAGTCAGACAACCATAAATAGGACATATGTCAGAACATTCTAAAACTCCACAAGAATGGTGTTAAAATATCTTCAATCTTTGATATCAATAAATGTCAATGGCCTGAATTCACCTATTAAAAGACACAGAGCAGGAAGATGGATCAGAACACACAACCCAACAATATGCTGTCTACAGGAAACCACACCTAACTCAACAAGACAAACACAGACTCAAAGTAAAAGGATGAAAAACTATCATACATGCCAGTGGCCCACAAAAAAGGGCAGGAAGAACTATTATCACATCTGACACGATAAGACTTTAAAATAAATAAAATTTAAAAAGTTTGGGATGGACACTACTTAATTCTCAGATCAGTCAATCAAGATTTTTAACATCTATGTGCCCAATGACAAGCCCTCTAAATATGTCAAACATCCACTGAAAGAGCTATAGCAATATATGAACAGCAACACAATCATAGTAGGGGATTCAATACTCTACTCTCTCAACTTAACAGATCATTCAGGCAGAAAATCAATAAAGATATGAGGGAGTTAAATGAGGAGATTATAGATAGACTAGAACTATTGACATTTTCAGAATCATTCACCCCAAGAAACTGGAATACACATTTTACTCAAGTGCACATTAGGTCTGCTCAAGGATAGACCATATGTTAGGCCACAAAGACAGCATCAGCCAATTCAAGAGCATTGAAATCATCCCAAATATCTTCTCAGACCAATGTGGAATTAAACTAACACTTAACAATCAACAAAAGATTAGCAAAAGTACCAAAATGTGGAAGCTCAACAGTGCACTACTTAGCAACTACTGGGACAAAGAGGAAATAAAGGAAGAAATGAAAATGTTTTGAGAGTTCAATGAAAATGAAGACACAAGTTATCAAAATATTAGGGACACAGCTAAGGCAGTACTGAAAGGGAAGTTCATATCCATACAAGTACACATTAGGAAACAAGAAAAAAAGCATAAGTAAACAGCCTGATTGCACACCTTGAAGACATAGAAGAAGGAGGAGGAAGAGGAGGAGGAGGATGAGGAGAAGAAGAGGAGGAGGAGGAGGAGGAAGAAGAAGAAAGGAACCCTAAAGCATCCAGAAGGACAGAAATAACTAAAGTTAGGACAGAAATAAATAACATTGAAAATAAGAAAACCATACCAAAAGATCAATGAAAGTAAATGTTAGTTCTTTGAAAGACAAAACAAAATTGACAAACCTTTAGCCACAATCACAAAACAATAAAGGGAGAAGACCCAAATAAATTTGATCATAGATGAAAGAGGAGATATAACAACAGACACCACAGAAGTTCAACATATCATGCAAGGATTCTATGAACAACTATATGCCACCAACCTAGAGATCTTGAAAGAAATGGACAATTTCCTAGATACCTACAAACTTTCAAAATTAAATAAAAAGGAACTAGATAACATGAACAGGCCCATCACAGCTAATGAAATTGAAACAGTTATCAAAAACTTCCCCAAAAGTTCTGGACCATATGGTTTTACAAATGAATTCTACAAAACCTTCAAAGAACTAATACCTCTACTTTTAAGTCTTCCAGAAGATTGAAGACACTGGAATACTCCCTTCCAGCCTCTATGAAGCCAACATCACTTTGATACCAAAAGCAGACAGAAATACAACCAAAAAATAAAACTACAGACCAATATCTCTGCTGAATACAGATGCTAAAATACTGAATAAAATTCTAGCCAACCGGATATAGCAGTATATTAAAAAGATTGTTCATCATGACCAAGTGTGGTTTAATATACACACATCAATTAACGTGATCCACAACATCAATAAAAGCAAGACCAAAAACCACATGGTCATATCAATAGATGCAGAGAAAGCCTTTGACAAAATACAATATCCCTTTATGATCAAAGTGCTATTAAAAATGGGAATAAATGGGAAATTCTTGAAGACAGTCGAGTCTATATATAGCAAACCTACAGCCAACATGATACTCAATGCTGAAAAACTGGAAGCATTTTCCCTCAGATCAGGTACTAGACAGGGATGCCCACTATTACCATTACTATTCAACATAGTGTTGGAAGTTCTTGCCATAGCAATCAGGCAGGAGCAAGGAGTTAAAGGGATACATATTGGAAGAGAAGAAGGCACACTCTCCCTATTTGCAGATGACATGACTGTATACATAGAAAAACCTAAGAAATCCAGCAAGAAGCTGTTGGAAATCATTAGGCAATACAATAAGGTCTCAGGCTACAAAATTAACATTCAAAAGTCAGTGACATTCCTCTACACAAACGCTAAGTTAGAAGCAGTTGAAATCCAGAAATCAATTCCTTTTGTTTTTAAATCTTTATTGTTGGATAGAGAACGTCAGAAATTGAGAGGGAAGGGGGTAATAGAGAGGGAGAGAGAGAGAAAGACCCCTGCAGCACTGCTTCACCACTTGTGAAGCTTTCCCCCTGCAGATGGGGACAAGAGGCTCGAACGTGGGTACTTGTGCACTGTAACATGTGCACTCTACCAGATGCGCCACCACCTGGACCCATGAGAAATCAATTCCTTTTACTAAAGCAACAAAAACAATAAAATACCTAGGAGTAAACCTAACCAAAGAATGCAAGACTTGTATACTGAAAATTATGAGTCACTACTCAAGGAAATTGAAAAAGACACAAATAAGTGGAAAGATATTCCATGTTCATGGGTTGGAAGAATTAACATCATCAAAATCAACATACTACCCAGAGCCATATACAAATTTAATGCTATCCCCATCAAGATCCCAAGCACATTTTTTAGGAGAATAGAACAAATGCTACAAATATTTATCTGGAACCAGAAAAGACGTAGAATTTCCAAAACAATCTTGAGAAGGATGAACAGAACTGGAGGCATCACACTCCCAGATCTCAAATTGTATTATAGGGCCATTGTCATCAAAACTGCTTGGTACTGGAACATGAACAGACACACTGACCAGTTTTATAGAATTGAGAACCCAGTAGTAAGCCCCCACACTATGGACATCTAATCTTTAACAAAGGTACCCAGACTATTCAATGGGGAAAGCAGAGTCTCTTCAACAAATGGTGTTGGAAAAAATGAGTTGAAACATGCAGAGGAATGAAACTGAACCACCATATTTCACCAAATACAAAAGTAAATTCCAAGTGTATCAAGGACCTGGATGTTAGACCAGAAACTGTCAGATACTTAGAGGAAAATATTGGCAGAACTCTTTTCCACATCAATTTTAAAGACATCTTCAAGGAAACGAATCCAATTACAAAGAAGACTAAGTCAAGGATAAACCTATGTGACTACATCAAATTAAAAAGCTTCTGCATAGCAAAAGAAACCACTTACCAAACAATGAGACTGCTCAACAGAATGGGAAAAGATCTTTACATGACATATGTCAGACAAGGGGCTAATAACCAAAATATATAAAGAGCTTGCCAGACTCAACAACAAGAAAACAACCCCATACAAAAATAGGGAGAGGACATGGACAGAATATTCACCACTGAAGAGATCCAAAAGGCTGAGAAACACATGAAAAAATGCTCCAATTCTCTGATTGTCAGAGAAATGCAAATAAAGACAACAATGAGATACTACTTCACTCCTGTGAGAATGTCATACATCAGAAAAGGTAACAGCAGCAAATGCTGGAGAGGTTGTGGAGACAAAGGAACCATCCTGCGCTGCTGATGGGAATGTAAATTGGTCCAGCCTCTGTGAAGAAGAGTCTGGAGAACTCTCAGAATGCTAGAAATGGAACTACCCTATGATCCTGCATTTCCTCTCTTAGGGACATATCCTAAGGAACCCAACATACACACCCAAAAAGATCTGTGTACACATATGTTCTTAGCTGCATAATTTGTAATAGCCACAACCTGGAAGCAACCCAGGTGTCCAACAACAGATGAGTGGCTGATCAAGTTGTTGTATATATACACAATGGAATACTACTCAGCTATAAAAAATGGTGACTTCACCATTTTCAGCCGATCTTGGATGGACCTTGAAAAATTCATGTTGAGTGAAATAAGTCAGAACCAGAAGGATGAATATGGGATGATCTCACTCTCAGGTAGAAGTTGAAAAACAATATTAGTATAGAAAACACAAGTAGAACCTGAACTGGAATTGGCATGTTGTACCAAAGTTAAGAACTCTAGGTTTGGTGGGGTTGGGAGGGGAGAATACAGATCCAAGAAGGATGACAGAGGACCTAGTGGGGGTTGTATTGTTATATGGAAAACTGGGAAATGTTATGCATGTACAAACAATTGTATTTACTGTTGAATGTAAAACATTAATTCCCAAAAAAAAGAAATTAAAATAAAGAATAGAAATAGAATAAACAATACTGTCACTATTTGTAGATAACAACAGTATATACATAGAAAATCCAGTCATATAATGTCATCTCCCCAGACAATAAGCTTTTAGGATAGTCAACATTTCAAAGACTCAGCTTATGATCTCTGCATTACAAGTCTGAGAAATTCAATAAATTTTTCTCCCCTCTCATATTATGTAAATAGTGATTTATATGACTACAAATTAATAGAAGTGTACAAAAACAATATTCCCAACTGTATCCCATCGCATCCTCCCTTTTCCCCCAGTGAAGCTGAACATCCACCCTCACCCTCAAACCAGGGTTTTTACTTTGGTGCCCTACTCTAAACTCAGTTAAATCCTGCTTTGAGTTTTCTGCCCCGGCCAGTGGGGTGAGAACAGGGGCTAGGAACCCTGGGACCTGGGATGAAAGGGACAGGAGACACAAAGAACGACAGCAAGACAGGATTCTGATCAAGCTGCCAAATTTTATTGTGTTTACAGGCATTATAAGGCTTTGGGGAAGGGAGAGTGCAAGAGGAGGAGGAGGAGCAATTATCAGGGTGGAATGTCCCTTGCAACATACATAGCCAAAACTATGTCTATTAACTATAACTATGTGGTGTGTCACTTGTTTTCTGGTAAATGGCCTACCTGCAGGGAAATAGAAACTTATCTTGAGGGCTTTCATTGTTTCAAAGGCTTTTAAAAAAATGAGAGAAAAAATTTTAGGATATGAGTGACTTTAGGAGTCATCATACACACATAAATAAAAAAGTAAAATGTTTAGTTTTAAATCTTACCATATGAGCAGTCAGTTCTTCATGTGCAGATGTACCTATAATTATTTACTTAAGGAGAAAACTTGTACCAAGTTAATTGATTATCTAATGGTTAGAATTGGCTTGAGTTCTTTCATATGATTTTAGAAGGCTCTTTATTAAAATATACCAATATGTTATAGAAAGTCAATACCTAATGTGTTGACATGATAAAATGTTTACCATTTTTTAGCATTATTTTAAACTGATTAGACAGTTTAAGTACTGCCGGGATAGCTTGAGGGTACTTCTTCCCGAGCTAGTGCTCTCTGGCTTGGAGAGAACTCAACTGGAGCCGATCTAGGCTGCTGCGTGGGAGAGGGATCAGGAACTCGTGCCACACTAACTTCCGCAGGAGATACACTCTGGAACTCTCGGAGCCGGAAAGCAATTTCCAGGTGTCTTTAATCAGAAGAGCAGCTGTTTTTATACTCTCCAAGTAGGGTGGAAACAGGATGTGATATAGAGAGGGTGGAGAAAAAAGTGACTGGTGAAAATCAGAGTGTGACAAGGAGGGGGCGGAACAGGCGAGAATCCTATCACTGAACCACCAATGCCCTGGAGTGCTTTATGTAAAAGTGATTTATGTAAATAGACCAAAGCTTTGGATCAGTAAATCCCTATATAGGCATATGGTTAAGCAGAAGCCAGGGGGAGGTGGCATACTACCCAACATCTCCCCCTTTCTTTTTAACTATTTGCCATAGTATCAGGAGTGCGGGGCACTTTGTGAGGCAGGGAGACTGATAAGAGGCACACCTTTTTTGGGGGGTTCTACTGTTCCTCCTTGCTCAACCTCTCCGTGGAGAGAGAGACTAACAGGATTGACACACCCCTCAGGCTCAAGCCCTTCCAAGCTCAACCATATCGTCACAATTCCCCAACATCTTCCTCTTACTTAATGGCCATATATAACTGGGTCAATGTCTGTAAAAGGCTTCATCTCTGTCAGGGGAATAGCAGTGTAGGGGTGAACGGAAACCTGTTGGGAAGAAAGCAGAATGATAGTGTGTAAGTGTCTTCAAAAAGAACTAGCACAAGACAGGGAGGGATAAGTAAGAGTAGCAAGAGACAGAGTGAGCCTGATGGGTGGAGGAGTGGGGGCCTGATAAGCTGAGGGGCTAGAGGGGTGATCTGGCATTGCAAAATCCTGAGTCAGCTGGCGGTAAGTTCTATGAACTGCTACAGTCATTCTTCAAGAAGTCCAGCAGTATAAAAGGAGTGTCCAGCAAGTTCTATAGAAGCATCAGTCCAATGTCAAAGGCCAGGAAATAAATGCCACATGTCTATCTTGATGGAGGAGGACGGCCACTGGAACTTTTCTTCTCTGTAGAGAGTGACCTGGAACTGCCAAAACATGGTGGGCGAAACAGAAGCAGGAAGAGCAGACACCGATGGTTGAGAGAAAGGCAGTAGGAAAGTCTTGTCCTTTGGAGTCTGTGAATCAGGTTCTCCAGATCGTGCCAGGTCATATCATGGGTTTCGGGGGATGGCTGTAATTGTGGGTGATGTCAGAGGTCAGGGGTCCAAGATGGATTTCTGGGGATTCTATATGAGCAGATGCTTCTTTATGTGAAGGCTTGTCATAGCTGTAGTCAATTACTTATGAAAAAACTTTGTAACACATTAGAAGTTTACTACAATTGATAACTCAATGATTATAATTGGTTTAGGTATCTTTATAATTTCGTGTAAAGGTCATCTTACGTGACCTCATGTAGCAGTCTTTATATAGCAAAGTTTTCATACCGAATTTAAGTCACATATATTGATTCTTAACTATTTTAACATTGGGTTTTTAAGCAAACTCAGGTTACTAGAGTTAACACATTTTAGTGACATTTTTTTTTTGGTACATTTACAATATCGGGTTGATGCCAAATTTGTTGTGGATTAATTTCCACAAGATAGCTTACAGGACATTTTTGGGGGCCCTCCAAAAATGTCCTGTATAGAGAATTTGTATTTTAACTTAGGAGATGATGAATTGTCACATTGAATATTTAGAGTTTTACCTTAAACACTCAGTTACTTAAATGAATTGATTTTACCTCTTCTCATAAAAATGTAGCTTCGAAGTTACAATTTAACTGTTAAGTTAATGTTTACCAAACTTGAAACACGCATATTAAACATATAGTTTATAACACACAGGAGGAGAAAAACTTGTAAATAAGATATATCATTTCAAATGTGAATTTAGATCTACTGTCATAGTTGAACCATCTTTACTCACACAGTTTAAGACTAAACATTTCATATTGATATCAAGACTTAAAAAAGAAATCAAAAGGGGTAATGAACAATTTTTGGACTGTTTCTGGACGTCTCCAGAAACCATGGCTGCGTCCAGCCGTTTTATATAAAGTCAGTTAACTTTCAGAGTACTCTGAGCATAATGGGTCATACAAAAATTTTGGTCACTCAACTCACTCAATTTTTTTTTTCACTCACTCACTCACAAAACACAACTGGCCAGTCATAGCATAAGACATTCATTTGGGGGGGGGGAAGAGTTCTGTGAATCAGATTTTTTTTTTGATTCTGCCATGCTGTATTATGGATCCTGGGGTGCATCCTGTAGCCAGTCCTCTTGCAGCCAGTCTTCTTGCAGTGTTTCTTGTTCTTCAGGGATATCAGCACCATCATGTGGGTATTGCCGAACATGGCGGGCAGGAACCCAAACAGGCTTGGAGTAATTTTTTGGAAAAATACATGCGAAACCCCTCCCCATAGTCAACAGGGTGTCAGGTCCTTTCCAAATTTTATCAAGTGGGTCTTTCCATTTGACTTTAATAGCTGGGAGGGTGGGTGGTGTTTGCCAATGAAGAATTATAGGAGGTTGGTCTGAGTTTTTGTAAATATTAAAGAGATTTAATGTAGTTAAGGAATTTTTCCAGCTGGATATTAGGGGGGTACATTTCCTCTTTTTCTTTATTTAATTGAGCCTTAAGAGTTTGATGGGCCCTCTCAACAATGCCTTGTCCCTGTGGATTATACGGAATGCCTGTAGTATGAGTAATGTTCCAGAGGGAACAAAAATCTTTAAATTGTTTGCTGGTAAAAGCAGGTCCATTATCCGTTTTAAGTTGAAGATGTAAGCCCATTACAACAAAACAGGAGAGCATATGGCTTATAAGCTTTTTTGAGTTTTCTCCAGTCTGAGCTGTAGCCCACATAAACTTAGAGAAGGTATCAATTGAGACGAACACATATTTTTGTTTGCCAAAGTTAGGTATGTGGGTAACATCAATTTGCCAAAGAGCGTTGGCTTTTAAACCTCGAGGATTAACCCCCAGAGTCTGAATAGCAGGTGTTTTGATTAGACCTGCACAGGAGGAACATGTAGCAAGAATACGTTTTAACTGTGGCAGAGGAATATCAGGAAATCGAGCTCGAAGACCTTTAATATTAACATGGGTTAGGGAATGAAAGTCAGCAGGATTAGAGACAGAGGCTAGGAGAATTCCTATGGAGGCAAGGCGGTCAGCTGCAGCATTCCCTTCGGACAGGGGACCAGGAAGAGGGCTGTGGGAACATAGGTGCTGAACATACAGTGGATGGGTTCGAGAACAGAGCATAGAGGCTATTTGAATTAAAAGAGGAGAAAGTGGGTTGTCATCAATTCTTACATAAGATCGAGCAAGCCATGGAAGTAAGTTAACAGTATACACACTGTCAGAAAAAAGGTTGAAGGATTCTGGTACAGCTTTTAATGCAAGGAAAACAGCATAAAGTTCTTTGTACTGAGGGGAATTATCAGGAAGTTCAGTAAAGAGAGGTTTGGGGTATTGCTGGTCTGGATAATATATAAGGGCAGCAGCTCCCTTTTTTCCACCATCAGTGAACACTGTAGGAGCAGAGGGGATGGGACCTCGAGAGAAAAGTTTAGGTACTAGTAGAGGCAACAGAGGTAAAGAAGCTATCAAATTATTAGAGGGAAAATGATTATCTAATTGTCCTTGAAAACCCATTAAACTTATGGCAAAACGAGAATGGTGGCGTATGAGCCATTCTGTATCAGTGAGAGAAAAGGGAAGAATGATTGAATCTGGTTCCCTTCCTAAGACCTGAACCGATCTGTTTCTTACTTGGCGAACCATAAATGCTAAGGCATCAATCTCGGTAAGGAGTCTTGGAGCTCCACCTACTGGCGTATGAAGCCATTCGAGAATGCCATGTTTCTGCCACAATACCCCCACTACCGTGGGGGTGGAGTTAAAGATTAGAAGATTTACTGGAGAGGAGGGGGAGAACCGAACGAGGTGCATGTCCTGGAGAGCCTGGTTAACTTTTTCCAGAGCCAAGGATGCTTCGGGGGTTAACATACACTTTGAGGAGGGCTGTTTGTTTCCTTTTAACAGATTGAACAGTGGTTGCAGGCAGCTCGTAGGCAGATAAAGATACTGCCTAAGCCAATTCAAATTTCCAAGAAAACTTTGTAAAGAAGCAAGAGTGAGATTAGAAGGAAAAGTAACACAAGGTTTTAAAGGACGAATCTGCGTTAGGGAAATCTCTGAGCCTAAGAAAGATATTGGAGGGATTAGCTGTATCTTCTCAGGAGCTACATTAAGTCCACTTCTCTTTAAGGCAGGGATTAGAAAATCACGTAGGGCAGAGAGATCTGTATCTAATTCTCCCCATATTAACACGTCATCCATATAATACTATAACTTAGTTTACTAAGATCTTTACTCATCACAAGGCTAACATGAGTAAGCGTAGATATAAACCTCTTAATAGATTTTGCTCTTTAGAACTCTAATATGGCAACTTAAAAGGCTTAAGTAAAACCTCATAGCTTAAATGTTCAAAATACTAATTTTGTTAAATCAGGATTTGCCAAAACAAATCTTTTATCAGACCAGAAGCACCATGTATTACCTTAATTTATCAAGAATAAACCTCTGACAGTGTCTTAAAACAAGCCATATAATTTTTTTTACTCTCTAAAAGAACTGATTAAAATTTGACATGTAGAATCTGTATTTTCAAAAGCCAATTATTTGATAATAATTTTTATAGTCTTTCTAAATAGGGGAGTTATCTCAGTAATATCTTTATCAGAAGGAGTAAGTCACTGTAAAAGCACAAGTAACTAGCTCATGACTAAGATAAAAAAATCTCTTAGCAAGTTTTAAAGTAAAAGTTTTAACTGGAGCATTTTTGTCTATATCAGACATAAAACTCTCTTAACTTTTTACCTAGTCTCTCTTATGTTTTAATATCTAGAGTTTTTTCTCAGGGAAACCAGGGGCATACTTCTTGAATAAAATGTAAAAGGGTTAGCTAAAACATCTATACAGCTCTACATTAGGCGGCCCATATTTATTTGATAAGTTTTATTTGAAAAAAATTTTTTTTCTACATATCTTATTTAAATTAAACCTCATTTATCAGACCAAAAGCCTCTGGCATGTAAATAATTAACATAACCACTGTGTTATCTTTTAATAACCCATGCCAGTTTTGCCTGTTTAGTTCAGAAAGTATTTTAAAACCTTTTTTTAAAATTTTATCTATCACAGTCAAGATCTAGACACATCTTAAGTGTGTGATACCTAATTTTAAGAGGCTTTGTTTGAATTTTAAAGAGCATAAATTTAAAAGTTATCTTTTTAACCTCCTGTAGCAATTCCCATAACCAGGATCTCTAAACCCAATTCAGTTTAACTAAATTTTTCTTTAAACTTTAAACACACTTAATTTACTTAAAGAGTTAACACACATTAGTGACATTGGTTCTCAAAACATCTCTAGTGTCAGACAAATGCCAAATTTGCTGTGGACCAATATCCACAAAACAGTTCATAGGACATTTTGGGGGCACTCCAGAATGTGCTGGAACTTTTTTAGTTAAATACATAGATAATTTGCATATCAATTTGGAGGTGAAGAATTGTCATGTTAAATACTTAAGACTTTTACTTTAAATCTTTAGCTGTCTTAGCAAATGAATTTTTACCTTTATGTTACCACATAAGAACTGAAACCTTTTTTTTTTGAGTCACTTAAACAATTTTAAGTAAAATGTTAAACTTTGTTAGTATCTTTGCTTATCACAAAGCTATCACACCCTTAGGGCAGCTATGAACAAGGGTGGGTACACAACTTAATTGATCTTTCACTTTGATTTGGATAGGTAATTTAAAAAGCTAAAATAAACCTCATAGCTGAAATGTTCAAAATAAATTTTTACTGTTAACATTTCTTTTAGATGACCATTTTACACTAAATATTTTTGTTGAATCACATCTGCCAAATGAAAAATTTTTTTATCAGGCCAGGAATACTACATTTAACCCTTTTTTCTTGGCAAGGCCACTGCTTTACCCAGACTGGGTTATTAGAAAGCCAGTTCAAGCATGGAATTAACAAATTAACAAACAGTGGCAGTTGGTATTGGGGTGCTGGTAAGATTTACAATTCTCACAAGAGTGAGAGAGACTGCAGGGGCATCTTACCATGCCTAGAGATCTCAGAAAATCTTTTAACTAATGAATTAATGCTGATATTAGCTATCAGAAGGATGAAACTGTCCTATATTTTACTCTGGTAAAGGTGTGCCAACTCTATGAGTCGGGATCTTTAAAACCACATTTAGCTTAACTAAATATTATTTAAAACTTAAAACAAACTTTAGTTATTTAGGGTTTAACACACATTAATTAAAACAAGGTTAGCACATAGACTTAAAACAGATATTCTTGGTGAAAAGAAAAATTTTCCCTTTGAAAAGCAGCTTTTGGATTTCTAACTCACAGCCTCTCCACCCCCCCCTCCAGGGGCGTTTGTGGCTTAGGGGAAGATTGACAGAAGTCTTTGCCAATCTGTGGAGCAGGAGCTCTGTGCCATGATTGGCTGTGCGGATGGAACAGGCGGGCTTAGTTTACCACCACGCACGGAGAAGCGGGGAGAAAAATCTTTGAAAGTTCTTTTTCTGGGCTAAGGTACATTTTACAGTTTTAAAGAAACAAATCATTAAATTTCTATCAAAAGTGTGTACTGGTTCTCTGATTAATAGCTTTTAAGTTAAAGAGAACGTCTTGTTTGATTGATTTCATTCTTTCTTTAAAGAATAGCTTGCTAGCCAGATAAGATCTCACTTAGAATTGGTTTAACGCTTTCTGAGAGTAGAGGGAAAAAAGATGGATCTTTTTGGCTGGCTAATTTTAAGATAATGCCAAATCAAGAGCCCATAGTTCTTTAACTAATTGTAAATGCTCTCATTTTTCTTCTATTAATTTTCTAAGGGAAGCTGTTTTTTGTGCTAGTTGAGTTTTAGCCTTGGTGGTATAATCAGTAATATTGACCAAGTTGAGGACTGGAGCACAAAACGGAGGGGCGGTGGCGTAAGGAGGCGGTCTGGACAAGGAACAGCGTAGGGGTGGCCAGTCAGGATTATGATATTTGGCCATCTCTTCATCAAGGGATAAGGCCTCTTCAGGAGAAAGACTATCATCTCAGGCTCTTCTTTGGCAGGGGGTCTTAAGGTTGTCAAAGAGGGGTAAATCTTAACAGGAGGAGACTTAGCAGGTGGCCTCAGGGGCGGAGTCTCCTGAATCAGGCATGGGAATAGAGACAGACTCACAAACAGAAGGTGGCCGGGAGTGTCCCTGTAAGACTTCTTCTCTCTCTCTCATGACTCCCTGTACATCAGGACAATGTTTATAGACTTTGAGTATATCATTTACTAAATTCCAATAAGAAAAAGCCTGGACTGGAATCTTTTCTGGACCAAAGGTCTCATAAAAATCTCTTAAACAGTTTCCTACTCTAGCCCATCCTTTTTCATCAATAGTCCCCTCTAAGGAAAAACATGGACAAACATCACTCACAAAATAAAAAAAAACTTCTTGAGATCCTTTTTCTTAACCCTTACTCCTCATGTCTTGAGGGACTCCCTGAGTCCTTTAATAAATAAATCTTGTTTGCTAAATGCCTGTCCCATGGTAATGCTTACCTTGTGCCACTGTGACACTCCTCCAGATCTGACTCACGGCCGGGTAGTTCCGTGGTGATCAATGCGAGCCAGGCATTACCTCCTAGGCTGCAGTAGCTCAGTGAATTCGGATAGGCCTATCCTCTCTAGCAGCGGTGTTCCAAAGGTCTCCAGAAGGCTTCTTCACCCCACGTTCGGGCGCCAGATGCCCCAGCCAGCGGGGCGAGAACAGGGGCTAGGAACCCTGGGACTTGGAATGAAAGGGACAGGAGACACAAAGAACGACAGCAAGACAGGATTCTGATCAAGCTGCCAAATTTTATTGTGTTTACAGGCATTATAAGGCTTTGGGGAAGGGGGAGTGCAAGAAGAGGAGAAGGAGGAGGAGGAGGAGCAATTATCAGGGTGGAATGTCCCTTGCAACATACATAGCCAAAACTATGTCTATTAACTATAACTATGTGGTGTGTCACTTGTTTTCTGGTAAATGGCCTACCTGCGGGGAAATAGAAACTTATCTCGAGGGCTTTCATTGTTTCAAAGGCTTATCTTCTATCAAGCAGACAATGGCTCTTGGCAGTTTTCTCTCTGTTCTTCTTTCTCAACTTGTGTTTATGAGTGGGATCATCCCATACTTGTCTTTGTCTTTCTGACTTAGCTCACTTAACATAATTCATTCTAGCTCCTTCCAAGATGGGTCAAAGAAGGTGGGTTCATTGGTTCTTCATAGCTGCGTAGTATTCCATTGTGTATATATAATACAGCTTTCTCAGCCATTCATTTGTTATTGGGCACCTGGTTTGCTCCCAGGTTTTCGCTATTATGCTATGAACATATGTGTACACATATCTTTTTGGTTGGGTGTTATGGAGTCCTTGGGGTATATCACTAGGAGAGGAATTACTGGGTCACATAGATGGTCCATGTCTAGCCTTGTGAGAGTTCCCCAGATTGCTCACCACAGAGGCTGGACCAATTTATATTCCCACCAGCAGTGCAGAAGGGTTCCTGTGTTCCCACAGCCTCTCCAGCATTTGTTGCCTCTGTCCTTTTTGATGTATGCCATTCTCACAGTGGTGAGGTAGTATTTCAGTGATGTCTTTATTTGCATTTATCTATCAATCAGTGACCTGGAGCAATTTTTCATGTGTTTATTAGCCTTTTGAATCTCTTCTGTAGTGATATTCTGTTCATATTATCTGCCCATTTTTGGATGGGTCATTTGTTTTTTGTTGCTAAGTTTGCTGAACTCTTTGTATATTTTGGTTATTAGTCTCTTTTCTGATGAGTGGCATGTGAAGATCTTCTCCCATTTGGTGAGGGGGCATTTGGTTTGTGTGATGGTTTCTTTGGCTGTGCAGAACCTTTTCAATTTGATGTAGTCTCACTGATTTGTTTTTGTTTTAGACTTCTTTGCAACTGGGTTTGTTTCATCAATGATGTCCTTGAGGTTTAGGTGGGGAAGTGTTCCACCAATGTTTTCCTGTTAGTATTTGATAGTTTCTGGTATAACATCCTGGTCTTGATCCATTTTGAGTTGACTTTTGTTTCTGGTGAGATAGAGTGGTTCAGTTTCATTCTTCTGCATGTTTTGTTCCAGTACCAGGCTGTTTTGATGATGATGGCTTTATAATACAGTTTGAGTTCTGGGAGTGTGATGCCTCCATTTCTGTTTCTTTTCCTAAGATTGTTTTGGCAATCCTAGGTGTTTTCTGGCTCTAGATAAATGATTGTAATTTTTGTTCTATCCTCTTAAAGAAGGTTAGTGGAACTTTGACGGGTATTGCATTAAATTTGTATATGGCTCTGGGGAGAATATTCATTTTGATGATATTAATTCTTCCAATCCATAAGCATAGGATGTCTTTCCATTTCTTGGTATCAGTTTGTATTTCTTTGAAAAGTAACTCATTGTTTTCAGTATATAAGTCTTTCACTTCTAGATATTTTATTGATTTTGCTGTAACAATGATTGGGAGTTAAGTCTAGATAGCCTCTTTTTCAGATTTAGTGTTTACATAAAGAAATGCCACTGATATTTATACATTGATTTTGCTAACTGACAACTTGCTATATTGCTTAATAACTTCCAGTAGATTTCTCAAGCAGAAAACATTTTTTGTCACCAGGATTATTGCTGGGGTTCCATGCCTGCATGAATCCATCACTATTTCCTCTGGTCAGTTTTTTTTTTTTTGATAGATAGTGAGAGAAATGAGAGGGAAGGAGAGAAACAAGATGAGACAAGATGAGTGTACTGGGGACTTGAACTTAGGGTCCTTGTATATGATAATATGCCTATTATCATATACAAGCTGTACCCCTAGCTAATCAGATACCATCTGTATCCCTAGCTAATCAGAGTAGAAAGCTCGAAGAAATAAAAATTCAATTTGGTAATGTGGTAGACTACAAAACTAATATACAAACAAAACAAGGCCCTCACTGCCTTTCTTTTTCCATCTTTTCTATCCTTGCTTTGTCTCAGTAAATGCTTACCTCCTTGAAACATGGTTGCTTATCTTGTGATTCCTCCATGTAGATGTCAGTCAAGCACCCTATCAATGGAGCTTAAAGCAATCCTATGTCCTTTACCTTGTTCCCCTCTTTCTCCCCTGTTACATTATGGTAACCACATCAAGCTTTAGTTTCAGGAGAGCTGTTTCTTTTTTGATCTTCTTGATTCCTTCCTCTTTGCCTCTCTGCTCTCTGTGCATCAATTCCCTATGAAGCACATATCCCCAGGCTCCAGCTGCCTAACAAAATGTGGGACAGATTGAGAACCACATGTAAGTCTTCCAGAGAATTTTCCCTAAATTTGCCACAGGAGTTTCATGAGTGTTGTGAAGAAAAGATCTACATATAGAATAGAAAGAATATAGAATATGTTTTCTGGCTAAAGAAGTAAAAGAATCTATCATATTCCAGATGCTACTATGAATCCATACTGGCCTCCCTGGACAGATGACCAAACAAAAAAGTGTCTGGAAATCTCATCTCCAGTGCCCTACCCACCTAGGGAAAGATTAGGGATAGTTAGTTGGGAAGTGTGGTTTGAACTGGTGACTGCCCCTCCCAGCACAAATAAATTATAGAAGTCAGATTGCCTCCCTTCTGCACGCCCAAATGAATTGTGGTTCACAATCCCAGAGGAGGAAATGTTAGGGATATGCTTAGGGAAAGCAACACCTTCCCCCTGCACCCTGCAAGTAGCCAGAAGAGGGACCAGAAGCACCAATGTGTCTGCATCCTGCACTACCATTCCCCTCTCTACCTGACTGCTAATGCCATAAAATGCACATGAATACACATGTGAGCACCTGAAGACAAAGGCTGAAGTAAATCCCCACAGGGTCCCCCACATCCTAGTAAGTCACTATAAAGTTAGAAGACCCCTAAAACTGTGAACCCTCATACCTACCTTAATCTCTCTCTCTCTCTATTTTAGAATTTTTATTTATTTTTACAAAATTACATGTCAACAGGGTTTAAATCCACACATTCCCACCACCAAAGTTCTGAACCTTAAGTCTTCCCACTGCAATCCACCACAGTTCCCCTAAGGTTGTAGACATGGGCCAACCACCATCTCTACAACTATTTGTCCACATATATATATATAAATACCCCACTTTTCTCCTGATTCAAGCCTCTCTTCCCCCCCAAGCCACTCATGCCAACATAAATACCTCCATATGTCCCTCTACTTTTCCTTCTCTCTCTCTCTCTGGGTGCAGATGGAGCTGGAGTTCAGAGCCCTCTTATCTTCATCCTATCACTTCTCCCCTGTTGGGAGTGTGGATCAAGTTTGTTTTGGGGAATGCAGAAGCCTCTCTCTCTCTCTCTCTCTCTCTCTCTCTCTCTCTCTTCCCCTCTCTCAGGGACCTGCATGCCTCTAAAGCATGTATTTTCTTTCTTTTCTATCCCTACTTTGCCTCAATAAATGCTCATCATCTGAAAAAAAAAATACTCTGGCTTCTCTTTAGATTGCACAAATCTTTCACCTTTTATAAAAAATCAGTGCCATTCCTCAAAAGTAGTGAATTAGAGGAAGGAAATTAGAAGTCAATTCTATTTACAATGGCAAAATGGAGCCTGAAGGAGTCATGTTAAGTGAGGTGAGCCAAAATGAGAAGGATGAATACTGGATGATCTCACTCATAGGCGTAACTTAAGAAGCAAGGTTAGAAAGGAAAAACATAAACTAAAACTTGGCCTGGGTTTGGTGTATCGCACCAAAGCACAGAACTCTGGAGCACCTGCAGGAATGGCTTTTAGGCTTGGGTGCATGTTGGTTAAAAAAAAAAAAAAAAAAAAAGGACCTTAGTTGGAGGTGAGAGTGTTTTGCAGACACCTACCATGGGGAGATGAAAAATTGTACCCATGTGTCAATAACTGAACTATTAACTTCTTGATAAAGTAATAAAATAAGGTACATAGGAATAAACATGGGGGCTGAGCAGTAGTGCAGTGGGTTAAGCGCACATAGCGCAAAGTGCAAGGACCAGCTCAAGGATCCCAGTTTGAGGCCCAATTCCCCACCTGCAGGGGATCACTTCACAAGAGCTGAAGTAGGCCTACAGGTGTCTATCTCTCCCCATCTGTCTTCTCTCCTCTCTCAAATTCTCTCTGTCCTATACAACAACAACAACAATAACAACAAGGGCAACAAAATGGAAAAAAAATGGCATCTAGGAGCAGTGGATTTGTAGTGCAGGCACTGAGCCCCAGCAATAACCCTGAAGGCAAAAAGAAAAAAGAAAAGTAAAAATAAATTAACATAATAAAAGAAATGAAAGACTTATGTGTTGAAAACTATGAGTCAATATGAACATAAATAAAACACTAAAATTAAAACCTAGTCCATATGCCCATAGATTAGAAAAATTACATCAACAAAATGAACATGTACAGATTCAACATAACTTCTACCTAATTTTCAATAAATTTCCATAAAGGAACAAAACAAACATCACAGAAGTATATCTGGAATCATAAAATACCTAGAATCACCAAAGCAATCCTGACAAAAAAGAACAAGAATAGAATATCATATTTCCTGAATTCAACTGTATTATAAGTAATCAAAACTTCATGGCATTGGAAGAAAAATAGAGATTCAGATCAATGGGACAGAATTGAGAGCTCAGAAATAACCCATCATACATACAAACAGTTAATTTATGACAAAGGAATTCATAACATTAAATGGAGAACAGAGAATATTGTAAATAAATGATGCTCGGAAAAGTTGGTAGGTACATTTATAAGACTGAATCATGATCATCACCATGCTCTACCTTTAACTTAGAATGGATCAAAGAGGGAGTCGGGGGGTAGTGCAGCGGGTTAAGCACATAGGTGCAAAGCACAAGGACCAGTTAGGATCCCGGTTCAAGCCCCCAGCTCCCCACCAACAGGGGAGTCGCTTCCCAGGTGGTGAAGCAGGTCTGCAGGCATCTCTCTCTCTTCCTCTATATCTTCCCCTTCTCTCAATTTCTCTCTGTCTCTATCCAATAACAAATAAATAAATAAGAATGTATCAAAGATTTGATGTTAGAGACCATAAAGTACATAGAGAAAAATACAGGTAGAATAATACATAATGTCTACTTCAGAAATGTCTTCAGAGAAAAACACACAAAAATATGCCAACAGGGTTACACCAAACTGAAAAGTTCCTGCACAGAAAAGAAACAATCCCTAAAACAAAAAGATATCCTACGGGATGGGAGAAGATACTTGGTATACATAAGAAAGTAGGCTAGTAGCCAAAATAACAGCAAAATGTCAATAGCCCATCCAAAAAAAAAAAAAGAGAGAATGTCTGAAAAGAATTTTCACCAAAGAAGATATTCAGATGCATGTAAGAAAATTCTCAATGTCACTAATTATCAGAGAAATATAATAAGATACCATCTCTGTGAGGATGTCATATATCAGAAAAAGGGGGAAACAACATGGTCTGGGGAGGAGGTACAGGAAAAGAGACACTTTTACACTTTTGGTCAAAGGGCAAATTGTTCCAATATCTGTGGAAAAAAATATGAAAATTTCCTCTAAATATTAAAAAAAGTCTTATAAGTCAACATTTACTCAATAAAATGATAAAAAGAAAAGCTGTGAAATATGTCACTCAGAATAATCTGGAAAATATAAAAACCTTCCTAACGAGTTGGAGAATTAACTAGAGATTTCCAGACAAGCAGTGAAAGATTCAAATGCTTGATTTCTTTCAACTATCTTTGATAGGATAAAGAGGGAAAGATCTGAGTTATCAGGGACTTTATCTTCCTACCATGTTCCACATAATAGTCAACTCTGTCTGGTGTGAGGATTCCAGAGTGTAATTTGTTGGCATCACTTTGCCAGGTCCTGCAGCAAGATAAGAAACAGGATAAAGAGGATGAAAGAAACTTCCATATCCTAACAGCAGAAAAAAAAAAAAAAAAGAAGAAAACAAAACCACTTTGTAATCTGTTCTTAGAGTGTTGAAGAATATTAAGAAGATTCTCAATTTATGAGTTACCCTCTAAAAAAAACAAATAAATGTGGGATACAATAGAGTATTTTCTTAGATATCCATTACTAGCAAATGAAAGTGTGTGTTGTAGATTGAATGCCTGTGTTCACCTAAAACTCATACATTGAAATCCTAACCCCTAAATGATATTTCCAGTGAAAATTTTGTCAGACAAATTTGGCAGGATTAGTCTGGGAGCTCAGCTTTCTCTCTACTTTTCCATGCTCAGCACCTTCAGCTGTTGGTAATAGCACACTTTTCCCCTGCCCAGGATCTATGGTCTGTTCAGAGGTCACTCTGAACCAATTATTATAGTAGGGTACAGTTCGGGTAAAGGATCTGTCTGTGGAATTTGATGGGAACAGTCAGAGCTCAAAGGGATTGCCCCCAATCATCTCTTAGGGCCCCACACTGAGGTGTTCATTAGCTTCTCAAAACATTCATATCCATAGCAAGCTAAATATATCTCAGGGGAAGAAATTTTGCTGGTGGAGGGGAGCAATCTTTATTATTATTATTATTATTATTATTATTATTATTATTATTTGTTTTTCCAGTAAGTTTCCAAGGATCTGTGAACTACAAGCTTACTCGTTGATCTCTACTCACAGAAACAATGGAGCATACATCTTCCAATGAAATCTCTATGAAGTTAGCTAAGAGTAGATGAAGCCATAGTTTCAGCTATTGCCATACTTTCATAGTCTCCCATAGTTCAACAAAATATCTTCCTTTCACTAACTACATAATAGTCTTCTGGGCAACCTGGCTCATATTGTCTTCAGCTACCCATGGTGCCTGATTGCAATTTGAATTCATAACCCTGACCTACTCTAATCTGAGCCTCTACCTGAAAAATACACTGAAGTCAGAGGCAGACTGCAAACACCTCTTACTGGAGGCTTCTGGGAAAACACGACTGGTGAAATCCACCTCCAATAGACAATGATTACAAATCCACTGCTCAGCTCAAAGGTAGAGGCTTGTGTGTTTCCTTGGACCCCATTTTTTTTATTGTGATTTTTTTTTTATTTTATTGATTTACTAGTTGGTGACAGAGAGAAATTGAGATTCGAGTGGGAGACAGAGAGGGAGAGAGACAGAAAGACACACTTGCAGCCCTGCTTCACCTCTTGTGAAGCTTTCCCCCTGCAGGTGGGGACCGGGGACTTGAACCTGGGTCCTTGTGCACTGTAATGTGTGTGCTCAACCAGGTGTGCCACCGTCTGGCCCCCTGGACCCCATTTTTTAACATTAGGTTTTTGAGAGGTAGAGGCTTGTGTGTTTCCTCGGACCCCATTTTTTAACATTAGATTTTTGAGTCAACAAACTACACTGGCTCTAAGATTCAAGTCATCCTGTGTAGTGACATGGATTCAGTCAATACAATAGGAAGTCCAATATTCAAGATCAATAGTCCCTAGATTAATACCCAGTAATGTTCAATTTTTATAAATTAATACAAAAGGATATGAACAATATTTATTTAGCCTAATCCAGAATAAACAACACAGTACACCAGACATATTTGAGGAGACAGAAGAATTCACTCCAACTGACAGACCATGATGATTCTGGGAGAAAATGCTGATACAGTAGAGCTAGGTATAATACTGAGAGTAGACATCAAAGCAACAATTATGGGACAGAAAATAGTTCACTCAGATAGTGTGCTGCTTTGCCATGTGTATGACTCTGGTTTGAGCCTGGCCTCCACTGCATGGGACCATAAATGTCAATGGCCTGAACTCCCCAATCAAAAATCACAGGCTTATTGCATGAATCAGAAACTAAACATTCTACTGTCTCTAAGAGACTTATTTGAGCTACAAAAATAAGTATTGGTTCAAAGTAAATGGTTGAAAAGCAGTATTACAAGTAAATGCCAACCCAAAGAAGGAAGGTACAGTCATACTTACATCACATAAAACAAACTTTAAGGCTAAAAAAAAAAAAATCAAAAGACAGGGAAGGACATTATGTAATAAACAGAACTTAACACTCATTAGTATATATACACTAAATGCATCTAAATATACAAAGCAATTGTTAAAAGACTTACAGATAGTCACTGACTGCTACATAATAGTTGAAGCAGACATTAACATCCTATTCTATAAATGAACAATTTAACCAGACAGAAAATCAACTACAAAAAAAACTGAATGTCTCAAACCTAACCAAGACTTCTAAGCCACCACAACCTCAGATGAACCATTTATCATTGCAATTCACAAAAGGTTTTCTAGGGGGAAAGTTCACTTTGTGATATAGTAATCAGATCACATATGTCCTGACACCATTCCCCATGTACTTTAAGATTGATAACAGAGCACTACAGAATGTTTGAACAAATGTGCCGACTCTTCAACAAACCAAGGACTGGAAAGCATATAAATGTGCTATTTCAGCTGTTTCGAGCAGCTTATCATGATTTTCTTAAAGTCTGGCCTCAAGACTCTGGATCCCTTCTTAATTACATTTAATGCTACCATCATGTAATTGAATCCATTTTGTCAGTGAAGTGGGAATATCATTAAACTGTAATTTATCTCACTGTCTTCTAGCTTTCAGACCCTTAAGTTCCAGAGTCCAGAACACCAGGAACTTGAGGCAGGGAGCAATCCTAACCTTAACCCTCCTACACCCTCCTGGGTCAGGGCTGAGATTTTCCACAATGCAATGTTATCATTTCATTATCACAATGACTCTAGGATGCCTCAAGTTTGAAGAGAAATCTGCAGGGTTCCTCCTAATCTGTCAGTGCTTTCAGCTCCCAGATGCTGAGTGACACTCCCTGATTTGCTGAGTCTCAGTCTGGGTCCAGAGTATTTTTGGAAATACAATCACATCAGGAGATGGTACTTTTTACATTGGTTACTCCTTCAACATTAACTACCTGGCAACTTGCCACCTAACACACAAGTAGCCACATTATTATTAAAACCACATGTTCATTAGCAGTGTTGGCACCAACTCAACCTTCACTGTCCAAAATTAATGTTATATTCCATTATAGTCCAGACAAGGGGACAGTGTGGAATACAGTTTGGGCATGAGAACAAACAGTCTTGTTTGATGAAATCTGAGTCTTCCACTGTAAGAAATATGAGCTAGTTTCTATCTCGACATATGTCTACACTGATGTTTCAGAGAAGAACATGTTTTGAAAGAAAATACCATTCTTTCAGTGTTATCTTTGCAAAATTGTATTTAATTCTTTCCACCACTTGCAGAGACAACCAGAATCTGCCAGTTTCTTGCTGTGCTAATCACTTCATCCCTGGAGATTCATGCAAGAGTGTTTCACTTAATATAAAGGAGTGAGTCAGAAACATTTTTTTCAATTATGAAAGCCTGAGAGAGTTCTGAGAACAGTGTTCTCTTAGAAGTAGAGAAAAGAAGGAGGAGTGTTAAAGCAGGGAGAGTGGGTGGAAGAAAAGATGCAAAAAAAAAAGAATATAAGCAAAAAGTAATGTATACAACTCAATATTCTATTTTCATAAAATCTAGTTTTGACTGCAGTCTTTAAAATGCTGTTTATTTATTTATTATTTGTTTTCTGTTTGTTTGTTTTGCCATATTGGGACATCAATGCCCTGGACCTACTTTTTAAGACAGAAAAGAGAGACACAGAGACATAGAAACAGAAAGAGAGATACAAAGATACCACAGAAAGAAGCTTCTCCAAGTGTGGTGGGGACTGGGTTGGAATATGAATTGCATGCACTGCAAAGAGGACACCCACTTTGGTGAGCAATCCTGCCAGCCCCAGATATTACTTATGTAGAACGCATATCTACTCTTTTATTCTATCCAAACAGAAAGACAAGTTGAATTTTTAAAGCTGTTTTCTCCCTATTCTTTTTGTTGTTGTTGTTCATTTGTTTTACTTTTTCTAATCAGAGCACTATATAGCTCTGGCTTATGGCAGTGCCTGGGACTGAACTTTTTTTTACTTATTATTACATGTGTCTCCCTTACCAAAGAAGTAAACTCACTTTTTAATGTATGCTCAAAAAGTGCCAGAAGAAGTATTTGTATTTTCTTTTATAAAGTGTCTTGCAGAATAGCATATATTCTAATCCCTTCTTGTCTATATGTGGAAATCAGAAAGTAGAATTTTACAAATTCTGTTTTCAGGTTTGCTGTTGGAAATAGTGGCACTGAATATCAGGCTTCTCCAACCACCCCAGATGACCCACGAGATAATTATTATTATATATGGCTTGGTCTAATATACAAAAATCTGAAGGTGGCCTAGCTTCACCAATTTTGTCCCAAAGTCATCATATGCCAATCCCATGTAAACAGTATTTTTATTCCAGAGCAAAACCATCAGTCAATAAACTTAACTCGTGATCAGACCATTCTACCAAGTAAGCTGTCCAATAAGTAAGCACTTGGGAATTTTGAGAAGATGGATCTGAGCCACTGCTATATTTCCCAATAGCAATGCAATTATTAGGTCACAATAAAACAAGAGTGCATGTAAGAGGAGAAAGGGGGGGGTGGTATTTAATTTTTCAAAAAATTTATTTAATCACAGAAAATATAACAAAATAAAGCTCAAGACTTCAGTTACATTTTCACTATCTTACATTCACTTATCTACCATTGTTATGTATTTTTACTTGCATTAAAGGCATACAATCTATCTAAAGACCTTTAAAGGCTTTCCTGCAGTTCTGGTCTGCTTACTGTCCTAGAAGAGATCTGAGAAGAAAACATGGACAGTTTTATGAGAATTCTTCCTCCAGACCTCATAGAACTGGAGTCAGACACGCTACTATTGCGCCATGAGGTCACCAGACCTCATAGAACTAACCAAATCAAATAAAATGTCAATGATTCACTAATGTTTTTTTTTGTAATTTTATTTATTTATCTTCCTTTTTGTTGCCCTTGTTGTCTTTTTATTGTTGTTGTAGTTGATGTCGTCGTCGTTGGATAGGACAGAGAGAAATGGAGAGAGGAGGGGAAGACAGAGAGGAGGAGAGAAAGAAAGACACCTGCAGATCTGCTTCACTGCCTGTGAAGCGACTCCCCTGCAGGTGGGGAGCCAGGGGCTCGAACCGGGATCCTTATGCCGGTCCTTGCGCTTAGCGCCACCTGCGCTTAACACGCTACGCTACCGCCCGGCTCCGGTTTTGTTTTGTTTTTATTTCACTGTAATTCAATTTAAAACAAACTAATGGTAGGAAACCATCTTCTGGATTAAGCAAAGGGTTAACACTGACAATGTTCTAAATGTTTTCATTTATGCATGTGCTTGCATGTCAAGCTGGACCTACTCTATCCATTACTGTTTTCCATGCAGCCTTTCACAAACAGCTAAAAAAGTCATTCACTGTTTCCATGCATTTAGTGTGTTTAAAAACAAAATCCATGGTGGGTCATATAGTATAATTGTTATACAAAAAGATTTTCATGCTTAAGGCTCCAAAGTCCTAGGTTCAACCCTCAGCACTACCATAAACCATAGCTCTGCTCTTTGAAGAAAGAGAGAGAGAGAGAGAGAGAGAGAGAGAGATAAAGAGAGTAATAAGTTTTTTTTAAAAAAAATGGGTTTGGGGGCCATCAAAATAGCTCACTTGGATAGTGTGCTGCTTTGCCTTATGTGCAACCCAGGTTCAAGCCACAGCCCTCACTACATTGAAGGAAGCTTTGGTGTTGTGATCTGTTTCACTCTTTCTTTCTCTGCCTGTCTGCCAATATATATAAGCAAGGAAGGAAGGTAGGTAGGAAGGAGATACGGAGATAATAAATAAAAGTCAGGGTCTGGGCAGTGGTGCACCTAGTTAAACTCACACATTACCATGCACAGGGATCCAGGTTCAAGCCCCTAGTTCCTGCAGGGGAGAAGCTTTCCAAGCCATGAAACAGTGCTGCTGCTGAGGCTGTCTTTCTCTCTCCTTCTCTATCTTCCCTTCCCCTCTCAATATTTCTCTGTGCTATCAAATAAATAAAATGAATTAAAAAAAAAAACATAGTCCCACAACTGAAAAGGCAAATCAGGAGGCAAAGAAATAACTCACATGGCAGAGTGTATGCTTTGAGCATGAAACCTTATGGGGACACCACAGCAAAAGGGAGGCATTCATGGATGGTGGAGCAGTGCTGTGATGCAAGTTAGAGAAGAACACCTAAGCAAAGATAAATCATTTTCCACAAGAATAACCATTCATCAATTCAGTAGCAAGACAATAGTTGACTTAGAATTATATAAACATCTGTGTATTACACTGAATTATTCTAAAATACAGCTTATATTTTTGTAGCCCCAGTTCAGGTTGGTACATATTATTCCTCTACTATAGAACTTTTTTTTCCTTTTGAGCAAAAAATAGGACTCTGTGTCATTTATGTGGATCTATCTTTCCAAGGTAGTACCAAAGAATGCATCAACAATTGCATGGGAGGCAGCATGCATGAGCACATACACATACATAAATATATAATAGGTCCCAAAGAAAACACAACTGACAAGATATGTGCCTTGTCATGTTTATGGTCTAGTTTAAAACCCCTACACCACATGGGTAAAAACTCTAGGGGTAGCTCCAATGTCATGGGGGCCTCTTTCTACACACATACCACACACACACACACACACACACACAGACAGACAGAGAGACAGAGAGACAGAGAGAGATGGAGGAGGGAGAAAGTGAGAGAGACATGTAATAAAGAAAGTCAGTCTAGGAGTGGTAAAATTGTATATGCAGGAGGACTTGGTACTAAATAAAACTTAAAAATTCATTACTAAGTTTTTACACTAGTAACTCACCATTCATCATTTGTATTTCATCTATTCTCCAAATCACTCCTCCCACCCATTATTTGAAGCAGATGCAACAAAACAACTTTT
This sequence comes from Erinaceus europaeus, assembly GCF_950295315.1. Taxonomy (NCBI): domain Eukaryota; kingdom Metazoa; phylum Chordata; class Mammalia; order Eulipotyphla; family Erinaceidae; genus Erinaceus; species Erinaceus europaeus. The sequence goes on along the minus strand of NC_080168.1, from coordinate 82,460,472 downwards.
TACCCATAAATATTTCTAAGAACTCTTAGATTTAAAAATGGGGGGGTGTTTTAAAAAATCACAACAGGGCAGTGGTGGTGCACCAGCTTAAGCACATATACTACCATGTGAAAGGACCTGGGTTCAAGTCCCTGCTCCCCATCTGCGGGGAGTAAGGGGGGGGACACTTCACAAGTGGTGAAGTAGATTTGGTGAAGTAGAATTAGAGTACAGAGACCTCTGGTCATCTTTCCCTAACATTGCTCTTCTTCTGGGGCTGTGAGCTAGCATTCTTTTGGGGGATGCAGTATAATATTCTATACAGGTTTGCAGGTTTCTTTCTTTCTCCCTTTTTATCTTCCCCTCCTATTTCAATTTCTGTCTGTCTTATCCAATAAAAAATAGAAAAAGAAAAAATGGCCAGTGGGAATGGTAGCTTTATAGTGCTGGCAGTGAGCCCCAGCAATAACTGAAAAAAAAAATGATTATACTTAAAATTTTTAAGCTATTTCTCCATTGTATAGAATATTATACTGCATCCCCCAAAAGAATGCTAGCTCAGAGCGCCAGAAGAAGAGCAATGTTAGGGAAAGATAACCAGAGGGCTCTGTACTCTAATTCCATCAAGATCCCAAGCCCCAGAGAGAGAAGAGGGGAAAAAAAAAAGGAAGGACATTCAGAAATAGCAATAGGTGTAGGTGTGTCCTAGAAAGGAAGGGAAAGGAAGTAGGACTATAGGGGAAAAATGGGCAAATATATATGAAATAATAGCCAACCCATATCTGAGACCTTGAGAGAACTATCGGGAATGGGGACAGAGAAATCTGGTGGCAGGAACCATATAGAATCATACCCCTGATGTCTCATAATCTTGTAAATCAATATTAAATCACTAATAAAAAAGAGCAAGTGTTGAGGCCAGGTGGTTGCATACCTGGTCCCCACTTGCAGGGGAAAAGCTTCACAAGTGGTGAAGCAGGGCTGCAGGTATCTCTCTCTTTCTCTCCCCCTCTCAATTTCTTTCTATCCAGTAATAAATAAAAAATATTTTTTAAAAGTGGAAGTGTGAGTACATGTGGGGGAGATAGTTTAATGATTATACAAATATAAATAAATGGTTATGTCTGAGGCTAAAAGTCTCAGGTTCATAATACTCCACACCAGCATATGCCAGAGCTGAGCAGTACACTGGTATAAACAGAAAAGAAAATGAGTAAAATAAGAAAGTTTTATTTTTAAAATGAGCAAGGAGGGCTAGTGAAATAGTGCACTTGGATAATGTGCTGCTTTGCACATATATAGATCAGGTTGGAACCCAGGCCCCACCACATTGAAGTAAGCCTCAGTGCTGTGCTATGGTTGTGTATTGTCCGTCTCTCTTTCTGCATCTATTAAAAATTAAAACAAAGTAATCAAGGTTATAATGGAATTCACCCTGAATTTTAAAAATATGAGACTGCATTATTTAAATAAAATTAGATGGAACTGGAGGTCATTATGCTAAACTAATAAGTGAAAAACTAGTACTACACAGAATTGCTTATATGTGGAACTTACATGAGCAAAGCAAACAAATGTCCAACAACAAAAAGATAACCAAACAGTCTCTTAGAGTTTGTGAGTACTAATGTGGTTTTAAATGGGTTGGTGAATCACAGGACTTTGGTGGAGGATGCTTGATTTACACACACCAAGTATGGGTATGAATCCATACCCCTGAAATCTTATAATTTTGTAACCCATCCTTAAATCAATAATAATAAATACTATCCAAATTATAAACAATGTTCAGCAAGGAACAGAATTGGACTGAGCTTGGAGTAGGGCACCAAAGTAAAAATCTCTGGGTATAGGGTGAGGGTAGATGTTCAGCTTTACTGGGGGGGTGAGGGGAGAAGTGGACATGGGGAGAATGGGACACAGATTTTGGTGGTGGGAATGGTGTTAATATACACTCCTATTAATTTATAGTTTCACAAATTACTATTCAATTTGTAAGAGGGGGAAAATGATTGGTTGTCTCTAACTTTTTGTTGCATAGACCATAGCTCTGAGTATATGTTCCTTCAATCAAGGCAATAAAAACTTCAAATTAGTAATTAGATTGAATGTTAACAGTAAGCTCAAATTGTTAATACATTTCTAATAATGACTTACTCTTTTAAATATTTAATCTCTTAAAAGCTTAGACCAGAGAGAACAAAAGCAACTGGTGGTGTTCCTTTATAAAATACAGCTATAAGTAAATAGCATAAAAGGACATAAATTATGGCAAGGTATTGTATGCTACAGCAAATCCTAACAATGGGATTTTCACAGTTAATCTAATTGCCAAATGATTTGGCTATAGCTATAACTATCTATTGCTTTCTTAAACCCAAAGACAACAGGAGCCCTCCCTTTCTCTAGAAAACCCATATTTCTCCCAGGCCCAAAACCTATAGGGTGAAGCTCACTTTCCTGCATGCTTCTCCCAATTCATACCAACTGATCGTGCACCTGCTGATCCCAACCTAATCAATGCAACCAGTACCACCAGGGCATGTTTCACCTCCTGATATCCAGAGATGTCAGGTGTGGAATGTGAACCCACCAGTTTCATCACTCTGGTGAGACCTTTCCTAGCTCATAGGACTCCTTAAATTCATTTAGGTAGTATACTTCTTAACAAATCTCAAAACCTTGATATAGACCAGGGTCCAGGAGATGGGGCATAAGCACATATATCCAGGAGTTAGGGAAAAACATATACCTTAAAGCAAAAGTGCACAATAGTTTGCAGTGAGTCAATAAATGAAGCAAGCAAGTATAAAGACCTAGAAAGCTACCAGGAAGTACCTAATAAAGTAGTTACTACTTAGACCTAGATACCCTCCTCACTTACCATCTATTGCACATCCCTAAAAACTCCAAAGCTAGCCCTGTCAGACAAAGTAAGGACTAGAAAAGCTGAATAAAGGCAAGAAACTGGCATACTTTAATGATGACACTTTAGTCACTACCAGGTCACCCCATCACTATCAAATACATATATGAAAACACTGGTAGAACACTTTACAATCTATGCTTCAGAAATGTATTCAAAGATTGAAGTCCAACAAGAAAACAAAAGCAAACATTATCCAATAGGATTACATCAAACTGAAAAGCTTCAGCACACAAAGGGAACCATCACCAAAAGAAAGACAGCACACAAAAATGGGAGAAAGTGGTTACGGCCATATATAAGATACATAACTGATAACCAAAACATATAAATAACTCACTAAACTCAATAGCAGCAGCAACAACAACAAATGGACAAATAATTCCATTAAAAAATGGGGAGAGAGGGCTGGGGAGACAACAATAAAGGTTATGTAAAAGACTTTGATGCATGAGGTTCCATTTCCATGTTCAACCCCATTAGTCCAGAGAGATACTCTGGACTCTGACATTCTCTTCTCTCTCTCTCTCACTCTAAAATAAAATTTAAAAACATAAGTGGTAAAAAATCGTAAACAGAATCTTCACCAAAGAAGAGATTCAGAGTGTTAACAGATATAGAAAACTGCTCAGAGTCACCAATTATTAGAGAAATAAAATAAAGAGACAACAGTGTGATCCCACTTTACACCTATGAGACTGTCATGTTAGAAACAGGGTCTAGCCCCACCAATGTGCCCCAGAGCTCCGCTTCCCCAGAGACCCACCCTACTAGGGAAAGAGAGAGGCAGACTGGGAGTATGGACCGACCATGTTCAGCGGGGAAGCAATTACAGAAGTTAACGTCCATGTTCAGTGGGGAAGCAATTACAAAAGCCAGACCTTCCACCTTCTGCAACCCACAACAACCCTGGGTCCATGCTCCCAGAGAGATAGAGAATGGGAAAGGTATCTGGGGAGGGGCTGGGATATGGAGATTGGGTGGTGGGAATTGTGTGGAGTTGTACCCCTCCTACCCTATGGATTTGTTAATTTATCCTTTCTTAAATAAAAACAAAAAAAAAAAAAAAAGAAAGAAACAGGGTCTAGGTGGTAGTGCAGCCAGTAGAGTGTACATGTTACCATGTACATGGACTATGGCTCAAGCCCCCAATCCCTTACTACAAGAAGGAAGTTTCACAAGCAGTGAAGTGTAGTGCTTCTCTATCTCCTGCTTCCCTCTTGACTTCTTTCTACCTCTATTTAATAAATAAATAAATAAATGAAATTTTAAAAGAATTGTGCTTTTAAAATATTTTATGTTTATTGGATAGAGACAGACAGAAATTGAAAGGGGAGAGGGAGACAGGGAGAAAGAAAGAAAGAAAGACACCTGCAGAACTGCTTCACCTACTGTGAGGCTTCCCTCCTACAGGTGGGAAAATTGGGCATTAAGAAAAATCAAATAGGGGACAGAAACAACAAATGTTGGCAAGCATATGTGGAGGGAAAGGACACTTTACACAGTGCTGGTGGGAACATAAGTTGATCCAACATCTGTGGAAAATGATCTATTTTCCTTAGACCACTAGAAATGAACCTACCCTGTGACCCAGCAATTTTTCTCCTGGGGACAGATTTATCTAAAGGAAACAAAATACTTATAAGAGGTCTGTGTGTGCCTATGTTCATAACAGCACAGTTTGTAATAGCTCAAACTTGAAAACAATCTAGATGCCCAATGACAAATGAGAGGCTAAGAAAGTTTGGGTACATGTATATACACAATGAATTACTACTAAAATCATTCCTTTTGCTCCATCTTGGATAGAACTTGAAGACATCATGTTAAATGAGATAAGCCAAAAAGTGGAGGACAAAAACTGGATGTTCTCACTTAAAGTTGCAACATAAGAAACAAGGACAAAAATGAAAAACACAAAGTGAAACTTGGACTGGGTATAGTATATTGCACCAAAGTAAAGGACTCTTGGGAAGGAGGGGAAGAGAGAGGGTGAAGTAAGAATGAGGTCCTGTTGCATGTTGGTAAAAAAAGGACTTAAGTTGCAGGTTGTGGGGTGAAAGTGTTTTACAAACACCTATTACAGGGAGATGAGAAATTGTACCCATATGTCAAGAACTATATTATAAATTATTAGCCATCCTCCCATAAAGTGATTTATAAGAAAGAATTTTATTAGGGGCCAGGTGGTGGTGCACCCAGTTGAGCATACATATTACAGTGCTCAAGGCCCCAGGTTTGAGCCTCCAGTCCCCATGTACAGGGGGGAAACTCTGAGAGTGGTAAAGCAGGGCTACAGGTGTCTCTCTGTCTCTCTCCCTCTCTATCACCTCCTTCCCCCTCTATTTTTGGCAGTCTTTATCTAATAAACAAATAAAGATAATAAAAATTTAAAAAATGAAAAAGAAAAAAAGAATTTTATTGCTACTTGTATATGATGTTTTTCTTGTAGTTAAGTCATATGTATGCCACAATTTCCTCATCCACTCATCTACCCATGGGCACTATGACTGTTTCTTTATCCTGGCTATTGCATATAGTACTGAGATGAACATAGGTGTTCACATATTTTCTTAGATGATGTTTTTTTTTTGTCTTCTTTCAATACACACCTAGAAAAGAAATCACCAGCCAGTATGATGGGTCTGTTTTCACTATTTTAAGGAATCTCCACACCGCTTTCTGTAGCATATGAACCAATCTGGAGCTTCAGTGGCACAGTTAGCGTGTGGTACTTATATAGCATATGAACCAATTTACATTCCCACCAGCAGTGTAATAATGTTCCCTTTTCTCCACATAATCACTAACACTTATTTTTAACTTAGTTGATATAGGTCACTCTTCTGAGTGTGAAATGGCATCTTATTGTCTTGATTTACATTGCTCTGATATTAAGTGATAATGAGCATTTTCCTTTGTGGTGTCTCTAAATTTTTATTCATTTTTTTAATTTGGAGAGAGTACAAACACTATTGGAACCCTCCATCACTCTCAGAGCTTTCTTGGGTGTTGTACATAGTGTTCCCATGTGATATCAATGCTCAAATTCAGGTCCCTTGCCCATGGTAAAATATACAGTCTACTGGGTGAGCTATCTCTCAACCCAATGAACAGTTCTCCATTGGCCTGTTGGCCATCAGTATATATTCTTTGATGGTGTCTATTCAGCTCTTCTTTCTGTTTTATTAATAATGTTGTTCATATATTTTGTTAAATTTTATGAATTCTTTATATATGGTGTATATTAGCCCTATGTATGGTGTATGATGGATAACTATTGTCTCCCATTCAGCTAGATTTCTTTTGATTTTATTGTTGGTTTATTTTGATGTGCAGAAGATTTACAGTTTGATGTAATCCAATTGTTTATTTTTGCTTTAATTTCCTTTGCCATTGAACTTGAATTCCCGCACATGCATTTATAAACAAAGTCTAGTGTACCTGAACCCATAATTAAATATTTATTTATAAGTTACAAATTATTGGGTATGCCATTTAAATACTATATATCCTTATGTATATTTTACCCCCTTAATACATCTAAATTTGTGAGATGTTCAAATAGAGAGGGAAGAGGAAAACAGACACCTATAGTACTTTTTTTTACCACCTATGAAACTTCTCCCTTGCAGGGGGGCCAATTATTTTCTTATAAAGTAATAAGTGAACTTATTTAATTCATATGAATAAATACATGTGTCATATTAAATCAACTTAATTAGTGTAATATATGTAAATAATAATTCATACTACAAATAATAGTAATCAAGGGTAATAATATAATATATTATAATTATCATTATATTATATATTATATTATATATAATATGTTATAATATAATATTCACCAAATTCTCTATAATTGTGCTGATGTTGTGAGAATATAAGCAGTATATATTATATTATGTCTCTCTTATAAATATATAATTTTAATTCCTCAGATAAATACTTATTTTATGTTCCCAATCTAGTCCCTCTAATTATTTTATTTCCAAGGGAGTTTTTCCTGAGAAAACCCAAGTACAGTATTCTACTCAGATGAAAATAATTAAATAAATAAATAAATAAATAAATAAATCTCTTTGGTTTAAAAAGAAAAAGATCAAAAGGATAAAAAAGCAGATTTCTGTGTCAACAAATGTACTATAAAGCATTATTAACCCCACGACCCAATAAAATGATTTGGAAAATAAAAAGCAGATGTCTGCACTGAATTGTTTTAAAAATGGAATTTAGTAATTTCAATGTTTATAAATTACTTCAAAAACATTTCATATAATCAATTATGTTTAATTAAACAATTATATGTGTTTTATGAGAAATAGAAAAGAATGAGGAGAAAAGAGAATAGAGTATTTTTCAGCACTGACATGCAAGTGCTAAGGAATGAACCTGAAACCTCAAACTTCTAAGTCCTGTGCTCTACAACTTCACTAACTCATCAGCCTTAATATAATTTTTGAACCATAAAAGCTTTACTTTTTTTTTTTTTTTACTAGAACACTGCTAGTTCTGGCTTTTAGAGGTTGGAGGATTGAACTTGGGATATCAGAGTTTCAGGCATGAGGGTCTGTTTGCATAACCATAATTATACTATCTCCCTCACCTAAAAGCTGTATTTTTTAACTTTATTTATTTATTTGTTATTGGATAGAGACAGAGACAAATTGAGAGAGAAAGGGGAAACAGAGAGAAAGAGAGACACCTGCAGACGACCAGCTCACTGCCTGTGAAGCGACTCCTCTGCAGGTGGGGATCCAGGGGCTTGAACCAGGATCCTGGCTAGTCCTTGTGCTTTGTGCCACATGCGCTTAACCTACTGTGCTATTGCCCAACTCCCAAAAGCTGTATTTCTTATTTATTTATTTATTTCCTTATGTTGTCCTTGTTGTTTTATTGTTGTGCTTATTATTGATGTCGTCATTGTTGGGTAGGACAGAGAGAAATGGAGAGAGGAGGGGAAGACAGAGGGGGGAGAGAAAGATAGACACCTGCAGACCTGTTTCACCGCCTGTGAAGCGACTCCCCTGCAGGTGGGGAGCGGGGGCTCAAACCAGGATCCTTATGCTGGTCCAGAAGCTGTATTTCCATGGATGGTCATCCACTGTGTTATCCAGAGCACATAAATTATGAATGTTCACCTACATTATATCATAAAAGGTTATGCTGCTACTATAACAATCATATAAATTATTTTGCTTTCATCCTGAATATCCAAAAATAATTTTGTTGGTTAAAACAGTAATATTAAAGATGTGGGCCTCAGTGATAAAATTATAAGTACCAAGAACTGCCATTTGTAATTTGGGAGGTGGCCAAAACAGTTTAGAAAAACAAGCTCATGAAAAAAGTTTGAAAACTCAATGAGTATCGAAAGCTCAGTTATTAGGAATGATGCTGCGTTCAGGTCACTGTTAATAAGAATTTCTTGATTTTAAGGAACACAGTACTGACTCTGGAACATCATGATTATTTGGAGTAAATCTTTCATACAAGATGTGGTCAGAGTACCAGAAAAGGAGGAAGAGCTCAATCTGCACCAGTCTTGTAGAAAAGGTTCAATGTACTAACTTGAACTTGGGGAGCTGAAAAGCCCCTATCTTTATAAGTGATAATACTTGCCAACACTAAGCTCCGAATCACATTTCTAACTACTAAGCACAGACTTAGCTGACATAAGTATTTCAAAGTGGCTCATTCCCTCAAAACGAACAACCTGTCAGTCTCTACATCTTTCTGAGTCATCAGAGAAATTCAAGGTGCAGAAATATCTTTTTTAAGTTTCTTTTCTATGACTTTAAAACATAAAAACAATTCCTGTTGCACATTCCCTTGTGTTCTGTTTGAGCATCTATGACTCCAGTAACTGTAGTTCTACCTTGCCTTTAGAGATTCTGTCCTATATATTAATATACATAATTACCACTGTTCATCTTTTATCTCTGTCTATGTCCCTCTCCCTTCTAAAATATGTAAATAAATCTCTAAAAAGAAAATAATTTCTAATTTTAACAGTAAGCAACAGAATCCCTGATTCAATGGAAATACAATATACCTTTAAAATACTGATTTTATATGTAGATAATAATAATTTCATGAATAACTAACCTCTAAATTCTGTTGTTTCTTATTAACTATTATAAAATCCTCAAATAAATTAACATTTTTATCTAGTACCCTTATTCAATCATATTTTTCTTTATTTTTTTGTTGGGAGGTTGACTGTTAACAGCACAGTTATTGGCACATGGGTACAATTTCTCATCTCACTAAGATATGCAAAATACTCTCACTCCCAAGGTAGGTCCTTCCTCATGTACCAGGACCTGAAAGCCCCTCCTCTCATAGTCCTTGCTTTGGTGCAGTTACCACCAGTCCAAGTTTTACTTTGTGTTTTCCTTTTCTGTTCTTGTTTCTTGAGTTCTACCTATGAGTAAGATCATCTCATATTGATTTTTCTCTTTTTGGCTTATCTCACTTAAATATGATTCCTTCATGCTCCATCCAGGGTGGGGTGAAGCAGGTGAATTCCTCATTATTAATAGCTGAGTAGTATTATATTGTGTATATATACCACAAATTTCTTAGCCACTCATCAGCCATTGACACCTAGGTTGCTTCCAAGTTTGAGTTATTACTAATTATGCTGCTATGAACATTAGTATATACTGATATCTTTAGATGGGTGGGTTTGATTCCTTCAGCAACAGAGAAGCAAATAACCTTGTCCAAAAGTGGGGACAGGATGTGGACAGAATATTAATTAAAGTAGATATCCAAAGGCATATGAAAAAAATGCTCTAAGTCACTGATTATCAGAGCAATGCAAGTAAAGACAACATGAGATACCACTTCACTCCTGTGAGAATGTCATATATCAGAAAGAACAGTAACAACAAATGTTGAAGAGAATGTGCATGTGTGTGTGTGTGGGCGGGGGGCGCTGCTAAGAAACCTCCCTATACTATTGGTGGGGATGTAAATTGTTCCAAACCATGTGAAAAGCAGTATGGAGAATTCTCAGAAGGCTAGAAACAGACCTACTCTATAACTCAACAATTATGTTTTAAGCACATACTCTAGGCATTGCATTAAAATTAAGAGAAGTTAAAGAAGAAAATCATGGAGTATAGAAAAGCATACATTACTGAACTTCTTCTTCTAGTGTTTGCCATTACTGAACTAAAGAGTATGAAAAAGTTCTACAAAGCAAAAATAGATAGGTTCTTATTGGCAGGATAGGGAATTTTGGACACTTTTCTATAAACAGTGAGAACCACTAGAAAAGCTACAGACTGGAAGAGCTAAGCTCTAACAAACCTAATCTGGCAGTTCAGCATACCTGCCAATGCCCATGTCCAGCAAAGCAATTCCAGAAATCACACCTTCCACCTTCCGCACTCCATAAGGACCCTGGGTCCATGCTCCAAGAGGGATAAAGAATAGGAAAGCCTCCAATGGAGAGGATGGGATGCAGAACTCTGGTGGTGGGAACTGTATCCCTCTTATCCCACGGCCTTATCAATAATTATTAAATCAATAATAAAAAATTAAAAAATAAACTAGACAGGGATAAAGAAGATGACAGTCCAGTAGTAAAAAGGAAAGAAATAAACAGAAAGAAAGAGAGAAAGAGAGAAAGAAAGGAAGAAACTGTTAGGCTGAGCTGAAGGATAAATGAGTAGTGAGAGGAAGGTGATTTTGGGAAAATAATACAGAATAGTGGGGGGATTCTGAAAGATGGCGGAATGAGAAGCTGCTAGTGGCTTGAGCTCAGAATACATATACTGGAAACGGTAGGATTTTTGCTTTTAGTAGGACAGTCAATAAGGGGTCCTAGCGGTGACACCAAGGAAATGACTATAACTCAATTTGGGTTAGAAAATAGAGTAAAAAGAAAGGGAAAAAATTTTTTAAATTATTATTCCTGAAGCGCACCCACTCCCCCCTCCCCCCATAACCAGTCCCTGGGGGTCAGAGATCTGCTCCTAGCAGGATCCCCTGCTGAGCTTCTTTCTTTACCAAGATTCCTGCCCCACCAGGGGTTGTCATTCATTCTAATTCTATTCCCTTCTGAAACCTTTGGCCTTTTTTCTTTCTAAGTAGCCAATCAGCTACCTCTGCAAGGGTTCCTGAGGCAATCTGGAGTCATCCAAGCTGAAGACAGAATAGGGTTTTTACTCTGTTCTATTTTATCATCAATACAAGATAAACGCGTACCCCTCTCCCCCTCTGCTTCAGGTTGACCAGAATTAACTCTTAGTGTATTTTCCATTGCTAGGGTACTAGGTGTCTTATTCACTGCTAAAATAACTTGTTTCACTCTTCCTACCATCCCTACACATTCTCTCCCCCCCACATAGCTAATTAAATAATAATAAATAAATAAATACATAACTCTTTCCTTTCACTGCTCTTTTATTACTGTTCTTTTTCTCATATTTTTCTTTTTTCTCTCTCTCTTCTTTTTCTCATTCTTGTCATCCTTTCTTCCTTCCTCCTTGAGCTTTCTGAATTCACTGATACACGTTTGGGAATTATTTTGGGGAAGAAATATGACTCAGAGTGGATTCTCTCTGCGTGTATCTCTGCTCTACTTCCCTTTCTCCTTTAGGTACCCCTAGAATATACAGTGGATAGTAGATTTGCATAACTGTCTATTCTAAAATTCTTGTCTAGTCCTGAGGTTTCTTTTCTTTTATCTCTCTTAACAATAAGCTGCCTCTGTTCAGGAGGCTTGAGGCAATCTGGGACAGGTTTTTTACCCTGCTCTATTTTATTATTAATATTATATAAAGGTGTATCTCTTCCCCCCCCCCTCCTTTAGGTTGACCAGAATTAACTCTTAGGGTATCTTTCAGTGCTAGGGGACTGGGCATCTTATCCATTGCGAGAGGAACTTGTTTCACTACTCCCACCTCCTCTACAGACTCTCCCCTTCTCCCTCCTCCTAGCTAATTAAAAAAATAAAAAATAAACTAATCAATTAAATAACTTTCACTGCTCTTTTATTACAGTTCTTTTTCTTATCTTTTTTCTTTTCTCTCTCTTGTTTCTCTTTTTTTATCTTGTCTTCCATTTCTTCCTTCCTTCTTCTTTGTCTTTCTGAATTCACTGATATTCATTTGTGAATCATTTTGGAGAAGAAATCTGACTCAGAGTGGACTCTCTATGTGTGTATCTCTGCTCTACTTCCCTTCTCCTCTTTCTACCCCTAGAATATACAGTGGATATTAGATTTGCATAATTGTCTATTCTTGCTATCCCTTCTTTCTCTTTCTTCTTCACTTGGACTTGGTTGCTATTCTTTCATGGACTGGAGATATTGTTTGGCTAACTGGTAGTGATTAAACTGCTTCAATCCTTGCTTCAGTTGCTATTGTAATTTCTGATGTTGGTGATTGCATTTGTCATAAAGGTATTTAGTACAGTGTTGCTTGTACTCAAAACACAGCAACTGAGGAACAACAGAACATAAAAATAAGAAACACATAAATAAAAAAATGGGTAGATAAAAAACAAATAAAACTGCTACTCCAATGAATGAAGACAAGAGCCCAGAAGAAACTACAAATCAGCCAGAAGTAACCATAGATTGTCGGGCTAGCTTCACAGGCAGGAGTCAGATGACCAGAGACTCATGGATGAGCTGTATGCAGTATCTCTTTATTCATGAGGAACTCAGTGCAATCTAAGCCATCTATTCACAAATCCTGTCCTTATATATATATATACTGGCCAAGTAGGGAGGAAACAGGATGTGATGTAGAGTGGGTGAAGATAAAAGTGACTGATGCAAATCAGGGTATACTAGGAGAGGGGGCCGAGCAAAAACACATTATGAACCAGTGGGGATTAAACCAATTCACTGCAGGTAGGACAGTGCTTAGTTAACAGTGGTTATGTAAATAGAATACAGTGTTATTCAGGGGGGATTAAACCAACGAAACAGAAGGGGTTTTTAGAAGCAGAATTAGAAGTATACCAACAATAGATAATAAAAGTATGCAAGCAATAATAAACTTATTAATCACAGAAATGAAAACAAGATTGGAGGAAAGGAATGGAAGTATTAGGGAAACAACAGTTGAAACCCCCAAGGAAAATACTGATTATCTTGAGGCAATTAGAGAACTGAAAGCTGAAATAGCTGAACTGAGGAAAGAAGCTGAGGGAAGGGAAAGCAGACTAACAGTAGCAGAAAACAGAATTAGTCAGACAGAGCGTGAGTTAGAGAAAACTAAGAAAGAAGTGAAAGAGCTCAAAAAGAGATTGAGAGACACTGAAAACAACAACAGAGACATATGGGATGATCTCAAAAGAAGTAACATTCATATCATTGGGCTGCCAGAGAAAGAAAGAGAGGAAGGGGAAGGAAACATTCTAGAGGAAATTATAGAAGAAAACTTCTCACACCAGAATAAAAATAAAGGACATCAAGATTCAAGAGGCCCAGAGAGTTCCAAAAAGAATCAACCCAGACGTGAAGACACCAAGACACATCATAGTTACAATGAGAAGTAAGGATAAAGAAAGGATCATAAAGGCTGCAAGAAAGAAACAAAAAGTCACAAACGGGAAAACCCATAAGACTATCAGTAGACTTCTCCACTCAAACTCTAAAAGCAAGAAGAGAATGGCAAGATATCTATTGAGCCCTGAAGAAAAAGGGTTTCAACCAAGGATAATATATCCTGCTAGACGTTCATTCAAACTAGATAGAGGGATCAAAGCCTTCTTAGACAAATAACAGTTAAAGGAGGCAACCATCACCAAACCGGCCCTGAAAAAGGTTCTAAAACTCCTCTTATAAACAAGAACTTCACTATAATACATGCCATATATCAGAGCAAATAAAAATTCATTGAACAATGGCACTACAATACATTAAATCCATAATGACAATAAATGTCAATCACTTAAAATCACCCACCAAAAGGCACAGAGTGGGGGGATGGATCAGAAAACATAATCCAACCATATGTGGCTTGCAAGAATTCCATCTGACACAACAATATAAACACAGACTTAAAGTGAAAGGATGGAAAACTATCATACAGGCTAACGGACAACAAAAAAAGGCAGGAACAGCTATTCTCATCTCAGACACGATAGATTTTAAATTAAATAAAGTAATAAAAGATAGGCAAGGACATTACATAATGATTAGAGGATCAATCAGCCAAGAAGACTTAACAATGATTAATATCTATACACCCAATGAGGGACCATCTAAATACATCAAGGACCTACTGAAAGAAGTTCAAAAATACATCAATAGTAATACAATAATAGTGGGAGACTTTAATACCCTACTCTCACACTTAGACAGATCAACAAAGCAGAGAATCAACAAAGATACAAGAGAATTAAATGAAGAGACTGACAGACTAGACCTCTTGGACATTTTCAGAGTCCTTCACCCCAGAAAAACTGGAATACACATTCTTTTTAAATACACATAACACATACTCAAGGATAGACCACATGTTAGGCCACAAAGACAGCATCAATAAATTCAAAAACATTGAAATCATCCCAAGTGTCTTCTCAGACCACAGTGGAGTAAAACTAACATTTAACAACAAACAGAAAATTATTAAAAGACACATAATGAGGCAACTAAACAACATACTCCTTAAGAAACACTGGGTCAGAAAGTCACTCAAGCAAGAAGTTCAAATGTTACTGGAAACAGATGACAATGAAGACACAACCTATCAAAATATATTTGGGACACATCTAAAGCAGTATTGAGAGGGAAACTTATAGCCATACAATCACATATTAAACAACAAGAAAAAGCTCAAATGAACAACCTTACTGCACACCTCAAGGACTTAGAGGAAGAGGAACAAAGGAACCCTAAAGCAACCAGAAAGACAGAAATCACTAAAATTAGAGCAGAAATAAACAACATCGAAAATAAGAAAACCATACAGAAGATCAATGAAGCCAAATGTTGGTTCTTTGAAAGATGAAACAAACTTGACAAACCCCTAGCCAGACTCACCAAACAAAAAAGAGAGAAGACTCAAATTAATAGAATTGTAAACGATGGAGGAGATCTCACAACTGACACCACAGAAATCCAGAAATTCATGCAAAATATCTATGAAGAACTATACGCCACCAAGCTAGAGAATCTGGAAGAAATCAAAGAATTCCTAGAAACATATGCCCTTCCAAAACTGAACCAAGAACTACAAAACCTAAATGCACCAATCACAGACAAAAAATTGAAACCATTATTAAGAAACTCCCCAACAACAAAAGTCCTGGACCAGATGGCTTCACAAACAAATTCTACAAAACTTTCAGGAAGGAGTTAGTACCCATACTTCTTAAGCTTTTCCATAAGATTGAAGAAACAGGAATACTCCCTTCCACATTCTATAAAGCCAACATCACCCTGATACTAAAAGCAGATAGGGACACAACAAAAAGGAAAACTACAGACCAATACTCTGATGAACATAGATGCGAAAATATTAAACAAGTTCTAGGCCAGCCGGAAACAGCAGCACATCAAAAAGATTGTTCATCACGACCAAGTGGGATTCATCCCAGGAATGCAAGGCTGGTGCAACATACATAAGTTAATCAATGTCATTCACCACATCAATAAAAGCAGGGCAAAAAACCACATGATTATCTCATTAGATGCAGAGAAAGCCTTTGACAAAATCCAACACCCATTCATGCTCATAACTCTACAAAAAATGGGAATAGATTGGAAATTCCTCAAGATAGTGGAATCTATATATAGCAAACCTACAGCCAACATCATACTCAATAGACAGAAGCTGAAAGCATTCCCCCTCAGATCAGGGACTAGACAGGGCTGTCCACTGTCACCATTACTCTTCAACATAGTACTGGAAGTTCTTGCCATAGCAATCAGGCAAGAGGAAGAAATCAAAGGAATACAGATTGGAAGGGAAAAAGTCAAGCTCTCACTATTTGCAGATGATATGATAGTATACATAGAAAGACCTAAAGAATCCAGCAGAAAACTACTGGAAGTTATTATGCAATATAGCAAGGGGTCAGGCTACAAAATCAATGTACAAAAATCAGTGGCATTTCTTTATGCAAACACTAAATCTGAAGAAGTAGACATCCAGAAATCACTCCCATTTACTGTTTCAGCAAAATCAATCAAATACCTAGGAATAAAGTTGACCAAAGAAGTGAAAGACTCGTATACTGAAAACTATGAGTCATTATTCAAGGAAATAGAAACTAATACCAAGAAATGGAAAGATATACTATGCCCATGGATTGGAAGAATAAATATTATCAAAATGAATATTCTCCCCAGAGCCATATACAAATTTAATGCAATACCCATCAAAGTTCCACCAACTTTCTTTAAGAGAATAGAACAAAAACTACAATCATTTATCTGGAACCTAGGTGAAAACACCTAGAATTGCCAAAACTATCTTGAGGAAAAGAAACAGAAATGGAGGCATCATACTCCCAGATCTGAAAATATATTATAAAGCCATCATCATCAAGACAGCATGGTACTGGAAGAAAAACGGGCACACAGACCAGTGGAACGGAATTGAAAGCCTGGAAATAAATCCCCACACCTATGGATATCTAATCTTTGATAAGGGGGCCCAAAGGATTAAATGAAAGAAGGAGGCTCTCTTCAATAAATGGTGCTGGAAAAACAGGGTTGAACCATGCAGAAGAATGAAATTGAACCACTTTACATCACCAGAAACAAAAATCAATTCCCAATGGATCAAAGACCTGGATGTTAGACCAGAAACAATCAAATATTTAGAGGAAAACATTGGTAAAACACTTTCCCACCTACACATCAAGGACATCTTTGACGAAATAATCCCAATTGCAAGTAAGACTAAAGCAGAAACAAACCAATGGGACTACATCAAATTGAAAAGCTTCTGCACATCCAAAGAAACTATTAAATAAAAAAAGAGACCCCTCACAGAATGGGAGAAGTTCTTCACATGCCATACATCAGACAAGAGACTAATCACCAAAATCTTTGTATAAAGAGCTCAGCAAACTTAGCACCAAAAAAGCAAATGATCCCATTCAAAAATGGGCAGAGGATATGAACAAAACATTCACCTCAGAGGAGATCCAAAAGGCTAACAAACATATGAAAAACTGCTCTAGGTCACTGATTGTCAGAGAAATGCAAATTAAGACAACATTGAGATACCACCTCACTCCTGTAAGAATGGCATACATCAAAAAGGACAGCAGCAACAAATGCTGGAGAGGCTGTGGGGACAGAGGAACCCTTTTGCATTGCTGGTGGCAATGTAAATTGGTCCAGCCTCTGTGGAGAGCAGTCTGGAAAACTCTCACAAGGCTAGACATGGACCTTCCATATGATCCAGTAATTCCTCTCCTGTGGTTATACCCCAAGGACTCCATAACACCCAACCAAAAAGAGGTGTGTACTCCTATGTTCATAGCAGCACAATTTACAATAGCTAAAACCGGATTCGACTTCCGGAGGCGGAGCTACGAGCAGCAGATCGCTTTCTCTCCTCTCCCCTCCTCTCCTCTCCTGGATCAACTAGGAATACCAAAGGAGACCACCCGGACGGAAACAAGACAGGACTAGAATGAACACAGGAACCCAGTAAATCACCCGTGAGTACAAACACGCGTGGCTGGTGACAGAGAGGAGAGAGGGGCCTAAGGAGAGATTAAGTGGCTGCTAACAGTTCAACAGTTTATCAGTGGAGACACCACCTCCAGTCTGCTCCACAACAAGGGGACAGCTGAAGGGAGGAAAGGACTCCCCAGAGACTCACTAAGTGCAACTCTGAGTCTCCATTGCTACTACCCTCAGAATCTGGAGCAGTGACAGGGAGGGACACCAGGGGACAGAGATCTAACCGGAAAACTCAGGAGAAGACCTATACC
Organism: Erinaceus europaeus; assembly: GCF_950295315.1. Classification (NCBI taxonomy): domain Eukaryota; kingdom Metazoa; phylum Chordata; class Mammalia; order Eulipotyphla; family Erinaceidae; genus Erinaceus; species Erinaceus europaeus. The sequence goes on along the minus strand of NC_080168.1, from coordinate 82,442,639 downwards.
TCGGTGGCATAGCTGAGGGGCGGTGAAAGTCTCTTTGCATAACCACTAGATTATCTCTGCCACACCCTGCTTTATCTCTTGGTCAGGAGTCAGTGATTAAGCTAAGAAGCCTATTGATAGTTTAAAAGCCCTCAGGCTCCCATAGCCTACAGGGAAGAAAAAAAAAAAAGAGGCTTTTACACCACTGAGCTCCAACTCAGGGATTGAAAAAACTGTTAACATATATAAAATGGTTAAAACAACAAGAAAAAATATTGGAGACTTGAACCAGGACAAGAGTCCAGCTTAAAGTCCTCCAGAGGGTGAAACACAAAACAATGAGTTCAACATCCAAACATTAGCTAAAGAAATAATAATAGGAGTGAGTAAAGAATTTGAAAAATTTGTAATCAGAAATGCAGGAACAACAAATGAGAAAATGGAAGAAAATTCTAATTATCTCATGATTATTAGAGAGCTGAAAGCTGAAATCGCTGAGCTAAGAAGGCAACTAGCTGAACAAGCTAAAACAGTATCAGAGCAGGGCAACAAAATAGATGAACTCCAGAAAGCAGTAGAGGGCAGAGAGAATAGAATCTATGAGGCTGAAAACAGAATTAGCAAGATTGAGGATGAATTAGAGACAACTAAAAAAGAAGTAAGAGATCTCAAAAAGAGATTAAGAGATGCTGAAAACAACAACAGAGTCCTATGGGATGACTTCAAAAGAAACAATATACGCATTATTGGCTTACCAGAGGAAGAAAGCGAAGGGGAGGAAGAAAGCATTCTCAAGGCCATAATAGCTGAAAATTTCTCTAGTCTAGACAACACCAAAGACATAAAGATTCAAGAAGCCCAGAGGGTCCCAAACAGAATTAACCCAGACCTAAAGACACCAAGACATGTCATACTTAGATTGGAAAGGAATAAGGATAAAGAAAGGATCCTCAAGGCTGCAAGAGAAAAACAAAGAGTCACCTACAAAGGAAAACCCATAAGATTAGCAGCAGACTTCTCCATACAAACACTACAGGCCAGAAGAGAATGGCAAGATATCTATCGAGTGCTCAATGAGAAAGGCTTTCAGCCAAGAATACTATATCCTGCTAGACTGTCATTCAGACTAGATGGAAGCATCAAAACCTTCTCAGACAAGCAACAGTTGAAGGAAGCAACCATCACCAAGCCTGCCCTGAAAGAACTTCTGAAAGGTCTCCTATAAACAAACAGACCACCACAAATAGGACATATATCAAAACACTCTAAAACTCTACAAGAATGGTGTTAAAATATCTTCAATCTTTGATATCAATAAATGTCAATGGCCTGAATTCACCTATTAAAAGACACAGAGTAGGAAGATGGATCAGAAAACACAACCCAACAATATGTTGTCTACAGGAAACTCACCTAACTCAACAAGACAAACACAGACTTAAAGTGAAAGGATGGAAAACTATCATACAAGCCAATGGCCCACAAAAAAGGGCAGGAACAGCTATTCTCATATCTGACATGATAGACTTTAAAATAGATAAGATTAAAAAAGATAGGAATGGACACTACTTAATGCTCAGAGGATCAGTCAATCAAGAGGACTTAACAATTATTAATATCTATGCACCAAATGAGAAGCCATCTAAATACATCAAACTTCTACTGAAGGAGCTACAGCAATATATTAACAGTAACACAATCATAGTAGGGGACTTCAACACCCCACTATCTCAACTTGACAGATCATCCAGGAAGAAAATCAGTAAAGACATAAGGGAGCTAAATGAAGAGATAAACTAGAACTATTGGACATTTTCAGAGTCATTCATCCCAAGAAACTGGAATACACATTTTACTCAAATCTACATGGATCATTCTCAAGGATAGACCATAGGTTAGGCCACAAAGACAGCATCAGCCAATTCAAGAGCATTGAAATCATCCCAAGCATCTTCTCAGACCACAGTGGAATTAAACTAACACTTAACAATCAACAAAAGATTAGTAACAGTCCCAAAATGTGGAAGCTCAACAGTACACTTCTTAACAACTTCTGGGTCAAAGAGGAAATCAAGGAAGAAATCAAAATGTTTCGAGAGTTCAATGAAAATGAAGACACAAGCTATCAAAATATTTGGGACACAGCTAAAGCAGTCCTAAGAGGGAAGTTCATAGCTATACAAGCACACATTAGGAAACAAGAAAAGGCACAAATAAACAGCCTGATTGCACATCTTAAAGACCTAGAAGAAGAACAACAAAGGAATCCTAAAGCAACCAGAAGGACAGAAATCACTAAAGTTAGGGCAGAAATAAATAACATTGAGAATAGGAAAACCATACAAAAGATCAATGAAAGTAAATGTTGGTTCTTCGAAAGAGTAAACAAAATCAACAAACCTTTAGCCAGACTCACAAAACAAAAAAGGGAGAAGACCCAAATAAATCGGATAGTAAATGAAAGAGGAGATATCACAACAGACACTGCAGAAATTCAACATATCATGCGAGGCTTCTATGAACAACTATATGCCACCAAGCTAGAGAACCTGGAAGAAATGAATGATTTCCTAGATACCTACCAACTTCCAAAACTAAGTAAAGAGGAAGTGGATAACATGAACAGGCCCATCACAGCTAATGAAATTGAAACAGTTATCAAAAATCTCCCCAAAAATAAAAGTCCTGGACCAGATGGTTTTACAAATGAATTCTACAAAACCTTCAAAGAAGAACTAATACCTCTACTTTAAAAAGTCTTCCAAAAGATTGAAGACACTGTAATACTCCCTGCCAGCTTCTATGAAGCCAACATCACCCTGATACCTAAAGCAGACAGGGACACAACCAAAAAAGAAAACTACAGACCAATATCTCTGATGAACATAGATGCGAAAATATTGAACAAAATTCTAGCCAACCGGATACAGCAGTATATCAAAAAGATTGTTCATCATGACCAAGTGGGGTTTATCCCAGGCATGCAAGGTTGGTTTAATATACGTAAATCAATCAATGTGATCCACCACATCAACAAAAGCAAGACCAAAAACCACATGGTCATATCAATAGATGCAGAGAAAGCCTTTGACAAAATACAATATCCCTTTATGATCAAAGCACTACAAAAAATGGGAATAGATGGAAAATTCCTGAAGATAGTGGAGTCTATATATAGCAAACCTACAACCAACATCATACTCAATTGTGAAAAACTGGAAGCATTTCCCCTCAGATCAGGTACTAGACAGGGCTGCCCACTATCACCATTACTATTCAACATAGTGTTGGAAGTTCTTTCCATAGCAATCAGGCAGGAGCAAGGAATTCAAGGGATACAGATTGGAAGAGAAGAAGTCAAACTCTCCTTATTTGCAGATGACATGATAGTATACATGGAAAAACCTAAGGAATCCAGCAAGAAGCTTTTGGAAATCATCAGGCAATACAGTAATGTGTCAGGCTATAAAATTAACATTCAAAAGTCAGTGGCATTCCTCTGTGCAAACACTAAGGTAGAAGAAATTGAAATCCAGAAATCAGTTCCTTTTTCTATAGCAACAAAAACAATAAAATATCTAGGAGTAAACCTAACCAAAGAAGTGAAAGACTTGTATACTGAAAATTATGAGTCACTACTCAAAGAAATTGAAAAAAAAACAAAGAAGTGGAAAGATATTCCATGTTCATGGGTTGGAAGAATTAACATCATCAAAATGAATATATTACCCAGAGCCATCTACAAATTTAATGCTATCCCCATCAAGATCCCAAGCACATTTTTTAAGAGAATAGAAAAAATGCTACAAATGTTTATCTGGAACCAGAAAAGACCCAGAATTGCCAAAACAATCTTGAGAAAAAAGAACAGAACTGTAGGCATGACACTCCCAGATCTCAAACTGTATTATACGGCCATTGTCATCAAAACTGCTTGGTACTGGAACATGAACAGACACACTGACCAGTGGAATAGAATTGAGAGCCCAGAAATGAGGCCCCACACTCATGGACATCTAATCTTTGACAAAGGGGCCCAGACTATTACATGGGGAAAACAGAGTCTCTTCAACAAATGGTGTTGCAAACAATGGGTTGAAACATGCAGAAGAATGAAACTGAATCACTGTATTTCACCAAATACAAAAGTAAATTCCAAGTGGATCAAAGACTTGGATGTTAGACCACACACTGTCAGATACTTAGAGGAAAATATTGGCAGAACTTTTTTCTGCATAAATTTTAAAGACATTTTCAATGAAACGAATCCAATTACAAGGAAGACTAAGGCAAGTATAAACCTATGGGACTACATCAAATTAAAAAGCTTCTTCACAGCAAAAGAAACCACTACCCAAACCAAGACACCCCTCACAGAATGGGAGAAGATCTTTACATGCCATACATCAGATAAGAGTTTAATAACCAATATATATAAAGAGCTTGCCAGACTCAACAACAAGACAACAAATAACCCCATCCAAAAATGGGGGGAGGACTTGGACAGAATATTCACCACAGAAGAGATCCAAAAGGCCGAGAAACACATGAAAAAATGCTCCAAGTCTCTGATTGTCAGAGAAATGCAAATCAAGACAACAATGAGATATCACTTCACTCCTGTGAGAATGTCATACATCAGAAAAGGTAACAGCAGCAAATGCTGGAGAGGGTGTGGGGTCAAAGGAACCCTCCTGTACTGCTGGTGGGAATGTCAATTGGTCCAACCTCTGTGGAGAACAGTCTGGAGAACTCTCAGAAAGCTAGAAATGGACCTACCCTATGACCCTGCAATTCCCCTCCTGGGGATATATCCTAAGGAACCCAACACATCCATCCAAAAAGATCTGTGTACACATATGTTCTTGGCAGCACAATTTGTAATAGCCAAAACCTGGAAGCAACCCAGGTGTCCAACAACAGATGAGTGGCTGAGCAAGCTGTGGTATATATACACAATGGAATACTACTCAGCTGTAAAAATGCTGACTTCACCGTTTTCAGCCAATCTTGGATGGACCTTGAAAAAATCATGTTGAGTGAATTAAGTCAGAAACAGAAAGATGAATATGGGATGATGTTACTCTCAGGCCGAAGTTGAAAAACAAGATTAGGAAAGAAAACACAAGTTGAACCTGAAATGGAATAGGAGTATTACACCAAAGTAAAAGATTCTGGGATGGGTGGGTGGGTGGGTGGGGAGAATACAGATCCATGAAAAATGATGAACGAAATAGTGGGTGTTGTATTGTTAAATGGCAATCTGGGGAATGTTATGCATGTGCAAACTATTGTATTTACTGTTGAATGTAAAGCATTAATTCCCCAATAAATAAATAAATTATTAAAAAAAAAACAATAGCTAAAACCTGGAAGCAACCCAGGTGCCCAACAACAGAGGAAAGCTGAGAAAGCTGTGGTATATATACACAATGGAATACTATACAACTATCAAGAACAATGAGCCCACCTTCTCTGACCCATCTTGGACAGAGCTAGGAGGAATTATGTCAAGTGAGCTAAGTCAGAAAGATAAAGAGGAGTATGGAATGATACTACTCATCAACAGAAGTTGAGAAAAAAGATCTGAAAGGGAAACTAAAAGCAGGATCTGACTAAATTGAAAGTAGGGCACCAAAATAAAAACCCTGTGGTGAGGGGTAGACATGCGGCTTCCTGGGCTGGTGGGGGGTAGGGGTGGTTGGGTGGGATGAGACACAGTCTTTTCGTGGTGGGAATGGTGTTTATGTACACTCCTAGTAAAGTGTAGTCATATAAATCACTAGTTAATGAATATGAGAGGGAAAAATTAATTGTATGTTTAAAAGTTTTTAAAACACAGACTGAGTTTTCTTTATATATAGGCTGTGTATTTGATATCCGTACTCCCTCAAAAACTAGACCAAGTACATCAGAGGCAACCAGTGGCACAACTATTTACAAGATACTGGGTACTATAAAGCAAACACTAACAAAAGGACTTTTCAAAGTTAACCCAATTACCAAATAATGTGATGATAACATTAACTATCAATTGTCTTTTTGAACCCTAAGGCAGCAGGAACCTCACATCTCCACTATAGAGCCTATATTTCCCCCAGTCCTGGAACCTTAGGATAGGGCCCACTTTCCTGCATGCCTCTCCCAATCCATATCAAATAATATTGCATCTGCCGATTGCAACCTAATCAATGCAACAATTGTCACCTCAACATGCTACAGCTCAGACTGTGTCCAGAGAATTCAGGTGTGGAATGACAACCCTTCAGCTTCATTACTTGGGTGAGACCTTTCCTTTCATAGAATTCTCTAATTCCATCCCAGGTGGATCACTTTCTAACAAAGTCCCAAAACCTAGATATAGACCAGGTTCTGTGAGACAGAGCATATGTTCACACGTATCCATAAACTAGTGCAAAATATATACCTGAAAGCAGAAGTACACTAGAGTTTACAGTGAGTACCCCCCCAACACTTCCTCTCCACTATTCCAACCATTGGGTCCATCACTGCTCAACTATTTGTTTGGCTTTGTATGTTAAGTCTCTTTTCAGCCACCAGGTTCTAGATGCCATCAGGATGCCGGCCAGGCTTTCCTGGACTGAAGACCCCACCAATGTGTCCTGGAGCTCCACTTTCCCAGAGACCCACCCTACTAGGGAAAGAGAGAGGCAGACTGGGAGTATGGACTGACAAGTCAACGTCCATATTCAGCGGGGAAGCAATTACAGAAGCCAGACCTTCCACCTTCTGTAACCCACAACAACCCTGGGTCCATGCTCCCAGATGGATAGAGAATGGGAAAGCTATCAGGGGAGGGGATGGGATATGGAGATTGGGTTGTTGGGTAGTTGCCATCTCCCCCTGGCTTCTTCTTATCCATATGCCTATATAGGGATTTACTGATCCAAAGGTTTGGTCTATTTACATAAATCACTTTTACATAAAGCACTCCAGGGCATTGGTGGTTCAGTTATAGGATTCTCGCCTGTTCCGCCCCCTCCTTGTCACACTCTGATTTTCACCAGTCACTTTTCTCTCCACCCTCTCTATATCACATCCTGTTTCCACCCTACTTGGAGAGTATAAAAACAGCTGCTCTTCTGATTAAAGACACTTGGAAATTGCTTTCCGGCTCCGAGAGTTCCAGAGTGTATCTCCTGCGGAAGTTGGTGCAGCACGAGTTCCTGATCCCTCTCCCACACAGCAGCCTAGATCAGCTCCAGTTGAGTGATCTCCAACCCAGAGAGCACTAGCTTGGGAAGAAGTACCCTCAGGCTATCCCGGCATCGGGCGCCTTAACCCGGCGTTCGGTTCATCCCGCAGCGCCAGTTCTGCTTACCAAAAGTGGCCCACTAGGCACTCGCATTCCACGCCCGGCTCCACGCCAGCGAGCCGGGCTTCTTACCCATTTAAAGTTTGAGAATAGGTTGAGATCGTTTCGGCCCCAAGACCTCTAATCATTCGCTTTACCGGATAAAACTGCATCGCCAGCGCCATCCATTTTCAGGGCTAGTTGATTCGGCAGGTGAGTTGTTACACACTCCTTAGCGGATTCCGACTTCCATGGCCACCGTCCTGCTGTCTATATCAACCAACACTTTTTCTGGGGTCTGATGAGCGTCAGGATTATAAATCTTCCTTTCCAAACTCGACTGGACCCTGGCAATGAATTTAGCGAGGGATTCATCATGTTCTTGTTGCAGGGAGAGAATGGGGGCTGAGGCTGCTCCCATGGGTGGTGTTAATCGCTCCCATGCTTTTAATGCACACAGGCGTACTTGATCAAAATACCCCGCTGGAAACTTGGCTTCCGCCTGTTGAATCCCTGTTTCTAATTGGCCTGTTCCAAACAATGCATCAAAATTACCCTCTGGCTGATTTTGAATATTTTTCCGCGATTGTTGTAAACATTCGTCACGAAAGAATGCCTCCCATTGCAGGAAGAGGGGGCCTGGGAGCGTAGCACGAGTCACATCTATCCAATCTTGAGGGGTATTAAGGTTCTGAAGCAGGCCTTGTAAAATGGACCTGGTCCATGGGGCATGAACACCGTCATCTTTGATAGCCTGGCGTAGTTCCTTCAGATCTGTGGCGGAATATGGATACCAGGCCTGAGGTTTTTGTCTATTGGGGGCAACATTGACCGGAAATGTGTGGACTTGCTCTAAGTGTGTGGCGGTAGGAGGAGTCATCGAAGTGGAAGCTTCTGGACAAGTGGCCGAAGAAGTGGTTTTGGAGGCTACAGGAGAATTCGGACATGTGTCTATCAAAACAGGGTGGGGTGAAGAAGCAGCCGTGGAGGCAGCAGGAGGTTCCGGACACGTTTCTGCCAAAATGGGGGTGGCCGAAGAAGTGGCTGTGGAGTCCAAAGGAGAATTCGGACACGTGTCTGCCAAAATAGGGGCCTCAGGGCAAGATGCCAAAATAGGGGCCTCAGGGCAAGATGCAGAGGAATTAGGGTGGGTCAAGATCACGACAGGCCTTTGCTTCTTCTTGTTTTTAAGGTGCTGGTTAAGTTCTATGATTACTTCCTTTATCTCTTTGACCTCAGCCTCTAGGTCCTTAAGCCTTTTGAGAGGTTGACCTATATATCCCTTAAAAGCTTCTATGATGATCAACAGGATATAAGGTGAAGCCCCGAGAAAAATGTCCCAGATATATAAAAATTGTATACTGGAAAAAGAATGCAGGATTTGGAAAAGATTTTCCATGGTGGAAAGATCTCCGGAAAACAATAAGAAAGAAAAAAAATCACAGTGCCTTAACACAATATTGCAGATACCCAAAAGGTGTGTACTTATCTAAGATGTCTTCTTGTAAATCTGCTGCTTATGGGTCCCTGTTCCGGGCGCCAGATGCCGGGATAGCCTGAGGGTACTTCTTCCCAAGCTAGTGCTCTCTGGGTTGGAGATCACTCAACTGGAGCTGATCTAGGCTGCTGTGTGGGAGAGGGATCAGGAACTCGTGCTGCACCAACTTCCGCAGGAGATACACTCTGGAACTCTCGGAGCCGGAAAGCAATTTCCAAGTGTCTTTAATCAGAAGAGCAGCTGTTTTTATACTCTCCAAGTAGGGTGGAAACAGGATGTGATATAGAGAGGGTGGAGAGAAAAGTGACTGGTGAAAATCAGAGTGTGACAAGGAGGGGGCGGAACAGGCGAGAATCCTATAACTGAACCACCAATGCCCTGGAGTGCTTTATGTAAAAGTGATTTATGTAAATAGACCAAACCTTTGGATCAGTAAATCCCTATATAGGCATATGGATAAGAAGAAGCCAGGGGGAGATGGCAACTACCACAACTGAAGACCCCACCAATGTGTCCTGGAGCTCCACTTCCCCAGAGACCCACCCTACTAGGGAAAGAGAGAGGCAGACTGGGAGTATGGACTGACAAGTCAACGTCCATATTCAGCGGGGAAGCAATTACAGAAGCCAGACCTTCCACCTTCTGTAACCCACAACAACCCTGGGTCCATGCTCCCAGATGGATAGAGAATGGGAAAGCTATCAGGGGAGGGGATGGGATATGGAGATTGGGTGGTGGGAATTGTGCGGAGTTGTACCCCTTCTACCCTATGGTTTTGTTAATTTATCTTTTCTTAAATAAAAAATAAATAAATATCCAAAAAAAATAATACAGAATAGAAAAATTAGTTAGGTAAACATTTGAAGAGACAAGAGAGTAAAAGAAAAGGAGCAGAGATTCCTGTGAGAATAAAAACTAAAATATAAGAGAACTTTGGTTTCCATGAATACAAAAAAGAACACAAGAAATGAAGTAGGTTTCAGAAAAAAATATTTAGCCTCATCATTCCATCTAGTCATTTGATATATATTTTAGCATTGTACTTGTTTTAGAGATGGTTACTTTGTGTTCTCAGAAAAGCTACAGCACTTTTTTCTCTCTCTTTCTGGGATTCACTTTCTTTTACTCTAATAAGTTCTTTTCATAGTCAAACCCTAGCTTCTGTGACAATTCCTCCCAGAGCTCACACTAATTATCACATCCTTCTATAGCACTTATTGTCAATACCCCTCTTACTAGCATTTGAACCATACACACATACAACGAGACTTCATGACTTTAGAAGGTAGAAAAACTTATGCTTCCTTCCTTTTATGCATAAACATGTTCATAACTGTGCCCTACTAATGTGCATATTTTAGATAGATGGAACTTCTGTGATAAAAATGGTGTTGGTTATTATTTATTAGCTTATGCTATAGCATTCACGTACCAGTTAAAATACATATCCATTTTTGACACACATAAAATTTTAAGCTCTATTAATATATATATATATGTACTATATATAATTTACTTTACTTTAAAGTAATACAAAATATTGATGAAATAGATGGACTCTCCCTTGTTGACAAAGATACCACCATAATCCCATTCATGCATTAAAATAGCTGATAATGTGGAACTGCAATCAAGAAATAGGTTTAGAAACCATAATGGACATTAAAAAAGGACTTTCCTTGAAGACTGAGAGTACTAAAAAGAAGATTCTGCTTCCCATGCCCAGATACTTCACTCATTTCTTTTGGACACTTTTAAGATGTTTGCATTACTCAAGAAATCATCTGAAATATATCTCACACAATGGAGATTAAAGTAGAAAAATGTATCTGCTTTCTCTTCAGTTATCAAACTGAAATGAAAAAAATCTTAACTACTAAAATCAAAGTTGTTTTGGATTACAATGTCAATTTTCCTTTGAGACAGGACTTATATTCACTACTTCTTCCCCAGACTATCAGGCAAAGAGCCCATTTCTAAATTTACTTGAAAGAGGCAAAGGATAAAGAGATGATCCAGAAAGCACAACATAGCATTTCAAATTACTCCATTTCCAATTGAAATGTTGCGTTTATTTAGATTTCTTTTTCCTTCTGCTCCCCTTTCCCCAATGCAAAAAGGCATTAGTTTTAATAAGGAGAGATAAATTCACATCTTAATTTAATCACACAAGTAGCATAAAATGAATCCAATGAATAAAATTGTCAAAAGGGGCAAATGATAGGATTCTCTCTTAGCCAAGTTTTCTGTCTAAAATTAGATTGCCTTTCAGAATTTACTACTGGTGTTAAGGGAATGTCCATTTGATCATAAAGCAGTGTTTTTTGTTTGTTTGTTTGTTTGTTTGTTGTTTGGATGCACTGCTAGGCAGTGCAGACTAAAGTGAAGTGATGTATGACTTTGATGGACTCCAGGGACTTTACTGCTTCAGTGCTATGTCTGTTCTTTGTTCACTAGACGAAGACGCTTCAGTGGGATACACAGTTCTAAACGAGCACTTGGATAAGTATAAATGTAAAGATGTAGAGTGCCTTGTTTCTGCCATGCTAACATGATGAATTACAGTGTATTAAGAAAGTGTTGACACATGTGGGAATAGCCTCCTGACAAACTTGCCAGTAACTAGGGCACATTGTATGTAAAATCACCACAAAACATTGCAATCTGTTTCTTTGTTCAGGGTCATCTGCCAAATGTTATTCATAATCTTGATGGAAAATAGTTGTATCTACAAAATCGTTATGGTTCACTGAATGATGAGGGCAAGAAGGAAAACAGGCTGGGTTTTAGTTTTAGGGACACTTTAAATGCTTCCCAGCTAGATAGGCACCTTAAAGAGGCCAGGCGGTGGAGCATCCAGTTAAATGCACTTAGAACAAAACTCAAAAGACCTGCACAAGGACCCAGGTTTGAGCCTCCACTTGCCACCTGCAGGGGGAAAGCTTCACAGCCAGTGAAACAGGTCAGCAGGTGTCTTTTTGTCTCTATCCCTGTCTCTCTCCCCTCTCAATTTCTTTCTGTCCTATCTAATAAATGGAAAAAATGGCCTCCAGGAGTAGTGGATTCATAGTGCTGGGCACTGAGCCCCAGAGATAACCTTGGAGGGGGGAAAAAAAGATAGGCACAGTAATGATTTCCCTACTGCTACATAGACTTTAAAGATAAATAACCTAAAACAGAGAGTAACAGAATTTAGGTGATGCTTGGGAAAGACAGAAAGGTTTCTACTTCCAAAGTTTTCCCTGATCACTTATCCATACTGCCTTACCTTTAAAGTCCAATACAAAAAACACAAAGCCAAAATCTGTATAACAGAATAGTATTTCATGTCACATTCCTTAAACCCATGTGGATCCTCATTCTTGGCTACTGCAAAGAAACTGGTCTTCCTATTTGTGATAATCATCACATGGATCTAGAGTTGACAAGATCAAGTCCACGGCCAATCTTCAAACTGGAGCCAGCAGATCTTGTCCAGACCTTTCACACTTGAACCATCTCTACAGTTTTATTCTCCAGCAGACCTCAGGATTCACTCCCACTCAAGAGCCATAATGAAAGATACATCTATCTTACCTCTTCTGCTATCCAACAAAATTTGGGACATTAATTATTTGCAAGCACTGTACTGTATGCAGGCTTGGCACTTTTAAACATTATTTTCCTAATAAATTGTTTTATTGAGTGATAAGAAATAAAATAGACATCCAGACCAGGTGTAATGGAAATTTTTGGAACTGTACATCACTAGGAACCAAGCTAAAGCTCTCTTCCCTAAAAAAAAAAAAAAAAAAAAAGGTTTAACTGAAGAGTTCATATAAATAATAGCCTTGTACTGAGTAATTTTCACTGGAGAGCTATTATCCCAAATTACATTTCAGTGAAGAACAAATATTCAGACTGGATACCTGACAAACATAAGGGTTAAGTGAAATGCAAGCTCTGCCCCTACTCACAGGGCCAAAAAACAGACTGGAAATGGAAATGGGTTTTCACTTGCTTCATGTTAGCCTGCCAAAAGGATCCCTAGCTGCCAGTTCCTTGTTTATTGAAATGATTCAAATGCCAGAACCCTCTAATACATATATGGTAAGCCTCTGACAATGACCTGAAACCTGTAGTATGTTAGAATCACCTGGGGAACTTTTAACATATACCAGTTCATGGGAAATAATTTTTGAAGCTTCCCAGATGATTTTACTGTTAAGGTAGACTGAAGGGCCATAATCCTGGGATAGTTGATCAAGACTGAGAGTAGCAGTCAGTGACAAATTAATAAAAAGGTCCATTTGGTACCTGGTGTACATGTGTCACAGACTTTGTATACTGTGTCCAGTCATTCACTCCATTCAAGTCTACTATCTTCAAGAAAAGATGAATTGATTCCATATTATGAAATTTTAAAGAAAAAATTTAAAATTATCTCATGTTCAATATTGAGAATGTGGGAAATAAAATGTAAAGGAAAATATGAAACCTCAAGTACCACCAATCAGATATAAATTCCTTTACCATGTTGAGATATGTCCTTTACCATGTTGAGATATGTGTTTCCAGTGACCTTTTCCTACAAATAATAGCATGTACATATATTTTGTTTAAAAATATTGAGGTTGCATATGTTATTGGAATTATTTGTTCTTTGAAATTGTAAAAGAACTAGTCCATAGAATTCTGCTAAAGTCTCTTTTGGAAGATTCTTTAAAATGACATTTATGGAAAGAAAAAGAGAAACAGCATCCCTCTGGCATAAATGATACTGGGGATCAAGCTCTGGCTCTCATACTTACAATTCCTCTGCTCTACCACTCTGCCACCTCCTGGGTCTACAGGAACTTTCAGATTTTCTTGTTTTTTTGTTTTTTTTTTGCCAACAGGTTACCATTGCAACTTGGTGCCACCATGATGGCTCAACCACTCCCAGTTACCATTTTTACCTTTTTCTATAATAGAGTAAGAAACAGAAATAGAGAGGAGACAAAGAGAGATAGAAACATGCAGCATGACTTCACCACTTGTGAAGCTTTTTCTCTACAGGTAGGGACTAAGGTCTTGAACCCAGGTCTGACACATGGTAATATGTATACTCTGTCAGATAAGTCACCAGTTCATCAGACGTCAGATAAGTCACTAGCTCATCAGACACCCAGCTTAATTTTTAAAAATAAATCTTTGCCATTTAAAAAAGTTTTCATGATATTTATCCACATAGTATTTTTATTTTAGAAGACCCTTCTCCGTTGTTTATTTGGAAGCTTCTGTTTTACATCACAGAATTTAATGTAATGTTTCTTTAGATTCTTTGCTAAGCTATTCTTAACAACAGAGGTACAGCTATCCCTGGGAGAAACAGTGAACTATAATCTCTGGCGCAAAGGGTGATTTTAAAGCATAAGCCCCAACATTCTGTTAATGTTCCCAATGTTTCTTATTGCCAGCCACCCTTTGACACTACCATTGTTAATAATGACTCAAGTGAAATAAGGACAACTAGTGAGAAGTGCACACAGTACACATGAATGGTATGAAGTCACAAAATGTGAGGTCCTGAGTTCAGACCTGGTTTGAACTTTTTTCTAAAACAAAGTTTGCTCTGTTTTCATATTCTCTCTCTCTCTCTTTATTAAGTAGATAAAAGAATACTTCAAATGTGTTAAAATCTTAGAGCCAACTCACCCTGTATAGTTTGCATACTATTGTGTATGAAGTTCACAGTTTGAACTACAGCACCACATAGAAGCACCATGCATTGTACCAGGGGAGCTTCATGTATGATGGAGAGGTGCTTTTGTATCTCTCCTATTTCCATGTCTGTACTTCCCTCTTTCTAAAAACCAAAGAATGAAAAATTGAACCAAAAATTCATTCAACAGTATTTCACAAGTGCAGAGAACTGGGCTCATTTCCTGGTGCTATGTTAAAAATAAAGAAATAAGTAATTGTTGACAACTACCACAGCCACACTTACTCCAGACATACATTTAGTAGAAGAGATTAAAACATCACCAAAACAGTATTTACTAACATCTGGTTTTCTCAATAGAAGCATGGCTTTAAGTAACATTATGTGATTATTTGGGTGCACACTACTTATGTGTTGAGCAGACCATCCAAACTCATAAATTTTACATATGTTCCTGCTGTAAACAATAGAGCTTTACAATGAGATCCAATTACTTCCCACTTCCAAAAACTCCATCACTTGTCATAAGTTGGTCATTACATCTGAATTTTTATTTCTGCTTTCTTGGCAATTTACAATCCTTCTCAACACTGGCACTGAGGAAGACATGGAGACCTTCCAGAACTGTAAAAATATTTAGGCATCTTTGTGGATAGCATAATGAAGATGTATGCTCAAATACACAATGGTAATCCAAAAAGAAAAAAAAATAAGATGAAGAAGGAAAAGGAGCATCTAAAGTTGATATCTGGAAGAATATATTGCATAATTTATACACAATTTATCTTTATCATGTACGTTTACCTCTCAAAAGTGATTTTTGAAAAAACAGTAATAAAAGTGAAGCAAGATGCATGAGAATTTTCACATAAGAACTGAAAGTTTATCACTTGGTTTTTGGAAAAGGAGACTAATGATTAAAGTAGAAAAATGTGAAGTAATGTGCATAGGTGTAACAAAATTAAGACAAAGAACTATTAACATTATATGCAATTATCCACTTCACTTTAATCAAAACCTAACAACCACAATTATAATAATAATGTATAATGTTAAAGCTATCTTTATTAATTGGCCCAGATTTCTACAAAATTTATTCAAACTAAATTACAAACCAACCATTTTTGGTAGAAGATACAAAAATTCAGATCCTAAAAAGGTAGGACAAAATTGACTTTTGACTTGTCCTTCACTAGAAAAACTGTCAACCTCTAATTTAAATATTATCAGCCATGCTTTAATAAACTAAGATTAAATATTTAATCAAATAGATTAAACTAAATAATTCCAAGTAAAATATAGACCTGTATAAACAAAAGACCACCATGAAAATGTTATTTTCCTGGAGAACTCAATCCAGTATGTAAAATAAAAATCTTAAAAAGAAACAACAAAAGTGTAGCTTTGCTAAAACAACACTCTCTGGGAAACCCTTAATAGAGATGACAAACTCCATACTCGGAATATCTGAAGGTTGAAAGATTTGGCACATTTATGCGAGTAATGATGAGTATCCTCACTTAAATAAAGTGCATACAACACAACATTTCTTCCCTGTTTTTACACTACACTTGGCCAATTAGTGAATTGAGAACAAAACTACATGCCATAGATATTATGATATAAAAGCTAAGAATGTCTTATTTTAACAGAAATGTACCAGTAGCAAACAGAAGTCCTTATCTCTCTGCTTTCAAAGAGATAGGGGACAAACATTACAATTTAGGCACACCTATTCTGTAGAATTCTAAGAAGTCAAAGGATGATCATGAGAGTGTAAGGTTTTAGTTAATATATTTTATAGAGTTGTTATATATTTTACACTATTCTAAATACTCTAAAGACCAAATACATTTCAGACAGAAATTATTTTCCTATGTCTGTACAATATTGTTTTAATCACTAGGTCTTATGCCTAGTAATGAACAAATGACCTACTAAATAAATAGCATAATAAGAACAATAGTACAATGATTAACACATTTGCTTTGGCATTAATCTAGTAGAATTATTGTAGGATCATTCCACTTGCCAACACAGACCCTGGACAATTTTCACAAACTCACTGAGTTTTAGTTTTCTCATCCATAAAGGGAAACAATAGGCATATCCCATGCATCTACTGGGAAGTTCAACAAAAAATAACATGACAAAATTTCTATAACACTGAAAACGGTAACTATTCCCAGTATTATGTGAAACTGTCAGATAAACTGTACAAATATCCCTGAAAAGAAATTTGGCAGTGTTTCAAAAGTCTTAAAGCTTTTAGTACATTTAGGAAAAGTATTTTATTTACCGCTAGAAAAGAAAAATCATACAAGAATGCTAATTGTATTCATTACTTTTCCTTGCCACTAGAGTTTTACTGGAGCTTTGTACCTGCATGATCCAAACACTCCCAGAGGACACTCTCAAGTAAAAGGCAGAGATGAGGAGAGAGCCAAAGAAAATAAAGAAAGTCACCACAGCACCACTTCACCATTTGTGAAACTTCCCCTGTGTGAGATGTTCCCTTATGGTGGCCAGAGATCCAAACTGGGCCCTTGATGCATGGTAAATAAACTGGGCAATCTACCAGGTGACCTGACTTTTCAAATTTAAAGTTTTTAATTTTCAATATATAAAGATAGAGTTGTACAAAATAATATAAAGACATCCCTGTGCTCCTTATCCAATCTTTCCTAATGGTAATATCCTATATAGCAGTGATACAACATCAGAAGCAAAACACTGAAAAAGATACAGTAAGAGGTTAGACACATCCATTCCAAAAGAATTTCATGTGTTTCCCTTAATTTTAATATTTATTTTCCCTATTGTTGCTCTTGTTGTTTTATTGTTGTAGTTATTATTGTTGATATTGATGTCGTTGTAGTTGGATAGGACAGAGAGAAATGAAGAGAGGAGGGGAAGACAGAGAGGGGGAGAGAAAGACAGACACCTGCAGACCTGCTTCACCGCCTGTGAAGCGACTCCCCTGCAGGAGGGGAGCCGGGGGCTCAAACCAGGATCCTTATGCAGGTCCTTGCACTTTGCGACACATGCGCTTAATCCGCTGCGCTACCACCTGACTCCCATGTGTTTCCCTTTTATAGCACATTTTCATTGGTGTTATCAGTGGCTCTACCACTTTAGAATGACTTTTTGTTTTAGATAGAAAGACAGTGATGAATAGATTATGCTGTCAGAAAAGTCACTATGCATTTTTGCATAGAATAACAGAAAAATGTGTCATGACTTTTCTGAAAACCCATATTAATATTTATCAAAACTATTCTGTACTTATACATGTTGATGATTTTTCAGATTTTTGTTACTTCATACGAAACTATAATAGGCATCCTCAATATAATCTTGCATTCTACTGACCTCGTGTCTACAGCAGAGATTACTACAAACAGAATAGATAGGTCAAAGATTGTGAGTACTATTTATTTATTTATTTAATTGCCACCAAGATTATCACTGGGGCTCAATGCCAGCAGGTCAAATTCACCTCACCCAGTGGCCATTTTTTCTATTTTTTTATA
This sequence comes from Erinaceus europaeus, assembly GCF_950295315.1. Classification (NCBI taxonomy): domain Eukaryota; kingdom Metazoa; phylum Chordata; class Mammalia; order Eulipotyphla; family Erinaceidae; genus Erinaceus; species Erinaceus europaeus. Next base: position 82,424,631 of record NC_080168.1, on the reverse strand, counting down.
TTTTTGTTTTGATAGAACAAAGAGCTTGGGAGGTTAAGGGGAGATAAGAAGAGAGAAAGAAAAGCCCTACATGGGCTTGAATCCAGATTTTCACATGTGGTAGTGTGTGTGCTTACCCAGGTTCACCACCATGTGTACCCTAGTGTATCATATTACTTTTTCAAAGGAGACTATTTCAGAAGACCAAGCACAATTTTTGAAAGCTTCGTCCCCATATGTTTACGGCTAGGTGTTACAAGTATTTTACATTTTTGTCAACATAACGCATGAAAACAATTTTTTGTTCCTTTAATCTGCATTCCTCTCAAAGTATCTTTTTTATTTGGTTTTTGTACACCATTTCTTTTTCTCTTATCTATTTACCTGCTTTGTACAGTTTAAAACTGTCCTGCGTCTACGGCCATACCATCCTGAACATGCCCAATTTTGTCTGATCTCTGAAGCTAAAACTGTCCTGCTTCACTTATCCTCATCAGCTTTTGTCTTTAAAAAAAGTTTCCACCTATGTCAACACTTCACACTCATTACTCAGGTGAGAACTTTTCTTTCATAGTATTCTCTAATTCTGTTCCAGGAGGTTCACTTTCTAACAAAGTCCCAAAACCTAGATATAGAACCGATCCAGTAAGATAGAGCATATGTTCACATGTATCCATAAATTAGGGCAAAATATATACCTGAATGCAAAAATACACAATACTCAGTAGTGAATAAGTATCAAGTTCATAATAAAATATACTTAGATGCCCTCCTCACCTACTTCCTATTCCAGTTCTCTCACTCACTACAAAGCTAACCTTAGAAAAGCAAGGACTGAAAAAGGACTGAAAAAGCTGAGTAAGGGCAAGAGACTGGCACACTTTAACTATGACTCTTTAGTCACTATCAGGCCATTCCATCAGCTGGGGCCCTAATCGGGGAGTCCTGAGATTCCCAAACAGACTTGATGGGCCTAGATGTCAAATAAATCCCTCTCTCCATTGTTACTGGTCATTTCTATCAGGAACAACACAACAGACCCCTTTGTGGGCCCCCCATAGGACCCTGCCCTCAACCTGGATCAACAATGGTAGAGAATATTCCATCTTCCGAAGGGAGGATGGACAACATACTCTATGCTACACCTGAGGAAGATGGGTCCTGATATTGGGGCAGCATGGAATGTTCCTACTCATGACCACAGAATGTGAGCTCAGATCTAGAGGGATGTAGAGGTCACATACTCCTAAGCTAAATATGGGCCCCAGATCACATCAAATCAGTGGGGTTTACAGTCAACAATATTTATACCCCTTTTCAATATTAGGGAGCTACTCTCTTCACTGATCCAGCTTTCTGGTCCCTTTTCCAACCATGACATCATCTCCCCAGACGATAACTTGGATCCACCGGCATATCAGATTTCAGGCTCAGGGGCAAAAAGAAAATGGGGGGGGGGGGGAACTAGTATAGCCACAAGCCCTTTGGAATATATTTTAAATATACCTACTATCTATTTACAAAATGGAGGACCCCCCCCCCAACTCTTCATCTGCACTATTCCAGCCTTCAGGTCTATGTTTGTTCAATAATTTGTTTGGCTTTGTATGTTAACTCTCTTGTCAACCACCAGGTTCCAGATGCTAGCATGATGTTGACCGGACTTCCCTAGACAGACAACACCACCAATGTGTCCTGGAGCTTGGCTTCCCCAGAGTTCCACCTTCAACAAACGCAAGACCAAAAACCACATGGTCATATCGATAGATGCGAAGAAAGCCTTTGATAAAATACAACATCCCTTTATGATCAAAACACTACAAAGAATGGGAATAGATGGGAAATTTCTCAAAATAGTGGAGTCTATATATAGCAAACCTACAGCCAACATCATATTCAATGATGAAAAACTAGAAGCATACTAGACAGCGCTGCCCACTATCACCATTACTATTCAACATAGTGTTGGAAGTTCTTGCATAGCAATCAGGCAGGAGCAAAGATTAAAGGAATACAGATAGAAAGAGAAGAAGTCAAACTCTCCCTATTTGCAGATGACATGATAGTATACATAAAAAACCTAAAGAGTCCAGCAAGTAGCTTTTGGAAATCATCCGGCAATACAGTAAGGTGTCAGGATACAAAATTAACATTCAAAAGTCACTGGCATTCCTCTATGCAAACACTAAGTTAGAAGAAGTTGAAATCCAGAAATCAATTATTTTTACTATAGCAACAAAAACAATAAAATATCTAGGAATAAACCTAACCAAAGAAGTGAAAGACTTGTATACTGAAAATTATGCATCACTACTCAAGGTAATTCAAAAAAATACAAAGAAGTGGAAAGATATTCCATGTTCATGGGTTGGAAGAATTAACATCATCAAAATCAAGATACTAGCCAGAGTCATCTACAAATTTAATGCTATCCCCATCAAGACCCCAACCACATTTTTTAGGAGAATAGAATAAATATTACAAATGTTAATCCTGAACCAGAAATGATATAGAATTGCCAAAACAATCTTGAGAAGAAAGAACAGAACTGGAGGCATCACACTCCCAGATTTCAAATTGTATTATAGGGTCATTGTCATCAAAACTGCTTGGTACTGGAACATGAATAGACACACTGACCAGTGGAATAGAATTGAGAGACCAGAAGTAAGCCTCCACATTTATGGACATCTAACCTTTGACAAAAGTGCCAAGACTATTAAATGGGGAAAGCAGAGTCTCTTCAACAAATGGTGTTGGAAAAAATGCGTTGAAACATTCAGAAGAATGAAACTGAACCACTATACAGAAGTAAATTCCAAGTGGATCAAAGACTTGGATGTTAGACCAGAAACTATCAGATACTTAGAGGAAAATATTGGCAGAACTCTTTTCCACATCAATTTTAAAGACATGTTCAATGAAATGAATCCAATTACAAAGAAGACTAAGCAAGTATAAACCTATGCAAATACATCAAATTAAAAAGCTTCTGCATAGCAAAAGAAACTACTACCCAAACCAAGAGGCCACTCACAGAATGGGAGAAGATCTTTACAAGTCATCATCAGACAAGAGGCTAATAACCAAAATATATAAAGAACATGCAAATCTAAACAACAAGACCTGAAGACACCAAGATATATCATAGTTGCAATGAGAAGAAGTAAGGATAAAGAAAGGATCCTAAAGGCTGCAAGAAAAAAAAAAAACAGAAAGTCACATACAGGGGAAAACCCGTAAGATTATCAGCAGACTTCTCCACTCAAACTCTAAAAGCCAGAAGAGAATGCCAAGATACCTATTGAGCCTTGAATGAAAAAGGGTTTCAACTAAGGATAATATATCCTGCTAGACTTTCATTCAAACTAGATGGAAGGATCAAAACTCTCTTAGACAGACAATAGTTAAAGGAGGCAACCATCACCAAGCCTGCTCTGAAAGAGGTTCTAAAAGACCTCTTATAAACAAGAATATTAATATAATAGCCAAAACCTGGAAGCAACCCAGGTGTCCAACAACAGATGAGTGGCTGAGCAAGTTATGGTATATATACACAATGGAATACTACTCAGCTGTAAAAAATGGTGACTTCACCGTTTTCAGCCAATCTTGGATGGACCTTGAAAAAATCATGTTGAGTGAAATAAGTCAGAAACAGAAGGCTGAATATGGGATGATCTCACTCTCAGGCCGAAGTTGAAAAACAAGATTAGAAAAGAAAACACAAGTCGAACCTGAAATGGAATTGGAGTATTACACCAAAGTAAAAGACTCTGGGGAGGGTGTGTGGGTGGGGAAAATACAGGTCCATGAAAGATGATGAATGACATAGTGGGGGTTGTATTGTTAAATGGGAATCTGGGGAATGTTATGCATGTACAAACTATTGTATTTACTATTGAATGTAAAACATTAATTCCCCAATAAAGAAATAAATTTTTTAAAAAAGAAAATATTAATTTTTAATAAGAAAGTAATTTTTAAAGGGTTTGGTAAAATATACCTTTTGGTATTTTGGTGCTACTTACAGAATAACTTTTGCTTTTTAACACTATGGCATTCTCTCTGCCTCTGTATTTCTTTGCTTCTCAATCTGAATATAAGTGTGGCCCTAAGTCAGTAAAATCATGCTTGGGCAAGGGCCAGATGAAAGAAACGAGGAAAAAAAACAAGAGTTTCAGATGAGTAAACTGACTGAATTTTAACATTGCACTTATATTGTTAATGCATTTCTAATAATAATGTTTTTTGAAATATTCAATCATAATCTTAGACCAAGGAGACCAGAAGTAACTGGTCTTGTCAGTATATAAGATATTGTTATTTGTAAATAGCATTAAATGACACAAATTATGGTAAGGTCTTGTATAGTAAGTAAATCTTAACCATAGGATTTTCAAAGTAAATCAAGTTCCCAAATAACTTGGTTATAATAATAATTATCTGTTGGCTTCTTAAACCTAAGACAGCAAGGAACTTTCCTCATTCTCTATAAACCCATATTTCTCCCAGTTCTGGGACCTCTAGGACTTTGCTCATTTTCCTTCATGCTTCTTTTGATCCATATCATTTGATATTACATCTGCTGATCTCAACCAAACCAGTGCCACCTCTACATGTTCCACTTTGGATTCTGTCCAGAGATACCAGGCCTGAGATGTCAACCCTCCAGCTCCAATACTCAGGTGAGATCTTTCCTAACTCATAGGACTCTTTAGTTCTACTTCAGGAGGCACACTTCCTAATAAAGTTACAGAACCTAGACATAGACCAGGGCTCATGAGACAGGGCACATGTACACATGTATCCATAAGTTAGAGGAAAACATATTGCTTAAAATAAAGTGCACAATAGTCTACAATGACTCAGTAAGTGCAACAAGCAAGTAGAAAGACCTAAAAAAGACAACATAAAATACTTAATCAAGGGAGCTGGGTGGTAGTGCAGCAGGTTAAGCACACATGGCGCAAAGCACAAGAGCTGAAGGACCCCAATTCGAGCCCCCAGCTCCCCACCTGCAGGTGGTCACTTCATAAATGGTGAAGCAGGTCTGCAGGTGTTTATCTTTCTCTCCTCCTCTCTGTCTTCCCTTTATCTTTCTCTCCTCCTGTCTTCCTTTACTCTCTTGATTTCTCTGTGTCCTATCCAACAACAACAGCTGTGACAACAATAACAGTAACAACTACAAGCACAACAATAAGGACAACAAAATGGGGAAAATGCCTCCAGGAGCAGTGAATTCATAGTGCAGGCAGTGAGCCCCAACAATAACCCTGGAGGCAAAAAAAAAAAAACTTAATCAAATATTTTCTTTTTATTTATAACAAGGAAGCACTGACAAAAACATAGGATAAAAGGGGTACAACTCTATACAATTCCCACCACCAGAATTCCGTATCCCATCCCCTCCCCTGATAGCTTTCCTATTCTTTATCCCTCTAGGAGTATGGACCCAAGGTCATTGTGGGATGCAGAAGATGGAAGGTCTGGCTTCTATAATTGCTTCCCCGCTGAACATGGGCATTGACTGATCAATCCATACTCCCAGCCTGCCTTTCTCTTTCCCTAGTGGTGGGGCTCTGTGGAAGCAGAGCTCCAGGGCACATTGGTGGGGTTGTCTGTCCAGGGAAGTCTGGTCAGCATCATGCTAGCATCTGGAACCTGGTGGCTGAAAGAGAGTTAACATCCAAAGCCAAAAAAAATGGTGACCAACCATGGGCCTAAAGGCTGGAATAGTGCAGATGAAGAGTTGGGGGGTCCTCCATTTTGTAGATAGCTAGTAGGAATATTTTAGTTATATTCCAAAGGGCCTGTGGCTATACTAGTTTTTTTTTTTTTTTCCCTAAGCCTGACATCTGATATGCAGGTGGATCCAAGTTATTGTCTGGGAAGATGATGTCATGGCTGGAAAAGGAACAGAAAGTTGGATCAGGGAAGAAAGTAGCTCACTAATATTGGAAAGGGGTATAATATTGTTGACTGTATACCCCATCGATTTCATTTGGTATGGGGCCCATATTCAGATTAGGAGCCTATGTGACATCTGCATCCCTCTAGATTTAAGCTCACTTTCTGTGGTCATGAGTAGGAACATTTCAAGCTGCCCTAATTTTGACCCATCTTCCTCAGGGGGAACATAGAGTATGTTGTCCATCCTCCCTCCGAAGAATAAAACATTCTCTACCATCGTTGATCCAAGTTGAGGGAACGGTCCTATGGGAGCCCACAAAGGGTATATTTTGTTGTTGCTGATAGAGATGACTGGTAAGAATGGAGAGAGGGATTTATTTGAGGTCTAGGCCCATCATGTCTGTATGGGAATCTCAGGTCTCCCCATATAGGGCCCCAGCTGATGGGGTGGCCTGATAGTGACTAAAGAGTCATCATTAAAGTATGTCAGTCTCTTGCCCTTATTCAGCTTTTGCAGTCCTTGCTTTAATAAGGTTAGCTTTGGAGTGAGTAGAGAACTGTAATAGGAAGTAGGTGAGGAGGGTATCTAAGTCTAATTAATTAGATACTATTTCCTTAAGAAAAAAAAAAACTAGTATAGCTACAGGCCTTTTGAAATATAACTAAAATATGCCTACTAGCTATCTACAAAATGGAGGACCCCCCCCCAACACTTCATCTGCACTATTCCAACCTTTAGGTCCATGATTGTTCAACAATTTGTTTGACTTTGTATGTTAACTCTCTTTTCAGCCACCAGGTTCCAGATGCTAGCATGATGCCGACCAGACTTCCCTGGAGCTCAGCTTCCCCAGAGCCCCACGCCATTAGGAAAAGAGAAAGGCAGGCTGGGAGTATGGATTGACCAGTCAACGCCCATGTTCAGTGGGGAAGCAATTACAGGGAACCTTCTGCATCCCACAATGACCTTGGGGTCCACACTCCCAGAGGGATAAAGAACAGGAAAGCTATCAGGGGAGGGGATGGGGCAGGGAGATTGGGCGGTGGGAATTGTGTGGAGTTGTACCCCTTGTATTCTATAGTTTTGTTAATGTCTCCATTTTTAAATAAATAAAAAAAATTAAAAATTAAGAAAAGGTTAAAAAAAAGAACTTTATACTGACTCACTGCAGACTATTGTGTACTTTTGCTTTCAGGTATAAATTTTGCCCTAATTTATGGATACATGTGAACATATGCTCTATCTCACGGGACCTGTCTATATCTAGATTTTGTGGCTTTGTTAGGAAGTGAACTGCCTGGAATGGAATTAGAGAATATTATGAAAGGAAAGGTCTCACCATAATAATGAGGCTGAAGGGTTGACATTCCACACCTGAAGTCTCTGGACACAGTCTGAAGTGAAGCATGCTGAGGTAGTACTCACTCCGTTGATTAGGTTGGGATCAGCACAATGAAATATTTTCTACTTAAACCTATATACCTTCCTTATCTACTCCCTATTTCACTTCCCTCAAGTCCTTGCTCTAAGTTCAACCATGTCAGGTAAAGTAAAGACTACAAAAGCTGGATAAGGGCAAGACATCGTCGGAACTTTCATGATGGCCCTTTTGGTTACTAGCATACCACCCCATTATAGGGGACCCTACTCAGGGAATTCTTGGGTTCCCAAATAGATATAATGAGCCTAGACCTCTAATAGATCCCTCTTTACACTATCACTTGTCATCTCCATCAGGAACATCATAAATCCTCTTGTGGGCCTCTACAGGACCTTGACCTCAATAGAAAATAACAGTAGTAGAAACTGTCCCATTCTCCAAAGAGAGTCTGGGTCAATATGTTCTGCCACTCGAAGAAGAGTGGTCCTTAAATGAGTGCAGCTTAAAATGTTTCTAGCTATGACAATGGAATGTAAGTTCAGACTGATGGGGATGCAGGCTCCTGTGCTAAGTATGAATAGACATAGGCCCAATATCAGATTGATGGGGTTTATAATCAAATATATTTTTATACTTTCCTCATATTTGGGAACTTCTCTCTGCCCTTATCTAGCTTTCTAGTCCTATCCTCAACTCTGACACCATATTCCCAGGCAATACTCCTAGCCCACCTGCATGTCAGTTGTTGGACTCTGTACAAAAGTAGTGATGTAATGGGCCCCTTGGAATATACCTAAAACAGACTTTTTATCTCCTTCCAACATGAAGACCCCAATTTTTTTTTTGATCTCCAAGGTTATCACTGGGGCTCGGTGCCTGCACTACAAATCCACTGCTCCTGGACGCTATTATTTCCCTTTTTTGTTGCCCTTGTTGTTTATTGTTATTATTGTTGTTACTGCTGTTGTTCGATAGGACAGAGAGAAATAGAGAGAGGAGGGGAAGACAGAGGGGGAGAGAAAGATAGACACCTGCAGACCTGCTTCATCACTTGTGAAGTGACCTCCTATAGGTGGGGATCTGGGGGCTCAAACTGGAATCCTTATGCCATTCCATGTGCTTTGTGCCATGTGTGTTTAGCCATATGTGTTTAGCCCGCTCTGCTACCTCCCAGCTCCTAGACCCCAAATTTAATTTGCTATACTTTTAACTTTAGGTTCTTGATTATTAAACAAAATGTTCTGCTTTATATCTTAATCCTTTTCAGCCACCTAGTTGCAGATGCTACTATGACACTAGCCTGACTTTCTGGGCAGAAGACCTCACCAATGTGTCCTAGACGTGGACCTTCCCAGAGCCCAACCTCACTATGGAAAGATAGAAACAGGCTGGGTGTATGGATCGGCCTGCCAATGCCCATGTTCAGTAGAGAAGCAATTATAGAAGCCAGACCACCCACCTTCTGCACCCCATAAAGATCTTTGGTCCATACTCCCAGAGGGATAAGAATAGGGAAACTTCCAGTGGTTGGGGAGGGGATATGGGACTCTACTTATGGGAATTGTGTGGAATTGTGCTCTCCTTATACCACAACCTTGTCAATAATTATTAAATCACTAGTAAAAATTATTAAAAAATTAAAAAGTAAATGGAAAGATATACTGTGTTCCTTTATCAGAAGGATCTCAGTGGACAGGGGTAGATATCATAATAGTTATGTAAAGAGACTTTCATACCTGAGCTTCCAAAGTCCCAGGTTCAGTCCTCCACACTTCCATAAGGCAGAGCTGAACAGGGCTCTGGTTAAAAAAAAAGGGGGGATGGGGAGGACAGCTTTCAGTATCACAAAAAAATGTCAGTCTTCAATCTTCCCTTAGATAAATTTGCAGACCAAGCCAATTTCAACAAATAATTCACCTTGTCATGAAAATGGACAGAATTTTCTGAATTTTATTTGATGAGAGAAGTTAAAAATGGTTAAGACCTCTCTGGAAGATAAAGAATAGTATTTTACTCCATAAGACAGCAAAAATACTGTAAACCTGAAATGATTAAATCAATGTACAAAAATAATGACAGAACAATGAGAAAAATGTAGAGCTCAGAAACTAAAATTTGATAAAAAAAATCTTGATGCCTTTGGGTAAGAAATAGTTTAATAAATAAGACATAGCACTAAACCTAAATTATATGGGAAATACTGATAAGTTCAACTACTCAGTACATTAGAAGTTACTTTCTATAAAATCAGAGTAATATTATTTATTCTTAAAATATTTGTATTACCTGTTAATTTGAAAGAACCAGGGCATCACTTTGGTATACATGGTGCTGGAAATCAAATTTGGACCTGATACATGCAAGCCCTGCACTCTACCCCTGAATCATCTCCCTAGCCACTAATCATTCCTCATCAGAAGTGAAAAAATTAAGCCATAGACTAAATGAAAATAGTTTTGATTACCACAACCAAAAATTCAGTAATAAAATACATTTAAAATAGTATATACAGAAAAGTACAACCAACCCAATAGAAAACAGAGAAAGATGTGAACATTCAATTCACAAATATGCCATTTGACAAATAAACATAATGAAGATGACTAAATCTAACCTCATCAAAAAGTGTGGAAATAAAAACAGCAATAAAAAGTATTTTATACAAGAGATAAACAAAAATTGAACCTAGTAAGTGTTAAGAGGGAAGTGGGAAAATGAAAACTATGCTGTTAAAAGTTACTATTCTGGGGGCAAGGTGGTAGCAGAGCAGGTTAAGTACACATGGTGTGAAGCAGAAGTACTTGCATAAGGATCCTGGTTTGAGCCCCTGGCTCCCCACCTGCAGGGGGGTCGCTTCACAAGTGGTGAAGCAGGTCTGCAGGTGTCTATCTCACTCTCCCTCTCTCTGTCTTCCCCACCTCTCTCAATTTCTCTCCCATCCAACAACAACGGCAATAACAATAAGGGAAACACACTGGAAAAAATGGCCTCCAGGAGCAGTAGGTTTATAGTGGTGACACACCTGGTTGACCACACACATTACCATGCTCAAGGACCCTGATTAAAGCCCCTGGTCCCCACCTGCAGGGGAAAAGCTTCATGAGTACTGAAGAAGTGCTGCAGCTGTCTCTCTGTCTCTCTCCCTATCTCCCCCTATTCTCTTAATTTTCTCTGCCCTACAAATAATAAATAAAAAATTAAAAGTAATAATAAATAAAAGAAAGCATAGTATTAGTTTCATTTATTTATTCACTTATTCTGTGGTCATTGAGGATTCACTGTTTTTTAACATACTTTTTTTTTCAGATACAAAGAAAAAGACAAAGGAAGAGTGGGAATGATATCACAGTACTGAAATTTCCTCCAGTACAGTGGGGACTGAATTCAAGCCTAGGTTGTGCACATGATAAAGCAGGTGTACTATCCAGGAGAACTATCTTGCAGGTCCAAATACTATTTTATTTAATCTGAAGCTAATCATATTCATATGTCTAATGTTTATCTTGGATTAATTATAAATTATTATTATGTATAAATTTATATGCTATAGAAGATATGACAAAATATATTACATGCACATAGTATATATACTCTGTATTACTATATAATGTAATGCAGTACATCTATAATAGCCCTGTATTACTATCTCTAGCATTAAAGATTGATAAGCAGATAAGAAAACAGAATAATAATTACAGCTCCCAACTATTAGGTGTTTATTGTATCAGGCACTACAATAATTGCAAAAGATTCACTACATATTTTAATCTTCACAACAATTCTATAATAGAGTCCCAACTCTTAGAATTGCTTTTTACTTCTGGAATAAAAAGTGAGACATCCCTGCTTCAGTGTCAATCCATTAACATGGCAGCTGGTTACACCCTAAAGTACCAACTCGAGTCGTTAACATGAAGTTGATAGCATAATAATTGGAAAAGGCTCTAAAGGTTCTGTTACTTTTCACTTGTAATGAGTTATACAGAATGTAAAGAAAACTAGAAGAAATCTTAGGCATTAATAAAAAAAATTCAGGTAATTCTTCCCTTCTTAATCTCTAACCACAAACAAAGATTCCAGTAGAACGCATTTTTTTCCCTCCCTCAGTCCCAGTGGTATGATTTGCTAGCACAATGAAGACATTTACAATGTTTCAGGAAAAAACATACACATTTGTTTAAATTTCTCTAGTTGGAAATGAACCTACCCAGCATCATGCATATAGCTGTGCTACCAGTTGCTGCTGGGTATTATACCTCAAACCATAACAAAGGGACTTTCTAAAGTTAACCCTATCATCAAATAATGTGATGATAACAATAACTATCTATTGTATTCTTGAACCCTAAGACAACAGGAACCTCACATTTCCACTATAGAGTCTATATTTCCCCCAGTCCTGGAACCTTAGGGTGGGGACCACTTTCCTGCATGCTGCTCTCAATTCAAATAAAATAATATTACATCCACGGATCGCAACTTAATCAATGCAACAAGTGCCACCTACATGCTTCACTCCAGACTGTGACCAGAGACTTCAGGTGTGGAATGACAACCCTTCAGCTTCATCACTCAGGTGAGACCTTTCCTTTCATAGTATTCTCCAATTCCATTCCAAGTGGTCCACACCCAATAAAGTCCCCAAACCTAGATATAGTCCAGGTCCCCGGAGATAGAGCAAAGGTTCACACATGCCCATAAATTAGGGAAAAATATATACCTGAAAGCAAAAGTACACAATAGCATGCAGGGAATACCCCCCAACACTTCATCTGCACTATTCCAGTCTTTAGGTCCCTCATTGTTCAACAATTTGTTTGGCTTTGTATGTTAACTCTCTTTTCAGCCACCAGGTTCTGGCTGTCAGCAAGATGCTGACCAGACTTACCTGGACAGATGACCCCATCAATGTGTCCTGGAGCTCCGCTTCCTCAGAGCCCCACCCTACTAGAGAGAGAGGCATACTGGGAGTATGGATCGACCAGTCAATGCCCATGTTCAGCCGGGAAGCAATTACAGAAGCCAGACCTTCCACCCTCTGCAACCCACAACGACCCTGGGTCCATACTCCCAGAGAGATAGAGAATGGGAAGGCTATGGGGGGGTGTGGGATATGGAGATCAGGTTATGGGAATTGTGTGGAACTGTACCCCTCTTATTCTATGGTTTTCTTAATGTCTCCTTTCTTAAATGATATCTCCTCTATCACTTACAATTCTATTAATTTGAATTTTCTCCCCTTTTTTTTTTTTTGTTTAGTGAGTCTGGCTAGGGGTTTGTTAATCTTGTTTAATTTTTCAAAGAACCAACATTTGGCTTCATTGATCTCTTATTTTCGATATTGTTTATTTCTGCTCTAATTTTAGTGATTTCTGTCCCTCTGGTTGCTCTAGGATTCCTTTGTTCCTCTTCCTCTAAGTCCCGAAGAGTGCAATAAGGTCATTTATTTGAGCTTTTTCTTGTTCTTTAATATATGAGTGTATGGCTATGAGTTTCCCTCTCGATACTGCTTTAGCTATGTCCCAAATATTTTGATAGCTTGTGTCTTCATTTTCCTTCGTTTCCAGGAACATGTGAATTTCTTGTTTGAGTGTCTCTCTGACCCAGTGCTTCGTAAGCAGTATGTTGTTTAGTTTCCAAATTCTGTGTCTTTTAGTAATTTTCTGTTTGCTGTTAAATGTTAGCTTTAGTCCACTGTGGTCTGAGAAGATACTTGGGATGATTTCAATGCTCTTGAATTTGTTGATGTCTTTGTGGCCTAACATGTGGTCTATCCTTGAGTATGTGTTGTGTGTATTTGAAAAGAATGTGTATTCCAGTTTTTTGGGGTGAAGAACTCTGAAAATGTCCAGGAGGACTAGTTTATCCATCTCTTCATTTAATTCTCTTGTTTAATTGTTGATTCTCTGATTTGTTGATCTAAGTGTGAGAGTGGGGTGTTGAAGTCTCCCACTATTACTGTATTACTATTGATATATTTATGTATTTCTTTCACTTGGTGTTTGATATATTTAGATGGTCCCTCATTGGGTACATAGATGTTAATTGTTAAATCTTCTTGGATGACTGATCCTCTAGTCATTATGTAATGGCTTTGCCTATCTTTTCTTACTTTAATTTAAAATCTATTGTGTCAGAGATGAGAATAGCTATTCCTGCCCTTTTTTGTGGTCCATTAACCTATATGATAGATTTCCATCCTTTCACTTTAAGTCTGTGCTTATCTTGTTGGGACAGATGGGATTCTTGCAAGCAGCATATGATGGGGTTATGTTTCCTGATCCATCCCCCCACTCTGTGCCTTTTAATGGATGAGTTTAAGCCATTGACATTTATTGATATTATGGATTTAATATATTTTAGTGCCATTATTCAACAATTTTCTATATGCTCTGATATATGGAAAGTATTATAGTGATGTTCTTGTTTATAAGAGGACTTTTAGAACCTCTTTCAGGGAAGGCTTAGTGATGGTTGCATCCTTTAACTGTTGTCTATCTGAGTAGGTTTTGATCCCTCCATCTAGTTTGAATGAAAGTCTAGCAGGATATATTATCCTTGGTTGAAACCCTTTTTCATTCAGGGCTCAATAGATACCTTGCCATTCTCTTCTGGCTTTTAGAGTTTGAGTGGAGAAGTCTGCTGATCGTCTTATGGGTTTTCCCCTGTATGTGACTTTTTGTTTTTTTCTTGCTACCTTTATGATCCTTTCTTTATTCTTACTTCTTCTCATTGTAACTATGATGTGTCTTGGTGTCTTCAGGTCTGGGTTGATTCTGTTTGGGACTCTGAGCCTCTTGAATCTTAATGTCCTTTCTGTTGTTCAGGTCTGGTAAGTTTTCTTCTATAATTTCCTCTATAATGTTTACTTCCCCTTCCTCTCTTTCTTCCTCTGGTAGGCCAATTATATGAATGTTACTCCTTTTGAGATCATCCCATATGTCTCTGTTGTTGTTTTCAGTGTCTCTCAATCTCTTTTTGAGCTCTTTTACCTCTTTCTTAGTTTTCTCTAGCTCATCCTCTGTCTGGCTAATCCTGATTTCTGCTTCTGTTAATCTGTCTTCCCTTTCTTCAGCTTCTTTCTTCAGTTCAGATATTTCAGCTTTCAGTTCTCTAATTACTTCAAGGTAGCTAGTATTTTCCTTGAGGGTCTCATCTGTTGTTTCCCAATTCTGCTAGCCCTTTCCTCCATAGTTGTCTTCATTTCTGTGATTATTAGGTTTATTACTGCTTTCATACTTTTCTTATCTATGGTTACTTCTGACTGATTTGTAGTTTCTTCTGGGCTCCTGTCTTCATTCATTGAAGTAGCCATTTTATTTGCCCTTGGTTTAACCATTTTTTTATTGATGTGTTTTTTATTTTTCTGTTCTGTTGTTCTTCAGTTGTTGTGTTCTGAGTACAAGCCATGCTATACTAAATACCCTTATGACAAATGCAGTCACCAAGCTCAGAAATTACAATAGTTACTGAAGCAAGGATTGAAGCAGTTTAACCAATACCAGTTAGCCAAACAATGCCTTCAATCCAAGAAAAAATAGCAACTAAATTCAAATCAAAATGAAAGAGACAGGAAAAAAGGGATAGCAAGAATAGACAATTATGCACATCTACTGTCCACTGTAAATTCTAGGTGTAGAAAGAGGATAAAGGGAAGTAGAGAAGAGACACACAAAAAGAGTCCACTCTGAGTCAGATTTCTTCCCCCAAAGTAATTCACGAATGATTATCAGTGAATTCAGAAAGCTGAAGAAGGAGGAAGGAAGAAAAGACAAGAATGAGAAAAAGAAAAAAAAAGAGAAAAAAGAGCAGTGAAAGAATTTTTTTTTTAATTAGCTCAGAAGAGGGAGAAGGGAGAGAGTGGATAGGGGAGGTAGGTAGAGTGAAACAAGATAATCTCACAGTGGATATGACACCCAGTCACCTAGCAATGAAAAGTACACTAAAAGTTAATTTTGGTCAACCTGAAGGAGGGGGAATGGGACACACATATATATAATAATTATAATAATAATAAAGAACAGAGTAAAAAACCCTAACAGTCTGTCTGCAGCTTGGATGGCTCCTGATTGGCTTAGGCAGCCTGAGCAAAGACAACCAATTGTAAAAAACAAACAAACAAACAAAAAACTCCAGGTAGTCTTTCCCAGGTGTGGTGAGGCTCTGATTGGTCATATATTTTGTCACTCCAATTGAGCTTGAGCCACTTAGAAAGAAAAAAAAAAGAGCAAAGGGAATCAGAAAGGAAAAGGATTGGATTCACAGCCCTGGTGAGCCAGGAGTCTTGGTAAAGACAAAAGCTCAGCAAAAAGCCTACTAGTAGCAGCTCTCCAGTGCCCAGGGTCTATTTATAGGATTAGCAAATGGGGCTCACTTCAGAAATAATAAAAAATTTTTCTTTCTTTTTTCTCTGTTTTCTAACCCAAATTGAGCTATAGTTACTTCTTTGGTGTCACACTTAGGACCCCTTATTCACCATCCTGCTGATGGCCAGTTATCCTACCCTTTCCAGCAGTTGTTGTCAGAGCTCATGCCAGCAGCTGCCTCCAAGTAGTCATCTTGGTTCTGCCCCCTGCTAAAATATTCATCAAAATTCTAGCCAACCAAATACAGGAGTATATTAAAAAGATCGTTCATCATGACCAAGTGGGGTTTATCACAGGCATGCAAGGGTGGTTTACATACATAAATCAATCAACGTGATCCACCACTTCAATAAAAACACGACCAAAAACCATATGGTCATATCAATAGATGCAGAGAAAGCTTAAACAAAATACAACAACCCTTTATGGTCAAAACACTACAAAAAATGAGAATAGGTGGAAAATTCCTCAAGATAGTGGAGTCTATATATACCAAAACTATAGTCAAAATCATACTCAATGGTGAAAAGCTGGAAGCATTTCCACTCAGATCAAGTATTAGACAGGGCTGCCCACTATCACCTTTACTATTCAGCATGGTGTTGGAAGATCTTGCCATAGCAATCAGGCCAGAGCAAGGAATTAAAGGGATACAGATTGGAAGAGAAGAAGTCAAACTCTCCATATTTGCAGATGACATGATAGTATACATATAAAAACCTAAGGAATCCAGTAAGAAGCTTTTGGAAATCATCAGGCAATACTGTAAGGTGTCAGGATACAGAATTAACATTCAAAAGTCAGTGGCATTCCTCTATGCAAACACTAAGGTAGAAGAATCTGAAATCCAGAAATCAATTCCTTTTACTATGGAAACAAACAATAAATACCTAGGAGTAAACCTAACCAAGGAAGTGAAAGACGTATATACTGAAAATTATGAGTCACCACTCAAGGAAATTGAAAAAGACACAAAGAAGTGGAAAAATATTCCATGTTAATGGGTTGGAAGAATTAACATCATCAAAATGAATATTCTACCCAGACCCATATACAAATTTAATGCTATACCCATCAAGATCCCAACCACATTTCTTAGGAGATTAGGACAAATGCTACAAATGTTTCTCTGGAACCAGAAAAGATGTAGAATTGCCAAGACAATCTTGAGAAGAAAGAACAGAACTGGAGGCATCACACTCCCAGATCTCAAATTGTATTATAGGACTATTGTCATCAAAACTGCTTGGTACTGAAACATGAATAGACACACTGACCAGTAGAATAGAATTGAGAGCCCAGAAGTAAGCCCCCACACTTATGGACATCTAATCTTTGACAAAGGTTCCCAGACTACAAAAAAGAAAGTAGAGTGTCTTCAACAAACGGTGTTGGAGAAAATGGGTTAAAACATGCAGAAGAATGAAACTGAACCACTATATTTCACCAAACACAAAAGTAAATTCTAAGTGTATGAAGAACTTGGATGTTAGACCACAAACTATCAGATTCTTAGAAGAAAATATTGGCAGAACTCTTTTTCACATAAATTTTAAAGACATCTTCAATGAAATGAATCCAACTACACAGAAGACTAAGGCAAGCACAAACCTATGGGACTACATCAAATTAAAAAGCTTCTGTGCAGCAAAAGAAACCACTACCCAAACCAAGACACCCCTCACAGAATGGGAGAAGACCTTTACATGCCATACATCAGACAAGAGTATAATAACCAGCATATATAAAGAGCTTGCCAAACTCAACAACAAGACAACAAATAACCCCATCCAAAAATGGGGAGAGGACATGAAAAGAATATTCACCACAGAAGAGATCCAAAAGGCCGAGAAACACATGAAAAAAATGCTCCAAGTGTTTGATTGTCAGAGAAATGCAAATAAAGACAACAATGAGATACTACTTCACTCCTGTAAGAATGTCACACATCAGAAAAGGTAACAGCAGCAAATGCTGGAGAGGTTGTTGGGGTCAAATGAACCCTCCTGCACTGCTGGTGGGAATAGAAATTAGTCCAACCTCTGTGGAGAACAGTCTGGAGAACTCTCAAAAGGCTAGAAATGGACCTACCCTATGATCCTGCAATTCCTCTCCTGGGGATATATCCTAAGGAACCCAACACACCCATCCAAAAAGATCTGTGTACACATATGTTCTTAGCAGCACAATTTGTAATAGTTAAAATCTAGAAGTAACCCTGGTGTCCAAGAACAGATGAGTGGCTGAGCAAGTTGTGGTATATATACACAATGGAATATTACTCAGCTATAAAAAATGGTGACTTTACTGTTTTCAGCCAATCTTGGATGGACCTTGAAAAATTCATGTTAAGTGAAATAAGAAACAGAGGGATTAATATGGGATAATCTCACTCTCACTCAGAAGTTGAAAAACAAGATCAGAAGAGAAAACATAAGCAGAATCTAAACTGGAGTTGCCATATTGCACCAAAGTAAAAGACTCTGGGGTTTGTGGGATGGGGTAGGAGGACACAGGTCCAAAAAGGATGATAAAGGATCTAGTGGGGGGTTTATTGTTATATGGAAAACTGGCAAATGTTATCCATGTATAACCTATTATATTTACTGTCGAATGTAAAACAATTCCACAATAAAGGAAAAAAAAGCCTCTTTAGCTCTTTTTCTTCCGTGTAGGCTATGGGAGCCTGAAGGCTTTTAAACTATAAGTAGGCTTCTTAGCTTAATCACTGACTTCTGTCCAAGAGATAAAACAGGATGGGGCAGAGATAATTCAGTGGTTATGCAAAGAGACTTTTACAGCCCCACCACTGGGCCACTGACGTATTGATCTTCTCCTGAGTTTCTTTGTTAGTTCTCTGTCCCCTGGTGTCAGCACAGGGCCTCCCTGCCACTGCTCCAGATTCTGAGGGCAGTAGCAAGGGAGACTCACAGTTGCAATTGGTGAGTCTCAGGGGAGTCCTCTCCTTCCTTCAGCTGTACCCTTGTTGGTGAAACAGACTGGAGGTGGTGTCTCAACTGGTAAACTGCCAGTCTGTTAGCAGCCACTTAATCTCTCTGTCCATGGCCACACGTGTTTGCACTCACCGGTGATTTGGTTGGTTCCTGAAGTCGTTCTATTCCTGTCTTGTTGTGGTCCCACTTGGTCTCCTTTGGTATTCCTAGTTGACCCGGGAGAGGAGGAGAAACACAGCTGCTGCCCTGTAGCCCCACCTCTGGAAGTGTCCATTTGTCCACTCTTTACCATGTTAATGAGCATTCTTTTGGACATACTTTCCAATTTTTTTAAAGGTGGAATATGAGAAGGAAAATCGGGGGGGGCACATGGTAGCACACCTGGTTTAGAGCATATGTTACAATGTGCAAAGACCTAGGTTTGAGCCTCACGTCCTCGCCTGCAGGGTGGAAGCTTTGTGGGTGGCAAAGCAGTGCTGCAGGAGTCTCTCTCTCTCTCTCTCTCTCTCTCTCTCTCCCCTTACTCTCTTGATTTCTGGCTGAAATACCAGCAATATTCTATTACTCAGATTGGTACCAGATGCTCTAATTCTTCACTACTGGAAATGGTCAAGAGAAACTGGACACTGCTCAGGCTTACAATCAAATTTTGTGACACAGCAAGTGAATCTGATTTTGGGATGTAATTAGCATATGACTGAGGCTGAAGAATGTAATTAGCATATGTCAGATGTCATGCTGACAAATTTATGTAAAACTAGTGATTTAAGTGGGAGCCTGGCTGAGTTGTTCTCTTTTCCTGTGCACTCTCTGTGCCTGCTCCTCTCCCCAGGCCCCACTATGCTACCTCTTCCAGAAAACTGAACACATGTAGCTGAACTCTGGTAACTAACTTATGGACTCATGGGCCTGGCATAGTTTTATCTCTGTCTGTTGTCTATTTTGCTATACCTAAATAATACCATCTATATCACTGTACCATGATGTAATAAACCTATGATTTGTCTTAAACCCTTGCCAAGCCACACCTGAAAGTCTTTATTTTTTAATTACTATAATCAATAAACTCAATTCAGGATACTGTATTCTCTAGTAATGGCTATGAGAGTGTAGCACATATGCAAATGAATTTCCTTTATACCTACAATATTTTTAAATATTTCAAGCACAGAAGAATTGCTTCAAATTTAAAAACATATTGTAAGAGGCCAGAGAGATAACACAGTGGTAGCACACAAAAACTGGATGCAAGAAGCCTCAGATTCAATTCCAGTACCATCAATATCAAGAGTTAAGTGGTACTCTGATTTAAACAAAAATATTTCAAGAACTATTGATACACTGATATGAGAATAAGTATATTTTAATATATTGCCTCAGCAATTCCTGTACTATTTTATCCTTATTGTAAACTTCAGAAATAAGAGCCTAATGTATAGTTATTTTACATTAACATTTAAAGTAAAATCTACTTTTATGTCTGCTATTCAATGGTGGTTGTTATTTTGATGTTGCCTTACTGTATTTTGGGAGAGGCTGTTTTATTTTTATCTATAATAACATTGACAAACATTATTTATAACATGGGGGAAGTTTTCAAGTTTCAAAGAAATGCCCAAGGCCCAAAGAATGGACTAAAAATAGTGACTAAGATAGCCATTCAACAACCTAAAAGAAACAAGAGTAGATACTTTGTCCAGAATATATCTCATAAAAGACATACTATACTACTCTTTAGGAATGAAATATATATATTCTAAATTGCACTTTCTAAAACAGTTTCCCAAAATGTGTTCTAGAACCAAAAAAGGGACATGAGATAATGTGAAGGAAAAAAAAAAAAAGTAATATGTGAGATCAGTTTGAAGAGCTGTGTTTTCTGACAATAAGAGTAAAAATGGAAGTTAGAGCATTTAAAAACAACATGGAATGCTAACAAAATTATTATTCACAGCTAAAATAACAATAGCAATAGTCGTTCCTATACTTAGTCCTGCTATACAACCCAGGAGATAAGATATCAATACTTAATTGCCCTTACCAAAGGAGAAGTAGCCAAAGCATTTAGTCCATCCTTATTAGCTGCAGAAGGCCCCATTTTCTGGAACAATACAGAGTGGGGGCCAGGTGGTGGCGCATCTGGTTAAGTGCACACACTATAGTGTGCAAGGACCCAGGCTCAAGCTCCCAGTCTCCACCTGCAGGTGGGAAGCTTCACAAGTGGTGGAGCAGGGCTGTAGGTGTCTGTCTCTCTTCCTCTCTATCACCCCCTTCCCTCTCAATTTCTGGCTGTCTCTATCCAATAAGTAAAGATAATAAAAAGTCAAAATAAAATAAAAAGAGAAAGGATGGTGAACCACATCAGATTTTTTAAAAAAGAAGAAACACAGTGGAGGCTCTCCCAGAAATGCTCTCTAGCATATATTTTACCTTCCTTCACTGTACTTAATATTTACAACTACCTTCTTTCATTTTAAGTTGTTTACTATCTCTCCACTGTTGAGTGTAAGCTCCAAGAGAGAATTATGTCATTCATGTTCATAGCTGACATAACCACATGATCACATACCATAGGCATAATATTTGTTTATTTAGTAAATGAAGTTCTTAAATCTGATTTAATTCTGACCTAACTTCTATAGTCTAGAGTTAACTAAAAATTACAAAGAGATCAATTTTCAAGAATATCTACAGAAATGCTTCATGCAAATATCCAAATATTCTATCTAAAACTAGCACTTGTTCTCTGCAGTTACACTGCAAATTAACCCTACATGTATCTGTACTGTATTCATAATGTCTCATGGATCATGCAAAGTTAGAGTACTAGTAATAGGTCACATGATTGCAATTGACTTCCATTTATGCCAGCCAAGACTTGACTGCTTTATGTTTTGTTTTATTTTTTACAAATTTAATCTGTTATGGCTGACAAATTTACCATGCATGAGAACTGGGGTTCAAGTCTCTGGTCCCACCTGCAGGAGTTGAAGCTTCATAAGTGATAGAGCATTTTATCAATGCTTCAGATGTCTCTTCTCTCTACCTATATCTCTCTCACTCTCTCTATCAAAATAAAAGAAAATGGCTACAAGGAGCAGTGGTGTAAAAAAAACAAATAAAACTATATATATTAATTATACAGAATGTGATGGTTTAATATGTGCATATATTATAAAATTATAACTACAATCAAGGTAACTGATACATCTATCAACTCATATAGTTACAAATATATACATAGTATACAATTATCTATAAATATATACATTTGTGTGGAAATATTTCTTTTCTTGTAAAGTAGAAAATTTACTTGCTACTTAAGACTCTTACCTTAGATTTGAATGTATTTGAGTGTAAAGGAATTTAGTCCAAAAGCCACACTACTGATGTAATAATGAAAGTAAAAGCAACAATACTAATAGCCAATATTTACTTGGCATTTATTAAGTCTTTGCACTTTAATAAGTACTATGACTATTTCATTTAACGCCATAACTTTATGATGCATATTCTGTTGTTGTTCCCATTTTACAGATGAGGCAAGAGAAGTATTATATCAATGGCAAGCTAAGATAACAAACATAAAATTCTGCAGATCACTCTTCTTCCCCACAGGTCCAAACCATAAGTTGAAGTTAGAGAGGAAATAAAAAAAACTGGGATTCAAGCAAAGTTTCCTTTTCTTTTTACTATCCAGTATCTGATAAAGACTTTATATATTAATTCAGCTAATCCCAAATGCATATACCATAGGTTCATGTAATCTCCTAACTACATTATTCATTGTAAATAACCTAACCTTTTACTTAATGCTTTAATCAGCTCTTGGTACTAGGAAGGAATGGCAGGAAGTAAAGGTTGGCTATACATGGATGAATCAATAATAACCTTTAAAGCACCTGCACTTGTGAGGAAACAGAATTTGGAAACATTTGACTGTCTAAAGGGTCTGTAATTTGTTATTTAAAATGTCTACCATAGGTCTTATTTTAAGCTTAAGGAATATTTGTTAGTGATCAACTTTTAAATAATCATTCCCTAGCTAGAGTAACCCCCAATCAAAGTGAGTCACCGACCTTTTCTTTAGTGTTTTATTTAAGTAAGCCAGAATAAACACATGAAATTGTTGCTATAGAGACCAAAGGTACTGAAGGGACCCAGTCTCTCATTAAAAAGTTGACACACCAGCAGGAAAAAAAAATCATAGATGTTGTGGTTGTTTAGAGGAAAATCATGCCCCAGATGTTGAGGTTAAGTCAGCCACTCCTTTTCCTACACACATACACACACACACACACACACACACACACAGAGAGAGAGAGAGAGAGAGAGAGAGAGAGAGAGATTCCAATGTAAATGGTTTAATTAGTAACCATGGATATTTATAACAACAGCTTGGATAAGAAACTTATTTGCTATTCATCAAGCAAGCATCCCTGGAGGCTAAAGGAGCCAAGAGGAAATATTTTTAAAATAATAAGACATCTTTGCGGTGGGAAACAGATTTGTATGTGGCAGCATAACTGCTAGGCTGAGTTCTCCTAGCCCAAGGCCACGGGGACAAGAAAATTCCATAGAGTTTTAGGAAAAGACCAGCAATACACATGTATCCCATTTCATGTGCCATCAGGACAGCCAGTGTTGTCTTTAGTTAACACCACAAGTTGTAAATAAGAAAGTGGGGACCAGATGGTGGCACACCTGGTTGAGTGCACATGTTACAATGCGCAAGGACCCAAGTTCGAGCCCCTGGTCCTCATCTGCAGGGGGAAAGCTTTGCAAGTGGTGAAGCAGTGTTGCAGGTGACTTTCTCTTTCTCTCTCCCTATCACCCTTTTGATCTATCTACAACTGTTTTTAATTTCTGACTGTCTCCATCTAATAATCTGATACTATCTCCCCAGACAATACCTTTGGCCTATCTGCACATTAGCTGTTGGGCTCAGGCAAGAATTTGTAAAATCATGCCCCACCCCCCAATATACCTAAAATAGACCTACTAGCATTTTCCAAAATGGAGACCTCAAACCTCATCTGCTATACTTCAGCCTTTAGGTTCTTGATTATTAAACAATTTGTTCTGCTTTTTGTCTTAATGCTTTTTCAGCCACCAAGCTGCAGATGCTACTATGACGCCAACCTGACTTCACTGGGCAGACAACCCCACCAACGTATCCTCCCTAGTGCCCTGTCCCACTAGGAAAAGATAGGGACAGGCTAGGAGTATGGATTGACTTGTCAATGCCCATGTTCAGCAAAGAATCAATTACAGAAGCCAGACCTTGCACCTTCTGTACCCCAATCTTAATGATCCTGGGTCCATGTCATTAGTGAATAATTATTATGTATTTTTAAGCTATTGATATACATTACCCCTTTGACTCCCACACAATCCTAGAAAGTAGGCATCCTTATTATGCTCATTTTCCTTCAAGCTTCTTTTGATCCATACCATTTGATACATCTGCTGATCTCAACCAAATCAATGCAACCAATGCCACCTAGACATGTTTCACTTCAAACTTTGTCCAAAGATGCCAGGCCTAGGATGTCAACCCTCCAGCTCCAATACTTGGCCACCAAGTTGTAGATGCTACCATGACACCAACCTGACTTCCCTGGGCGGATGACCTCAACAAAGAGTCCTGGAATTTCACCTCCCAAGAGCCCTGCCCCCACTAGAGAAAGACAGAAACAGGCTGGAAGTATGAATTGATCTGTCAACACCCATGTCCAGCAGAGAAGCAATTACAGAAGCCAGACCTCCCACCTTCTGCACCCCATAAAGATCTTTGGTCCATACTCTAAGAGAAATAAAGAATAGAGAAGCTTCCAATGGAGGGGAAGGGATATGGAATCTTGGTGGTAGGAACTGTGTGGAATTGTACCCCTTATCCCACAATCTTGTTGATCATTATTAAATCACTAATAATAAAGAAATAAAGAAACGGGCAGGGGGTATGGATCAACCTGCCAACTTCCATGTCCAGTGGAAAAGCAATTAAAGATGCCAGAACTCCCACTTTCTGCACCCCAAAAGAATTCTGGTCCATACCCTTAGAGGGGGAGAAATATTAGGGGAAAATGACAAGAGGGCTCTGTACACCAATTCCATCAAGACTCAAGAGAGAAGAGGACAAAAGACATTCAGCCTTTTTAAGCATCCTTACCCTGATGTTTCTTCCCTTATAAATGTAATCTGACCTTTATTTGTGTGATGTATATCCACCTGTTATTTGTACCTTAATAAATACCCTGGAAGCTTGGGATGGATGGGGGCACACACTTGACATTGTCCCAGCAAAAGATATCCTAGGTGTGTGTTCCACCTGACCTTTTCTGATCAACTGTTAAAAAAAAAAAAGAATATAGTAAATAAAATTCTTTAAGTGTCTATGATAGGCTGGGAAAACAATCCATCTAAGCAGTGCATTTGCTTTGTCTTGCATGTGAACTAAGTTCCCATCTAAGCCCTATTACACTGGAAGAAGTTTCAGTGTCATGCTATCTTTCCCTCTCTCTCTGTCTTTCCTTTCTATCAAAAGCAGTCAGCCCAGGAGGTTGGTTGGTGGTGCAACCAGTTAAGAACACATAGTACTATGTGTTCTTAACTGGTTGTACAAGGACGTGGGTTCAAGCACCTGCACCCCATCTGCAGAGGGGACACTTCATGAGTGGTGAAGCAGGTCTGTAGGTGTCTTTCTCTCCCCGTCTTCCCCTCCTCTCACTACTTCTCTCTGTCCTATCCAACAACAACAACAACAACAATAATAACCATGACAATGATAAAACAAGGGCAACAGAAGGGGGAAAAAAAGCCTCCAGGAGCAGTGGATTCGTGGTGCAGGCACTGAACCCCAGCAATAACCGTGGAGGCCAAAAAAAAAAAAATGAAAGAAAGAAAGGAGGGAAGGAAGGAATGGAGGAAGGAAGGAAGGAAGGAAGAAGGAAGGAAGGAAGGAAGGAAGGAAAGAAAGAAAGAAAGAAAGAAAGAAAGAAAGAAAGAAAGAAAGAAAGAAAGAAGTACAGAAAGAAAAGAAACAGCCTCTAGGAGTGGTGGGTTTGTAGAAAATAAATAAGTCCAGAGTGGTGAAGTCCTTTGATGACAACAAAGTGCTTATAAGTGTTTTCACAGAATACTAATATTATTACAATTGATACTATTGTTATTATCATCCTTCTCCCACTTTCACCTATTCTCCTGTAAGTACTTCCACTGCTGGAGATTGCACTCTTGCTATTTTCCTGAAGGTTGGATAAGTAACATAGTCACAACGAAATATATAGATACAAATAAGTCTATTGTGTAAAATCATCCTTAGACTGTTTAAACATTCAAATCACTTTACTATTGGGTTGTTGGAAAAGTCATGACTTTTTTTTGCATAGAAAAATACATCATGACTTTTCCAACAACCCTAGTATATGCTATACTGTGATTTTATGTCCAAAACAATTCAAATGTTTTTAATTTCTGTATATAATACCAAATAACCTGTTGGTCAGATTTACCCACTTTTTTCTTTTTGAAACATACTTGTTTGGGTATGCTGTAGACAGAGCCCGAGACAACAGAAGAGTTAGTATACTATGATTGTTTATAAAAAGGCGGCACAAAAATAATCTTTAAAGCTAAGGGAATGTTAATATTTAGATCCATCTAAGGGAAAATAATAACAGTTTGTGATTTCCTCTCTTTCCATTCCCAGGGCAAATATTTTTAAGGGAAGGTCTTATTTAGTAACATAAATTGTTTTCTATATAACCTCAAAGACATGAGTGATTAATCGTGAGCTATAGAAAAATATCCTCGCAGTTAGCAGTTTGGGTACAGTCAGATATAAACATATATTTTGTTTATGAAACATGTAACTTGAAAAAAAATAACATCTTGCTAGATGTCACAATAGGGTCAACATGATACGGAAAGGACATTAGGATAAAGATTTTTATTTCAATTTTAAATTATTTTTATTTATTTTAATATTTAACTTGTTTAATTTTAATCAGAGAGAGACAGCAAAAGAGAGAACACTGCTCAGTTCTGGCTTATGACGTTAAAAGACACTGAATTTGGGACTTTGGAGCCTCAGGCATGAAAGCCTTTCTGCATAAATATTATACTATCTCCTTTACCCTGGTTTTTGTTTTAAAATGTTGTTTTACAAGACTGTTGTCTCAGAGGTACAATTTAATATGTGCTAGGTCCCCATCACCCACTACTAATGTGCTTGTTCTCTCAAGTGCGGGGCACTGGACCACCTCTTCACTTAGTGATCCCAATACAGGCCAAGATTTTATACATAGCTTTCCCTGCTTCCTTCAGGAAAAAATAAATAAATAATATAAAAATAAAATAAAATACACATGTGCATATCTATATCACATGAGCCAGAGACAAAAACATTTCTAGTTATTTTTCTTTTTCATCATTATAATAATTTAGAATGTCACTAATTATTACTTGTATCAATTTTGGTATAAGATTACAATTCTGATTTTAATTTTAATAATGTACACCTTAACCATACAGTAATGAACTCAGATGCAAAAACAAAATAAATGTTTTTCACATATATATCAACATTTCATTTCTGCATAGTTTATTTCACAAGTAATAGAACTGATAACATCTGGCATTACTCAGTTATAAGAAATGATTAAATAGACAGAACTGGAAGGAACCACATTAAGTAAGAAAAACCAGGAGAAGGGGCTGGGTGGTGGCACACCTGGTTGAGCTGCACATGTTACAGTGCGCAAGGACCTAGGTTCAAGCCCCAGTCCCCACCTGCAGGGGGAAAGCTTCAGAAGTGGTGAAGCAGGGCTGCAGGTGTCTCTCTGTCTCCCTAACTCCCCCCTCCCCTCAATTTCTGGCTGTCTCTATGCAAAAAATTAAAAAATTAAAAAATTTTTTTAAAAGCCAGGAGAAGAAAATACTGGATTATTTCACTCATAAGTGAGAATTAATTGACAGAGAAAAGAAAAATGCAGAAAGAAACATTAATAAACTGTGGTTTATTTCAATAGATCCAAGGACACAAAAGAGGGAGGAAGGAGGGGAGTTTGGGGGCCCAGTGTCTATGGTGGAGAGGAATCTTACCTACCACAATTAGGTGGTAGGTAAGATGTGAACATATACCTCTGTGACAAGTTATATAAATCAACATTTTCTCAACAAAGTAGTAAATTGTTGTAAATTAAATTAAAAGACTAGGCTGTAGCACATAAAGGACTTGGCTGTGGTGGCTGGGAACAGGTTCAAACAAAGCTTTATTAGGGCAGTACAGTAGTATGAGATATATATCTTAGGTACAGCAAGATAAGCAATCATCAGCAGAATTATAGGCTACTCATTATAGCTGTAGAAGAGTCTTAAGAGTTTATTGGATTCCTAAGTCACATACGTTCAGTTCACAGGAGAGGCAGCCATGGCAGGCACTTCCAGCACAAGGAAAGCTTGGAGCCAGGAGCCCACAGTCCGGAATCTACCGCAGGCAGTGTCTAGCAACAGCACTCCCTCTTCAGCCTGACATCAGCCCATATCTAAATTAGTCCATTCATGAGCTATAT
Organism: Erinaceus europaeus; assembly: GCF_950295315.1. Lineage (NCBI taxonomy): Eukaryota > Metazoa > Chordata > Mammalia > Eulipotyphla > Erinaceidae > Erinaceus > Erinaceus europaeus. The sequence continues at coordinate 82,396,462 of NC_080168.1, read as the reverse complement.
GCTAATTACATCACAACAGTAAATTAGAAATACACTGCAATCAGATATGAAATATGTTTCTTTAGATTCAATGTGAGCACCAAAATGCTGCAGTTAAACTATCAATTTTGCCAGTTATGCATCATTCTTAGCTTTAAAGTCAGTATAAACACAATAGGCTCTTAGTTTAAATCTTGTCAGGTACACACTCACTGTGTGTGATGCTCACCCTTCTTCAATATCTTTGCATGTATGTTTTGCATCATTAAAAAGGGATCCATTTATATTTGCATCCATTTATATCATGGATCCATTTGCATCCATTTACATCATGGGTTTCTTTAACAAACAAAGTATTCTTTCTACTTACTTAAGCACCAAAATAAAATATAAAGAAGCACAATAAAATTCTATGCATGGTGCACCTCTGGTCAAAAAAACACAATCAATTTACTGCTGCATCTAAAACATTTTATCTACTGACCATATATTTTCACACATTTCTAACAATATAGATAGGTTTATTTTTCAGTTCAACTTTTTGCAAATAAGACAAAAAAAGGTTTGGCTCAATGTCTTTATTCTCTTTGAGACAGTGTAACCATCATATGAGAAGGTTATTAGTTATATGCCAGAAGCCTAGCAATTAATTTCAAAGAGGAAAATTACTGACTTCACAGAAAAATAAAAAGCTATACACATTTATGTATATACCTACCCATGAATCATTTGCTGCATTTACTTGAGATCTACCAGTCTTGTTAACTCCTTCTATCTCCTAGTACTATCATACTAGATTTCCTAGAAGCCTTTGAACCCTATGACTCATATGGTAGAATTTTTTTTTTTTTCTGTTCAGCTCACTTCTATTTCCTCATCCCCCCACCCCATATATAAACACATTGTTGAATGACAGCAGCAAGTGCAGGTATGTAACTAGAGCTGGAAAAAAGAAACTACTGGGAATTTAAACAGGGCACTTCTAGTCTGCACTTTTAAAACCAAAAGCAAAAATTGTGTAAAGCTGGGCTAGGTCATTTTTTTCCCTTTTACTCTTATGCATTATAACAAAGAAAAATTAGATTCACAGGAAGAGAAGAAAAAAGTAGGAGTGACTTGGAAGCACAGATGAGGGTCTCTGACCTTAAGCACTTCCTTACATGCCTCTGAATGGCTTTCTTTTTTTTTTCTTAATTTTTATTTATAAAATGGAAATACTGACAAGAAAATAGAATAAGAGGGGTACAATTCCACACAATTCCTACCATCAGAGCTCCGAATCCCATACCCTCCCTTGAAAGCTTTCCTATTCTTTATCCCTCTGGAACTATGGACCCCAGATCATTTGGGATGCAGTAGGTGGGAGGTCTGGCTTCTGTAATTGCTTCTTTGCTGAACATGGGTGTTGGCAGGTCGATCCATAATCCCAGCCTGCCATACAGTAGAACTTTATTAAAAGTTTTATTGAAAATGAAAAATATTATTTAAATCACATTGGAATGCTTCAAAGTTCTGTATGTTCATTCCAGCTCCTTATGGATATTTGCAAGTCACAAAGGTATCACATATCCAGAAAGTACCAAGCCTAGTCTAAAGAGGAATACCAAGAAGTTCCAATATTGACCCCAGTGACACCATTTATTGGTTTACATTGGCCACATAATCTACCCTAAGTACTTTCTCCTTTGTTTTTTTTTGTTGTTGTTGTTTGTTTTTTGTTTTTGCCTCCAGGATTATCACTGGGGCTTGGTGTCAGCACTGTGAATCCATTGCTCCTGGAGGCCACTTTTCCCATTTTGTTGCCCTTGCTGTGGTTGTTATAGCCGTTGTTACTGTTGGATGGGACAGAAAGAAATGGAGAGAAGAGGGGAAGACAGAGATGGGGAGAGGAAGACAGACACCTACAGACCAGCTTCACCGCCTGTGAAGGGACACCCCTTGCAGGTGGGGAGCTGGGGGGCTCGAACCAAGATCTTTAAGCCGGTCCTTGCGCTTTGTGCCATGTGTGCTTAACCTGCTGTGCTACTGCCCAGCCCCCAAGTACTTTCTCCTTTGCAAAGTACCAGGGCTCCTCTAAGAGCCTTGTCTTAGCACATATAATTTTCAAGTGGTCCACATTTCTTATTCCAATCCTCCAGTCCTTTACACAAGTCATAAAGGCTTTGACTTTTCCTGACAACTCACTAAAGCATATTATACTTACAGAACTAGTAAAAATGCATAAAATACAAGGTTATCTGGTCTTTGACAAGGTTTATAAACAGACTGGACACTGTCAACTCTCTTTCATACTACTGAACCTAAGCCCATGTTCCTCTGTCCAATATGAATTGTCTGGCTGACTTTGCCAGATAAAGATCTCATCATTTGGGCCTAGACCTTAATAGGTCCCTCTCTACCATCACTGGTCACTTCTATCAGAAATGTCATCATAAGTCCTCTGTAGGCCTCTTCAGAGCCTTGTCCTCACTGTAGCAGCAATGGTAGAACTACCCTACTCTCTGAAGGAAGGTTGGGTCAACCTACTCTGCCACTTGAGGAAGACTGGTCCTGAAGTGAGTGCAGTTTAGAATGTTCTTAGCTAGAACCATGGACTATGTGCTCAGACTGTCAGGGATGCAGAGGTTACACAGGCTACTGTGCTAAATATGAATAGGCATGAGCCCTAGATCAGATCAGTGGGGTTAACAGTTAATGGTATTTATATACTTTACTCATATTTGGGAAATACTCTCTGATCTAATTCAGCTTTTTAGACATATTCTCAATTCTGACACTATCTTTCCAGACAATACTTTTAGTCTACCTGCATGTTAGCTAGCAGGCTCAGGCAAAATTACTAAAGGCATGGGGCACATTTGTAAAATAGACTTCCTAGCTCCTTCCAACATGAAGTCCCCTAGTTTCCTTTACTCTATTCCTACCCTTGGGTTCCTGTTTATTGAACAATTTGCTTTATATCTTACCACCTTTCAGGCACTAAGTTGCAGAAGCCACCATGACACCATCCTGAACTCCCTGGGCAGACAATCTTACCAGTGAGTCCCAGAACTAAACCTCTCCTAAGCCTTTTCCCAATAGGGAAAGACAGAAGCAGGCTGGGGGTATGGATCAATCTGCCAATGTCCATATTAGGGGAGAAGCAGTTACAGAAGTCAGAACTTCTACCTTCTGCACCTCATAAAGAATTTTGGGGGAGTCGGGCTGTAGTGCAGCAGGCTAAGTGCAGGTGGCGCAAAGCACAAAGACCGGCATAAGGATCCCGGTTCGAACCCCCGCTCTCCACCTGCAGGGAAGTCGCTTCACAGGCAGTAAAGCAGGTCTGCAGGTGTCTATCTTTCTCTCCTCCTCTCTGTCTTCCCCTCCCTCTCTCCATTTTCTCTCTGTCCTATCCAACAACAACAACAACAGCAACAACAATAACTACAACAATAAAACAACAAGGGCAACAAAAGGGAAAAATAAATAAATTAAATATAAAAAAAATTTTAAAAATTTTGGTCCATACACCCAGAGAGGGATAAAGAATGGGGAAGCTTCCAATGGAGGGGATGGGACATAGAACTCTGGTGGTGAGAACTATGTGAAATTGTCCCCCTGTATCTTACAATCTTGTTAATTATTATTAAATCACTAATAAAAATTATTTTTAAAAAATCTCATTATTGCACTAAAAGTGATGACTCAACAGGCAGAATATGTCTTGCATGTGTTAGGCCCTAGGTTTACTCCCCCCACAGTAGAATAACAGAACAGTGGTCTGGTGCTCCCACTCCTGTTAAAGAAATAAAATTTTAAACAAACCAAAACACTTCATCATGCTTCAAATCAATTAGGACCTTTTGGTGGCACTTTCCCTGACATCGCTCCTTTGGTTGAAATAGGTGGCATTCTCTGGTATGGTATGGAATATTCCACACATCTCTCTTCCAGTTCAACCCATCCTACTATACCCAACCTTCTACTGTAAGATGTGTCATTATATGGTTGTCCATTCTTATCCATGGTTTCACTTTCTGCAGCTTCATTTCTCTGTGGTCAACCACATTCTGAAAAGAGTACATACAGTAAGATTTTTCTGAGTAATAAAAACCGCATTCATATAATTTTATTATAATAGATTGTTATAGTTATTCTATTTATACTATTAGTTATTAGCATCAATCTCTTGTTGTACCTAACCTTAAGTTGAAACTATTAAAAAAAAAATGGTATGGGCATTATAATATGTGAACTTAACCAGGTGCACCACAGCCTGGCCCTGATAGTAGGCATCTTTCAAAACCATTTTGTTTAATCTCAGCTAACAATTTAAAGAACATGGCGTTGATCTTATGATTCTGTATGGAAGGTGGGGCTACAGAAGAGCTGTGTTCCTCTCCTCTCCTCGGTCAATTAGGAACATCTAAGGAGACCACCTGGGACCACAACAAGACAGGACCTAGAACAACATTGGGAACCCACAAAATCGATAGTGAGTGCAAAAACATGTAGCTTGTGGACCGAGAGGAGCCTAAGGAGAGATTTCTGGGGCAAAAGCCCATATCTACTCCCAAGCAGCTGGTTAGTCGGGCATTTTCCCAGTTGAGGTGCCACCTCCAGTCTGTTTTACTAACAAAAAGATTGCTGAAGGGAGGAGAGGACTCACCTAAGGCTCACCAAATGCAACTGTGAGTCTCCATCACTACTGCCCCTCAGAGGCTTACATTGAGGGAGGGGCAGAAAACTGGCCAGGAAAGTCAGGAGAAGATCTATATCCTGGTGGGCTAGACGTGGGGCTGTATAGTGAGGTCTTTTTCACACTGTTCTCCTGATGAATTGGGAAGAAATGGTGAATAACTGCCACAGAACCCACAGAGTGTAAACAGGACTTCTTTGGAAACTCACAGGACCAAGTACTTTCAGCTTGGGTCTGGCTGCTGTAAGAGCAGCTGAATTTAGCCAGGTGCTTTGGAGCCTTGGGGCATGGGAATCTCTGTGCATAACCACTGTGTAATCTCTCCCCCACCCTGATTTATCTCCTGGTCAGGAGTAAGGGGTTAAGCTGAGAAGCCTACTCATAGCTAAAAAAAAAAAAAAAAAAAAAAAACTCTCCGGCTCCTATAGCCTATATAGCCTACAGGGAAGAAAAAGAAACAGAGGTTTTAACAGCCACTGTGCTTCAACTCAGGGATTGAGATAATATTGAAACAACTGTTAATTTCCACAATTGTGAACTCTTTAAGTACCTTACTTAGACACAAGTCAATCCAGGCAATAGTGATCAGTAATTTGAAAAGTACTGAGACAGAGAAATCTTACCATACTATACAGAATGGATAAACCAAGAAGAAATATTGGAGAGATTAACCAGGACAAAAGTACAACCAAAAGCCCAACAAAGGTTGAAGCACAGAACAATGAGATCAACATCCAAATGCTAGTTGAAGAATTACAAGACTGAGGAAAGAATTTTCAAGTATAGTCATCAGAAACAGGGAAACAACAAATGAGACTCTAGAAGAAAACACTAATTATCTCAAGATAATTAGAGAGCTGAAATCTGAAATAGCTGAGCTAAGAATACAACTAGCTGAAAAGCTAAAACAGTATCATAAAAAGGTAACAAATAGCAGAGTTACAGAAAACAGTAGAGGGGAGAGAGAATAGAATAAATGAGGCTGAAACCAGAATTAGCAAGATCAAAAATGAATTAGAGACAACTAAAAAAGAAGTAAGAGATCTCAAAAAAATTAAGACATACTTAAAACAACAACAGAGACATATGGGATGACTTCAAAAGAAATAATATATACATTATTGGCTTACCAGAGGAAGAAAGAGAGGGCGGGGACAAAAGCATTCTATAGGACATAATAGCTGAGAACTTCTCTAATCTAGACAACATAAAAGACAAAGAATTAGAAGAAAGGAACCCTAAAGCAATGAAAGTAAATGCTGGTTCTCCAAAAAAGTGAACAAAATTGACAAACCTTCAGCCAGACTCACAAAGCAAAAAGGGAGAAAAGCCAAATAAGTTGAATTGTAAATGAAAGAGGAGATATCACAACAGACACCACAGAAATCCAAACTATCACGTGAGGCTTCTATGAACAAATAAATGCCACCAAACTAGAGAACCTAGAAGACATGGATGAGTTCCAGGAGTTGGGAGGTAGTGCAGCAGGTTAAGCACACATGGCACAAAGCGCAAGGACCAGCCTAAGGATCCTGGTTTGAGTCCCTGGCTCTTCACCTGCAGGAAGTTGCTTCACAGGTGGTGAAGCAGATCTACAGGTGTCTGTCTTTCAGTTCCCCTCTTTGTCTTCCCCACCGCTCTTCATTTCTCTCTGTCCTATCTAACAACGACAACAACAATAATAACTACAACAACAATAAAAAACAACAAGGGCAACAAAAGGCAAAATAAAAAGAGGGAGAAGAAGAAGAAGAAGAAGAAAATAAGTGAATGAGTTCCTAGATACCTACAAACTCCAAAATTAAATAAAGAGGAACTAGATAATATGAACAGGCCAATCACAGCCAATGAAACTGAAACAGTTATCAAAAACCTTCCCAAGAATAACAGTCCTGGACCAGATGGTTTTACAAATGATTTCTATAAAACCTTTAAGGGAGGGTTAATATCTGCACTTGTAAAAGTCTTCCAGAAGACTGAAGACACAGGAATACTCCCTTCCAGCTTCTATGAAGCCAACATCACTCTCATACTAAAGCAGACAGGGACACAACCAAAAAATAAAACTACAGACCAACATCTCTGATGTACACAGATGCTAAAATATTGAACAAAATTCTAGCCAACTGGATACAGCAGTATATTAAAAAGACTGTTCATCATGACCAAGTGGGGTTTATCCCAGGAATGCAAGGTTGGTTTAATATAAAGCAATCAACGTGATCCACCACATAAATTAAAGGAAACCAAAAACCACATGGTTATTTCAATAGATGCTGTTCTTCTTCTTCTAGCGTTTGCCCTTCTTCCGTAGCCAGTCAACAGCGTCAGGTTGAGCCTGATGTAAAGTTTCGAGACCTCCTTTGAATCTGGAGAGGTGGCAGTCATTGACTATGTGGGTCATAGTCTGTCTGTAGCCACAGGGGCAGTTCGGGTCGACTCTGGCTCCCCAGTGATGGAACATAGCAGCGCACCGGCCATGGCCTGTTCGATAGCAATTGAGGAGGGCCCAATCATAATGTGCTAGGTCAAAGCCGGGTTGACGCTTGCAGGGGTCTGTGATGAGGTGTTTGTTCTTTACCTCAGCTGACTGCCAACTCTGTTTCCAAGAGTCTGGAACAGAGAAGTTCAGTGTAGGCGTAGGGGACCAGATTGGGTGACGAGATGTCAAGCGTTGGACAGGGTGGGCGAAGATATCCGCGTATATTGGCAGGTCCGGTCGAGCGTAGACGTGGGAAATGAACTTAGATGATGCTGCATCCCGACGAATATCTGGCGGGGCAATGTTGCTAAGGACTGGCAGCCATGGAACCGGGGTGGAACGGATGGTTCCAGAAATTATCCTCATGGAGGAATATAATTTAGAATCGACCAAGTGGACATGGGGGCTATGGAACCATACTGGGGCACAGTATTCTGCAGTGGAATAGCATAATGCCAGGGATGATGATTGTAGTGTGGAAGCGCTCGCGCCCCATGAGGAGCTGGCCAGTCTTGCAATGATGTTATTCCTCGCGCCCACCTTTGCTGCAGTTTTTATGAGATGTTTGTGAAATGACAGAGTGCGATCGAGAGTAACGCCAAGATAGACTGGCTGGGCTTCATGCCGGATTCTCGTATTGCCAAGCTGCACATTAAGCTCACGCGAGGCCGAGGCATGGTGTAGATGCAGTGAAAGCCATTGACAAAATTCAACATCCCTTTATGATCAAAACACTACAAAAAATAGGAATAGATGGAAAATTCCTGAAGACAGTGGAGTCTGTATATAGCAAACCTACAGCCAACATCATTCTCAATGGTGAAAAACTGGAAGCAATTCTCCTCAGATCAGGTACTAGATAGGGCTTCCCACTATCACCATTACTATTCAGCATAGTGTTGGAAGTTCTTGCCATAGCAATCAGGCCGGAACAAGGAATTAAAGGGATACAGATTAGAAGAGAAGAGGCAAACTCTCCCTATTTGCAGATGACATGATATTATACATAGAAAAACCTAAAGAATACAGCAAAAAGCTTTTGGAAATCATCAGGCAATACAGTAAGGTGTCAGGATACAGAATTAACATTCAAAAGTCAGTGGCATTCCTCTATGTAAACACTAAGAAGAAATTGAAATCCAGAAATCAATTCCTTTTACTATAGCAACAGAAACAATAAAATATCTAGGAATAAATCTAACCAAAGAGGTGAAAGACTTGTATACTGAAAATTATGAGTCACTACTCAAGGAGATGAAAAATACACAAAGAAGTGGAAAGATATTCCATGTTATTGGGTTAGATGAATTAACATCTTCAACATGAATATACTACCCAGAGCCATATACAGATTTAATGTAATCCCCATCAAGAACCTAACCACATATTTTTAGGAGAATAGAACAAATGCTACAGAACCAGAAAAGACCTAGAATTGGTCTTTCTCTGGAACCAGAAAAGACCTAGAATTGCCAAAATAATCTTGAGAATAAAGAACAGAACTGGAGGTATCACACTCCCAGATCTCAAATTTTATTATAGGGTTGTTGTCATCAAAGCTGCTTGGTACTGCAACATGAATAGATACACTGACCAGTGGAATAGAATTGAGAGCCCAGAAGCCTGTGGACATGTAATCTTTGACATAGGTGCCAGTCTATTAAATAGGGAAATGGTAGTCTCTTCAAGAAATGACATTTGTTGAAGACAGCAGTCTGGAAAACAGTCTAGAGAGAACTCTCAGAAGGCTAGAAATGGACCTACCCTATGATCCTGCAATTCCTCTCCTGGAAATATATCCTAAGGAACCCAACACACCCATCCAAAAAGATTTTTGTATACCTATATTCATAGCAGCACAATTTGTAATAGCCAAAATCTGGAAGCAACCCTGGTGTCCAACAACAGATGAGTGGCTGAGCAAGTTGTGGTATATATACACAATGGAGTACTACTCAGCTATTAAAAATGGTGATTTCACCATTTTCAGCCTATCTTGGATGGAGTTTGGAGAAATAATGTTATGTGAAATAAGTCAAAAACAGAGGTATGAATATGGGATGATCTCACTTTACAAGCAGAAGCTGAAAAACAAGATCAGAAGAGAAAACACTAACCAGAACCTGGACTGAAATTGGTGTATTGCACCAAAGTAAAAGACTCTAGTGGGGGGGGGGGGTACAGGTCCTAGAAAGAATGACAGAGGGTCTAGTAGGGGTTGTATTGTTATATGGAAAGACTTGTTATATGGAAAACTGAGAAGTGTTATGCATATTCAAACTATTGTATTTACTATCGAATGTAATACATTAATCCCCCAATAAAGAAATATAAAAAAGTATGATTCTAGAAATAAATGACAAGTACTCTCCATTCTGACAAAAACAAAAGCTGAGTGTAGATCAAGATAGAGAAGCAAGGATGATGTAAGTGGGATGTGGAAAGGTGGGAATCAAGATGTGATTAGTCAAATTACAGCACTCTAGAATGTCAAAGGTTCATATGAATATAATAAAGAGGCATATAGGGGCTGAGTGGTAACTTGCCCACTAGTGCACACATTTTGCCATGTACAAAGAACCAGGTTCAAGACCTCAGCTCCCACCTGAACCGAGAAAGCTATATGAGCAGTAAAGTAGTGCTATAGATGTCTTTCCTTCTTTCCCATCTTTCTCTCCTCACCCTCTATTAGGAATGGAGATATGAAGATAACTGGCTACTATGAGAGGCGGAAATGCAGTGCAGAACAGATCCCTAGCAATAACTCTTATAAGAAAAAAAAACAGAGAGAGGTACAGAAAAATTTGTGAAAGACTGTCCCAGTATTAGTAGATAAGGAGGGTTAGCAAAGGATGAAGAAGATAGATTGAGATGAACAAAACAAAGTGAGCACATGCTATAGTACTCAGTTGAATGAAATTACTAAATATGAGAGTGGTCTTATACTTAAGCTCACAGTCTAGAAGAGAATACTAATTAAAATACAGAAAAGTTTAGAAGAGTTACAAGAGTTCAGAGAGAGTCACACATAAGTCTACAAGAGCCTATAGCTCATAGCTCACTGCAACACGACTTGTTTTCTCTGCTGTGGCAGTATCCTTAAAATACGGCAGGTGCATTTGAAGGAGAAGGCCTAACAGCAGCTGAAATAACCAAAAGTAAGGTTGTAAATGACCACCCTGGGCCAATATAGTGCCAAATTGGCAGAGTGGAGTGTTACTCCACAGAGCTCTCCAACTGTTACAACATCTTTCCCAAGGTTCCTTGAAAAGACCAAGTGAAAGGTAGAGCCTTTCCATTTTATGTGGTTTCTAAGGTATCTTAATTTTTAATAAAACATTCTCAATAATATTCTGGATAAAAGTCTGTTGTACAAGATCATTTTTCTAATGCCAAATTCATTCATATATATATATATATATATATATATATGCATTTTTAAAATTATAGTTTGGCAAATACTGATGGACTTTAACACATACTACTATTCTTCCGTTCACTCTACTATTGATGCTGTGGCCAAGGGAAATCCATCCAATTCTCTGCCCTTTTTTTTCATTTAGACCTAAGTTTAAAGTGAAATGTAACACAGTAATTTCCAGCAGCCTTAGCCACTGAAATGTGTTCATCCAGCTGTTATTATTTTAACACTAACTCCTGACACATATTCCTAAAGCCTAAACATGTTACGGGGCATATATCTCAGGCATGGAGACAATGACTGGGGGGGCATTCAGCAATCATAACCAAATAAAACACCCACCAATAAGTGTTTAATAGTATTTTTGACATGCTCTTGTCATTTGATTGTTTTACAATTCACAAAGTGCCTTCTCTGAACCTCAGAGAAATTATATGATTCACAAAATTCCAGGGCTTGGGGCCAGAACCAGAAGTTTCAGTCCTTCTGTAGCTCCAGGCTCTGGAGTTATTCTGCTGGAACACCTGTAACCAAAACTGACTCAGCAATGAAGTTCAGGGATTAACAGTTCAATTCTGGAGACATTCAGAAGAGCAGTTCATAAGCTAAGTGGAAAAGGAACACAAGGGGAAACAATCAGAAAAGACATCAATTAAGGAGCGATGGAACACTGTTAAAGCAACAGCCCAGAAACCTTCTTCACCACAGGATAAAAGTGGTACGAAAGTATAATCAGGAATGAGTGAAAGGAAGCCTTGTCAAACATTTTAAGAGGAGAAAATCATATTTCATGTATCTAGTTAGGGAGTTGCTAAAAGTTTAGATTTACATATTTTCAATACATCATTCACTTAGAAAATATGGTAGTAGGGAGTCGGGCTGTAGCGCAGCGGGTTAAGCACAGATGGTGCAAAGTGCAAGGACCGGCATAAGGATCCCAGTTCGAGCCCCCAGCTCCCCACCTGCAGGGGAGTCACTTCACAGGTGGTGAAGCAGGTCTGCAGGTGTCTGTCTTTCTCTCCCCCTCTCTGTCTTCCCATCCTCTCTCCATTTCTCTCTGTCCTACTCAACAACAATGACAACAATAATAATAACTACAATAATAAAACAAGGGCAACAAAAGGGAATGAATAAATAAATGTAAAAAATTAAAAAAGAAAATATGGCAGTAACTTGCATATTGTTACATTTTATATGACACTGAATGTAAGCCACACGTGGAAAGAAAAAAAAAAAAAAAAGAACACTCACAAAATCTGTAAGAACAAAGTATTTTTCCAAGCTTTTTATGAAAATTCATTTTCTCTTGGAATTCATGTTGTAGGTATAAAAACTTTCTTCTGAATTATAATGTTCACTGTCCTCCAAAACATTAATAAGCCTGAACACAGAGACACCACACCAAAAGTGAAAAAGAAAACCAAATGATAATGAAATAGAATATTTATATTTATTCACATGTTGGAAGTCTGTCTCATTTTCTAACATTTGATATATTGTTCCTTCTTCGTGATTTACCTTTTTTAATGTTTTATTTATTTATTATGAGAGGGATAGGAGGAGAGAGAAAGAACCAGACATCAGTCTGGTACATTTGCTGCCAGTGATTGAACTCAGGACCTCATGCTTGAAAGTCCAGTGCTTTATCCACTGTACCACCTCCCAGATCACTGATTTAGCTATTTTATGAATATTTTCATCTAAAAGTTAGGAAAAGTAATAGTACATACTCACTGAGTCAATATACATAGAGTATTTGGCACTGCAGCAGACATAATAAATAGCAAATAAATATCAGTGATTATTCATCTCCCAGTAAGTTCTATAAATCATATAAAAATATGATCCTTGGGAGTCGGGCTGTAGTGCAGCCGGTTAAGCGCAGGTGGCGCAAAGCACAAGGACCGGCATAAGGATCCCAGTTCGAACCCCAGCTCCCCACCTGCAGGGGAGTCGCTTCACAGGCGGTGAAGCAGGTCTGCAGGTGTCTATCTTTCTCTCCTCCTCTCTGTCTTCCCCTCCTCTCTCCATTTCTCTCTGCCCTATCCAACAATGACAACAACAATAATAACTACAACAATAAAACAACAAGGGCAACAAAAGGGAATAAATAAATAAAATAAATATTTTAAAAAAATATATGATCCTTGAGGGGGCAGTGCGTAGATAGCATAATGGTTATGCAAAGAGACTCTTATGCCTCCAAAGTCCCAGATTCAATCCCCCACAACTCCATCAACCAGAGCAGAGCAGTGCTCTGGTTTAAATATATATATATATATATGTACAACACACACACAATCCTTGAACACACACATGCATTAAGTTTCAGCAGTTTGTTATGTCTATGAAATTTGATTTTCTTTGACTTTCCTTGGCAGGTATCTTAGCTAGCAAAAGTTTTTGATCCAGGTAGAAAAGTCCACACCTCTACATGAGTGTTTCCACTCACTAAGAATTTCCAGAACATAATCATTTCAGGCTGCAGTTGTCCATGCTTCGTCTCAACCTAATGGAAACTCACCTAGACTAGAACATGGGAGCAGAAGCCACTCCATTCTTTGAAGCAACTGGAGTTGAGAAACAAATAAAAATATTTGTTCTATTCCCAAATAACAACTTTTAAAAATTACCAAGCATTTTCAAATTTCCCTATCTCCTGCATACAATGAGTAGCCACCTGCCTTGAAGTTACTTTTATTTTTTACCTTTTTTTTTTACTTTAAGACAAAGTGGTCTTAAGTTAAAATTTGTTTTTTCATACCTTTTTTTAACTAAAATTATTTTCATATTTGCTTCTCTGATTTTTCTCTCTGAATTTCACAACATATTTTATAGTTCTCAGTTACTGATAAAATAACTTAGAAAAGTAATTTTAACATACATTAAATGTCAAGAGTCCTCCATTCTACCTACTAGACATATGCAGTCACAATATTCATGTTGGCAAGATGTTCAGATTCAGAGTTTATTTAGAAACTAATTTTTCAGTTACTGAAAAGAGTAGGGTCTGCAGCTTCCCTGCCAATGTATACCCAGCTCCCAGCCCAGTGGCCATCACAGTGATGAGTGAATGAATGAATAAATGATCATTGTAGAGATCAAATTAGCATATGATATACTGAATATTTTACTTGTTTTTATATTTCTTTAAAATGTTAAAAGGTGGGGGTCGGGCGGTAGTGTAGCAGGTTAAGCACACATGGGACAAAAATACAAGGCCTGGTGTAATGATCCCGGTTCGAGCCCCCAGCTTCCCACCTGCAGGGGGATCACTTCACAAGCAATGAAGCAGGTCTGAAGGTATCTATCTTTCTCTCTCCCTCTCTGTCTTCCCCTCCTCTCTCGATTTCTCTCTGTCCTATACAACAACAACAACATCAATGGCAACATAAACAATAACGACAATAACAAGGGCAACAGAAATGGGAACTCCAGGAGCAGTGGATTTGTAGTGCAGGCACCAAGCCCCTGAAAAATAACCCTGGAGGGCAAAAAAAAAAAAAAAAAATTTTTTAAATATAAAAATATTAAAATGTTTCTTTTATTTTAAGTATTCCATTTCTTTCTAACAAGAAAGCTTCTTCTCTCCTTGGTTTTTTATCATCACCAGCCACCAATAGCCAAGTTATAGAAACAGTAACTACACATCTTCAAACCCAATACCAATAAAAGTTATAGCTGTTTTTACTGCACAGAAATCATGGTTCCATCCTGCCCCAACAAAAATAACTCTGAAATGAGAACTCTCAGAATTTTCTCCCTCTGACATACTCCCATAAACCAAAGATCAGCTCTGATTTAAATTAGAAAAAGGCTGGGATAGAAGTAAGAGATATAGGGAAGTGGAATATTTGATACAAAGAACCTCCTCTCACTTAATTCTCAACAGAATAGTCACCACCTTTTGTAAACTCTCAGAAGTCAAGGATGCAGAAAGTCAAGAATGGTCTAGGATTAGCTATAGTAACCTAGTTTGGGAAAAGTTGGCTCTCCCCCAAAAGACAAAGATCAAAATATTTCAGGCGGGTGGGAAGTGGCACACCCAGTTGAGTGCACTGTACCATGTACAAAGACCCAAGTTTTAACCCCTATATACCAACTGCAGGGGGAACACTTCAGCTTCAGGAGCAGCACTCAAATAATTCAGTAGATGTCTGTCTGTCTTTCTTTCTCCCTCTCTAATTCCCATTCCCCTCTCAATTTCTCTCCGCCCTATTAAATAAAATACAAAGGGAAAAGTGGTGACCTTGAGCACTAAATTCATAGTGTTGGCTGTCACCAAGCCCCAGCAATAACCATGGTAGCAATTAAAAAAAAAATTTAACAAATTTCATCAGAGCACAGCTGGGATTACTAGTTAAAAAAAAATCACTATCTAAAGGTTACTGAAGGCATTTGGACAGTAGGAGCAGGAGAGGAGAGAGAGAAAGACTCAGGTAGAGACACAGCACTGCACTGCATTGAGGCAAATAACAAAGTACCAAATAAAGGCCCTCAAGGAGCCAGTCGAGAACAGTGTGGTATCCCCAGAAGAGGAATTACTGGGTCATATGGAAGGTCCATGTCTAGCCTTGTGAGAGTTCTCCAGACTGCTCTCCACAAAGTCTGGACCAATTTACATTCCCACCAGCAGTGCAGAAGGGTTCCTCTGTCCACACAGCCTCTCCAGCATTTGTTGCTGCTGTCCTTTTTGATGTATGTCATTCTTACAGGAGTGAGGTGGTATCTCAATGCTGTCTTTATTTGCATTTCTCTGACAATCAGTGACCTGGAGCAATTTTTCATATGTTTGTTTGTTGGGTAGTTGCCATCTCCCCCTGGCTTCTGCTTAACCATATGCCTATATAGGGATTTTACTGATCCAAAGCTTTGGTCTATTTACATAAATCACTTTTACATAAAGCACTCCAGGGCATTGGTGGTTCTGATAGGATTCTCTCCTGCTCCACCCCCTCCTTGTCACACACTGATCCCTTCTTTGTCACACTCTGATTTTCACCAGTCACTTTTCTCTCCACCCTCTCTATATCACATCCTGTTTCCACCCTACTTGGAGAGTATAAAAACAGCTGCTCTTCTGATTAAAGACACTTGGAAATTGCTTTCCGGCTCCGAGAGTTCCAGAGTGTATCTCCTGCGGAAGTTGGTGCAGCACGAGTTCCTGATCCCTCTCCCACACAGCAGCCTAGATCAGCTCCAGTTGAGTGATCTCCAACCCAGAGAGCACTAGCTCGGGAAGAAGTACCCTCAGGCTATCCCGGCATTTGTTAGCCTTTTGGATCTCTTCTGTAGTGAATGTTCTGTTCATATCACACTTAGGACCCCTTATTCACCCTCCTGGTGATGGCCCAGTATCCTACCCTATACAGCAAATCTTAGGTCACAAGCTGCTGCTTGTTGGAGCTCAAGCCAGCAGCTGCCTCCAAGTCATCATATTGGCTCTGCCTCCCCATATTTCCCTCTTCTTTTCCTTCCCTCTCTCTAGGTGCTGATGGAGCTGTAATGCAGAGTCCTCTTATCTTTGTCCTATCATTTCTCCCTGCTGGGAGTATGGATCAAGGTTGTTCATGGGGAGCAGAAGATAGGAGTTCCGGCTGCTGTAGCTGCTTCTCCACTGACCATGGGTGTTGACAGGTCAATCCATACCCCTAGCATGTTTTTGTCTTTCCCTAGTGGACCAGTGCTGGTCCCTGTTCAGGCAGCAGATGCCGGGCTAGCTTCTCGAGCGGGAGACAGATGACCAGGGACTCATGGCTGAGCTAGGAACGCAGTTCAATCTTTATTGATAAGCAGGGATGCAGTGCAATCAATCAAATCTCTCTTCATTAGAAAATCCTGTCCCAGGGAGTCAGGCAGTAACACAGCGGGTAAAGTGCTGGTGGCGCAAAGCCCAAGGACTGGCATAAGGATCCTGGTTCAAGCCCCTGGCTCCCCATCTGCACGGAGTTGCTTCACAAGCGGTGAAGTAGGTCTGCAGGTGTCTGTCTTTCTCTTCCCCTCTCTGTCTTCCCCTCCTCTCTCCATTTCTCTCTGTCCTATCCAACAATAATAATAACTACAACAATAAAACAAGGGTAACAAAAGGGAATCAATAAAATTAAAAAAAAAAAAAAAGAAAATCCTGTCCTTTATATCTCTCCTGAGGTGGAAGTGTCAGGAAGAGGAAGTACTTAGCAAGAGGGGATGGGGAGAAGGAAAAAAGTGTGGGAACCAGTGGGGGTTAAATGGTGAAAAACAGGATGTGACTAGGAGAGGGGGCGGAGTGGAAAAAGAGTGTGAACCAGTGGGGATTAAACCAATGTGGGTCTCAAACAAAACAATTATTATGTAAATAGACCACAGCGTTAAGCAATGCAAGCAAACCTAACGTGATGATCAAAACAGAAGGTCTTAGAAGCAGAATTAGAAGCATACCAACAGACCAGAGCTCTGGAGACGTGAGGGTACAGGACACATTGGTGAGGTCATCTGCCCAAAAAAACCGGGGTGGAAGCTCTAGTTTCTTACATGCCTCTCATTTAACCTTAGACCCTGAAGCCTCATGGAAAAAAGTGTTTTGTGATACCTCTTATTCCCTGGCTAAACATTAAAAAACATAAATGCCTCCCAACACCTATGGACATCTAATCTTTGATAAGGGGGCCCAAAGTATTAAATGGAAGAAGGAGGCTCTCTTCCATAAATGGTGCTGGGAAAACTGGGTTATAACATGCAGAAGAATTAAATTGAACCATCTTATCTCACGAGAAACAAAAATCAACTTCAAAGGTATCAAAGACCTGGATGTCAGACTGGAAACTATCAAATACTTAGAGGAAAACATTGGTGGAACACTTTCCCACATACACCTCAAGGACATCTTTGATGAAACAAACCCAATTGCAAGGAAGACTAAAGCAGAAACAAACCAATGGGACTACATCAAATTGAAAAGCTTCTGCACATCCAAAGAAACTATCACACAAACAAAGAGAGCCCTCACAGAATGGGAAAAGATATTCACATGCCAAACATCAGACAAGAGACTAATCACCAAAATATAGAGAGAACTCAGCAAACTTAGCAACAGAAAAGCAAATGACCCCATCCAAAAATGGGCAGAGGATATGAACAAGACATTCACTTCAGAGGAGATCCAAAATGCTAACAAACGTATGAAAAACTGTTCCAGGTCACTGATTGTCAGACAGATGCAAATAAAGACAACACTGAGATACCACCTCACTCCTGTGAGAATGGCATACATCAAAAAGGACAGCAGCAACAAATGTTGGAGAGGCTGTGGGGACAGAGGAACCCTTCTACATTGCTGGTGGGAATGTAAATTGTTCCAGCCTCTCTGGAGAGCAATCTGGAGAACTCTCACAAGGCTAGACATAGACCCTCCATATGACCGAGTAATTCCTTTCCTGGAGATATACCCCAAGGATTCCATAATTCCCAACCAAAAAGATGTGTGTACATCTATGTTCATAGCAGCACAATACATAATAGCTAAAACCTGGAAGGAACCCAGGTGACCAAAAGCAGATGAGTGGCTGAGAAAGCTGTGGTACATATACACAATGGAATACTATGCAGCTATTAAAAACAATGAGCCCACCTTATCCGACCCATCTTGGACAGAGCTAGAAGGAATTATGTTAAGTCAACTAAGTCAGAAAGAAAAAGATGAGTACAGGATGTCCCCACTCATCAACAGAAGTTGAGAAAGAAGAACATAAAGGGAAACTAAAAGCAGGATCTGATTAAATAGAGAGCAGGGAACCAATGTAAAAACACTGTGGTGAAGGGGAGGGTGGCCATTGGGCTTCCCATCACGGTGGAGGGTAGGGGGGCGGGGGTGGGTGGTGGGGATGGGACACAGTCTTTTGGTGGTGGGAGTGGTGTTTATGTACAATCCTATTAAAGTATAAACATTATATAAACCACTATTTAATTAATATGAGAGGCAAAAAACTGATGATATGTCTAGAACTTCTTAAAACACAGACTGAGTCTTTTTAATACATAGGCTGTCTTTTATATGTTGTCTCCCAAAAGCCTAGACCAGGAAGAAAAGAAGCAACTGGTAGCACAGCAATAAACAAGATGCTGGGTATTATACCCCAAACCCTATCAAAGGGACTTTCCAAAGTTAACCCTATCACCAAATAATGTGACGATAACAATAACTATCCATTGTCTTCTTGAACCCTAAGACAACAGGAACCTCACATTTCCACTATAGAGCCTCTATTTCCCCCAGTCCTGGAACCTTAGGGTGGAGACCACTTTCCTGCATGCTGCTCTCAATTCAAATAAAATAATATTACATCCACAGATCGCAACCTAATCAATGCAACGAGTGCCACCCCACCATGCTTCACTCCAGACTGTGACCAGAGACTTCAGGTGTGGAATGACAACCCTTCAGCTTCATCACTCGGGTGAGACCTTTCCTTTCATAGTATTCTCCAATTCCATTCCAAGTGGTCCACACCCAATAAAGTCCCCAAACCTAGATATAGTCCAGGTCCCCGGAGATAGAGTATATGTTCACACATGCCCATAAACTAGGGAAAAATATATACCTGAAAGCAAAAGTACACAAGAGCATGCAGGGAATACCCCCCAACACTTCATCTGCACTATTCCAGTCTTTAGGTCCCTCATTGTTCAACAATTTGTTTGGCTTTGTATGTTAACTCTCTTTTCAGCCACCAGGTTCTGGCTGTCAGCAAGATGCTGACCAGACTTCCCTGGACAGATGACCCCATCAATGTGTACTGGAGGTCCACTTCCCTAGAGACCCACCCTACTAGGGAGAGAGAGAGGCATACTGGGAGTATGGATCGACCAGTCAATGCCCATGTTCAGCGGGGAAGCAATTACAGAAGCCAGACCTTCCACCCTCTGCAACCCACAACGACCCTGGATCCAAACTCCCAGAGAGATAGAGAATGGGAAGGCTATTAGGGGAGGGGATGGGATATGGAAATCGGGTTATGGGAATTGTGCGGAACTGTACCCCTCTTATTCTATGTTTTTCTTAATGTCTCCTTTCTTAAATAAAAAAAAAAAAACATAAATGCCATACTCAATGGTGAGAAACTGAAAGCATTCCCACTTAGATAAGGTGCTAGACAGGGCTACCCACTATCATCTTTACTATTCAACATAATGTAGGACATTATTGTCATAGCAATCAGGCAAGAGCAAAGAATTAAAACGATAGAGATTGGTGTAGAAGAAGTCAAACGGCAGACTATTACATACATCTGCTTTCAGGTATATATTTTGCCCTGGTTTATGGACACGTGTGAACATATGCTCTATCTCAGGGGATCTGGTCTATATCTAGGTTTGGGGACTTTATTGGGGAGTTGACCACATGGAATGGAATTTGAGAATACTATGAAAGGAAAGGTCTCACCTGAGTGATGAAGATAAAGGGTTGTCATTCCATATCTGAAGTCTCTGGACACAGTCTGAAGTGAAGCATGCTGGGGTAATCAACACTAGTTGTGTTGATTAGGTTGTGATCAGCGGATGCAATATTATTTGATATGAATTGTGAGAAGCATGCAGGGAAGTGGGTCCCACCCTAAGGTTCCAGGACTGAGGGATCCCCACTTCCCTGGATACCCACCTTGCTAGGGAAAGAGAGAGGCATAATGGGAGTATGGATCGACCAGTCAATGCCCATGTTCATTGGGGAAGCAATTACAGAAGCCAGACCTTCCACCTCTGCAACCCACAACATCCCTGGGTCCATACTCCCAGTAGGATAGAGAATGAGAAAGCTAGCTATCAGGGGAGGGGATGGGATAGGGAGATTGAGTGGTGGGAATTGTGTGGAGTTGTAAGCCTTTTATCCTATGGTTTTTTTAATGTCTCCTTTCTTAAATAAATAAAAAAAAGAAGTCAAACTGTCACTATTTGCAAATGAATGATAGTATATATAGAAAATTCTAAAGAATGCAGAAGTAAACTCCTGAAAATTTTCAGGCAATATAGTAAGGTGTCAGGATACAAAATTAACATACAAAAGTCAGTGGCATTCCTTTATGCCAAGTCAGAGGTAGAAGAAATCCAGAAGTCAGTCCTATTCACTATAGCAGCAAAAATAATAAAATACCTAGAAATAAACTTAACAAAAGAAGTGAAAGACTTGTATACTGAGATTTATGAGTCATTATTCAAGGAAGTAGAAAAAGACACAAAGAAATGGAAAGAACTCTAGCAGCATAAAGGATATTATCTCAGGATAGTTTTTTTTAAAAAAAAAACACAGAACTAGGAAAGACATGAGACTAATGCTATGTGTTCAGGTTGTCATACATATTCCCTAGGAAACCAAGAGAAGCCTCTTATGCCAAGAGATTGATGACATCATAGCCCAGTTGTAATTAACCAGCTAACAAAAGACCACCAGCAAATCATGAGTTGTCATAGTAGAGTCCAAGCATTGTATGAAAGAAGTCACATCACAGATGGTGAAATTGGCAGACCTTCTAATCAACAAGAAGGATAAAAAGAATGACTTGAAAAACAGATGCTAGCAACCTGTCTCATTAAATTGGTCTCTGAGATATGAATGGAAATTTTCAACCCAGGAGACAATTATACATCTGAGAAGGCCAAAATGATTCAGGTTCTTGTGGATCTTGGAAAAGCTACAGTTGATGCCCACAACTGAAGTCCCACAAAACAGAAAGCACACACAGTAAAAGACATTAGGAAATTTGAACCAAGAACACATGTCACGACTCAACTACCATGAGTGAGAGGAAGGACATTTAAATAGTGAGATTCTGGAAGCAACTTACTGAAACATTTGTATCCTGTATACATTCACATATTATTTACTATCAATTTATATTATTTTATATTCACCAGACTACTATATCTCCTTGTAGTCTACCTGACAATAGAGTTGTTTGAGGTCAGGGGTTGGTAACCTTTTTTCTACTAACGGTTATTTGAATATTTACATCATCTACAGGTAATACAAAATCGTCAACTTAAAAATGAGCACTTTGGGCAGAGAGTAGATAGCATAATGGTTATGCAAACAGACTCTCATGCCTGAGGCTCCAAAGTCCCAGGTTCAATCCCCCGCACCACCATAAGGCAGAAAAATAAAAATAAATTAAAAAATAAAAATAAATTTAAATTTTTAAAAATTAAAATAAATTAAAATTAAAATAAAATAAATTAAAATTGAAAAATAAAAATAAATTTAAATTTAAAAAAATAAGCACTTAAGGGACCAGGTGGTGGCACATCTGGTTGAGTGCACATGCTACAATGCACAAGGATCCCAGTTCAAGCCCCTGGTCCCACCTGTAGGGAGAAGCTTCATGAGCGGTGAATCAGTACTGCGGGTTTTTTTCTCTCTTCTTCTCTATCTCCCCTTCCCTCTCAGTTTTTCTTTAACTCTATTCAAAAATGAATAAAGAAAATAAATAATAGTTCATATGACTCCTTAATTTCATTTCATGTGATACACTTCCTAACAAAGCCACAGAACCTAAATTATAGACCAGGGCCCATGAGATAGAGCACATATGCACATGTATCCATAAGTTAGGGGAAAATATATACCTTAAAGTAAAAGTGGGGGGCCAGGTGGAAGTGCACTTGGTTCAGCGCACATGTTACAATGTGCAAGGACCAGAGCCCCTGGTCTCTACCTGCAGGGGGAAAGCTTTGCCAATGGTGAAGCAGGGCTGCAAGTGTATCTCTGTCTTTCTCCCTTTCTATCACCCCCTTCCCTCTCTATTTCTGTCTCTATCCAATAAATAAAGATAATTTAAAAAAATTAAAAAGAAAAAGTAAAAGTGCACAATAGTTTTCAGTTACTTAGTAAGTGCAGCAAGCAAGTAGAAAGACATAAAAAAGATACCATAAGGGAATTGGGTGGTAGCACAGCAGGTTAAGCGAACGTGGCACAAAGGATGGGAGGAAGAATCTCGGTTCGAGCCCCCAGATCCCCACCTGCAGGGGAGTCGCTTCACAAGCGATGAAGCAGGTCTGCAGGTGTTTATCTTTCTCTCCCCCTCTGTCTCCCCTCCTCTCTTGACTTCTTTCTGTCCTATCCAACAATGACATCAACAACAATAATAATAACCACAACAAGGCTAAAACAACAAGGGCAACAAAAGGGGAAAAAAAGTAGCCTCCAGGACCAGTGGATTCATGGTGCAGGCACTGAGCCCCAGCAATAACCCTGGAGGCAAAAAAAAAAAGGCACCATAAAGTAATTAATCAAATATTTTCTACTTAGACCTAGACCTCCTCACCTACTTCCTATTTCACTTCCCCCAATCACTCCAGAGCTAGCCTTGTCAGATAAATTAAGGACTACAAAAGCTGGATAAGGGAAAGAGAGCAGCATACTTTAATGATGGCTCTTTTGGTCACTACCAGGCCACCCCAAAATCTGGGGCCCTAGTCACGGAATCCTGGGACCCCCACATATGATGGGCCTAGACCTCTAACAGTCCCCTCTTTCCACCATTACTGGTAATTTCCATCAGGAATAGCATCATGTACCTGCCTGTGGGCCTCTACAGGACCTTGCCATCTTGTTTTTGTTTTTTTTTAAATAGGGTCAGGTTTTTTTTTAAAGATTTTATTTATTCATTCATGAGAAAGATAGGAGAGAGAGAAAGAACTAGACATCACTCTGGTACATGTGCTGCCAGAGATCGACCTCAGGACTTCATGCTTGAGTCCAATGCTTTTAGTCACTGCACCACCTCCTGGACCACAAACATTGCAATCTTGTAAAACAACAATGGTAGGGAATGTCCCACTCTCCTAAGGGAGGCTGGGTCAACATACTCTGCCACTCAAGGAAGATGGGTCCTGGAATGAGTGCAACATATAACGTTCCTAGCTATGACCATGGAATGCAAGATCAGATCTACAGGGATGCAGATGTTACACAGACTGCTGTGCTCAATATGGGCCCCAGATCAGATCAATGGACTTTACAATTATCAGTATTTATATACTCTGCCCATATTTGGGAGCTACTCTCTTCCCTAACTCAGTTTTCCAGTCCTATTTCCAACTCTGACGCAATCTCCCCAGACAACGGTAGAGAATGTTCCATCCTCTGAAGGGAGGCTGGACAACATATTGTATGCTACACCTGAGGAAGATGGGTCCTGATATTGGGGCAGCTTAGAACATTCCTACTGATGACCACAGAATGTGAGCTCAAGGGAGTTGGGCTGTAGTGCAGCGGGTTAAGTGCAGGTGGCGCAAAGCTCAAGGACCAGGGTAAGGATCTTGGTTCAAGCCCTGGCTCCCCACCTGCAGGGGAGTCGCTCCATAAGCAGGTGTCTATCTTTCTCTCCCCCTCTGTCTTTCCCTCCTCGCTCCATTTCTCTCTGTCCTATCCAACAACTATGACAACAATAATAACTACAACAACAAAACAATAAGGGTAACAAAAGGGAAAAAATAAATAAAATAAATAAAAAGAATGCAAGCTCGGATCTACAGGCAAGCTGAATGATTTTACAGGTCATGAAAGACAAAAGAGAAATCAACCCCCATGGTCTAGGTATATGATCTGCATATCAAAAATATTTAAAATATTGTATGAAACCACAAGTAAAATTCCACAGGAGCAATGCATTTGCCAGGATATGTTACTTACTGCAGATTTATAATTTCAATTACTTAGTGCATCAAAGGTGAGTCAATGTAGGTAAAAAATTCAGGAAGTTCATGCAGAAATCCAGTTCTTCCCATTGTTGTTTCTTGTTGTGTGTGGGCCGTGGAGAAGAGAGAGAGAGGTGGTCCGGAGTGAAGAGGAAACACAAATCTTTATTTGCGCTGGCACCTCAGAGTTAGGCGCTAGAGAAGCAGGTTGGGCCATGTGGAGGTAGCGAAAATGGCCGCCTCACGCAGCAACCTTTCCTGCGTCTGAACACCGGAGTGAAGTGCTGGCAAGAGAGCAAGGTGCGGAAATCAAAGGGTTTTTATAGGAGTAGCTTTCACGAGAATGGGAAGGGGGAGGAGTAACCATAGCACTCCAGGATAGGATGATAACTCTCATGAGAATGGGAGGGGGGGAGGAGTAACCAAAGCACTCCAAATATCGCGGGGATATAGACAATGTCCTGAGGGCATAACATGGCGGAACAGGCACTCCCAGAATGTCCCAACTCTCATGGGAACTAGTAGCCTGAGGGGAAAACATGGCAGATGTGAATGCATCTGCACAATTTCCCAGCATCTCCCCCTTTCTTTTTATCTAATGCCCAGGGAAACAGTGTGCAAAGTCTGTGAACTACTCAGGGTCAGTCTATGAAAAACCAGCAACGTGAAGGGAAGAAAGCTGCTGTAAAATTGTCTAAAGTGTCCAAAGGGTATACCAGCAAGTCCGATAAAAGTCTCAGTCCAAAGTAGGCGACTAGGGGGAGAAATGGCAGGGGATGAGATGCTGCATGAGGAAGGTCAGCCTCTGGAATTCTGCTTTTCTGTAGATTGTGAGCTGGAACCGCCAAAACGTGACAGGTCAAAGCAAAATCAGGAAAGGCAGACAGGCAGTAAAAAGGTTCTGTCCTTGGAGTCTGTGAATCAGGTTCTTCAGATCGCATCAGGTGACATCTAGGGTTTCGGGGGGTGTGCCACTGTAGTCGTGCAATCTAGTGGGTGATGTCAGGGTGTGCAGGGGTCCAGATGTTTTTTTCTGGGATTCCTGTGGAAGAAACACAAACAATCTGCTTCTCGTGGTTAGCAGGGCATCTGATTTGAATGCTTTATAGAAAAAGAGGTTTGGTGCCTTGACCAACTGAGTATTGGGGGTTGTATCTTTCCTATTCATTTATGATTATATTTTATATTATTTGACATGGTAGTCAGCCGTTATCTGGAAGGTCCTGGGTGATTCATGGGGAAAAGGAACTTATCTTTTACCAAAGACTCTAAGGTATAGGGAAGCAGGAACTATCTTATCCCTTTTTTTTTGTATCTTGCCTTTGTTGCCCTATGCCTTACGTGATTTTCTCATTACTGCATTAAAGAAAAGCGGCCTTAATGTAGTTCCTGAGAAGATACAGCTAATTCCTCCAATATCTTTCTTAGGTTCAGAGATTTCTTTAACGCAAATTCGTCCCTTGAAACCTAATGTCACCTTTTCTTCTAACCTTACTGTTGCTTCTTTACAAAGTTTTCTAGGAAATTTAAATTGGCTTAGGCAGTATCTCTATCTGCCTACAAGCTGCCTCCAATCACTGTTTGACCTGTTAAAAGGAAACAAACAGCCCTCCTCAAAACGTAAGTTAACTCCCGAGGCCTCCTCGGCACTGGAAAGGGTTAACCAGGCCCTCCAGGACATGCACCTTGTTGATTCTCTCCCTCCTCTTCTAATCTTTAACTCCAACCCCACAGTAGTAGGGGCATTGTGGCAAGACCATGGGGTTCTTGAGTGGCTTCACACACCAGTTGAAGGAGCTCCAAGACTCCTCACTGAGATAGATGCGTTAGCATTCATGGTTCGCCAAGGAAGAAACAGGTCTGTGCAGGTCTTAGGGAAAGAACCGGATTTAATTATTCTTCCCTTTTCTCTCACAGATACAGAGTGGCTCATACGCCATCATTCCTGCTTTGCCATAAGCTTCATGGGGTTTCCAGGACAAATAGATAACCATTTTCCTTCTAATAAGTTGATAGCTTCTTTACCTCTTTTGCCTCTACTAGCACCTAAACTTTTCTCTTGAGATCCCATTCCTTCTGCCCCTACAGTCTTTACTGATGGTGGAAAAAAGGGAGCTGTTGCCCTCATATATTACCCGGACAAACAACCCCCTAAACCTCTCTTTACTGAGCTTCCTGAGAATTCCCCTCAGTACTTTATGCTGTTTTCCTTGCATTAAAAGCTGTACTAGAATCCTTCAACCTTTTTTTCTGACAGTGTGTATACTGTTAACTTACTTCCATGGCTTGCTCGTTCCTATGTGAAAATTGATGACAACCCACTTTCCCCTCTTTTCATTCAAATCGCCTCTATGCTCTCTTCTCGAACCCAACCACTATATATTCAGCACCTTCATTCCCACAGCCCTCTTCCTGGTTCCCTGTCCGAAGGGAATGCTGCAGCTGACTGCCTTGCCTCCAGGTAGGTAGATGTAGGAGTGAAGAATGGTGAAAGTCTTCCATACCTACCTACCTTGGTCTGGGAGTGACACAATCACTTTTGGTCACATTTTATTTGGAAGGAAAGTCACATGACCTTACAAGATATAAGAGAACTATGAAATATAATTTTCCCTTGTCTAGAAAAAAAGAAACAGGTTTGGTGAACTTTGAACCAGTTGCCAGGGATAACTCAGAAAGTTGTGCATGTTGGCCTTCAACATTTTCAGATATCTTGGATAACAACATCCTAGAAAACATAGGTACTGTCTGGGCAATTTTCTTATTAGCACTCAGTCAGTGCCTGCCTGTTAACCGTTACCCAAAGGATTAACAGTGTGGGTTCTGGAGTCTGGTTATCTTTATTCAAACATGGGTTCTTTTTCTTGCCTTTTGTGCTTCTAACCTGATATATACTATAATCTTTGCAGTTTAGCTTTCTCATTTGTAAAATAATGGTATTGGTACTTATTTCATGTGCTTGAAGTTTAAATGAGGTTATTTTATTATTAATTTTTTATTTTTCACCATCCCATCATCAAAGGTCTTTATCTCCAGACCCACACCCATAGATAACCACTACAGTTCTCCCAGTCTTAGATATAGGTTGACATTTTGTTTTTTTTTTCACACTCATATGTTAAATTCTCTATGTTCTGCATATGACTGAAACCATTCTGTAATTGTCCTTCACCTCCTTACTTATTTCACTAAGCACAGTCTTCTCCAATTCTATCTACTTTATTCCAAAGGACACAAAATGTCATTTTTTTTTCTTTATTGCTGAATTATACTCTGTTGAGTATATGTTCCATAACATTTTTTAATTTTACTTATTTATTTATTTATTTTGCCTCCAGGGTTATTGCTGGAGCTCAGTGCCTGCAACAAATCCACTGCTTCTGGAGGCCATTTTTCCCATTTTTGTTTCCCTTGTTTGTTGTTGTTATTTATTTTTTATTGTTGCCATTGCTGTTATTGTTGCTGGCTAGGACAGAGAGAAATTGAGAGATGATGGGGAAGACATTTTTATCCAGTCACCTGTCAAAAAGCACTTTGGTTGTTTCTAGGTTTTTGCTATTGTGAATAAAGCCACTATAAACATAGGGGTGAATATAACCCTTAGAATAAGTGTTATTATATATTCTAGATAAATGCCTAAGAGTACAATTGCTAGATCACATGATAGTTTCATTTTTATTTGTTTAAGTATTCTCCATACTGTTCTCCATAGTGATTGTACCAGTTTACATTTCCACCAGCAGTGTGATAGAGATCTTCTCTCCACATCCTCTCCAACACTTCTTTTCTCTTGTTTTATTGATGGAACCCATTCTCAGAGGGGTGAAGTGGAATTTCAGTGTGGTTTTGATCTGCATTTCTCTAATGATGAGTGAATTAGAGCACTGTGTGGACCACATGTATCTCTTCTTTAGAGAGCCATCTATTCACATCTTCTGCCCACTTTTTAACTGTTTGATACTAATCATTTATTAGGAGTGTAGTGTGAAAATATCTTTTCCTATTTGCTGGGTTTCCTGTTTATCCTTCTGGATTTTTCTTTTGATGTGTAAAAGCTTTTTCATTTGATATAGTTACATTTATTCATTTTTAGTTTTGTTTCCCTTGCCCATGGAGTGTAGTCTCCAAACATGTCTCTAATGTTAAGGTCCTGGAATGTTTCAGCAATGTATTCTTCTATGTATTTAGATTTTTTTTTCTTATAAAGCGCCCACCATAGTACCCAGCACAATTCCCTGCTATTTTAGCACCTTTATTATAGTATGATTGACATACTATAAAGCTACACATTTTATTGATTTATTTACTAATTTATTTATTTTTATTGCCACTAGAATAATTACTAGGGCTCAGTGTCTGCACAGCAAATCTAGTGCTCTTGATGGTCATTTTTTCACCTTTTTTCCCCCTCTTTCTTTCTTATTTGACAGGACAGACAGACATTGAGATGGGAGGGAAAATTATAGAGGGAGAGAGGGAGAGAGAGAGAGAGAGAGAGAGGCCTGTAGACCTGCCTCAGCTCTAGTGAAAACTACTCCCACTACAGGTGGGGTGTGGAGATTTGAACCCAGGTTCTTGCGCATAGTAAAGTGTGCATTCAACCAGGTGTGTCATTGCCTGATTCCCCCCAAAACTATACACAATTTTAAGATATCCAATCTGTAAATTTTGACCTCTGAAGCTGTCATCATAGCCAAAGTTATTAACATTCTCTAAGTTCTTTTAAACCCTTTAGTCATCCTCTTCCACCACTTCCTACTGTCCCATCTCCAGGCAATTATCTGTTTTTCTGTTACAATGAGATAACTTGAACCTTGAAGATTTTATAGAAATAGAATCACATATCATTACTTATTTTACCTGCTTCTTATTATTTATATTACATAATTACATGTCAACAGGGGGTTAAATCCATACCATTCCCACCACTAGAGTTCAATCTACACTCTCCCCACTGCCATCCACGACAGTTCCCCTAAGGTTGTAGACATGGCTAACTATAATATCTAAAACTATCTGTCTACATTTATTCATAATTGTCCCCTTTTTGTTCTGATTCAATCCTCTCTTCCCCTCTAAGCCACTCATGATAACATAACTACCTCCATGTGTCTCCTTTACCTTCACTCTCTCTCTCTGGGTGCTGATGGAGCTGGAGTTCAAAGCCCTATATATTCATCTTATCACTTCTCCCTTGCTGGGAGTATGGATCAAGGTTGTTTGGGGGGAGCAGAAGGCAGGAGTTCTGGCTTCTGCAATTGCTTCTCCATTGAACATGGGCATTGACAGATCAATCCATACCCCCAGCCTGTTTCTATCTTTCCCTAGTGGAACAGAGCACTGGAGATGCAAGGGTCCAGGACACATTTTTACCTGCTTCATCAGCATACTTTTAAATATAATTCACACTTATGCATATATCAAACATTCACTCTTTTTTACTGCTATGTCTTCCACTGTCTATAGTCATACCATAACTTATCCAGTTGCCTCTGGCTCTTTGATGGTTACAGTAAGGTTGCAGTTATAATCACATATAACTTTTTGTATACACACATACTTTCATTTCTCTTCAGTAAGTACTACAGATGAAATAGCTGGACCATAGATATGTATATGCTTAGGTTTTTAATGAAACTTACAGTGTTTATACAAGTCACAAGTCATCTACACTCTCAGTTTGCCACTGTCAATCTTCATTCTACTATGAGTACAGGATCTTTTATATGCTTACTAGGACACAGTGAATATGATTTTGGACTTTCAAACATAAGATGATAAGTTCAATACCCAACATAGCATGTACCAGAGTGATGCTCTGGTCTTTCCTGCCCCCCGATTAAGTAAATAAACATACTAGTATAGGATACTTACTGTCCTTTTGTTGTTTTATTAGTGATTTAACATTTATTTATAAAATTGTAATAGGGACATAATTCCAATACCCACCACAAGAGTTCTGTGTCCCCAACCCCTACATTAAAAACTACAGTAGTTCTCCCAAGGTCACCGATATGGGCAGATGATATATATGCCTATTTTTTCAATGGGCCTGCTTTCACTTTCTTTCTAAATCATTCCTACATCTATTACTACTTTTGTCTTTACTTTCTCTATTCTTCTCTCTCAGATAAGAGAAGCAAGTGTCTCTTAATATTCTACATCAATTTAGAACTAATTTAATACTTCATGTTTCAAAAAACTGCTGTTTTGAATCATAGGCTAATTTAGGATAATTAACAACATAACAATATTGAGTCTCACATCACAAGAATTCGATATACATCTCTATTTACTATTGTATTGTTGTTTGTAGGATATAAGTATTGATATTTTCTTTTTAAATTTTATTTATTTGTTATTGAATAGAGACACGGAGAAATTGAGAGGAAAGGCGAAGATAGAGAGGGAGAAAGACAGGCCAGGTGGCAGCACACCCGGTTGAGTGCACATGTTACAATGCGCAAGGACCTAAGTTTGAGCCCCTGTTCCCCACCTGCAGGGGGAAAGCTTTGCAAGTGGTTAAGCAGGGCTATAGGTGTCTCTCTTTCTCTCTTCCTCTCTACTTCCCCCTACTCTCTCAATTTCTGACCAATAAATAAAGATAATTTTAAAAAATTTAAAAAGGGAGAGAGACACAGAGATACCTACAGCACTGCTTCACCATTTATGAAGCTTTCCCCCTGCTGGTGAGGGCCAGGGGATTGAACCTGGCTTCTTGCACACTGTAGTGTATGCACTAAACCAGGCACACCACCATCTGGCCCCTATTATTTTCAATGATGTATCTCATTCTACATTATTTCTCTTTCTAGATAGTGTATTAAAGAACAACATTATCAGGTCAGGAGATACTTCTCCCAGTAAAGTGTGTCTTACCATACTGAAGACCAGGACTTTATCCCCAGAAGTAATGTGAGCTCCATATCTGGATGGCACCAGGGGATGCTCCATAGATGGTACAGTGGTGCTGTAGTGTCTATTTTCTCTCTTGTAGGTGTGAAGTCTTGCATTTGACTCCTGGAACATGAAAGAGCAACTAAGACCAAGCAAGCGAAATTCCACGGATGTGAGAGCAATGCTTTGATTTTAGTCTTTCACATGAATAGTAAAATAAATATTGGGTCAGGAATGTAAATGCAGATACCCATGGTTTTAATCCCCAGCACTGCAATTTTAAAAAATCTCATCTAGATATGCAGCTATCAAGAACAATGAACCCACCTTCTCTGACCCATCTTGGACAGAGCTAGAAGGAATTATGTTAAGTGAGCTAAGTCAGAAAGATAAAGATGAGTATGGGATGATCCAACTCATCAACAGAAGTTGAGTAAGAAGATCTGAAAGGGAAACTAAAAGCAGGACCTGACCAAACTGTAGGTAGGGCACCAAAGTAAAAGCCCTGTCGTGAGGGGTAGACATGCAGCTTCCTGGGCCAGTGGGGGGTGGGAGTGGGTGGGAGGGATGGGTCATAGTCTTTTGGTGGTGGGAATGGTGTTTATGTACACTCCTAGTAAAATGTAGTTATATAAATCACTAGTTAATTAATATGAGGGGTAAATTAATTGTATGTCTCAAAGTTTTTTAAAACACAGACAATATTTTTAATATATAGGCTGTGTATTTGATATGAGGACTCTCTCAAAAGCCTAGACCAAGTAGATCAGAAGCAACCAATAGCACAGCTATATACAAGATGGGTACTGTACAGCAAACCCTAACAAAAGGACTTTTCAAAGTTAACCCAATTACCAAATAATGTGATGATAACATTAACTATCAACTGTCTTTTGGAACTCTAAGACAGCAGGAACCTCACATCTCCACTATAGAGCCTCTACTTCCCCCAGTCATGGAACCCTTGGATAGGGCCCACTTTCCCACATGCCTTTCCCAATCCATATCAAATAATATTGCATCTGCCGATCACAACCTAATCAACGCAACGATGGCCACCTCAACATGCTTCACTTCAGACTGTGTCCAGAGACTTCACGTGTGGAATGACAACCCTTCAGCTTCATTACTCAGGTGAGACCTTTCCTTTCATAGTATACTCTAATTCCATCTCAGGTGGTTCACTTTCTAACAAAGTCCCAAGACCTAGATATACACCAGTTTCTGTGAGAGCATATGTTCACACGTATCCATAAACTACTGCAAAATATATACCTGAAAGCAGAAGTACACTAGAGTTTGCAGTGAGTATCCCCCTAACACTTCCTCTCCACTATTCCAAGCTTTGGGTCCATGATTATTCAATAATTTGTTGGGCTTCGTATGTTAACTCTCTTTTCAGTCACCAGGTTCCAGATGTCATCAGGATGCCGGCCAGGCTTCCCTGGATTGAAGACCCCACCAATGTGTCCTGGAGCTCCGCTTCCCCCAGAGACCCACCCTACTAGGGAAAAAGAGAGGCAGACTGGGAGTATGGACTGACCAGTCAACGTCCATGTTCAGCGGGGAAGCAATTACAGAAGCCAGACCTTCCACCTTCTACAACCTACAATGACCCTGGGTCCATGCTCCCAGAGGGATAGAGAGTGGGAAAGCTATCAGGGGAGGGGGGTGGGATATGGAGATTGGGTGGTGGGAATTGTGTAGAGTTGTACCCCTCCTACCCTATGGTTTTGTTAATTTATCCTTTCTTAAATTAAATAAATAAATAAATAAATAAATCTCATCTAGAGATGAGATACACATGGTCCACAGACATACGCAGAAATGCCCCATTTCACTATCATTAGAGAAATGCCAATTAGTACATTGAGATTCCACCCCACACTTGTGAGAATAGCCTTTATACAGGAAAGGGCAAGTGGAGGAGAGGATGTGGAAATAGAGCAACTCTTTTTCACTGCTGGCTGGAATGAAAACTTATGCCACTACTATGGAGAACAGTATGGAGAATCCTTAATCAAATACAAATGGAACTACCTTATGATTCAGCAATTCCAGTCCTAAGCATTTATCCAAAAGATATAATAACACTGTTTTGAAGGGATATGTGGAGCCTCATGCTCATAGGTTATTCACAATAGCCAAAATATGGGAGCAGCCTAAATGCCCTTCAACAGATGACTGGATAAAAAAATTATCGTACATATATGCAATGGAGTCCTACTCAGCAATAAAAAATATAATACTGTGTCCTCTTGGGTAAAATGAATGGAAGCGAAAAGATTGTGCTTAGTGAAGCAAGTAAGGAGATAAAGGAATACTACAAAATGGTTTCACTCATATGTGGAATACAAAAAATTGAACACATGAACTTGAAAATAGTCAACCAATATTAAGACACTGGGAGAACTATGGTGGTTATCGTGTGGGGGGAGACACAGACCTTTGGTGGTAGGAGCAATGTGAAACTATACTTCTATTATCTTATAATCTTATAAATCACTATTAACCCAATATGGTGGGGGTAATAATTTACTACAAGTTATTTAACTGCCTATATTTTAGTTCTAAATATATATACATATATATTTTAGTCTAAATACTTAATGTCTCAAATTTGTAAGCTGATTAAATTCTCACACTGTGCTTAAATTAAGTAGTTGTAAAAATATTCCTTCTAAAATACCTAAATTACCTATAATCTTAATCCAGATAGATCAAAATAATTTATTCCTGTTATTATCTAAGACATTATTATTAATTAATAAATATCCTTAAATTGCATAAAGCATGGTAAGATAAAGTATACTATGGTAAATTCAAACCACTGGGTTTTTAAAGAAAAATGAGCTAACTTGGTTATAATAATAATAATTAACTACTGACATTTTAAACTCATTATAAGACTACAAGAAACCTTTATAATTCTCTTTAAAATCCAGATTTCCCCTAGTCCTGGAACCTTTGGAACTTTGCTAATATTCCTTGATGTCTCTCCTCCTGATCCCTTACCCTGTTATACTGCCCTTATTGGTCTATAACTAAGTCAACGCTACTGGTGCCACCATGAGAAAAATTCCAGAGACTCCAAGCCTGACATCTCAACCTCCTAACTCCTTTAACCTTATGGGGTCTTTCCAAACACATGGGACTACCTAGTTCCATTTCAGATGGCAAATTTTCTAACAGTTACAGATCTCTACAAATCAGGGGAAATTATATACCCCAAAGTAAAAGTGTTTAATAGTCCTCTCTGATAAGATTTAGACCTAATAAGTTTGTCAATCCAGTAGAATGGCCTAAAGAGGGCACAATAAATTCTCTAATTAAATGTTTATTACTTGGCCTAGACACCTTCCTCTCCTATCCCCTAGTTTACTTCACTCATTCACTTTAGCTATTCGACTAACTGCACAAAAGTGAGATTTACTCTTCTATCTTTTTGTCACTTCTGACAGGGCATCAACATTATTGTCACATTGTGCCAGTCTTTAGAAGGAGCACTGTATAAAACTGGCCAAGAGGGAGTCAGGTGGTAGTGCAGCGGGTTAAGCTCAGGTGGTGCAAAGCGCAAGGAATGGCGTAAAGATCCCAGTTTGAGCTCCTGGCTCCCCACCAGAAAAGGAGTTGCTTCACAAGTGGTGAAGCAGGTTTGCAGGTGTCTAGCTTTCTCTCCCCCTCTGCCTTCCTTCCTCTTCATCTCTCTCTGACCTATCCAGCAACAATGACATCAATAACAACAGCACTAATAACTACAAAAACAATAAAAAACAAGGGCAACAAAAGATAAAATAAATAAATAAATATGAAAAAAAAATTTAAACTGGCCAAGATATATACTAGCAAAAAACATACATCAAGTAAATGACAATTCGTGTCATCAAACAAGTAAATTCAAAAAAAAAAAAAAAATGGTTAACTTAAACTACACCAAAAACCAAGGTCTTTTTCCTCCATAACTCAAGGCCAGACTCTATAAACCTAATACCAGCTTGAATAATACAGCAAATGACATTTGAGGCTTTAACAACCGGGAGAAAGTCTAAACCTGTCAGAAAAGTAGAGACTACAAAAACTGGAAAAGGAAAGAGACTGGTTCACTTAATGAAGGCCATTTTGGCCAATACCAGGCCACCTCATCACCTGGGGTCCTAATCAGGGAAATCTTGGATTTCCCCCCCCCCCATAAATAGTATGGGCCTAGACCTCTAACAGATATCTCTTTACCATCACTGATCACTTTCATTAGGAATCTCATCATAAGCCCTTCTGTGGCCCTCTCCAGGACCTTACCTTCCCTATAAACTAGAAATGACAGGGACTGCCCCACTCTCTGAAGGAAGGTTGGGTTATCCTATTCTGCCACTTGAGGAAGACTGGTCTTGTAATGATTGTAGCCTAGAAGATTCCCAGCTGTAACCATGAGCTATGAGCTCAGACTGTCAGGGACTTCGAGGTTTCACAGGCTCTGGTATTAAATAAGAAGATACACAGAACCCTAGTCAGAGAGATGTGGTTAACAGATAAATATATTTCTATATATTTTTCCATATTTAAAGCTATTGTCTGTCCTATTCTGGCATTCAAGTTCTATTCTCAACTCTGACACCATCCTCCCTGACAATATTTCTAATCTACCTTCATGTTAGCTATCATGTTCAAATAGAGATTACTGAAGTCCTGGCCCTCTAGGAACATACCTACAATAGAGATCCTAGCTTTTTTTCATCCTAGAGTCTCTATTTTCATCTTTTCTATTCCTACTCTTTGGTTCCTGCTCATTAAACATTTTGTCCTGCTTTGTGTCTTAATGCCTTTCAACCACCAAGTTCCAATGCAACTACAATTCCACCCTGATATCCCTGGACAGATGACCTCAACTATATATCCTGGAACCACACCTCTCCAGAACCCTAGCTTACTAGGGAAAGATAGAAAGAAAAAGGCTAGGGGTATGGATCAACCTGCTAATGCTCATGTCCAGTGGAGAAGCAATTAAAGCCAGAATTCTTTCCATTTATACCACAAAAAAGAATTTTGGTTCATACTTCCAGAAGTGGGAAAAAAATAGAGAAATATGACCAAAGGATTATGGATCCCAGTTCACCAGGACCCAAAATATTTGTCACTAGAATCTTTTTATACTATCTTTATACTATTTTTATACTATCATTGTAAAGAAGTGAATCTAGAGAACACCAAAGAAAGTCAGGCACTATTTTTATTATCTGAGAGAAAAGAGGAAAAAGGAAGTAACAGGAGTAGGTGTGACTAGAACAAAGTGAAGACAGGACCATAGAAAAATTATATAGATATAGAGACAGACAGAGATATAAAGTCAACTCATTATCTGTGACATTGGGAGAACTATTGAAGTTTCCACTGGAAAGGGTGGGAACACAGAATTCTGGTGGTGGTGATGGAAATGGTGTGGAATTAAATTATTCCTCTAGATTATTATTATTATTACCATTTTAATTGCTTATTGCTGGGACTCAAGTGCCATCACTAGAAATCCACTTCACCCAGTGGCCATTTTCTTCTTTTTCTCTTTCTCTTTATTATACTTGATAAGACAGAGAGAAATTAAGAGGGGGTGGGAGATGGAGGGGAAGAGAGAAAGGCAGATACCTGTAGATCTGCTTCACTGCTCATGAAGCTGCCCCTGAGCCCCCATAGGTTGGGAGCAAGGGCTCAAACCCGAGTCTTTTGCCCATGGTAATACATGCACTTAACTGGTGTACCACTGCCCAGCCCCATACACCCTAGTATCTTATAATTTTTTTAATCACCAACAAATTTTTTAAAAATTAATTAGTTCACTTATGTGTAGAATAGGTGTAATTAAAACAAAGAAACAAAGAAAACAATTTCAGTATGAACTTGATACTGACTCACTGCAGACTATTGTATATTTCTGCTTTCAGGTATATATTTTGCCCTAATTTGTAGACACATGTGAACATATGCTCTATCTTACAGGAGCTGGCCTATATCTAGGTTTTGGGACTTTGTTAGGAAGTTAACCACCTGGAATGGAATTAGAGAATACCATGAAAGGAAAGGTCTCACCCAAGTGATGAGAGTGAAGGGTTGGCAATCCATGCATGATGTCTCTGTACACAGTCTGAAGTGAAACATGCTGAGATGGTACTTGTCCCATTGAATAGGTTAGAATCAGCAGATGCAATATCATTTGGCCTGACTTGAGAGAAGCATGCAGGGAAGTGAGCCCCAACCCCGAGGTTCCAGGATTGGGAGAAACATAGGCTTTATAGACAAAGTGGGAGATTCCTGTTGTCTTAGCGTTTAAGAAGATAGCAGATAGTTACTGCAATAATCACATTGTTTGGCAATTGGGTTAACTTTGAAAAATCCCTTTGTTAGGATTTGCTGTATCAAACACACCCTTCACCATATTTTATGTCCTTTGACATTGCATACAGCTATGCCATCAGTTGCTTTTGTTCTCCCTGGACTAAGCTTTTAAGGGAGTCAAAGACTCAGCCTATGTATTAAAAAGACTCAGTCTGTGCTTTAAAAAGTTTGAGATATTCAATCAATTTTTCCCCTCTCATATTAATTAAATAGTGATCTATATGACTGCAAATTGATAAGAGTGTACATAAACACCATTCCCACCACCAAAAGACTGTCCCATCCCCCCGCCCCTACCCAACCCCATGAAGCTAAATATTCACCCTCACTCTCCACCCAGGGTTTTTTCCTTGGTTCCCTACTCCAAATTCAGTCAACTCCTGCTTTGAATTTCCCATTCTGTTCTTCATTCTCAACTTGTTTATGAGTGGGATCATCCCATACTAGCCTTTATCTTTCTGACTTAGCTCACTTTACATAATTCCTTCTAGCTCCATCCACAATGGGTCAGAGAAGGTGGGTTCATTGTTCTTAATAGCTGCATAGTATTCCATTGTGTATATATACCACAGCTTTCTCAGCCACTCATCTGTTGTTGGGCACTTGGGTTGCTTCCAAATTTTAGCTATAACGAATTGTGCTGCTATGAACATAGGTGGGCACATATCTTTTTGGATGGGTGTTAGGGAGTCCTTGGGGTATATCCCCAGGAGAGGAATTACTGGGTCATATGGGAGGTCCATGTCTAGCCTTGTGAGCATTCTCCAGACTGCTCTCCACAAAGGCTAGACCAATTTACATTTCACCAACAGTGCAGAAGGGTTCCTCTGTCCACACAGCCTCTCAGCATTTGTTGCTGCTGTCCTTTTTGATGTATGCCATTCTTACAGGAGTGAGGAGGTATCTCAATGCTATCTTTATTTGCATTTCTCTGACACTCAACGACCTGGAGCAGTTTTTCATATGTTTGTTAGACTCTTGGATCTCCACTGTAGTGAATGTTCAGTACATATCCACTGCCCATATTTGAGTGGGGTCATTTGCTTTCTTGTTGCTATGTTTGCTGAGCTCTTTGTATATTTTGGTGATTAGTCTCTTGTCTGATGTTTGGCATGTGAAGATCTTTTCCCATTCTGTGGTGGTCTCTTTGTGTGATAGTTTCTTTGGCTGTACAGAAGCTTTTCAACTTCACATAGTCCCACTGATTTGTTTCTGCTTTAGTCTTCCTTGCAATTGGGTTTGTTTCATCAAACATGTCCTTGAGGTTTAGGTGGCAAAGTGTTCCACCAATGTTTTCCTCTAACTATTTGATAGTTTCTGGTCTAACATCCAGGTCCTCGATCCATTTGGAGTTGATTTTTGTTTCTGGTGATATAAGGTGGTTCAGTTTCTTTCTTATGCATGTTTCAACCCAGTTTTCCCAGCACCATTTATTGAAGAGAGCCTCCTTCCTGTATTTAATACTTTGGGCCCCCTTATCAAAGATTAGATATCCATAGTTGTGGGGCTTTAGTTCCGGGCTTCCAATTCTGTTCCACTGGTCTATGTGCCTATTTTTGCTCCACTACCAGGCTGTTTTGATGATGATGGCCTTATAATATAGTTTGAGATCTGGGAGTGTGATGCCTCCATTTCTGTTTCTTTTCCTCAAGATGGTTTTGGCAATTCTGGGTGTTTTCTGATTCCAGATAAATTATTGTAGTTTTTGTTCTATTCTCTTAAAGAAGCTTGGTGGAACTTTGATGGGTATTGCATTAAATTTGTATATGGCTCTGGGGAGAATATTCATTTTGATGATATTTATTCTTCAATCCATGAGCATGGGATGTCTTTCCATTACTTGGTATCATTTTCTATTTCCTTGATTAATGACTCATAGGTTTTAGTATACAAGTCTTTCACTTCTTTGGTCAGCTTTATTCCTAGGAATTTTATTTATTTTGCTGCAACAGTAAATGGGACTGATTTCTGGATGTCCGCTTATTCAGATTTAGTGTTTGCATAGAGAAATGCCACTGATTTTTGTACATTGATTTTATAGCCTAACACCTTGCTATATTGCCCAATAACTTTCAGTAGTTTTCTGCTAAATTCTTTAGGTTTTTCTATGTATACTATCATATCATCTGCGAACAGTGAGAGCTTGACTTCTTCCCTTTTTATTGGTATTCCTTTGACTTCTTTCTCTTGCCTGATTGCTATGGCAAGGACTTCCAATACTATGTTAAAGAGTAATGGTGATACTGGACAGCCCTGTCTAGTCTCCGATCTGAGGGAGAATGCTTTCAGCTTCTGTCCATTGAGTATGATGTTGGCTGTAGGTTTGCTATATATTGACTCCACTATCTTGAGGAGTTTACCATCTATTCCCATTTTTTGTAGTGTTTTGAGCATGAATGGGTGTTGGATTTTGTCAAAGGCTTTCCCTGCATCTATTGAGATAATCATGTGGTTTTTGGCTTTGCTTTTATTGATGTGGTGAATGACAATGACTTATGTATGTTGCACCAGCCTTGCATTCCTGGGACAAATCCCATTTGGCCGTGATGACCAATCTTTCTGATATACTGCTGTATCCGGTTGGCCAAGATCTTGTTTAATATTTTGGCATCTATGTTCATCAGAGATATTGGTCTGTTGTTTTCCTTTTTGCTGTGTCCCTATCTGCTTTTGGTATCAGGGTGATGATGTTGGCTTCATAGAAGGTGGAAGGGAGTGTTCATGTTTTTTCGATCTTATGGAAAAGCTTTAGAAGTATGGGTATTAACTGTTTCTTTAAGGCTTTGTAGAATTTGTTTGTGAAGCCATCTGTTCCAGGACTTTTGTTCTTGGGGAGATTCTTCATAACTGATTAGATTTCTTTGTCTGTGATTGGTGTATTTAGGTTTTGTAGTCCTTCTTGGTTCAGTTTTGGAAGGGCATATGTTTCTAGGAATTCTTCCATTTCTTCCAGATTGTCTAGCTTGGTGGCGTATTGTTCTTCATAGAAGTTTTGCATGATTTTCTGGATATCTATGGTGTCAGTTGTGATATCTTGTTGTTTAAGTTTGGGGGCTCCTGCAGGCCAGGCTAGCGTCACGACGGTAAACAGAGACAGAGAATCAGGGACACACGGCTGGGCTGAGAAGCTGCAGTTTAATCTTTATTCACGAACGGGCAAATCACCACATGTGCTTCCCAATCATTCTCCCTCCGCGGCTGCTGCTGGGACTCTGGACATCCTTAGCATAGGGGTCGGCGTGTAAATAGCAAGGGCCAAACCAATTTTCTCAGAGTTGGGGGGAAGGGGAACAAACCAATATGAAACATAGCAACAATATCTCCTCTACCATTTACTATTCTATTAATTTGAGTCTTCTTTTTTTTTTTTTTTTTAGTGAGTCTGGCTAGAGGTTTGTCAATCTTGCTTAATTTTTCAAAGAACCAGCATTTGGCTTCATTGATCTTTTGTATGGTTCTCTTATTTTTGATGTTGTTGATGATTTCTGCTCTAATTTTAGTGATTTCTGTCCTTCTGGTTTCTTTAGGGTTCCTTGGTTCCTCTTCCTCTAAGTCCTTAAGGTGTGCAGTATGATTGTTCATTTGTGCTTTTTCTTGTTTTTTAATATGTAACTCTATGGCTATGAGTTTCCCTCTCACTACTGCTTTAGCTGTGTCCCAAATATTTTGATAGATTGTGTCTTCATTTTTCATTTGTTTCCATGAATGTTTGAATTTCTTGCTTGAGTGTCTCTCTGACCCAGTGGCTCTTAAGCAGTATGTTGTTAAGTTTCCTAATTCTGTTTCTTTTAGTAATTTTTCTGTTTGTTGTTAAATATTAGCATTACTCCACTGTGGTCTGAGAAGGTACTTGGGATGATTTCAATGCTCTTGAATTTGTTGATGCTGTCTTTGTGGCCTACCATGTGGTCTATTTTTGAGTATGTTTTGTGTGGATTTGAAAAGAATGTGTATTCGATTTTGGGGGGGGGTGAAGAACTCTGAAAATGTCCAGGAGGTCTAGTCTGTCCATCTCTTCACTTCTCTTGTTTCTTTGTTGATTCTCTGCTTCGTTGATATGTCTAAGTGTAAGAGTGGTGTCTTAAAGTCTCCCACTACTATTGTATTACTACTGATATATTTTTGTAGTTCTTTACTATGTGACTGTATGACTATGAATTTCCCTCTCAATACTACTTTAGCTGTGTCCCAAATATTTTAATAGTTTGTGTCTTCATTTTCCTTTGTTTCCAGGAACATTTGAATTTCTTGCTTGAGTGTCTCTCTGACCCAGTGCTTCATAAGCAGTATGTTGTTTAGTTTTCAAATTCTGTGTCTTTTAGTAATTTTCTGTTTGTTGTTAAATGTTAGCTTTATTCCACTGTGGTCTGAGAAGATACTTTGGATAATTTCAATGCTCTTGAATTTGTTGATGCTGTCTTTGTGGCCTAACATGTGTTCTATCCTTGAGTGTGTGTTGTGTGTATTTGAAAAGAATATGTATTCCAGTTGTTTGGGGTGAAGGACTCTGAAAATGTCCAGGAGACCTAGTCTGTCCATCTCTTCCTTTAATTCTCTTGTTTATTTGTTGATTCTCTGCTTCATTGATCTGTCTAAGTGTGAGAGTGATGGGTTAAAGTCTCCCACTATTATTGTATTACTATTGATGTATTTTTGTAGTTCTTTCAGTAGGTGTTTGA
Source organism: Erinaceus europaeus (assembly GCF_950295315.1). NCBI lineage: Eukaryota > Metazoa > Chordata > Mammalia > Eulipotyphla > Erinaceidae > Erinaceus > Erinaceus europaeus. The sequence goes on along the minus strand of NC_080168.1, from coordinate 82,354,280 downwards.
TGTATTTAGATGGTCCCTCATTGGGTGCATAGATGTTGATAATTGTTAAGTCTTCTTGGCTTAAGGGCAAGGTCCTATGGGGGCCTACCAAGGGGTCTATTGTGTTGTTCCTGACAGAGATGACTAGTAATATTGGGGAGAGAGATTTATTCGAGGTCTAGGATCATCATGTCTGTTTGGGAATCTTAGTAGAACCCAAATAGGGCCCCAGTATCTTATATATTTCAATCACTGATTAGAAAGTAACAAAAAATAAAATAGAATAGAATAAATTAAACTCAGGAATCTTTCTCAGGACCTGCAACCAACCAGGCCTACTGCCAGGAAGTCTGGGTATCATTCAATGTAGCTTCAAAGCAGGCTACCTGCTGAATGGTCATGAATTGATGGTATTATTAGGTACTTTGCCTTACCCACGACAATCTAAATATCAGGAGAATACATAGGCAAGATGCCAACTTCTATAGTTGAAGAGGCTCCAATCTTTTCCATCATCATATTTGCCTTCTGACCCTGGCTCCTAAAGATAATCTAGAGAAGCCAGGTGGAGCTTCTTCCATTCTAAGGGGAGCTCTTCCTGCTCTCAAAATATAGAAGATTCCATCAACTTCTGTTTATTTTACCTTGAAAAGTACCTTTGCATATTGGAAAGAAGTCAAATCTTTGCAGCAATAATAACTGAGAAGCAACAGACTTCTGGATTTTGAAATGAAAGGTCACTGGAATATACTGAAGATATTTTTCTCACTAACTCCTGTGTTTTCTTAGATGCAGCAAAATTCTTGTCTTTCCCAATCTTAGGTCCTCAGCACAAAAGTGAATGAAGTGAAGGCAACTGATGAAAATACACAGTTGTGAGTCCAAAAAAAGGATGCAAACCCCTCAAGAAAAAGGTGTGTAATATTTCATTGAATCAAATCATGATTTTGTAATGGTAAAAAAGACACATAAAATCCATGTTTGGCAAACTAGAGTTTAAAAGAGAAAGAGAGAGAGAGAGAGAAAGGAGAGGGAGAGAGAGGGGGGAGGGAGAGAAAGACGGAGAGGGAGACAGATAGATAGATAGAGAGAGAGAGAAAGAGAGAGAGAGAGGTTGATTTCTGTTTTTGGTGCAACTCACTTCAAGGGAGTTGTAAATCAAATTGCCAGCCCGTAACATGTGGAGAGTGGCTAAGTAGGCTAAATGGTAACTCAAATTCCATTGCTACTGCACTGTTCCAAGCTCATAAACTACACAGAAAATGATCCCGTTTGCTGAATTATTTTCAATTGAAACAGCTGGTATAATAACTCAGAGAATTTTAATATGTGTATATAATTTTGGTGAGTAACCACTTTAAATATCAGGGTCCTATCTTTCCTCTCAGTCTTCTTGAGATACTAAAACAGTTTTGAGGGCCCCAGGTGAATAAAAGAGCATGTTTGAGAGGGTCATATAAGAAATAGAAATTAGAACTGGAATTCCAAGTAGAGAACTCACAGGAGGAAAAAATGTGTATTTTTTAAAATTTTATTTATAAAAAGGAAACACTGACAAAACCATAGGATAAGAGGGGTACAACTCCACACAATCCACACAACTCCACACAACCATCAGAACTCCATATCCCATCCCCTCCCCTGATAGCTTTCCTATTCTTTAGGTAGTATGGACCCAGGGTCATTCTGGGATGCAGAAGGTGGAAGTAATATCATTCATTACTTTAGTAATTTTAAAGCATCATGATAGAAAAATTACATAATATTTCAGTGAATTTAAAATTTACCAAGTGTGTTTGAAAGCTATTAGGAAGTGAATATATGAATAGTATCCAGAGTCTGTTGAAAAGGATTGGTTTACACATGGATTTGTAGACCTCATAATAAAACAAGGGACTATGAGGAGTGAGAGGCAGGTAGTCCCTCTAGCAGACATATCAACAACCAGTCAGTCTAGGTAAAAATGTGTTCATTTCTGGTAGGCCAGTGTTTTATAATAGCTGAATCTGGGGCCAGGTGGTGGCGCACCTGGTTGAGCACATATATTACAATGCACAAGGATGCAGGTTTGAGGCCCTGGTCCCCACCTGCAGTAGGAAAGCTTTGCGAGTGGTGAAGCAGTGCTACAGGTGTCTCTCTATCTCCCCCATCTCTATTTCTAAATGTTTCTATCCAAAAAATAAATAAAGATAATTAATATTTGAATCTGAATGATTTTTTTCGAAGTCCCAGGATCTACCCACTCCTTCCTCTGCCTGACTTTTCTGTTGCCTTGCTATCTGTTTTGCTCAATATGGAAATACCTTTTTAAAGGAATGTCCACATTTTGAAGGTGGAAAGTGGAGACTTTCCAGGTTCAGTCCCCTGTACCAGAATAAGCCAGAGGAGAGAAGTACTCTAGTCAGTCTGTGTGTGTCTCTCTCTCATGAAATTAAGTACTTAATTAATATTTTACTAAAAGTTTATATAAGTATACTGGAAAAAACTTTGATTTTATAGCACTTTATGGCATTCCTCCAATTTCCCCTGTGAATCCACTTTCTAATCTTTTTTTAATTTGATTTGATTATTTGATCTGAATTATTTTAAATGGAGAACAAACCTTTACATTGTCATAGTAACCACAACACCATGTTATCTTATACCCTAGATACACACATTCACAGATTATCTGTCTGCATAAGATATTTAAATTTCCAACACCTGCTGTCCAACAATATCCTTTTAGCTTCTAAACAGAAATTATTCAAAGATCAAAATAATGTTGGTGAATGACCATGGAGGAAGCAATAATGTAAAATAAGGGAAGTAAATCAATAAGTGGCACAACTGATACATAGCATTTTCGTGGTGTGTTAGTTTTATAGGACTTCCATAGCAAAGTACCACAGACTAAGTGGCTTTGACAATAGTATGACATACTTTCACAATTCTGAGGGTTAGAAATACAAGATCAGGTATCAGATGGAGGTGGACATAGCAGAAAGCACATTATCATGTGCAAAGATCCCAGTTCAAGTCCATAGTCTACACCTACAGGGGGAAAGCTTCATGAATAGTGAAGCAATGCTGCAGGAATCTGCATTTCTCCCTCTCAATCTTCTTCATCTCTCTCAATTTCTGTCAAAAAAGAAAGGAAGAAAGAAACAAAGAAAATAGCTGTAGGGAACAGTGGATTTATCATGCAGGCACTGAGCCCCAACAATAATTCTGATGGCAATAAAAAAAGAAAAAGAAATACAAGCACAAGGTAATTCTTACTATAGGAAACTGCATTTTGTATCATCTGTGACTTAAGTTACATTTGAAAAACTGCACATACAACAATCATAGGCAACCTAGCTGCCTTCTCTACAGTTGGAATGCTAGGAAGGAAACTCCTACTATCTTCTTGTCTCAGAGCTACTCCTAACTATGGCCAACAGGTATTCCTCCTGCTATTTTCCTGCTGTTGCACTTTGCAAGTCTGTTCTTGTTGCTTTCATGAGTTTTTCAATGAACAATAGGAAGGGATGAATCTCTCCACTACAGAGGGGTGTCAGCCTATGGTTTCTCTAGTTATTGACTGACTGGTTGACTTTTTTTTTTTTTAAAAAAAGCACCCCAAAATGGGAGGACAGTCATACAAGTTAGCCCACAGAACACATCATTTTGGTGGGTATATTCATGCTGTTTCTTTCCCTCAATCATTATTCCAATTGTATAAAAACCATAACTTGACTTTATAGAAACTTAAGGGCAAGTGGTAGCACACCTAGTTGAGTACACACATGTTCCATGCACAAGGAACTGGGTTAGAGCCCATCAGCAGGAGGGACACTTCACAAGAAGTGAAGCGGGCTTGCAGGTGTCTGTATTTCTCTCTCTCTCTCTCTCTAACTCCCTGCTCCCCTCTCAATTTCTCTCTGTCCTATCAAATAAAATAGAAAGAAAAAAAGGATCGGTAGATTTGGAACCACTGAGACCAGCAATAATGCTGGTGGCAAAAAAAATAAACAAATACCCAAAGTAAAATGCAAAATAAAATTATGTCAACTGAAATTATTAAACTAAAAATGCATTCACTAGGCAGTGATATACCTTGTAAAGTGCACATGTTACAGAGCACAAAGGACTCCAATTCAAGCTCCTCATACCCACTGGCAGGGGAAAGCTTCGTAAGCAGTGAAGCAGTGCTTCAGGCATCTCTCTTTCTCTCTCCAACTCTATCTCCACCTTAACTCTCAGTTTCTCTCAGTATCTATCCAAAAATGACACAAATAAATAAAATATAAAATGCAAAAAAAAGTGACCCAATAAGTGCAGTAAGCAAGTAGAAAGACCTAAAAAATACAACATAAAGTACTTAATCAAATAGTTTCAACATAGACCTAGATACTCTCCTCACCTCCTACTTCACTTCCCTCAACCACTCCAAGGCTAACTTTGTCAGACAAAGTAAGGACTACAAAATCTGGATAAAGGGAAGAGACTGGCATACTTTAATGATAGCTCTTTGGCTTACTACCAGGACACCTTATCTCCTATTGCCCTAAGTCAGGAAATCTTTGGATTCCCACACAGATATGATGGACCTAGACCTCTAATAGACCCTTCTCTCCACTGTCACTAGAAATATCCATCAGGAACAACATAATGGACCTGTGTGGGATCCCATAAGACCTTGCCCTCAATGTGGATCAATAATGGGAGGGACTATTCCATTCTCTGAAGGGAGGTTGCACCAAAATCTTCTACCACCTGAGGAAGATGGGTCTGGCAATGGGTACAGTCTAGAATGTTCCTAGCTATGACCACAGAATGGAAGCTCAGACCTACAGGGATAAAGAGGTTACACAGGCTCCTGCACTGAATACTGGAACCAGATAAAATCAATGGGGTTTACAGTTAACGGTATTTATATACTTTTCCCATATTTCGGAATTATTCTCTACCCTGATCCAGCTTTCTAGTCCTTTTTCCAAATATGACATCATCCCAGCAAACAATACCTTGGGTTCACCTGGATATTAGCTGTCAGGCTCAGGCAATAACAAGTAAAGTCATAGGTCCCTTGGAACATACCTAAAGCAGACCTACTTTTTCCAAAATGGAACCCCCAAATCTCATCTGCTATATTCTTGCCTTTAGGTTCCTGATTATTAAACAATGTGTTCTGCTTTGTATCTTAATGCTTTTCCAGACACCAAGTTGCATTCTTCTTCTAGTGTTTGCCCTTCTTCCGTAGCCAGTCAACAGCATCAGGTTGAGCCTGATGTAAAGTTTCAAGACCTCCTTTGAATCTGGAGAGGAGGCAGTCATTGACTATGTGGGTCATAGTCTGTCTGTAGCCACAGGAGCAATTCGGGTCGTCTCTGGCTCCCCAGCAATGGAACATAGCGGCGCACCGGCCATGGCCTGTTCGATAGCTATTGAGGAGGGCCCAATCATAACGTGCTAGGTCAAAGCCGGGTTGACGCTTACAGGGGTCTGTGATGAGGTGTTTGTTCTTTACCTCAGCTGACTGCCAACTCTGTTTCCAAGAGACTGGAACAGAGAAGTTCAGTGTAGGCATAGGGGACCAGATTGGGTGACGAGATGTCAAGCGTTGGACAGGGTGGGCGAAGATATCCGCGTATATTGGCAGATCTGGTCGAGTGTAGACATGGGAAATGAACTTAGATGATGCTGCATCCCGAGGAATATCTGGCGGGGCGATGTTGCTAAGGACTGGCAGCCATGGAACTGGGGTGGAACGGATGGTTCCAGAAATTATCCTCATGGAGGAATATAATTTGGAATCGACCAAGTGAACATGGGGGCTACGGAACCATACTGGGGCATAGTATTCTGCAGTGGAATAGCATAATGCCAGAGATGATGATTGTAGTGTGGAAGCGCTCGCGCCCCATGAGGAACTGGCCAGTCTTGCAATGATGTTATTCCTCACGCCCACCTTTGCTGCAGATTTTATGAGATGTTTGTGAAATGACAGAGTGCGATCGAGAGTAACGCCAAGATAGACTGGCTGGGCTTCATGCCGGATTCTCGTATTGCCAAGCTGCACATTAAGCTCACGCGAGGCCGAGGCATGGTGTAGATGGAAAACAGATGATACCATTTTTGCAGTGCTAGGGATTAGTCGCCATTTTTTATAGTAATCAGATATCAGAGACATGTCTTTCGTGTTTCCTCAAGGATGTCGAACTTGGATGCCTGAGTTGCACAGCAGATGTCATCGGCATAGATGAACTTCCTTGAAGAAGTTTCTGGGAGGTCATTGATGTAAATATTAAATAGCGTAGGAGCCAGAACAGAGCCCTGGGGGAGGCCACTTGAGACAGGTCTCCATCTGCTAGACTTGTCACCCAGATGCACCCAGAATCTTCTGTTTTGGAGAAGAAACGATATAGTGTTGGCCACCCATGGAGGCAGGCATCTTGAGATCTTGACTAGGAGACCACGGTGCGAGACGGTGTCATAGGCTGCTGTGAGATCAACAAAGACAGCACCCGTCTTTAAATTCTTCTGGAATCCATTTTCAATGTAAGTTGAGAGGGCCAGGGCTTGTTCGCAAGTAGATCTTCCTGGGCGGAAACCAACTTGGGCGGGTGACAGGAATTTCTCTGTAAGATGAGAAATACGTGACAGAAGCAGCCAATCAAGGAGTTTGTAACACACGGAGAGGAGAGAAATTGGTCTATAGCTGGCGGCCAGTGTTGGGTCTTTCTTTGGTTTCAAAACCGCTATAATCATCGCACGACGCCAAACTTTGGGCATAGACTCAGATTCCAAGATGTGGGACAGGAATGAAGCGAGCCACTTCTTTGCCGCGGGACCCAGGTGAAGAATGAGTTCTGGGGTGATGTTATCATAGCCAGCAGCTGTTCCCGGTTTAACCCTCTTCAAAGCATCTTCCAGTTCAGACAGTGTAAAGGGAGAGAGTTTTGGAGATGGACAAGATAACCGGAAGTGGGATGACCACTCATGGGAAATTTCTCTTTTCCAGACTGGGTCAATCTTAGGACGTCCAACTTGAGTTAGGTGACTGGCTACTGAGTTTGGAGATACGGGAGGATGGGAGACAGGAGGGGGTTGGCTACCGGCACCCAGTGTGTGAAGAAGCTTCCAGGCCCCCCTACTTGAGTGGGTGAAGTTCAGACTTTCCGTGAGTTGTTGCCAGCGGGCTTGGCGTGCTGCATCCAGGGAGGCAATGAGATGGTCAGCCACATCTGGGTCGCCCGACTCATCATACTGCTTTAGTAGTTGCTCGCATTCAGCATCAAGACAAGGCGTATAGTTAGCACATATCCCACGAGGAATGGCTTGGGAAGCTGCTTTGAAGATGACTTGGCGGAAGCGCCTGTAGGAATCTTCAGAGGGGATAGAGTTAATTGGAATTGCAGGAATAGATTTGTTGGTTAGATCACTGAACAGACGCCAGTTTGCTTTCCGAAAGTTCCATCTTAGTTTCTCTGAGCACAGAATCAGTGGGAGCTAGAGACCAATGTGGATGATAGCTGGGCGGTGATGACTGTGCGGGAAGATCTTGAGAACTTGTCTCATAGCGGGAAAGGCTTGGCCGTTGACTGTGCTAATCCAGCACAGGTCGGGTGACGAGTCTTTATTCCATCTAGCACTGTGAAAAGAGCCTGGCTGTTTGGGATCGTATAATAGGGAGAGGTCATTCGCTGAAGCCCAGTCGGCTAAGATAGAGCCATCAGCATGAGTGGAGGAATATCCCGTCTTGGTGATGACTATTAAAGTCTCCAATGTAAAAGGGCTGGGTGATTCGGGCTAGGCAGGACCTCATTATCCCATGAGGCACTAGGAGGCTTATATACGTTGACAAGCTGAATAGTTCCAATAGTAATGGAGTCGTAGAAGGTCGAAGAGGCCGTGAGGTAAACGTCCGCAAGACACGATTTGGTGTAGATGGCTCGGCCGTGTGCTGTGCTCGGCCAAGTTGCATGTGCTACCATGACACCAACCAGACTCCCTCAGGCAGACGACTTTATCAATATACCCTGGAAACCCATGTCTCTATAGCCCTTGTTTCCATTAGGGAAAGATAGAAACAAGCTTGGAGTGTATATCAACCTGCCAACACCCGGGGAAGCAATTAGAGAGGCCGGACCTCCCACCTTACGTACCCCATTAGTATCTGGGATGTAAGGGTCCATAGTCCTAGAGAGATAAAGAACAGAAAAGCTTCCAGTGGAGGGGATGGGATACGGAACTCTGGTGGTGGGAAAAGTGTGGGATTTTACCTCTTTCATCCTGTGGTTTTGTCGATATTTTCTATTTTGTAAATTAATTTAATTTTTTAAATGCAGGAAAATAGTTTCTATAAATAATAATAAATTTATAAGCAAAAATTAAAAGATGATAATGATATAATTTTTGTTTCTGCTTAATTTTTTTTTACCGTGAACCTTTTTTTTTAAATTTTTTATTTAAGAAAGGATTAATGAACAAAAACATAAGGTAGGAGGGGTACAACTCCACACAATTCCCACCACCCAATCCCAATAACCCACCCCCTCCCATGATAGCTTTCCCATTCTCTATCCCTCTGGGAGCATGGACCAGGGTCGTTGAGGGTTGCAGAAGGTAGAAGGTCTGGCTTCTGTAATTGTTTCCCCGCTGAACATGGGTGTTGACTGGTCAGTCCATACTCCCAGTCTGCCTCTCTCTTTCCCTAGTAAGGTGTGTCTTTGGGGAAGCTGAGCTCCAGGACACATTGGTGGGGTCTTCAATCCAGGGAAGCCTAGCCAGCATCCTGGTGGCATCTGGAACCTGGTGATTGAAAAGAGAGTTAACATATGAAGCCAAACAATTTGTTGAGCAATCATGGATCCCAAGCTTGGAATAGTGGAGAGGAAGTGTTAGGGAGGTACTCACTGCAAACTCTAGTGTATTTCTGCTTTCAGGTATATATTTTGTAGTAGTTTATGGATACGTGTGCACATAAGCTCTCTCATACAGAAACTGGTGTATATCTAGGTTATGGGACTTTGTTAGAAAGTGAACTACCTGAGATGAAATTAGAGTGTACTATAAAAGGAAAGGTCTCACCCGAGTAATGAAGCTGAAGGGTTGTCATTCCACACGTGAAGTCTCTGGATACAGTCTGAGGTGAAGCATGTTGAGGTGGCAATAGTTGCTTTGGTTAGGTTGTGATCGGCGGATGCAATATTATTTGCTTTGAATTGGGAGATGCATACGGGAAAGTGGGCCCTATCCAAGGGTTCCAGGACTGGGGGAAGTAGGGGATCTATAGTGGAGATGTGAGGTTCCTGCTGTCTTAGGGTTCAAAAAGACAATCGATAGTTAATATTATCATCACATTATTTGTTAATTGGGTTAACTTTGAAAAGTCCCTTTGTTATGGTTTGCTGTACAGTATCCAGTATCTTGTATATAGCTGTGCTATTGGATGCTTCTAATCTACTTGGTCTAGGCTTTTGAGAGAGTCCGCATATCAAATACACAGCCTATATATTTAAAAGATTCAGTTTGTCTTTTGAGAAACTTTGAGACATCCAATTGATTTCCCCCTCTCATATTAATTAACTACTGATTTATATGTCTACATTTTGCTAGGAGTGTACATAAACACCATTCCCACCACCAAAGGACTGTGACCCATCCCTCTTGCCCACTCCCACTCCCCACTGGCCCAGGAAGCTGCATGTCTACCCCTCACCACTGGGTTTTTTCTTTGGTGCACTACTTACAATTGATCAGGTCCTGCTTTTAGTTTCCCTTTCAGATCTTCTTAGTCAACTTCTGTTGATGAGTGGGATCATCCCATACTCATCTTTATCTTTCTGACTTAGTTCACTTAACAAAATTCCTTCTAGCTCTGTCCGAGATGGGTCAGAGAAGGTGGGTTCATTGTTTTTGATAGCTGCATAGTATTCCATTGTGTATATATACCACAGCTTTCTCAGCCACTCATCTGTTGTTGGGCACCTGGGTTGCTTCCAGGTTTTAGCTATTATGAATTGTGCTGCTATGAACATAAGAGTACACACCTCTTTTTGGTTGGGTGTTATGGAGTCCTTGGGGTATAACCTCAGGAGAGGAATTACTGGGTCATATGGAAGGTCCATGTCTAGCTTTCTGAGAGTTTTCCAGACTGCTCTCCACAGAGGCTGTACCAATTTACATTCCCACCAGCAATGTAAAAGGGTTCCTCTGTCCCCACATCCTCTCCAGCATTTGTTGCTGCTGTCCTTTTTGATGTATGCCATTCTTACAGGAGTGAGGTGTGGTATCTTAGTGTTGTCTTAATTTGCATTTCTCTGACAATCAGTGACCTAGAGCAGTTTTTCATATGTTTGTTAGCCTTTTGGATCTCCTCTGTGGTGAATGTTTTGTTCATTTCCTCTGCCTATTTTTGGATGGGGTCATTTGCTTTTTTGCGGCTAAGTTTGCTGAGCTCTATATATTTTTTGGTGATTAGTTTCTTGTCTGATGTATGGCATGTGAAGATCTTCTCCCATTCTGTGAGAGGTCTCTCTGTTTGTTTAATAGTTTCTTTGGATGTGCAGAAGCTTTTCAATTGGATGTAGTCCCATTGGTTTGTTTCTGCTTTAGTCTTCCTTGCAATTGGGTTTGATTCATCAAAGATGTCCTTGAGCTGTAGGTGGGAAAGTGTTTTACCAATGTTTTCCTCTAAGTATTTGATTGTTTCTGGTCTGACATCTAGGTCTTTGATCCATTTGGAGTTGATTTTTGTTTCTGGTGAAATAAAGTGGTTCAATTTCATTCTTCTGCATGTTTCAACCTAGTTTTCCCAGCACCATTTATTGAAGAGAGCCTCCTTTTTCCATTTAATCCTTTGGGCCCCCTTATCAAAGATTAGATGCCCATAGGTGTTGGGATTTACTTCTGGGCTTTCAATTCTGTTCCACTGGTCTGTGTGCCTATTTTTGTTCCAGTACCATGCTGTTTTGATGATGATGGCTTTATAATATAGTTTAAGGTCTGGGAGTGTGATGCCTCCATTTCTGTTTCTTTTCCTTAATATGGTTTTGGCAATTCTAGGTGTTTTCAGGTTCCAGATAAATGACTGTAGTGTTTGTTCTATTCTCTTAAAGAAGCTTGGTGGAACTTTGATGGGTATTGCATTAAATTTGTATATGGCTCTGGGGAGAATATTCATTTTGATGATATTTATTCTTCCAATCCATGAGCATGGGATATCTTTCCATTTCTTGGTATCAGTTTCTATCTCCTTGAGTAGCAACTCATAGTTTTCAGTATACAAGTCTTTCACTTCTTTGGTCAACTTTATTCCTTTATTTATTTTGCTGAAACAGTAAATGGGAGTGATTTCTGGATGTCTTCTTCTTCAGATTTAGTTTTTGCATAAAGAAATGCCACTGATTTTTGTACACTGATTTTGTAGCCTGATACCTTTCTATATTGCCTAATAACTTCCAGTAATTTTTTTACTGGATTCTTTAGGTCTTTCTATGTATACTATCATATCATCTGCAAATAGTGAGAGCTTGACTTCTTCCCTTCCAATCTGTATCCCTTTGATTTCTTTCTCTTGCCTGATTGCTATGGCAAGGACTTCCAATACTATGTTGAAGAGTAACTGTGACAGTGGACAGCCCTGTCTAGTCCCTGATCTGAGGGGGAATGCTTTCAGCTTCTGTCCATTGAGTATGATGTTGGCTGTAGGTTTGCTATATATAGACTCCACTATCTTGAGGAATTTCCCATCTATTCCCATTTTTTGTAGAGTTTTGAGCATGAATGGGTGTTGGATTTTGTCAAAGGCTTTCTCTGCATCTATTGAGATAATCATGTGGTTTTTGGCTTTGCTTTTATTGATGTGGTGAATGACATTGATTGACTTACGGATGTTGAACCAGCCTTGCATTCCTGGGATGAATCCCACTTGGTCATGATGAACAATCTTTTTGATGTGTTGCTGTATCCGGTTGGCCAAGATCTTGTTTAATATTTTGGCATCTATGTTCATCAGAGATATTGGTCTGTAGTTTTCCTTTTTTGTTCTGTCCCTATCAGCTTTTGGTATCAGAGTGATGTTGGCTTCATAAAAGGTGGAAGGGAGTATTCCTGTTTCTTCAACCTTATGGAATAGCTTAAGAAGTATGGGTATTAACTGATTTCTGAAAGTTTCGTAGAATTCGTTTGTGAAGCCATCTGGTCCAGAACTGTTGTTGTTGGGGAGATTCTTAATAACGATTTCAATTTCTTTGTCTGTGATTGGTGCATTTACATTTGTAGTTCTTCTTGGTTCAGTTTTGGAAGTGCATAGGTTTCTAGGAATTGTTCCATTTCTTCCAGATTCTCTAGCTTGGTGGCATATAGTTCTTTATAGAAGTTTCGCAGGATTCTCTCGATTTCTGTGGTGTCAGTTGTGATATCTCCTGCATCGTTTACAATTCTATTAATTTGAGTCTTCTCTCTTTTTTGTTTGGTGAGTCTGTCTAGGGGTTTGTCAATTTTGTTTAATCTTTCAAGAACCAACATTTGGCTTCATTGATCTTTTGTATGGTTCTTTTATTTTTGATATTGTTTATTTCTGCTCTAATTTTAGTGATTTCTGTCCTTCTGGTTGCTTTAGGGTTCCTTTGTTCCTCTTCCTCTAAGTCCTTGAGGTGTGCAGTAAGGTCGTTCATTTGGGCTTCTTCTTGGTGTTTAATATGTGATTGTATGGCTATAAGTTTCCCTCTCAGTACTGCTTTAGCTGTGTCCCAAATATTTTGATAGGTTGTGTCTTCATTTTCATTAGTTTCCAGGAACATTTGAATTTCCTGTTTGAGTGAGTCTCTGACCCAGTGGTTCTTAAGGAGCATGTTGTTTAGTTTCCAAATTCTATGTCTTTTAATAATTTTCCGTTTGTTGTTAAATGTTAGCTTTACTCCACTGTGGTCTGAGAAGATACTTGGGATGATTTCAATGCTCTTGAATTTATTGATGCTGTCTTTGTGGCCTAACATGTGGTCTATCCTTGAGTATGTGTTATGTGGATTTGAAAAGAAGGTGTCTTCCAGTTTTTTGGGGTGGAGGAGTCTGAAAATGTCCAAGAGGTCTAGTCTGTCAATCTCTTCATTCAATTCTCTTGTATCTTTATTGGTTCTCTGCTTTGTTGATCGGTCTAAGTGTGAGAGTGGGGTATTGAAGTCTCCCACTATTATTGTATTACTATTGATGTATTATTGAAATTCTTTCAGTAGATGCTTAATGTATTTAGATGGTCCCTCGTTGGGTGCATAGATGTTAGTAATTGTTAAGTCTTCTTGGCTGATTGATCCTCTAATCATTATGTAATGTCCTTGCCTATCTTTTATTACTTTATATAATTTAAAATCTATCGTGTCTGAGATGAGAATGGCTGTTCCTGCCCTTTTTTGTGGACCGTTAGCCTGTATGATAGTTTTCCATCCTTTCACTTTAAGTCTGTCTTTATCTTGTTGTGACAGATGGGATTCGCAAGCAGCATATGGTTGGGTTATGTTTTCCGATCCAATCCCCCCACCCTGAGCCTTTTGATTGGTGAGTTTAAGCCATTGACAATTATTGATATTATGGATTTAATGTATTGTAGTGCCATTGTTCTAAAAAAAAATTTGTTTGCTCTGATATATTGCAAGTATTATAGTGATGTTCTTGTTTATAAGAGGTCTCTTAGTACCTCTTTCAGGGCCAGCTTGGTGATGGTTGTCTCCTTTAACTGTTGTTTGTCTAAGAAGGTTTTGATCCCTCCATCTAGCTTGAATGAAAGTCTAGCAGGATATATTATCCTTGGTTGAAACCCTTTTTCATTCAGGGCTCGATAGATATCTTGCCACTCCCTTCTGGCTTTTAGAGTTTGAGTGGAGAAATCTGCAGATATTCTTATGGGTTTTCCCTTGTATGTGACTTTTTGTTTCTCTCTTGTAGCCTTTAGGATCCTTTCTTTATCCTTAATTCTTCTCATTGTGACTATGATGTGTCTTGGTGTCTTCAGGTCTGGGTTGATTCTGTTTGGTACTCTCTGGGCCTCTTGAACCTTGATATCCTTTCTGTTATTCAGGTCTGGGAAGTTTTCTTGTATTATTTCCTCTAGAATGTTTGCTTCCCCTTCCTCTCTTTCTTCCTCTGGCAGGCCAATTATACGAATGTTACTTCTTTTGAGATCATCCCATATGTCTCTGTTGTTGTTTTCAGTGTGTCTCAATCTCTTTTTAAGCTCTTTCACCTCTTTCTTAGTTTTCTCTAACTCATCCTCTGTCTGACTAATTCTGTTTTCTGCTTCTGTTAGTCTGCTTTCCCTTGCCTCAGCTTCTTTCTTCATTACAGCTATTTCAGCTTTCAGTTCTCTCATTGCCTCAAGATAATCAGTATTTTCCTTGGGGGTCTCAACTGTTGTTTCCCTAATACTGCCATTCCTTTCCTCCAATGTTGTTTTCATTTCTGTGATTAATAAGTTTATTATTGCTTGCATACTTTTCTTATCTATGGTTACTTCTGACTGATTTGTAGTTTCTTCTGGGCTCTTGTCTTCATTCATTGGGGTAGCAGTTTTATTTGTTTTTAATCTACCCATTTTTTTATTTATGTGTTTCTCTCTTTTTTTTATGCTCTGTTGTTCCTCAGTTGTTGTGTCTTGAGTACAAGTAACACTGTACTAAATACCGTTATGACAATTGCACTCACCAACCTCCGGAATTACAGTAGCAACTGAAGTAAGTATTGAAGTATTTTAATCGTTACCAGTTAGCCAAACAATTTCTCCAGTCCGTGAAAAAATAGTAACCAAATCCCAGTGAAGAAAGAGAAAAGAGAGGATAGCAAGAATAGACAGTTATGCAAATCTACTATCCACTGTATATTCTAGGGGTAACAAGAGGGGAAAGGGAACTAGAGCAGAGATATACACATAGAGAGTCCGCTCTGAGTCAGATTTCTTCCCCAAAGTAATTCACAAATTCAGAAAGGCAAAAAAGAAAGAAGTGTATGACAAGATTAAAAAAAAAGAGAGAGAGAGAGAGATAAGATTGAGAAAAGGGAGAAGATAAGAAAAAGAGTTGTAATTAAAGAGCAGTGCAAGGAACTTCCCAAATGTGTATCAGTGAATTCAAAAAAAAAACACCCTGTTTGGTGGTATGGGGTATCCTGCTAAGAGCTGGTCCCCAGGGACTGCTTATGGCAGGGGGGTGGCGGGGGCAGGAAGGATGTGTGCTTGAAAATTAAAAGGACGAAAAAAGAATTTTTCCCCTACTCTAATTCTTAACCCAAATTAAGTTATAGTCATCTCCTTGTCACCGCTATGACACCTTATTGGCTGGCCTGCTAAAGGCAGAAAATCCTATTGTTTCCAGCTAATGTGTTTGGAGCTCAGCAGCTAGCAGCTTCTCCGTCCACCATCTTCCGGGAAACCCCCCCCTCCAGACTTTTTTAAAGGATTTCTCGAAAATGAAAACTAGCTCCAAGTCCTTTGATCCAATGAGAGCTATACTCAAGAAGTCTTTGGATCCGCCCTCAGGGTCGCGGTGGTCCCTGGAGACTCCCAAGAGAAAGCCCCCCGAGCTAAAGTGCTCTCTCTCCGGGTCCTCTGCCCGCCACCCAGCAGCGCTATGCAACCGGCGGAGGAGCCGCCTTCCTGGGCGGAGGACAATGCCCGGCGCACTCGCCTTGCCCGGCGCTGCCTGGGAAGTCTGGAGCCCCACTAGTCCGTGTCACCTTTACTCTAATTCTTAACCCAAATTAAATTATAATCACCTCTTTGGTGTCACCCCTTATTGACAGGCCTGCTAAAGGCAGAAAATCCTACCGTTTCTAGAAGATGTGATTAGAGAACACGCTGTTAGCAGTTTCTCAGTCCGCCATTTTCCCTGCATTCTTTCTGCTTAATTTTGTCTATATTTTGTAACATTTATTATGAAAGATTCAAGACACTCACTGAAAGCTATATTCATGGTTTATTGCAAGGAGAGAATATAACAGCAAATAAAGGAAGAGAAACAAGGGCAGTATCTAGGAAAGGTCTAGAAAAAGAGCACCACATGGGACAGCACCTGGGTGGCCTGGGCAATGAGGAATTCCAGTACTGTAGTGTCTCTCCCCTGGGGCAGTGAAACCATGCATGCAGCAGGCCCCAGCTCTGCAAATGTAGAATAAAGATTTAAATATGCAAGAACAGGGAGCATAATAAATACTCAGAAGATGTCTTCTGAGCAGGAAGAGTAAGAAAATAAAATTATATGAAAATACAGTTTATTCTTAATGGCATAGTCTAATTTTGTTAAAGAGAACATGAAAACTAAAATAGGTAACCCACAAAAGCCAACATATACATGTTAATTGCTACCTTCATATTTCTCAGAGTTTTCAGAAATTCTTACAAGAGAAGCAAACTGGTAGTAAAAATATCTCTCTTTAGCCTACTCTCAATTGCCACACTCGAACTACAAGCTAGCAACACAATTCTCCCAAATGCCTTTTCGACTACCAATGGCCCAAGAAAGTCCTATAATACATAAATAAGACTCTTAAGTCTAGTTCCCAAAAACACATAAAGTGAAAAGGTACACAACAGAAAGAACACCAGTGTTTTCATTTCCCTATAAGTTCTTAATGTCTCCCATAACATTTGTTACAATCATCTTTGCTGACCTGTGCCACAGATGGTTGACCCCAGCTACTATTTCAAGTATGTAATCAAAGTTGTCATTATCTCTAAATGCATTTCAGCAATGAGGGAGTATATGACTCATAAGCAACTGTGTAACATTAAACTGTAAACTAAACTGATGCCCATGAAATACTATGTTTACTAACAAAAGGAAACTTTCCAGGTTCAAATTGTTTTAGCAGTCCCTACAAACTCAATGTCCCCAGATTTATAAAAGTTATGATGATCTGTACAGTAGTGAGACCTGCTTGATTTTGTCCAAAGCAAAGTTTTCAAAGTTACTTGAGCACAGTATTATTATTTTTTCCACAAAAATCTACTAAAGCTAGTTAGCCACGGAGTCCAATTTAAAATTAGCTACTATAGAGCAAATAATATTTCAGAAAGAACAATTAACAAAGATATTTGCTCCATTTTTTCTCTTCCTGGATGCTCAGAGAAAATCACTGGGGGTTGGGGAAATGTGTCACAACCTGTTGAATAAGCACATCACCATACACAAGGACCTGGGTTCGAACCTCCACTCCCTAACTGTGGTGAAACAGGTCTACAGGTGTCTTTCTCTCTACCCCTCCATCTTCCCTTCCCCTTTCAATTTCTCTGTCCTATCAAATAAAATACAAAGAAAAAAATGGCCACTTGGAGAGTGGTAGATTCTTAGTGAAGGCACGAAGCCCCAGTAACAGTCCTAGTGGCAAAAGATGAAGGAAGGAAGGAAGGAAGGAAGGAAGGAAGGAAAGAAAGAAAGAAGGGAGGGAGGAGGTAGAGGGAGGGATGGAAGGAGGAAGGAGGGGGAGAGGGAGAAAGGGAGGGAGGGAAGAAAGAAGGAATTTGGTAATCAAAATCTCAGAGAAACTGCTATGAAAATATTTGGAAAATCTAAATTCAGTCCTAAAATGAGTAATTATTAAACATATAAGCAAAATAAAAGCAGCCATCAGTTACTAAGTCTGGCTCATTATAGACTATCTTAAACAAGTAAATATACCTGTAAATGAATTTGTTAACCGATATAGTTCATGAGTTTGCTTGTTCCCAGCCCCTAGTATAAATTAAAATCAAGAACTATCTATGAGAGTTGTTAGAAGTTTTATAATTGAAAAGAAATGTAGAGAGGGTCCAAGAAATGAAGTTATGACCATCAGGTCATTTGTGTATTATTCTGAGGTGATTGGCAGCTGGTTGCTTTATGTTTGTTTTGTTTTATTGTCACTTAGGCTTCACTGCTTTGGGACAGATTTTTCAAACAGAAAGAGACAGAGGCAGAAGGGAATATACCATAACACTGAAGCTTCCCCAAGTGAAGCAGAGGCTGGAATTTAACCTGAGTGGTGATCTTGGCAAAGCAGGCCTCTTCCCAGGTGAGCTATCTTGATGGCTAGCCCTGTTTTGTTGTTTTGCTTCCCTTTGTTTTTGTTTTGTTTGTGGGGTGCTTGTTTTTCATGCTAGTTTACCATCACTTTGACCTGGATTTTTTCCTAATCCAATACAAAGCCCTCTGACTCAGTACACAGATTGCCAGCTCTAGAATTCCTGGTCATCAGACTCTTTGTGGTTAGAACATTTAGGTCTTACTGAGAAAGGTTATGGAAAAACCTAAAGCAAGAACAATTTCTTCCTGTTTCACTGATATTTTTGTTTGGGATTTACTTTTTCTTTTCTTTTTTTTTAAGCAAAGGTCTTTTTTATTTATAAGCAAATAAAGCTTAAGGAGGTTGTTCAGTAGACAAACCTGATTAAATGTGATCATTTACATTGATTTCCATATGTAAGAACTTCAAAAGTAGAATCACCTTAGGAGGTAGGAAAAGAAAAAGGAAGGAAAAAACAGAATAGTAACTGAGTCAAAACATACATGAGCCAAAATAATTCAATCAGTGACAATATTATAACCATGATAACTGCTGATTTTTCACTTGTATAAACAGTTCACAAAAATCAGCCTATTAACAGCAACAAGAGCCACTGTGATTGCATTACTATGTACCAGTTCAAAACAATTTATTCAGTATGGCATTTTATCATTATTCTCCCCTTTGAAATAGATGCAAATCATACGTCCAAAAACTTATAAAAACTCAAAGGTTTTCCACAAGTTGAGTAAATTCATTTAGCAGCAAAATTTGACTTGATCCAATATGAAGATATATATAACCTTTATTTACTCAAAACACACTTTTTGTGTATATGTCACTACAGAAATATTGTCCTTCATTAGGGAATAGTGTCCCAAACCTTTCTGAAGATTTTGTATGATAAATTATGTGTATACTCTATTACTTTTCTATAATATTAAAATTCCTGAGCTAGAAGCTCATCTGGCTCTAAGAGTTTTGATAAGGGATTGTTTTTCTCCTATTTTACAAAAAAGGAAACAGATTTGTTTGTCTTGGTGACATATCATCTTGGTATTTAAGCTTGGGTTTTTTTGTTGAAGGTTTACAATTTTTCACCACATTATTTTTAGTTTGCATATGCAATGATGAGATCTTAGCAACTTCCCTTATGGAAAAGTCTTAAAAGACATCTTTTTCCCCAAAATGGAAAATGCTGACATGCTCAGAAGATTTCCTTCAACCCAAATGAACTCGTTTTTAATTTCTCCACCCTTCATTTTCAAATTAGTCAGTGTATTTAATGCTACCCTTCCTCAATTCCACCAAAACTCACATGGTGATGTTAAGGGTATTGGTTAAGAACCCATCAAGGAGTTGATGTGGGCCTGAGACATTGCTAAGCACGTTGACATCTGTGGTTACAGTGTCTATGTGAAGATTACCCAGTATATCAATCACAACCCCAGAATGAGCGTCTGGTCACTCTGTGGTCTAAACTCTGAGAGAAGAGAGCATTTCATCCTACACTGCATTTCACAAACAATGATTTGATACATTGAAGAAACCATAAATGTTTTTATCTTCCCATAGGCCTCAGAATATCCATACACCACAACTAATTAGGGTTCAATAATAGATTCAATTAGCTCAAACTTGTGTTTCTTGTTTATCTTAAAAAGTAAAGCAACACAACGATTGCCACCTCAACATGCTTCACTTCAGACTGTGTCCAGAGACTTCACATGTGGAATGACAACCCTTCAGCTTCATTACTTGGGTGAGACCTTTCCTTTCATAGTATACTCTAATTCCATCTCAGGTGGTTCACTTTCTAACAAAATCCCAAAACCTAGATATACACCAGTTTCTGTGAGAGAGAGCATATGTTCACATGTATCCATAAACTACTGCAAAATATATACCTGAAAGCAGAAGTACACTAGAGTTTGCAGTGAGTACCTCCCGAACACTTCCTCTCCACTATTCCAAGCTTTGGGTCCATGATTATTCAATAATTTGTTTGGCCTCGTATGTTAACTCTCTTTTCAGTCACCAGGTTCCAGATGTCATCAGGATGCTGGCCAGGCTTCCCTGGACTGAAGACCCCACCAATACACATTGGAGCTCCACTTCCCCAGAGACCCACCCTACTAGGGAAAGAGAGAGGCAGACTGGGAGTATGGACCGACCAGTCAAAGCTCATGTTCAGCAGGGAAGCAATTACAGAAGCCAGACATTCTACCTTCTGCAACCCACAATGACCCTGGGTCCATGCTCCCAGAAGGATAGAGAATGGGAAAGCTATCAGGGGAGGGGGTGGGATATGGAGATTGGGTGGTGGGAATCGTGTGGAATTGTACCCCTCCTACCCTATGGTTTTGTTAATTAATCCTTTCTTAAACAAAAAAAAAAAATTTTTTTTTTAAAGTAAAGCAACAGTCATTACCTTCTAATTTGTGTTTCATTAAATGGTTCTGAATGAGAAGTATGTGCTTGTCTTATTGGAGACCTTGTCACCATCTGATTCAGCACTATGCTACATCTGTTGTCATCTATGATATTTTTTTCATTTACAAAAGGATACTATTAGTTATAACCAAGGATATATTTAGATATAGATGAAAATTTTGCTAAAAGAATGGCATTCTTTCTAATCAGCATAAAATTATTTAATTAAAAGAAGAGAATTTATTGTTTGACTGGTTTCTGTAAAGATTTTAGTTCACATGCTACAGATGAAAATAAAGATAACACTGGCAACACACATTACTACATTTCTCCATTTCAGAGTAACCCAACTGAGACTTTTTTTTTTTTACTAAGGTCTCCCAAACCAAGGTTTCTCCTTCTCAATACTACTGACTTTGGAGGGGAAGAAGCAGATCATGATTTGATGTGAGGGACTTACTTCGTGCTTTCTAGGATGTTAAAGTTACCAGCAGCATACTTCTCTCACCAATTACAACAACCAAAACTGTCTTCAGACATTGCCAGATATCCCCTGGAGAGGCAAAATCACTCCACTCAAGACCCTAGTTAGTACTCTTCCATAATTTTGTATGACACATCTTACCATTCTCATAGACATGACTTTCCATGTTTAGCATAACACCACAAAATGAATCCAAGGTTTTGCATATATATTCCATAACACTGCTGAACAGCCTCTTGGAGGCCAACTTTTTCATTATTTACATTAGATGTAATGTAATACTGATCAGAGTGAGAGATACTATAGCACTGTTTTACCAATCATGGAGTTCCCCCAGTGCTGTTCATGGTGCTCTCATGTGGTGTCAGGTCTCAAACCAAGTATCCCATGCACAACAATGTGAGTACTTTATCAAGTAAGGTATCTCTTAAATACATGCATATGTATAACTTTAATGATTATTTAAAATAATATTTGCTATGAATAGGCATACACCCTAGGTCAGATTAATAGGGTTTATAGTTAACAGTATTTATATCCCATATTTGAGAGCTTCTCTCTGCCCTCATACAGCTTTCTAGTCCTATTCTCAATTCTAACACCATCTCCCCAGACAATACTTTTTGCACACCTGCATGTTAGCTGTGAGGCTCAGGCAAAAATTAGTAAACTCATAGGCCCCTTAGAATTTGCCTAAAATAAGGGCTGAGTGTAGGCACACTTGGTTAATTGCTATGTTACAATGCACAAGGACCCAGGTTCGACCCCCCTGTCCCTACCCACAGGGGGAAAGCTTTGTGAATGGTGAAGCAGTGCTTCACATGTCTCTCTGTCTCTCTTCCTCTCCACCTCTCCCCTCTCGATTTCTAACTGTCTCTGTCCAATAAATAAAGATAATAAAAACATTAAATATATGTATACATATATATATATACCTAAAATAGATTCCCTAGCTTCTTCCAACTTAAGGACTCCAAATTTCATCTGCTATATTCTTACCTTTAGGTTCCTGATTATTAAACAATGTGTTCTGTTCTATATCTTAATGCTTTTCAGCCACCAATTTGCAGATACTACCATAACGCCAACCTGACTTCCCTGGGCATATGACCTCACCAATGTGTCCTGGAACTTCACCTCTCCAGTCCCCTACCCCACTAGGGAAAGATATATACAGGCTTGGGGTATGGATCGACCTGTCAACACCCATGTCCTGTGGAGAAACAACTAAAGAAGCCAGGCCTTCCACATCTTAATGCTTTTCAGCCACCAATTTGCAGATACTACCATAACGCCAACCTGACTTCCCTGGGCATATGACCTCACCAATGTGTCCTGGAACTTCACCTCTCCAGTCCCCTACCCCACTAGGGAAAGATATATACAGGCTTGGGGTATGGATCGACCTGTCAACACCCATGTCCTGTGGAGAAACAACTAAAGAAGCCAGGCCTTCCACCTTCTGTACCGCATACATATCTTTGGTCCATACATATCTTTCCTCCCAGAGCAATAAAGAATAGGGAAACTTTTAATAGAGAGGAGAGGATATGGAATTCTGGTTGTAGGAATTGAATTGTGTTGAACTGTATCCCTCTTATCCCACAATCTTGTCAATCATTATTAAACACTAATAAAAACAGAACTCAGAATTGAAGTTATACTTATTGTCGTAACTTTGGATGTAATCAGGGTATTCAAGATTTATCACAGTTTATGTTCCTTTTAAAATACTATTCAGTTGTATTTCTATTCCTCTTCCCTAAAATCTATAAAATCCAGGCAAGAACATACATGAAGACCAGACATTCCTTTTCTTTCTTTCTTTCTTTCTTTCTTTCTTTCTTTCTTTCTTTCTTTATTTTTATTTATAAAAGGGAAACATTGACAAAACCATAGGATAAGAAGGGTACAAGTCCACACAATTACCACCACCAGATCTCCATAACCCATCCGCTCCCCTGATAGCTTTCCTATTCTTTATCCCTCTGGGAATATGGGCCCAGGGTCATTATGGGGTGCAGAAGGTTGAAGGTCTGGCTTCTGTAATTGCTTCCTCGCTGAACATGAGCATTGACAGGTCAATCCATACTCCCAGCCTGCCCCTCTGTTTCCTTAGTAGGGTGAGGCTCTGGGGAAATGGAGCTCCAGGACACTTTGGTGGGGTTGTCTATCCAGGGAAGCCTGGTGGCATCATGCTAGCATCTGTAGCCTGGTGGCTGAAAAGAGAGTTAACATACAAAAGCCAAACAAATTAGCTAGTAGGCATATTTTAGTTCTATTCCAAAGGGCCTGTGGCTATACTAGTTTGTTTGTTTGTTTGTTTGTTTGTTTTCCCTGAGCCTGAAATCTGATATGCAGGTGGATCCAAGTTGTTGTCTGGAGAGACGATGTCATGGCTGGAAAAGGAACAGAAACCTGGATCAGGGAAGAGAGTAGCTCCCTAATATTGGAAAGGGGTATAAATATTCTTGACTGTAAACGCCACCAAGACTTTCCTTTTCTTTTATTCACAGTTGTAAGCTGTACCTGAGGAACACTGACTATATGCCTGTGGACATTTCAGTCAGCGTGTGCCTCCTCACTACACCTCCAACTATAGTCACTCCTCAAACACAGGTCTATGTGCACACTAGGACAGACAGGATCAAGAAGTATTGGTGTTGGTATTGGAGCACAGTGTGGAAGTGGGCTGTCAGGGCAAGATGGGGAGAAGTATAAGAGAAGGGTCAGGGGAGGTATGAAGTTCAAGATAAGATTAGTTGCCTTAAATAAGGTAAAGAGACTGGCACACTTTAATGATGGCCCTTTTGGTCACTACCAAGCCACCCCATCATCCAGGGCCCTAGTCAGGGAATCCTCGGATCCCCACATAGATATAATGGGCCTAGACCTCTAATAGATCCCTCTCTCCACCATCACTGGTCATTTCCATCAGGAACAGCATAACCCTCTTGTGGGCCTCTCCAGGACCTTGTCCTCAATGAAGAATAATAATGTTAGGGACTGCCCCGCTCTTCTAAGGGAGGCTGGGTCAACATACTCTACCACTCAAGGAAGATGGGTCCTGAAATGAGTGCAGCCTAGAATGCTCCTAACTATGATCATAGAATGTGAGTTTAGACCTACAGGGATGCAGAGGTTATGCAGGCTCCTGTGCTCAATATGGGCCCCAGATCAAATCTATGGGGTTTACACTTAAAGCTATTTATATACTTTTCCCATATATGGGAGCTACTCTCTTCCCTGATTCAGCTTTCTAGTCCTATTTCCAACTCTGATGCCATCTCCCCAGACAATACCTTTAGCCCACTTGCATGCTAGCTGTGGGGCTCAGGTAAAAATTAGTAAGGTCATGGGCCTCTTAGAATATACCTAAAATATACCTACTACCTTCTTTCAACATGAAGATCCCAAATCTCATCTACTATATTCTTACCTTTAGGTTCCTTATTATTAAACAAATTGTTCTGGGTTATATCTTAATGCTTTTTCCAACACCGATTTGCAAATGCTACCATGATGCCAAGCAGACTTCCCTGGGCATATGACCTTACTAATTTGTCCTGGAAGCCCATTTCCCCTATCTACCCTACTTGGAAAAGACAGAAACAGGCTTGGGGTATGGATCGACCTGACAATGCCCATGTCCAGCAGAGAAGCAAATACCAAAGCCAGACCTTCTACCTTCCATATCCCATAGAAATATTTGATACATACTCCCAGATGAATAAAGAGTAAGGAACCTTCCAATGAAAGGGAGGGTATATGGAACTCTGGTGGTGGGAAGTGTACCCTTCCATCCCATAATTTTGTCAATCATTATTAAATCACTAATAAAAACAAAATAAAATAAAATAAATAAGGTGGCAACAACAACAAAAAATATCTAGCTGCCCCAAATCTAAAGAGGGTGAGTAGAGTAGGGAACAACTGTGCTACTATTAATACATTCAAATTAATGCATTCAGAGGATCAGGAGATAGCTCATCCAGTAGACCACACATGCATGAAGACTCAGATTCAAGTCACCACATGGTAGCACCATGTGTAAAAGGGGTAGCAGTGTTGTGGTGTCTCTCCTTCTCTCTGTCTCTCCCTATCTTTTATCTGCTATCTGGGGAAAAAGGTGAGAGCAAGAGAGAGAGAACACCAAGAATGGTAGAATCATGTAGGCACAGAGCCTTAATTAAGTCCTGGAAGAAAAATAAGTAAATAAAAGCATTAAATGTAACACTATCTCTGTATCTACAGTCAGCTAATGAAACCCCATCATTACATCATCTAAACAAAAAAATGAATGTGTGTCCACTTCTAATTTAGAACCCATGATCTAGCATACTCAGTCACAGAAAACAAATAAAACAAAATCAAATTGTAATTTGTGGCTTTAACTCAACTAACCTTTTTATTTCAAAAGCTAATGCATTAGGGGGCTGGGTGGTAGTGCACCTGATTGAGCACACATGTTCCCATGTACAGACCCAACCCCCGCGGCCAGGAGGTAGCTAGGCAGATTAAGCACATGTGGCTCAAAGCGAAAGGATCCAGTTTGAGACCCCAGCTCCCCACCTGCAGGAGGGTCACTTCATGGGCTGTGAAGCAAGTTTGCAGGTGTCTTTGTCTTCCCTTCCTCTCTCAATTTCTCTCTGTCCTACCCAACAAAAACAGCAGCAATAACAATGGCAACAAAATTTCTTTTTCCAACTCTGACACCATTTCCCCAAACAATACCTTTAGCCCACTTGCATATTAGCTGTTGGGCTCAGGAAAAAATTAGCAAAGTTGTGGGCCCCTTGGAATATACCTAAAATAGACCTACTAGCTTTTTCCAAATTAGAAACTACAAATCTAATTTGCTATATTCTTACCTCTATGTTCCTAATTATTAAATAATTTGTTCTGCTTTATATCTTAATGCTTTTTCACTCACCAAGTTTTAGATAATTCTATAACACCAACCTGACCTCACTAGACAGATGACCTCACCAATGTACCCTGTAACCCCACCTCTCCAGACCCCTGCCCCATTAGGGAAAGATAGAAATGGGCTGGGAGTATGGACTGACCTGTCAATGCCCATGTCCAGCAGAGAAGCAGTTAAAAAACTCAGACCTTCCACCTTCTGCACCCCATAATAATCCTGGGTCCATGCTTTCAGAGGGATAAAGACTAGGAAACTTCCTATGGAGGGGATGGGATGCAGAACTCTGGTGGTGGTAATTGTGTGGAACTGTACCACTCTTATTCTATGGTCTTGTCAATCATTATTAAATCAATACAAATAACTTTTTAAAAAATGGGGTGGGGAATTGAAATTAGTGAAGAGTACAAAACTCATCTTATTAAATACATAAGCAATATAGTTCAATGCCTTAGAGACTGAACTTTATGAAATTGCATCTACCAATGTAAATAACAACCAATTTTGGTGGTATTTTTACAATAGTTTGAACCAAAATTAATACAATAATTTTCTCTTACTAATGGTTGAATTGGGCTGCAATGCCAAACAATCTTTTCTGGGACTCCAAGGTCCCTCAACCTACAAAATAGTGATACAAAGTGTCCTTGAATTACTGCTAACTAGAACCCTCATGGAATATCCCATAGGCCTCCTAGAAGAGTTGAGACCTTTATTCCTGTTCAATCCAATACTAGCAGACTAAAGAAGAGGGGGAAAAATGTCATTAGGGTCCAGGCAGTAGCGCAGTGGGGTAAACGCACAGGGCGTGAAGTGCAAGGACAGTGTAAGGATCCCAGTTCGAGCCCCAAGCTCCTCACCTGCAGGGGTGTCGCTTCACAGGCAGTGAAGCAGGTCTGCAGGTGTCTATCTTTCTCTCCCCCTCTCTGCCTTCCCCTCTTCTCTCCATTTTCTCTGTCCTAGCCAACAACAATGACAGCAATAAAAACAACAACAATAATAATAACGATTAAAAAAAGGGCAACAAAAGGGAAAAAAATAGCCTCCGAGTGCAGTGGATTCATGGTGCAGGCACGAACCCCAGCAACAACCCTGGAGGCAAAAAAAAAAAAAGAAATTGTCATTATTTGTGGATGATAAACTCTCACATACAGAAAATCCTGAGGCTTGAACAAAAAAAAGTGTTAGAATTCATGAACAAAATCACTAAAATTGCAGGATCTAACATCAGCATACAGATGAAAGAAAAAAGAGAGAAAGAAAGGAAGGATGGGAGGAAGGGGATAAAGAAAGAAAAATAATTTGTAGACAGAAAGGTATCTACCCATATAGGATGTATGTCATGCCTCCAGTGCTGTGGTGTCTCTCTCTCTCTCTCTCTCTCCTCTCCCTCTCCCTCTCCTCACCCCTCTCCTTCTCCCTCCCCCTCTCTGTGTGTGTGCATAAAAATGTTAGCTCAGAAGCAGATAAATCACACAAGTAAGGTCGTAACTCAGCAAAGTAATAATATTAAAGATATAGATAGATAGATAGATAGATAGATACAGAACGTTTTAAAGATTCCACTCAAAATACCACCAAAAACAATAAAATCGCATAAATCATGCTAAGACCTTGTATGGTATAGTAAAGCCCAACCATGGCATTTTCAAAGTAAACTAAGTTCTCAAGTAACTTGGTTATAATTATTTTCTTAAACTCAAGGATAGCAAGGAACTTTCCTCATTCTCTTTAAAATCTGAATTTCTCCAAGTCCTGGAACCTCTGGGGCTTTGCTTGTTTTTCTTCATGCTTCTCTTATCTCTGCCATTTGATACTACATCTGCTGACTTCAACCAAATCAATGCAGCCAGTGCCACCTGGACATGTTTCACTTCAAACTGTGTCCAGAGATACCAGGCCAGGATGTCAACCCACCAACTCCAATACTCTGGTGAGAATTTTCCTAGCTCATAAGACTTGCTAGTTTCATTTTGGGTGGCACAATTCCTAATAAAATTACAGATCCTAGATATAGGCCAGGGCCCAAGGGATAGGGTAAATATGCACATGTATTCATAAGTTAGGGGGAAATATATACCTTAAAGTAAAAGTGCATAATAGTATGTAGTGAGTTAGACTTAGACTCAAAGTGCAGAAATCAAGTAAAACTAAAAAAGACATCTTAAAGTACTTAATTAAATATTTTCTACCCTCCTCTCTTACTCCCTATTTCACTTCCCTCAATAACTCGAACTCTATCCTTGTCAGATACAGTAAGGACTACTAGAGTTTGATAAGGGCAAGAGCCTGGCACTAATATGGATGGTCTTTGAAACATATTAAGTAAAGAAAGTTATATACAAAAGAGCACATGCTGTGTACTTCCATACAGTTCAAAATCAGGCCAAATTAATTTTTGCTGATTCTTTGTGCTTATAAGAGGATTGGTCTGGAGCAATAAGGAATATTCCAAGGTGATAGAAATGTAGATTTTGCTCTAGTGTCAGTCTATTGGTGTGTCTATTTTATAAAAATTAATCCAGCTGTATATTTATGATGTGTGGACTTCTGTGTATATATTTATCACTATAAATTTTTTATTAAATGGGTGGATGTTCAGCTTCACTGAGGGGGAAGGAGGGAGGATGGGATGGGACACAATCTTTTGGTCATGGGAATGGTGTTTATGTACAAAACAAAAAAAATTTTATGAAAATAAGGAAGTGAACTCATTTGGCTTGCACTTTTCCAATTCACCTTTCTCTCATTTGGAACTATGAGAATAAAAGCTAAATGGTAAAGACATGTGAAGAGAAAAACAGAGATAGCCAAAGGGGTCCTTTATGCATCATGATGGTCTTTTCTGCCTACTTGCTGTCTTCTTAATCCATAAGTTAATAAAACAGTAACTCATTTAAGCCACTGTGTCTAGTCAGGTTTTCTATTACTCAAGGTTAAAAATCAACATTAACTATTAAACCAATTCTTTGTTAGCCTCCTAAAGTATGTGGTAAATAAAAAATAAAACACATATCGTAGGGCTCAACCAGTGGTGTGCCCAGGTGAGCGTGCACATTACAATGCACAAGGACTTGGATTCACAAGTTACTCTTTAAGATAGCTATAACTACCTTGCATTTTTAGCTAGGAAACTAGACCTAGAATGGTTGCTAACAAAAATTTATTTTATTTATGAATGTCTTATAAGTAATGCCCTTAAATATAAAATACAAGATATAAGGTTCTGGGGACTGGGTAGTGGCACAGCTGGTTAAGCACACATACCAAGGTCAAGGAGCCAGCTCCCCACCTGCAGGGAGTTAGCTTCATAAGCCATAAAGCAGTATGTGTCTATTTTTATCTCTCCCTTGCTATTAGCTGTCCTCTCTCAATTTCTCTTTGGCCTATAAGGAAAAGAAGAGAAAAGGAAAAGAAAGAAAAGAACATGAAAGGAAAAGAAAAGAAGGGTAGGGTAGGGTAAGGTATGGAAAGGAAAGGAAAGGAAAGGAAAGGAAAGGAAAGGAAAGGAAAATGCCAGCACTGAGCCCCAACTAATAACCCTGGTGGCAATAAAAAATTATTTAAAAAAGGAGTCTTGTTCTCAATAATTTTTTATCCAGTCTGGCAAAGAAAATAGATTGAATGACTCTGCAATTACATTTTATGTATTAAAGGATGTGTTATAGCTGGTCCAAGTGCAGTGGTGTTGAGAATGTGTTACTATTCTATGGGATGAATCACAGAAAACATTATCTTTTAGACCAAAGGTATCAGTGGATGTGTATATGGGTGGGTAGGTTTATAACAAGGCCATGTAACCATTTAGCCCCAGAGTTGGAATCTGAATCAATATTATTCCTGCCTCATTATAAAAACATGTTTAAGGTCAGTATTAGAGTCACGTATAGTTCAGTGGGGTGATTATCAGGCAGGAGAAAAGACTATGGTGAAGAAAGGATACAAAAAAACCCAAAAACTTAAGCTGTTCTCCAAATCATACTTACTTTTAAGAAACTTCCTTTGATGAAATAAGAAAGGTTTCTTGCTTTTACTAAATATGTAACTTTGCAATAGAAGGAATGGATAAAGAAATGTCATTTATCAGGTGCTGGGTGGTGATGCACCTGGGTGAACGAACATGTCACAATGCTAAAGGAACCAGGTTCGAGTCCATGGTCTCCACCTGCAGGGGGAAAGCTTTGCGAGTAGTGAAGCAGTGTTACAGGTGTCTCTCTGTGTCTACTCCCTATCACCCCTTACCTCTAGATTTCTGGCTGTCTTTATCCAATATATAAAGATAATTTTTTAAAAATTTTAAAGAAATCTCATTTATCTCAGGTAGCAGCAGGATTACTAGTCTCATCTATCTTAAATCCATGTCCATTTTTCCTTTCTCCATAGTGGTAGATTTTTTTATTGGGATTAAGGTTATTCAGTTAATTATTTTTCTTAATGTTCCTTACTAATGTTATTGACTGAATTCTAACAAATTGGCTGTGATCAAATGTGATATTTCCACTCCTGTGTTTTTATGAGAGATCTTCTTTGCCTTTCTTCTTTCAACCTGATGCCTGAAATAGAGTAGCAATGTATCTTGGACCATGCAGATGAGGGTATGATATTGAGAATGATGAAACAATGTAAGTAGAGATAGTGTCCTTAACACTAAGGATTTACCACATTTAAGCCACTGTTAATTTAGACTTATAATAAGTAATTGAGCTATTAATATATATGACATTTCTAGTGATGAGGCCAACATAACATATCTTCTTTGCAAGTGTAAATTTTTTTCCAGTATTATACTGACAACTGAATTATTTTTGCCTGTTTCAGCTCTATATTAAAATTCTTCAGGGAGAGTGTCCTGTGGCTTTAAGTTCATTTGCCTTAAATCTAGCTCAGAGGTGTACTTATGTACAAAATACTCAGTCAGGAAGACTGGGGGTAAACTCAACCTTGGTTCAGATGATGTGCCATCTTCACCTTTGGCCACCATATGTAATATGTATTTATTTATTTTTTATTGCCACCATGGACATCACTAGGACATGGTGCCTACAAGACAAACCCATCACTACAAAGGGCCATTTCCCCTTATTTTTTATTCATTTTATTTGATAAGAAAGAGAGGAGTTTGGGCAAAGCCAAGATGGCAGCTTGTATACAACCCCTGGTATGAGCTCTGTAAGAAAGCTGCTTTGAACCTGGAAATCTCAGTGAGGGTAGGATTTTGGGGCCAGTGATGGAGGGGAAGAGCAGGGAGTGGTCAGGGTGACACCAAAGAAAAGTCCTATAACCCACTCTTGAGCTGGTAAACAGAGGCCAAAAAGGACAAAGGAAACAGGGATTACAACTTGGCTATTTCTGCACTCCCACCCCCTTCACCCCCCCCAAAAAAAAGGAACCCCTATGTCAGCTGCTCCTATGGAGCTAATTTCTTCACCAAGATTTCTGGCTCAGCAGGGGTGTCATCCAAGGAGGGGGATGTCTCCCCAAGAAAAGACATTTTTTCTTCTTTTTGAAGGGGGCTGGAGCTCTGAGTGACAGAACAGCTGACCAATCAGTGCCTCAGCCTTCCCTGGGAAAGATTACCTATCTTCCTTGATTTAGCTTTGGAGTTTGTTTGATAGTTGCTTCTTATAATTGTTTGTTTTTACTTGGTTGAGGTAGGGGACAAGGCAGAGAAATGCAAGTAAAGACAACAATGAGATATCACTTCACTACTGTGAGAATATCATACATCAGAAAAGGTAACAACAGCAAATGCTGGAGAGGGTGTGGGGTCAAAGGAACCCTCCTGCACTGCTGGTGGGAATGGAAACTGGTCCAACCTCTGTGCAGAACAGTCTGAAGAACTCTCAGAAGGCTAGAAATGGACCTTCCCTATGATCCTGCAATTCCTCTCCTGGGGATATATCCTAAGGAACCCAACATATCCATCCAAAAAGATCTGTGTACACATATGTTCTTGGCAGCACAATTTGTAATAGCCAAAACCTGGAAGCAACCCAGGTGTCTAACAACAAATGACTGGCTGAGCAAGTTGTTATATATATAAAAAATGGTGACTTCACTGTTTTCAGCTGATCTCAGATGGACCTTGAAAATTTCATGTTGAATGAAATAAGTCAGAAACAGAAGGATGAATATGGGATGATCTCACTCTCAGTCAGAAGTTGAAAAACAAGATCAGAAGGGAAAACACAAGTAGAACCTCAACTGGAATTGGCGCACTGCACCAAAGTAAAAGACTGGGATGGGTGGGTGGGGAGAATACAGATCCAAGAAGGACGACAGAGGACCTAGTGGGGTTGCATTGTTATATGGAAAACTGAGAAATGTCATGCATGTACAAACTTTTGTATTTACTGTTGAATGTAAAACATTAATTCCCCAATAAAGATATAAAAAAAAGGAAGGGGACAAGGCTATGTACAGACAATCCAGAGCAGTCTATGCTACAGACTGACTGTTAGGGTTTTTATTCTACTTTATATTATTATTTTTTTTATTTAAGAAAGGAGACATTAACAAAACCATAGGATAGGAGGGGTACAACTCCACACAATTCCCACCATCCAATCTCCATATCCCATCCCCTCCCCAATAGCTTTCCCATTTTCTATCCCTCTGGGAGTATGGACCCAGGGTCATTGTGGGTTGCAGAAGGTAGAAGGTCTGACTTCTGTAATTGCTTCCCCACTGAACATGGGCATTGACTGGTCTATCCATACTCCCAGTATGCCTCTCTCCCTAGTATGGTGGGTCTCTGGGGAAGCAGAGCTCCAGGACACATTGGTGGGGTTTTCAGTCCAGGGAAGCCTGACCGGCACCCTGATGGACTCTGGAACCTGGTGGCTGAAAATAGAGTTAACATACAAAGCCAAACAAATTGTTGAACAATCATGGACCCAAAGGTTGGAATAGTGGAGATGAAGTGTTGGGGGGGTACTCACTGCAAACTCTAGTGTACTTCTGCTTTCAGGTATATACCCTGCCCCAGTTTATGGATACATGTGAACACATGCTCCACCTCATGGAACCCAGTCTATATCTAGGTCTTGGGACCTTGTTAGGAAGTGATCCACCTACGCACTTGTCTCTTTTTCATCCTTACAAGTTGATCAAAATTAACTGTTGTTGCTTTTTCCATTGATAGATGACTGGGTGTACTATCCACTGTGGAAGGAACTTGCTTTTCTCTCTCTCTTTTCTCCGACTTTTTCTCTCTTAGCTGGTCAAAAAAATCTCTTTCGTTTCACTGATTTTTTAAAAATTTTTCTTTCTATATTCACTGGCATTCATTTATGAATTACCTTGTGGAAGAAGTCTTACTCAGAGTGGTCTCTCTCTCTCTCTCTGTGTGTGTGTGTGTGTGTGTGTGTGTGTGTGTGTGTGTGTGTGTGTCTTTTTTACTTTCCTTTCTCTTCCCACAATCTCTAAAATTTATAGTGGAAAGTTGATTTGTGTAATTGTTTATTCTTCCTTTGTTTTTTTTTCTTTTCTTTTTTTTTTTGTTTTGTTTGCTTTTCTTCTTGGACTGAAGGTGATGCTTGGTTAACTGGTTTTGGTTAAATGGCATTAATCTTTGCTTCAGTTGATACTGTTGTACTTTCTGAGGTTTGTGACTTCATTTCTGAAAAGACTTTAGTGTGGTCTGTATTTAAAATAGAAAAATTGAAGAACAAGACAGAAAAATACAAACCACATCAATAAAAAAGGTTAAATAAAGATCAAATAAAACTGCTACCACAATGAATCAGGACAGGAGCCCAAAAGAAACTCCAAATAAGTCAGAATCAACTATAAATAAAGCATGCAAAAAATCACTAAACAATCAATTACAGGAATGAGAACATCTATTGAGGAAAAGGTGATCAGAAAAACAGAAACAACAGATGAGACCCACATGGAAAATACTAGGTACCTTAAGGTAATTATAGAACTGAAAGCTGAAATAGCTGAGCTAAAAAGCCAACTGACAGAACAAACTAATACTATAACTGAACTGAAAAGAAAGGAAATCAGACTAACAGAAGCAGAAAACAGAATTAGCCAGAAAGAGGATGAGCTAGAGAAAATTTAAAAGGAGGTAAAAGAGCTAAAAAAAATAATAATAAAATAAAAAAACAGATTGACAGACACTGAAAACAACAACAGAGACATGTGGGATAATCTCAAGAGGAATAACCTCTTTCTTCCTAAGGAAGAGAGGAAGGGGAAGTAAACATCCTAGAGAAAATAATAGAAGAAAATTTGCCAACCCTAAACAACAGAAAGGACATTAAGATTCAAGAGGCCCAGAGAGTCAAAAACAGTATCAACCCAGACCTAAAGACACCAACACATATCATAGTTACAATGAAAAGAAGTAAGGATAAAGAAAAGATCCTAAAGACTGCAAGAGAAAAAAGAAAAGTCAAATACAGGGGAAAACCCATAAGATTATCAGCAGACTTCTCCACTCAAACTCTAAAAGCCAGAAGAGAATGGAAAGATATCTGTTGAGTCCTGAATGAAAAAGGGTTTCAACCAAGGATAATATATCCTGAAAAACTGTCATTCAAACTAGATGGAGGGATCAAAACCTTCTCAGACAGACAACAGTTAAAGGAGGCAACCATCACCAAGCCTGCCCTGAAAGAGCTTCTAAAAGACCTCTTATAAACAAGAACATCACCAAAATACTTGCCATATGTATCAGAGCATATAAAAAATTATTTAGTAATGGCACTGCAAAAACTTCAAACCATAATATCAATAAATGTCAATGGCTTAAATTCACCCATTAAAAGGCACAGAGTAGGAGGATGGATCAGAAATCACAACCCAACCATATGCTGCTTGCAAGAATCCCACCTAACCCAACAAAACAAACACAGACTTACAGTGAAAGGATGGAAAACTATAATTCAGGCTAATGGACAAAAAAAGGGCAGGAATAGCCATTCTCATCTCTGACACAATAAATTTTAAATTAAATATAGTAATAAAAGATAGGCAAGGCCATTACATAATGATCAATCAACCAAAAAGATTTAGCAATTAACATCTAAGTACCCAACGAGGACCCATCTAAATACATCAAACACCTACTGAAAAAACTACAAAAATACATCAGTAGAAATACAATCATACGGGAAAGTGGGCCCTATCCAAAGGTTCCAGGACCGGGGGAAGTAGAGGCTCTATAGTGGAGATGGGAGGTTCCTGCTGTCTTAGGGTTCAAAAAGACAATCAATAGTTAATTTTATCATCACATTATTTGTTAATTGGGTTTAATTTGAAAAGTCCTTCTGTTAGGGTTTGCTGTACAGTACCCAGTATCTTGTATATAGCTGTGCTATTGGTTGCTTCTGATCTACTTGGTCTAGGCTTTTGAGAGAGTCTGCATATCAATTACACAGCCTATATATTAAAAAGATTCAGTTTGTGTTTTGAAAAACTTCAAGACATACAATTAATTTTCCCCCTCTCATATTAATTAACTAGTGATTTATATGACTACATTTTACTAGGAGTGTACATAAACACCATTCCCACCACCAAAAGACTGTGACCCATCCCTCCCACCCACTCCCACCCCCCCCCCACTGGCCCAGGAAGCTGCATGTCTACCCCTCACCACAGGGCTTTTACTTTGATGCCCTACTTACAATTTGGTCAGGTCCTGCCTTTAGTTTCCCTTTCAGATCTTCTTACTCAACTTCTGCTGATGAGTGGGATCATCCCATACTCATCTTTATCTTTCTGACTTAGCTCACTTAACATAATTCCTTCTAGCTCTGTCCAAGATGGGTCAGAGAAGGTGGGTTCATTGTTCTTGATAGCTGTATAGTATTCCCATTGTGTATATATACCACAGCTTTCTCAGCCACTCATCTGTTGTTGGGCACCTGGGTTGCTTCCAGGTTTTAGCTATTATGAATTGTGCTGCTATGAACATAGGAGTACACACCTCTTTTTGGTTGGGTGTTATGGAGTCCTTGGGGTATAACCCCAGGAGAGGAATTACTGGACCATATGGAAGGTCCATGTCTAGCCTTCTGAGAGTTTTCCCGTATACATCTCCCAATCCATATCAAATAATATTCCATCTGCCGATCACAACCTAACCAACACAATGATTGCCACCTCAACATGCTTCACTTCAGACTGTGTCCAGAGACTTCACATGTGGAATGACAACCCTTCAGCTTCATTACTTGGGTGAGACCTTTCCTTTCATAGCATACTCTAATTCCATCTCAGGTGGTTCACTTTCTAACAAAGTCCCAAAACCTAGATATACACCAGTTTCTGTGAGAGCATATGTTCACACGTATCCGTAAACTACTGCAAAATATATACCTGAAAGCAGAAGTACACTAGAGTTTGCAGCGAGTACCCCCCTAACACTTCCTCTCCACAATTCCAAGCTTTGGGTCCATGATTGCTCAACAATTTGTTTGGCTTTGTATGTTAACTCTCTTTTCAGTCACCAGGTTCCAGATGCCAGCAGGATGCTGGCCAGGCTTCCCTGGACTGAAAACCCCACCAATATGTCCTGGAGCTCCGCTTCCCCAGAGACCCACCCTACTAGGGAAAGAGAGAGAGGCATACTGGGAGCATGGACCGACCAGTCAATGCCCATGTTCAGTGGGGAAGCAATTACAGAAGCCAGACCTTCTACCTTCTGCAACCCACAATGACCCTGGGTCTATGCTCCCAGAGGGATAGAGAATGGGAAAGCTATCAGGGGAGGGGGTGGGATATGGAGATTGGGTGGTGGGAATTGTGTGGAATTGTACCCTGTCGTATGCTTTACATTGGCTTGTTCTAGCCCTCCCCCTCCAAGAGAATTGGATGAGTCCTGTTAATTTCGCGGGCCTGCTTGGCCCCGCCCCAAGGGACCCTGGGAGAGGGTTCCGGAGTCCGAGAGTTCTTGAGTTCCTGAGTTAGAGAGTGTCTGAGTTCGAGAGTAAGGGAGAGGGTTCCTGAGTTCGAGAGTGCCAGAGTTAGCCAGAGTTCCTGAGTTCCTGAGTTCGACAGAGTTCCGGAGTTCGAGAGTGCGAGGGTGCGAGAGTTTCTGAGTTCGAGAGTAAGAAAGAGGGTTCCTGAGTTCGAGAGTGCCAGAGTTTCAGAGGGTTCCCCAGTAAGAGAGTTCCAGAGTTCCAGAGTTGGAGAGTTCGAGAGTAAGAGGGAGTGCTTGTGCCGCCGCAAAGAGACAGCAGAGTTCTGTTTGGTGATTAGTTTGTCTTAGTTTATGAATCGTTGTTCCTGAATAAAGAAATAGAGCTTCCCTGCCCAGCCGTTGTCTCCGCGTCTCTGTTCACCACCGTGAAGCAAGCCAAGCCGGCCCGGCAAGAGCCTCAGAGAATTTTAACAACAAATGGCGCCCACGTGGACCTGACCTGCGCATCTCTCAGATAAGTAAAGACAATTTGGCTACCTATGCACGATGGCCTTCTCTTCTGCTTGTGAAGAGATCTCCAAAGGCCTCTGCTCTTTCTTCACGAGACTGTTTTGCTGTTTCTGGAACATTTATCTCTGGACCACTCTGTGGTTTCCACTCGCTCGGGCGAACTCAGAACAGCCAGCGGGAAGAGCCAGCGGGCGGGAGGCAAGGCGCGGAGCTGCTGTTTCCACCTGGTCAAACAGCCAGCCAGCCGGCTGCGCCCAGACAACCCCGCGCACCGCGCCAGCAACCCCGCAGCCCCGCAGCCCGCAGGAGGCCTACGCCAACATGCTGGAGCCCGATGCCAACATGCTGGAGCCTGAGGCCAACATGCTGGAGCCCGATGCCAACATGCTGGAGCCTGAGGCCAGCCCACAGGAGCCGGCTCTCCACCGCGTGGTGCAGGGCACTGGACGCGTGATCCCTCCACGCTGCTCGGCCACTGCGAACAGGGCAGCAGACATGGCAGGGCCATGGGGCAGGGCCGCGGCGTTCTATCATGGCCGCCACCCCTGGGCACCTAGGCTCACGCCTTCTACAAAGATGGCCTGCCTGCCCTCTTTCTATGAATTCTGGAACCATCCCGGGCCTCCCGGACCCCCAGGCTCCCTGCCAAAACTGGGCACACGAGATCTCCAGCCGCCGGTCCGGTCTGAAGACAGACAAGCTGGAGTACACAGAGATTTGTGCAGAGATCGCAACCTGCAATTCCTAGAAGTGGAGCTGCGCGGGAAGCCACCTCCGGATGGTGAACCCCCCCCCAACAACTAAGACAGTACAGACTTAAATTCGTGTTTAAAATGACATGTCTTCGTAACAAAGGTTTCTCTCCTTGTGTATTAATGACTATGTTTATGTGTATGTTTAAAGTTTGGTAAACAGTAGCTTTAAGGCTAAATTCTTACTAGTCAAAGATAAATGAAAAAGGTTTTCAACGTAATTCTCATAAAGATAAAAATTAACTTACATTTAAAGTCTAAGGTAAAATTAGTTAACAATCAATATATTTTAACTAAGTTGGTCTAAACAAAAGGTTAAATAGACTTGTTGATATGTAAAACACTACCTATTAGAAATGGTAGATCGCACAATGGCTATGCTAATTATTCTCATGCCTGAGGTTTCCTCTCCGGCCCACATCTAGGGTGTGTCTCCATCTTGAATGGGTGTAACAAAAGGTTGTTGATATGTAAAAGTCTCAAATTCCTTCTCTATTATAAATGTTAGATCGTGCAGTAGATATGCTAATAACAAGTTTTGTTTCATAGTAAGTAAGTTGTAGCCAGCTGCCTTTGGGACCCTAGGCCGTTCCCCGCCCCCATGCAAATGCCCGTCGAGGCAAGTAGCCCCCCAGAGGCAAGAAATGTTTTTTTTTTCAGATATGGCCCCCTCAGGCCTTCCCTTGGCAACATGCTGGTTTTGGTTATATATGTTTCTGTTCACCCCACACCCTTGATACTATAGTCATTTAGTTAAAAAGAAAAGGGGGAATTGTCGTATGCTTTACATTGGCTTGTTCTAGCCCTCCCCCTCCAAGAGAATTGGATGAGTCCTGTTAATTTCACGGGCCTGCTTGGCCCCGCCCCAAGGGACCCTGGGAGAGGGTTCCTGAGTCCGAGAGTTCCTGAGTTCCCCAGTGACAGAGTTCCTGAGTTCCAGAGTTCGAGAGTGCGAGGGTGCGAGAGTTTCTGAGTTCGAGAGTAAGGGAGAGGGTTCCTGAGTTCCAGAGTAAAAGAAAGAGTGCTTGCGCCGCCGCAAAGAGACAGCAGAGTTCTGTTTGGTGATTAGTTTGTCTTAGTTTGTGAATCGTTGTTCCTGAATAAAGAAATACAGCTGCCCTGCCCAGCCGTTGTCTCCGCGTCTCTGTTCACCACCGTGAAGCCAGCCCGGCCCGGCAAGAGCCTCCGATTGTCGTATGCTTTACATTGGCTTGTTCTAGCCCTCCCCCTCCAAGAGAATTGGATGAGTCCTGTTAATTTCGCGGGCCTGCTTGGCCCCGCCCCAAGGGACCCTGGGAGAGGGTTCCGGAGTCCGAGAGTTCCTGAGTTCGAGAGAAAAGAGAGTTCCTGAGTTCCCCAGTGACAGAGTTCCTGAGTTCCGGAGTTCGAGAGTGCGAGAGTTCGAGAGTTAGAGAGAGTGCTTGTGAGAGGGGTTCCTGAGTTGCAGAGTAAGAGAGAGTGCTTGCGCCGCCGCAAAGAGACAGCAGAGTTCTGTTTGGTGATTAGTTTGTCTTAGTTTATGAATAGTTCCTCCTGAATAAAGAAATACAGCTTCCCTGCCCAGCCGTTGTCTCCGCGTCTCTGTTACCCGCCGTGAAGCAAGCCAGCCCGACCAGAGCCTTCCGAATTTTAACAACAAATGGCGCCCACGTGGACCTGACCTGCGCATCTCTCAGATAAGTAAAGACAATTTGGCTACCTATGCACTATGGCCTTCTCTTCTGCTTGTGGAGAGATCTCCAAAGGCCTCTGCTCTTTCTTCACTAGACTGTTTTGCTGTTTCTGGAACATTTATGTCTGGACCACTCTGTGGTTTCCACTCGCTCGGGCGAACTCAGAACAGCCAGCGGGAATAGCCAGCGGGCGGGAGGCGAGGCGCAGAGCTGCTGTTTCCACCTGGTGGAACAGCCAGCCAGCCGGCTGCGCCCAGACAACCCCGCGCACTGCGCCCGCAGCCCCGCAGCCCCGCAGCCCGCAGGAGGCCTACGCCACCATGCAAGAGCCCGATGCCAGCACGCTAGAGCCCGATGCCAACATGCTGGAGCCCGATGCCAACATGCTGGAGCCTGAGGCCAACATGCTGGAGCCCGGTGCCAACATGCTGGAGCCTGAGGCCAACATGCTGGAGCCTGAGGCCAGCCCACAGGAGCCGGCTCTCCACCGCGTGGTGCAGAGCACTGGACGCTTGATCCCTCCACGCTGCTCGGCCACTGCGAACAGGGCAGCAGACATGGCAGGGCCATGGGGCAGGGCCGCGGCGTTCTATCATGGCCGCCACCCCTGGGCACCTAGGCTCACGCCTTCTACAAAGATGGCCTGCCTGCCCTCTTTCTATGAATTCTGGAACCATCCCGGGCCTCCCGGACTCCCGGGCTCCCTGCCAAAACTGGGCACACGAGATCTCCAGCCGCCGGTCCGGTCTGAAGACAGACAAGCTGGAGTACGCAGAGATTTGTGCAGAGATCGCAACCTGCAATTCCTAGAAGTGGAGCTGCGCGGGAAGCCACCTCCGGATGGTGAACCCCCCCCAACAACTAAGACAGTACAGATTTTAATTCGTGTTTAAAATGACATGTCTTCGTAACAAAGGTTTCTCTCCTCGTGTATTAATGACTATGTTTATGTGTATGTTTAAAGTTTGGTAAACAGTAGCTTTAAGGCTAAATTCTTACTAGTCAAAGATAAATGAAAAAGGTTTTCAACGTAATTCTCATAAAGATAAAAATTAACTTACATTTAAAGTCTGAGGTAAAAATTAGTTAACAATCAATATATTTCAACTAAGTTGGTCTAAACAAAAGGTTAAATAGACTTGTTTATATGTAAAACTCTCCATTACCTTCTCTATTAGAAATGGTAGATCGCACAATGGCTATGCTAATTACTCTCATGCCTGAGGTTTCCTCTCCGGCCCACACCTAGGGTGTGTCTCCATCTTGAATGGGTGTAACAAAAGGTTAAAAGATGTTGTTGATATGTAAAAGTCTCAAATTCCTTCTCTATTAGAAATGTTAGATCGTGCAGTAGATATGCTAATAACAAGTTTTGTTTCATAGTAAGTAAGTTGCAGCCAGCTGCCTTTGGGACCCTAGGCCGTTCCCCGCCCCCATGCAAATGCCCGTCGAGGCAAGTAGCCCCCCAGAGGCAAGAAATGTTTTTTTTTTTTCAGATATGGCCCCCTCAGGCCTTCCCTTGGCAACATGCTGGTTTTGGTTATATATGTTTCTGTTCACCCCACACCCTTGATACTATAGTCATTTAGTTTAAAAAAAAGGGGGGAATTGTCGTATGCTTTACATTGGCTTGTTCTAGCCCTCCCCCTCCAAGAGAATTGGATGAGTCCTGTTAATTTCGCGGGCCTGCTTGGCCCCGCCCCAAGGGACCCTGGGAGAGGGTTCCGGAGTCCGAGAGTTCCTGAGTTCGAGAGAAAAGAGAGTTCCTGAGTTCCCCAGTGACAGAGTTCCTGAGTTCCGGAGTTCGAGAGTGCGAGAGTTCGAGAGTTAGAGAGAGTGCTTGTGAGAGGGGTTCCTGAGTTGCAGAGTAAGAGAGAGTGCTTGCGCCGCCGCAAAGAGACAGCAGAGTTCTGTTTGGTGATTAGTTTGTCTTAGTTTATGAATAGTTCCTCCTGAATAAAGAAATACAGCTTCCCTGCCCAGCCGTTGTCTCCGCGTCTCTGTTACCCGCCGTGAAGCAAGCCAGCCCGACCAGAGCCTTCCGAATTTTAACAACAGTACCCCTCCTACCCTATGGTTTTGTTAATTAATCCTTTCTTAAATAAAATATTTAAAAAGATAAAAAAAGA
This sequence comes from Erinaceus europaeus, assembly GCF_950295315.1. Lineage (NCBI taxonomy): Eukaryota > Metazoa > Chordata > Mammalia > Eulipotyphla > Erinaceidae > Erinaceus > Erinaceus europaeus. The sequence goes on along the minus strand of NC_080168.1, from coordinate 82,312,520 downwards.
AATAAAACAATAATAGGAGATTTCAACACCCCATTCTCACACTTAGAACTACTAAGCAGAGAATCAAGAAAGAAAAAGGGAATTAAATGAAGAGATAGACTAGACCTCCTGGACATTTTAAGAATTCCTCATCCCAAGCAACTGGAATACACATTCTTTGAAATCCACACAGCACATCCTCAAGGATAGACCACATGATAGGCCACAAAGACAGTATCAATAAAGTAAAGAGCATTAAGATATCACAAGCATCTTTTCAAACCACAGTGGAATAAAGATAACACAACAAAAAGAAAATTACTAAGTATCAAAATTTTGAAACTCAAAAACATACTGCTTAATAACAGCTGGGTCAAAGAGGCACTCAAGTAAGTAATGCAAATATTCATAGAAACAAATTAAACTGAAGACACAAGCTATCAAAATATTTGGGACACATAAACGCATTACTAAGAGGGAAACTCACAGTCATTCCAGCACACATTGGAGAACAAGTAAAAAGCTCAAATAAATGACCTTACTGCACAACTTAAGGACTTAGAAGAAGTAGAACAAAGGAACCGTAAAGCGACAAGAAAGACTGAAATTACTAAAATTAGAACAGAAATTAACAGCATCAAAAATGAAAGAATACAAAATATCAAGAAAAAGTTAATACCTATACTTTTAAAGCTCTTTCAAAAAATCAAAGAAGCATGAACATGCCCTTCCACCTTCTCTGAAGCCAACATCACCCTGATACCAAAAGCATATAGGGACACAACAAAAAAGGAAAACTGAAAAGCATTCCCCCTCAGATCAGGGACTAGACAGGGCTGTCAATCATCACCATTACTCTTCAACATAGTATTGGAAGATCTCACCAAAGCAATAAGGCAAGAGAAAGGAATCAAAGGAATATAGACTGGAAAGGAAGACGTTAAGCTCTTACTTTTTTTTAAGCTCTTACATTTGCATATGATATGATAGTATACATAGAAAACCCTAAAGAATCTAGCAGAAAACTACTGGAAATTATTAGTTAATATAGCAAGGTGTCAGGCTACAAAATCAAGGTACAAAAATCAGTTGCATTTCTTTATGCAAACACTAAGTCCAGAGAAGAGGATATCCAGAAATCACTCCCATTTGCTGTTGAAGCAAAATCAATAAAATACATAGGAATAAGCTGATCAAAGAAGTGAAAGCTTTCTATACTAAAAACTTTGAATTGCTATTCAGAGAAATAGAAAATGATGATGTCATGGCTGGAAAAGCTCTGATACTCCAGAACCCCGCCCCACTACAGAAAGAAAGAGGCAGGCTGGGAGTATGGATCAACCTGTCAATGCCCATGTTCAGCAGGGAAGTAATTACAGAAGCCTGACCTTCTACCTTCTGCATCCCACAATGACCTTGGGTTAAGGAACAGGAAAGCTATCAGGGGAGGGCATGGGATATGGAGTTCTAGTGGTGGGAACTGTGTGGAGTTGTACCCCTCTTATCCTATGATTTTGTCAATGTTCCTTTTTAATAAATAAAAAAAAGAAAATGATACAAAGAGTTGGAAAGATATCCTATCCTCATGAATTAGAAGAATTAGCATCATCAAAATGAATATTCTACCGAGTCATATACAATTCAATATGATATCCATCAAAGTTCCACCAAGCTCCTTTAAAATGATAAAAAAAAATATAGTAATTTATCTGGAGCCAGAAAACACAAACAATCACCAAAACAATCTTGAGGAAAAGAAACAAAAATGGAGGTATCAAACTCCCAGATCTCAAACTATACTATAAGGCCATTAGAGTCAAAACAGCCTTGGGGACTGAGCCGTAGTGCAGCAGGTTAAGCACAAATGGTTCAAAGGAGGTCTCGAAACTTTACATCAGGCTCAACCTGACGCTGTTGACTGGCTACGGAAGAAGGGCAAACGCTAGAAGAAGAAGAAGCACAAATGGTGCAAAATGCAAGGACCAGCCTTAAGGATCCTGGTTCAAGCTCCTAGCTCCCCACCTGCAAGGGGTCACTTCACAAGTGGTAAAGCTGGTCTGCAGGTGTTTATCCCTCTCTCCTCCTCTCTGTCTTACCCTCCTCTCTTGATTTCTCTCTGTCCTATCCAACAACAACAGCTATGACAACAATAATAGTAACAACTACAACAAACACAACAACAAGGGCAATAGAATGGGAAAAATAGACTCCAGGAGCAGTGGATGCATAGTGCAGGCATCAAGCCCCTGCAGTAACCCTGGAGGAAAAAAAATAACAGTCTGGTACTGGAACAAAAATAAGAATACAGATCAGTGGAACAGAATTGAAAGCCCAGAACTAAACACCCAAACCTATGGGCATTTAATCTTTTATAAAGGGGCCCAAATTATTAAATGGAGGTAAGAGGGTATCTTCAATAGTGCTGAGAAAACTGAGTTGAAACATGCAGAAGAAGGAAACTGAACCACTCTTTCTGACTAGAAACAAAAGTCAACTCCAAATGGATTAAGGACCTGAATCATAGATGAGAATCTATCAAATACTTAGAGGAAAACATTGGTGGACCACTTTCCCACCTAAACCTCAAGGACATCTTTGATGATACAAAATCAATTGCAAGAAAGATTATAACAAAAACAAATCAATGGGACTACATCCAATTGAAAAGCTTCTGATCAGCCAAAGAAACATCACCCAAAACAAAAAGACCCCTCACAGAATGGGAGAAGATCTTCACATCCCACACATCTGATAAGAGGCTAATAACCAAAATATATAAAGAACTCACACAAACTTAGCAACAAAAAAGCAAATGACTCCATCCAAAAATGAGCAGAGGATATGAACGGAACATTCACTACAAAGGAGATCCCAAAGGCTAACAAACATGAAATATTGCTAAATTCTTAGAGAAATACAAATAAAGACAACACTGTGATAATGTCATACATCAAAAAGGACAGCAGCAACAAATGCTGGAGAGGCTGTGGAGACAGAGGAACACTTCTGCACTGCTAGTGGGAATGCAAATTAGTCCAGCCTTTGTAGAGAGCAGTCTGGAGAACCCCCACCAGACTAGACATAGACTTCCCATATGACCCAGTAATTCCTCTCCTAGGGATATACCCCTAGGACTCCATAACACCCAACCAAAAAGATGTATGTACACCTATGTTCATAGCACCACAATTTGTAATACCTAAAACCTGGAAGCAAGCCAGGTGCTCAACAGCAGATGAATGGCTGAGAAAGCTATGGTATATCTACACAATGGAATGCTACGCAGCTATTAAGAACAATGAACCCACTTTCTCTGACCCATCTTGGAAGGAGCTAGAAGGAATTATGTTAAGTGAACTAAGTCAGAAAGACAAAGACGAGTATGGGATGATCCCACCCATAAACAGAAGTTAAGAAAGCAGAACAGAAAGGGAAACTCAAAACAGGATCTGACTGAGTTTAGAGTACAGCACCAAAGTGAAAATGTCTGGGTGGAGCGTGAAAGTAGATGTTCAGCTTTACCAGGGGTTGGGGGGAGACATAGTCCTTTGGTGATGTGAATGGTGTTTATGTATACTCCTATTTACTTGTAGTCTCATAAATCACTATTTAAATATGAGAGGAGAAAAATTGAATTAATGTCTCAAACTTTTTAATACACAGACCATAGGCTGAGGATATGTTCCTTCAGTCTAAGCACTAAAGATTTCAAATTGGTAATTGGGCTGAATTTTAACAGTGCACTCAAAGTTAATACATTTCTAGCAATGACTTGTTCTTTGAAATGTTGGCCCTCCTAAAAGCTTAGACCAGGGAGAACAGGAGCAATCAGTAGCATTACTTTTTAAGATAGAGCTATATATAAATAACATCAAAGGGCATAAATTATGATGAGGTCTTGTATGATACAGCAAATGCTAACAATGGGATTTTCAAAGTTAACCAAATTGCCAAATTATTTTATTATAGCGATAATTATCTATTGCCTTCTTAAAGCCTAAGACAGCAGGAACCTTCCACTTCCTCTATAGAGCCTATATTTCTCCCCAGTACTGGAATCTCTAGGGTGGGGCTCACTTTCCTGCATGCTTCTCTCAATTCATACCAACTGATACTGCATCTACTGATCCCAACATAGTCAATGCAATTAGAACCACCTCAGCATGCTTCACTTAGGACTGTGTCCAGAGACATCAGGTGTGAAATGTCAACCCTTCAGCCTCATTACTCGGTGAGACCTTTCCTTTCTCATAGGATTCTCTAATTTTATTTCGGGTGGTTCACTTCCTAACAAAGTCCCAAAACCTAGATATAGATCAGGGCCCATGAGATAGGGCAGATGTACACATGTATCCACATATTAGGGTAAAATATATACCTGAAGCAAAAGTGCACAATAGTTTACAGTGAGTCAATAAATGAAGCAAGCAACTAGAAAGACCAAAAAGGACACCATGAAGTACCTAATGAAATAGTTTCTACTTAGACCTAGATACCCTTCTCACATACTTCCTACTACACTTCCCTCACTCACTCCAAAGGTAACCTTATCAAAGGACTACAAAAGCTGAATAAGGGCAAGAGACTGGCATACTTTAATGATGACTCTTTAGTAACTATCAGGCCACCCCATCAGCTGGGACCCTAGTTGGGGAGTCCTGAGATTCCCACACAGACATGATGGGACTAGACCTCAAATAGATCCCTCTCTCCATTGTCACTGGTCATCCCCATCAGGAACAGTACAATGGACCCCTTTGTGGGCCCCCATAGGACCTTGCCCTCAATGTGGATCAACAATAATAGAGAATATTCCATCCGCCAAAGGGAGGCTGGATAACATATTGTATCTACCACCTGAGGAAGATGGGTCCTCAAATTGGGGCAGCTTGGAACTTTCCTACTCATGACCACAGAATGTGAGCTCAGACCTACAGGGATGCAGAGGTTACATAGGCTCCTATGCTGAATATGGGCCCCAGAACAAATTGATGGGGTTTACAGTCAACAAGATTAATACTCCTTTCCCATATTTGGGAGCTACTCTCTTCCCTGATCCAGCTTTCTAGCCCTTTTTCCAGCCCTCACATCATCTCCCCAGACAATAACTTGGGTCCACCTGCATATGAGAGGTCAGGCTCAGGCAAAAAATAGAAAAGTCATGGGCCCCTTGGAATATACCTAAAATATACCTACTAGCAATTTCCAAAATGGAGACCCCCAAATATTTTCTTGCAATATTCTTGGCTTTAGGTTCATGATTAGTCAACATTGTTTGGTTTTATATGTTAACTCTTTTTTCAGCCACCAAGTTATAGATGTTACCATGATGCCAACCAGACTTCCCTGGGCAGACGACCCCACCAATATGTCCTGAAGCTCCATTTCCCCAGAGCTCTGCCCCACTAGGGAAAGAGAGAAACAGGCTGGGAGTATGGATAGACCTGTTAATGCCCATGTTTAGCAGGGAAGCAATTACAGAAGCCAGACCTTCACCTTTTTTTAAAAATTTTTTTTATTTAAGAAAGGATTAATTAACAAAACCATAGGGTAGGAGGGGTACAACTCCACACAATTCCCACCACCCAATCTCCATATCCCACCCCCTCCCATGATAGCTTTCCGATTCTCTATCCCTCTGGGAGCATAGACCCAGGGTCATTGAGGGTTGCAGAAGGTAGAAGGTCTGGCTTCTGTAATTGCTTCCCCACTGAACATGGGCGTTGACTGGTCAGTCCATACTCCCAGTCTGCCTCTCTCTTTCCCGAGTAGGGTGTGTCTCTGGGGAAGCTGAGCTCCAGTACACATTGGTGGGGTCTTCAATCCAGGGAAGCCTGGCTAGCATCCTGCTGGCATCTGGAACCTGGTGATTGAAAAGAGAGTTAACATACAAAGCCAAACAAATTGTTGAGCAATCATGGACCCAAAGCTTGGAATAGTGGAGAGGAAGTGTTAGGGAGGTACTCACTGCAAACTCTAGTGTACTTCTGCTTTCAGGTATATATTTTGCAGTAGACATATAAATCACTAGTTAATTAATATGAGGTGGGAAAATCAATTGTATGTCTCAAAGTTTTTCAAAACACAAGCTGAATCTTTTTAATATATAGGCTGTGTATTTGATATGCGAACTCTCTCAAAAGCCTAGACCAAGTAGATCAGAAGCAACCAATAGCACAGCTATATACAAGATACAAGCCAACCTGCTCTTCTTGGCTATACCATCACATCAATTCCTAGGCCATGGCTTCCTGAGAGTTGGTCTGTCAACCAAGACAACTGCCATTTCTGCCTTGCCACTGACCTTATCCCCCATAGTAATAGAATAGAATTTAGGGTAGATGCCAGATGGCAGATGAGTAGAAGGGTAAGATCTGAGGTTGAGTGAAACAAGAAATAAAGGAGTAGTAGATGCTGTCATAACAGTTCTGGTGCTCAGGGGTCTATGGATCTAACTACTTCAGCCCATCAGTCTCCAGCCACATGGTGAGAGGCACAAGAATAGAAAGGGATGAGGCATCAGAGGAGGAAATGAGAAACAGAAACCAATACTTGGAATAAAATGAAGAGCAAAGAAGCCATAATTGACCATGAATCTTAGTTTCGAGCCTGAACATATCTCCTAGAGTTTATTTAGCACACATACAATTTAATAATTCACAATGCACAGAAGCATAAGATAACACACAAATATGCATGCACAAAAACAACCCAAATTATGAGGCTGAAAGGAGCCAGATTTGATAATCTAGGTAATTTTTCTAAAATATATCAGTAAGGCAGGATCTAGAAGATTAACTTCACTTTTATGATTAACTTTTTAGCATTGAGATGACCAAGTTTCAGTAAATTTTAAGTTCTAAGAAGTTTAAATTCTAGCTGTCACTCCTTTCCATTATATTAAACCTTCTACACACTTAATTTAAAAAATTATCATGGCTAATAGAGAGCATGTATATTAAACTAGTATATAAAAATGAGATGTGACTGATGAACCAGTATTTCTTTTTTTTTTTAGTTGATTTAATAATGATCAACAGGACGGTAGGATAAAAGGGGTACAATTCCATACAATTCCTACCACCAGAGTTCTTCACCCTGCCCCCTTCATTAGAAGTTTTCCTATTTTTTATCCATCTGGGAAAATAGACCCAGAATCATTACGGGGTACAGAAGGTGGAATGTCTGACTTCTGTAATTTGAAGCAGTATTCTTAAGTATTCGTAAAGCATTTTGTGTATGAAAATGCTTATGACTCAGTTTTCAGTTAATCTCTCAAGCATTTATAAGAGGGAATCAATTACTGAACAATGTGTTCATAGGGAGACACAAAGAGGTGAAGGGCCTGGTAAGAATCATACATGAAAGGTTAAATGCTCTCTTCTTTCTCAACTTATGTTGATGAGTGGGGACATCCCATACTCGTCTTTATCTTTCTGACTTAACTGACTTAACATAATTCCTTCTAGCTCTGTCCAAGATGGGTCAGATAAGGTGGGCTCATTGTTCTTAATAGCTGCATAGTATTCCATTGTGTATATGTACCACAGCTTTCTCAGCCACTCATCTGCTGTTGGGCACCTGGGTTGCTTCCAGGTTTTAGCTATTATGAATTGTGCTGCTATGAATATAGATGTACACACATCTTTTTGGTTAGGCATAATGGAATCCTTGGGGTATATCCCCAGGAGAGGAATTAATGGGTCATATGGAGGGTCTATGTCTAGCCTTGTGAGAGTTCTCCAGACTGCTCTCCAACGAGGCTGGAACAATTTAAATTCCCACCAGCAGTGTAGAAGGGTTCCTCTGTCCCCACAGCCTCTCCAACATTTGTTGCTGGGAAACTAAAAGCAGGATCTGATTAAATGAGGGGGCACCAATGTAAAAACCCTGTGGTGAAGGGGAGGGGAGCTATTGGGCTTCCCAGCACAGTGGGGGGTGGGGGGTGGGGATGGGACACAGTCTTTTGGTGGTGGGAGTGGTGTTTATGTACAATCCTATTAAAGTATAAACATATAAACCACTATTTAATTAATGTGAGAGGCGAAAAACTGATGATATGTCTAGAACTTCTTAAAACACAGAGTCTTTTTAATACATAGGCTGTCTTTGATATGTTGTCTCTCCCAAAAGCCTAGACCAGGGGGAACAGAAGCAACTGGTAGCACAGATATACAAGATGCTGGATATTATACCCCAAACCCTATCAAAGGGACTTTCCAAAGTTAAACCTATCACCAAATAATGTGATGATAACAATAACTATCCATTGTCTTCTTGAACCCTAAGACAACAGGAACCTCACATTTCCACTATAGAGCCTATATTTCCCTGAGTCCTGGAACCTTAGGGTGGGACCCACTTTTCTGCATGCTGCTCTCAATTCAAATCAAATAATATTGCACCCGCGGATCGCAACCTAATCAACGCAACAAGTGCCACCCCAGCATGCTTCACTTCAGACTGTAACCTTCAGGTGTGGAATGACAAACCTTCAGCTTCATCACTCGGGTGAGACCTTTCCTTTCATAGTATTCTCTAATTCCATTCCAGGTGTTCCACTCCCCAATAAAGTCCCCAAACCTAGATATAGTCCAGGTCCCCTGAGATAGAGCATAAGTTCAACCGTGCCCATAAACTAGGGGGAAAATATATACCTGAAAGCAAAAGTACACAAGAGCATGCAGGGAATACCCCCCAACACTTCATCTGCACTATTCCAGTCTTTAGGTCTATGATTGTTCAACAATTTGTTTGGCTTTGTATATTAACTCTCTTTTCAGCCACCAGGTTCCGGATGCCAGCAAGATGCTGACCAGACTTCCCTGGACAGACGACCCCATCAATGTGTACTGGAGCTCCACTTACCCAGAGCCCCACCCTACTAGGGAAAGAGAGAGGCATATTGGGAGTATGGATTGACCAGTCAACACCCATGTTCAGCGGGGAAGCAATTACAAAAGCCAGACCTTCCACCCTCTGCAACCCACAACGACCCTGGATCCATACTCCCAGAGAGATAGAGAATGGGAAGGCTATCAGGGGAGGGGATGGGATATGGAGATCAGGTTATGAGAATTGTGTGGAATTGTACCCCTCTTATTCTATGGTTTTGTTAATGTCTCCTTTCTTAAATAAAAAAATAATAGAAAAAAAAGGTTAAATGCAAATTTAATGATTTTCCCTCTCAGTGACTCCAAATCAATATACCAATATTCCTTCTATTACCTCTAGAAGAACTGAAGTACAACTACAGAATGGTGTCACTCATATATGGAATATAGATAACTTGAGTATATGAATGTGAAAAAAATATCAGCCTATTCAAGACTGGGGTGAACTATAGTCATTATCTATGGGGATGGGGACATAGACCTTTGGTCATGGGAGTGGTAAAAAAATAATTAAGAAAAAAAACCCTCTGGTGGGAGGTACAGCTCCTGATGTATGATGGTGGAGGAAGACCTAGGCTATGGGTTAGAATGCTTTGCAGAAAACTGAGAAATTTTACCAGCAACTACATTGACTGTTGACTGTAAACCATTAATCCTCCTAATTAAAAAAAAAAAACTTATCAACAAGGGCAACAAAAGGGGCAAAAAATGGCCTCCAGGAGCAGTGGATTCATGTTGCAGGAACTGAGCCCAGCAATAACCCTGGAGGAAAAAAAAAACTTATTTTTCCTATGTTCCATATAAGCCACAGGAACAGTGACACTAAAGGGAAATTCAATGAACCTGAACCAGTCTCTGGGTATTAGAGAAGAAACTTTACAGCAGAAGGTGGTGTAGTCCTCATAGTCAAAGAAAAGGTAGGAATATACACATCTCAGTAATCTCAGTCTGAAAATAAGATCACATGTGGGAAAAAACAACTCAGGTAACCTGGAAAAAGAAGAGATTGACAAACCAAAAATAATTCTATTTCCACCCTCTTCCCACTGCTAACACCAAAATATACTACAAATCCTATGATCTTTCTTATAACTCTTTTTTTTCTCGAATTACTATATATAGTGTTTTGGGTTTCTTTAATTTGGTAATTATGTTCAGTTACTCTTGCTGTTATATTTTATAACTGTTACCAAATGACCTGTATTTCTCTCTCTCTCTCTTTCTCTCTCTCATTTATAACTGTTACCAAATGATCTGTATTTCTTCCTTCCCCCCCTTTTCTCTTTTTTACTCCAGGGTTATTGCTGGGGCTCAGTGTCAGCACTACAAATCCACTGCTCCTGGAAGAAACTGTTTTATTATTTGTTGGATGGAACAGAGAGAAATTGAGTATGTGTGTGGGGGGAGATAGAGAGGGAAAGAGAGGGGGCCAAGTGGTGGCTCACCTGGTTAAGTGTCACACACTACAGTGTGCAAGGACCCAGGTTCAAGCCTCTGGTCCCCCCTGCAGGGGAAAAAGCTTCACAAGTGGTGAAGTAGAGCTGCAAGTGTCTCTCTGTCTCTCACGCTCGCTATCTACCCCTCCCCTCTCAATTTCTTTCTGTCTCTATCCAATAAAAAATAAAAATTAAAAGAGAGAAAGAGAGACACTTGCAGATCTGCTTCACTGCTTGTGAAGCATCCCCCCTGCAGGTGGGGAGCCAGAGGCTCAAACCTGGGCTCTTGCACGGGTCCTTGCACTTCATACGATGTGCATTAAACATAGTACATCACCACTTCCCCATCCCCCGTATTTCTCTGAAAGTCAATTACCATATGGTCTCACTCATATGTGCAATATAAAAAGTTGAAACACATTGAACCTGTTTATTTAACATTGTCAAGCTGTCACTAAGACTTTGTGAGAACTATGGTGGTTAGCCTTGGGTTAGATGAAGACAAAAGGGAGAGCACAGAACTGTAGTAGTTGGTGTAATGTGGAATAATACTCCTGTAATCTTATGATCTTGTAAATCTTTATTAAATAACTAACAAAATAAATTTTTAAAAAGAACCAAACTTCATATTACAGTCAAATGTATAAAGAATAGAGCACTATGTAGGATATATTAAAAATATTTATATTTTTCAGAATATAAATTATATTTTGACTTTATGAATTAAATTGTAATAAATAATTCTTATTACTAGTTGATACCAAACTGTAAGATGTTATCATATTATATGTCATGCTGTTATGTGCCATCATATTGTACAATACAGCATGGTATATTATAGTAAATATAAGCAACTTCACATAAAACATACACAGACATATAAGTCAACATTTTTGATTCATTAAGAACAATTTTTTCATAGGGGAAGACATGGGCAGAGTCTTCTCCCAAAGAGATCCAAAGGGTCAAAGATATATGAAAAAATTCTCCACTGGGGAAAGATAGAAACAGGTTGGGGTACAGATGGACCTGACAATGCCCATGTCCAGTGGACACTAGGAATGGACCTACCTTATGGCCCAGCAATCCATTTACTGGGGAATGTACCCAAGGAAAACAAACATGCCTATTCAAACAGACCTATGCACATCTATGTTCATAGCAGCATAATTTATAGTAGTCCAAGCTTGAAGCAACCCAGATGCTCAACAGCAAATGAATAGCTAAGAAAGTTATGGTACATATACACAGTGGAATATTATGCAGCTGTTAAAATGATGAGGTCATCTCTTTACAGTATCCTGGTCAGAACTTGAAGGTACTAGAAAAAGAAAGGCCAGTACTGAAAGATATAATTCATAGGTGGTACTTGAGAATAAAAGACAGTAAAGGTAAACATAAGATGAAACCTCCACTAGATGTGGGGTATTGCACCAAAGCAAAAAACTCTGGGGAAGGAGGAAAAGAGACATTGGGGTCCTGGTTACAATGGGGAAGGGGAACTGGGTTGGGGGAATGTCTCCCAGGCATCTATCAAGGGAAGACAAAAGCTTGTGCCTATGTGTTAGTCTATACTGTAAACCATTAACCCCAATTTTTTATTAGTGATTTAATAATTATTAACAAGATTGTAGGATAAGAGGGCTACAATTCCCACCACCAGAATTTTACATACCCTCCCCTCAATTAGAAGATTTCCTATTCTTTGTTACTAGAAGTCCAGTGCGCTATCCATTGTACCAGAGAGCCACCTGATTTCCTATTCTTTATCCCCCTGGGAGTATGGACCAAAGATAACCCATAAATTTAAAAAAGATATTTTTTTCTAAATCAAGGGACCTAATTTTCAAGCACACAAACAAGCCAAGCAATAAATAAGCCATTCTTGTTTTTTCTATCTTGAAATCCAATTAAGCAATAGAAGAAAAATCATCCAGTTACAGATGAAGTCTGCGTTCTTAGTAAAATATTCTGAATAACTTAAGCAGAAAGAGATTTATTGAACTAATTATTAGCTGTTCACAGAATCAGTGAGAAGGCTGGAAAGTTAACTAAGAACCAAAATGGGCTGAGTAAACTAAACATTTATAATACCTTGATAATACCAATGATGTCACTACTGGCACTGTAATTGCTACCTGACTCCACTATAACTGCTACCTGATTGCCACCTAATCTGGCTACCTCCTTGACACTCAGTCTTTGATGGGATTTGGAGTTCTGGTTGCAAGAATTATGTGCAATTGTACCCCTCTTATCCTGTGGTCCTGTCAGTGTTTCCATTTTATAAATAAAAACTTTAAAAATTTAAAGAAAACTTATGAATGTGGTCTCTGCCTATTAAATTATCAAGCAAGAAAAAGGAAAGAAACTATTGCTGACAAGAATGTGGTTTAAAAAATGGAAATGAACCCTATTAAACTGTTGGTAGGAATGGAAATGGTCCATTCCTTGTGGAAAACAATCTAAAGATTTCCCAAAATGCTAAAACTAGACTTATCAGGGCCCAGTTAAGCACACATAATACCATGTGTAAGAACCTGGGTTCAAACAATGAATAAAGATAGGAGCCCAGAAGAAAATTCAAATAAGTCAGAAGTAACGACAGATAAGAAAAGTATGAAAGCAGTAATAAACCTAATAATCACAGAAATGAAGACAACTATGGGGGAAAGGGCTATCAGAATTAGGGAAACAACAGATGAGACCCTCAAGGAAAATATTAGCTACCTCAAGGTAATTAGAGAATTGAAAGCTGAAATAGCTGAACTAAAAGGTCAATTAGCAGAACAAGCTAATACTATAACTGAACTGAAGAAAGAATCTGAGGAAAGGAAAAGCAGATTAACAGAAGCAGGAAACAGAAATAGCCAGACAGAGAATGAGCTAGAGAAAACTAAGAAACAGGCAAAAAAGCTCAAAAAGAGATTGAGAGACACTGAAAACAACTACAGAGACATATGGGATAATCTCAAAAGAAGTAACATTTGTATATTTAGCCTGCCAGAGGAAGAGAAGAAGGGGAAGTAAGCATCCAAGAGGTAATAATAAAAGAAAACTTCCCACACCTAAACAATAGAAGGGACATTAATATTCAAGAAGCCCAGAGAGTCAAAAACAGTATCAACCCAGACCTAAAGACACCAACACATATCACAGTTATAATGAAAAGAAGTAAGAATAAAGAAAGGATCCTAAAGGCTGCAAGAGAAAAACAAAAAGTCACATACAGGGGAAAACCCATAAATTATCAGCAGACTTCTCCACTCAAACTCTAAAAGACAGAAGTGAATAGCAAGATATCTATTGAGCCCTGAATGAAAAAGGGTTCCAACCAAAGATAATATATCCTGGAAGACTGTCATTCAAACTAGATGGAGGGATCAAAACCTTCTCAAATAGACAATAGTTAAAGGAGGCAACCATCACCAAGCCTTCCCTGAAAGAGCTTCTAAAAGACCTCTTATTAAACAAGAACATCACCAAAATACTTGCCATATATCAGAGCAAATTAAAAATATGTTGAATAACGGCACTACAATACATTAAATCCATAATATCAATAAATGTCAATGGCTTAAATTCACCCATTAAAAAGCATAGAGTGGGAGAATGAATCAGAAAACACAACCCAAATATATGCTGCTCGCTAGAATCCCACCTGACCCAACAAGACAAACACACACTTAAGTGAAAGGATGGAAAACTATCATACAGCCTAATGGACAGAGAAATGCAAATAAAGACAACATTGAGATACCACCTCACTCCTGTGAGAATGGCATACATCAAAAAAGACAGCAGCAACAAATGCTGGAGAGGCTGTGTGGACAGAAGAACCCTTCTACACTGCTAGTGGGAATGAAAATAGGTCCAGCCTCTCTGGAGAGCAGTCTGGAGAACTCTCACAAAGCTAGACATGGACCTCCCGTATGACCCAGTAATTCCTCTCCTGGGGATATACCCAAGGACTCCACAACACCCAACCAAAAAGATGTGTGTACACCTATGTTCATAGCACCACAATTTGTAATACCTAAAACCTGTAAGCAAACCAGGTGCCCGACAACAGATGAGTGGCTGAGAAAGCTGTGGTAGATATACACAATGGAATACTACGAAGCTATTAAGAACAATGAGCTAACCTTCTCTGACCCATCTTGGATGGAGCTAGAAGTAATTATGTTAAGTGAGCTAAGTCAGAAAGATAAAGATGAGTATGGGATGATCCCACTCATAAAAGAAGTTGAGAAAAAATAACAGAAAGGGAAACTCAAAGCAGGATCTGACTAAATTTGGAGTAGGGCACTAAAGTAAAAACCCTGGGTTGAGGGTGAGTGTGGATGTTCAGCTTCATTTTGTGGTGGGGGGACAGGTGGGGGGATGGGATGGAACACAGTCTTTTGGTGGTGAGAATGGTGTTTATGTACACTCCTATCAATTTGTAGTCATATAAATCACTAATTAATGTGAGAGGAAAAATTGATTGAATGTCTCAAAATTTTTAAAGCACAGAGTCTTTTTAATACATAGGCTGAGTCTTTGATATATTGACAATCTTAAAATCTTAGTCCAGGGAGGAAAGAAGCAACCAGTGGCATAGCTATATACAAATAATGTCAAAGGACATAAAATATGGCGATGGTGTGTATGATACAGCAAATCCTAACAATGGGATTTTTCAAAGTTAACCCAACTGCCAAATAATGTGATTATAGCAATAACTATCTATTGACTTCTTAAATGCTACTACAGCAGGAACCTCCCACTTCCTCTATAGAGCCTGTATTTCCCCCAGTCCTGGAACTTCTGGGGTGGGGCTCACTTTCCTGCATGCTTCTCTCAAGTCATACCAAATGATATTGTATCTGTGGATCCCAACCTAATCAATGCAACAAGTACCACCTCACCATGCTTCACTTCAGACTGTGTCCAGAGATGTCAGGCATGGAATGTCAATCCGTCACCCTCATTACTCAGGTTCCAGATGCTAGCATGATGCCCATCAGACTTCCCTGGACAGACAACCCCATCAATGTGGCCTGGAGCTCTGCTTCCCCAGAGCCCTTCCCCACTAGGGAAAGAGAGAGGCAGGCTGGGAGTATGGATCAACCTGTCAATGCCCATGTTCATCGGGGAAGCAATTACAGAAGACAGACCTTCCACCTTCTGCATCCCACAATGACCTTGGGTCCATACTCCCAGAGGGTTAAAGAATAGGAAAGCTATCAGGGGAGGGGATCAGATACAGAGTTCTGGTGGTGGGAACTGTTCAAAGTTGTACCCCTCTTAGCCTATATTTTTGTCAATGTTTCCTTTTTATAAATAAAAAATAAAAAAAAAAAGAAACTGGGTTTAAGACCTGACTTTCCCCCTACAGGAAGCGGGGGGGGGGGCTGTTCCATTTCTCTCTGTCCTATCCAACAACAATGACAGCAGTAACAACAACAATAACAATGACAACCATAAACAACAAGGGCAACAAAAGGGAAAAACAGCCTCCAGGAGCAGTGAATTTGTAGTGCAGGCACTGAGCCCCAGCAATAACTCTGTAGGCAAAAAAAAAACAACAACAACAAACTTTCCAAATAAAAGAATGTATACAGAATTGATACAGATCTACAAAAAAAAAAGCAAAAATAATAAAAAGTAGGCCAAATATATATTCCTGCAATCTAAGCACTAAAGGTTTCAAATTGGTAACTTAAATTGTTTGTACATTTCTAAAAATGACTACTTATTTGAAATATTAAATCTCCTATAGTCTTAGACCCAGGAGACCAGAAGCAACTGCTTGTGTGACTATATAAGATTCAGCTATATGTAAATAACATTAAATGGCAAAAATCATGATAAGGTCTTGTATAACACAGCAAACCCTAACCATGGGATTTTAAAAGTAAATTAAGTTCCCAAATAACTTGGTTACAATAATAACTATCTATCGCCTTCTCAAACTCTAAGACAGCAGGAGCCTTCTTCATTCTCTATAAAATCCGTATTTCTCCCAGTCATGGAACCTCTGGGGAATGGATTGTTTTCCTACATGCTTCTCTAGATCCATTCTGTTTGATAACTGCATCTTTTGAGCTCAACCAAATCAATGCAACCAATACCACCTTGACACATTTCACCTCAGATTGTGTCCAGAGATGCCAGGTGTGGAATGTCAACCCCTGGGCTCCATAACTCTGGTGAGACCTATCCTAGCTCATAGGACAACTCAATCCCATATCAGGCAGTACACTTCCTAACAAAACCACAAAACCTATATATAGACCAGGAACCATGAGACAAAACACATGTGCACATGTATCCATAAGTTAGGGGAATGTTGGTATGCTTCTAATTCTGCTTCTTAAAACCCCTTCTCAATGAACCCACCTTCTCTGACCCATCTTGGAAGGAGCTAGAAGGTATTATGTTAAGTGAGCTAAGTCAGAAAGATAAAGATGAGTATGGGATGATCCCACTCATCAACAGAAGTTGAGGAAGAAGATCTGAAAGGGAAACTAAAAGCAGGACCTGACCAAATTGTAAGCAGGGCACCAAAGTAATAACCCTGAGGTAAGGGGTAGACATGCAGCTTCCTGGGACAGTGGGGGGTGGGAGTGGGTGGGAGGGATGGGTCACAGTCTATTGGTGGTGGGAATGGTGTTTATGTATACTCCTAGTAAAATGTAGTCATATACATCACTAGTTAATTAATACAAGAGGGGGAAAATTAATTGTATGTCTCGAAGTTTTTCAAAACACAAACTGAATCTTTTCTCAATATATGCAGTGTAATTGATATGCAGACTCTCTCAAAAGCCTAGACCAAGTAGATCAGAAGCAACCAATAGCACAGCTATATACAAGATACTGGGTACTGTACAGCAAACCATAACAAAAGGACTTTTCAAAGTTAACTCAATTAACAAATAATGTGATGATAACATTAACTATCCATTGTCTTTTTGAACCCTAAGACAGCAGGAACCTCACATCTCCACTATAGAGCCCCTACTTCCCCCAGTCCTGGAACCCTTGGATAGGGCCCACTTTCCCGTATGCCTCTCCCAATCCATATCAAATAATATTGCATCTGCCGATCACAACCTAACCAACACAACGATGGCCACCTCAAAATGCTTCAGCTCAGACTGTGTCCAGAGACTTCACGTGTGGAATGACAACCCTTCAGCTTCATTACTCGGGTGAGACCTTTTCTTTCATAGTATACTCTAATTCCATCTCAGGTGGTTCACTTTCTAACAAAGTCCCAAAACCTAGATATACACCAGTTTCTGTGAGAGAGAGAGCATATGTTCACACGTATCCGTAAACTACTGCAAAATATATACCTGAAAGCAGAAGTACACTAGAGTTTGCAGTGAGTATCCCCCTAACACTTCCTCTCCACTAGTCCAAGCTTTGGGTCCATGATTGCTCAACAACTTGCTTGGCTTCGTATGTTAACTCTCTTTTCAATCACCAGGTTCCAAATGTCATCAGGATGCCAGCCAGGCTTCCCTGGACTGAAGACCCCACCAATGTGTCCTGGAGCTCCGCTTCCCCAAAGACACACCCTACTAGGGAAAGAGAGAGATAGACTGGGAGTATGGACTGACCAGTCAAAGCTCATGTTCAGCGGGGAAGCAATTACAGAAGCCAGACCTTCTACCTTCTGCAACCCTCAGTGACCCTGGGTCCATGCTCCCAGAGGGATAGAAAATGGGAAAGCTATCAGGGGAGGGGGTGGGATATGGAGAATGGGTGGTGGGAATTGTGTGGAATTGTACCCCTCCTACCCTATGGTTTTGTTAATTAATACTTTCTTAAATAAAAAAATAAAAATAAAATAAAATAAAATAAACCCTTCTGTTTCATTTGGTTTAATCCCCCCTGCTTAACACTGTATTCTATTTACATAACCACTGTTAACTAAGCACCAGCATGCCTGCATGGCATTGGTTTGATCCCACTTAAAGCTACAGTCTATTTACATAAACCACTGTTAACTAAGAACCACCTCCCTCCAGGGCATTGGTGGTTCAGTGGTAGAATTCTTGCCTACTCCGGCCCCTCTCTTTGTCACACCCTGATTTTCACCAGTCTCTTTTTGCTCCACCCTCTCTACATCACATTCTGTTTACACCCTACTTGGCAAGTATATTAGTTTAGTTTAGTTTAGCTTAGCTTGGCTTAGATTGTGCTGCGTTCCGCATGAATAAAGACTGAAATGCATACCACCCAGTCATGAGTCCCTGGTCGTCTGACTCCCACCCGTGAAGCCAGCCCAACAGGGGAAAATACATAACTTAATGTAAAAGTGCACAACAGTTTACAATGACTCATTAAGTGCAGCAATCAAGTAGAAAGATATAAAAAAAAAAAAAAACACCTTTTGTATTAGGTACCATAAAGTACTTAATCAAAAAGTTTCTATGTAGACCTAGATACCCTCCTCACCTTACTTACTTCCTATTTCACTTGCTTCAATCACTCCAAGAATAACCTTGTCAGACAAAGTAAGGACTATAAAAGGGGCAAGAGGCCACCATACTTTAATCTTGGTTCTTTTGGCTACTACCGGGCCACTCCGTTGTCCAGAGCCCTAGTTGGGATTCTTACATAGACATAGACATGATGGGCATGTCTCTAGCAGATCCCTCTCCCCACTATCACTGGTCATCTCCATCAGGAACACCATAGTGGCCTTGATTGTGGGCCTCTACAGGACCTTGCCTTCAATGTGGGTCAACATTGGTGGCAACTGCCCCACTCTCCAAAGGGACGTTGGGTCAGCATACTCTGCCAGTCAAGGAAGACATGTACTGCAATGAGTGCAGCCTAGAATATTCCTAGCTATGACCACATAATGCTATGACCAGTAGTGGTGTGGAGGTTGCACAGGCTCCTGTGCTGAATATGGGCCCCAGATCGAATTTATGGGGTTTACAGTTAACAATATTTGCATATTTGCTTCTCCACTGGACACGGATGTTGGCAGGTTGATACATACCCCTACTGTTTCTATCTTTCCATAGTGAGGTAGGGCTTTGGAGAGGCAAGTTTCTGAGACACATTAGTGAGGTCGAACAATTTTCTTTTTTTTATTAATTGTTGTAATTATTGTTTTTATTGATGTCATTGTTGGATAGACAGAGAGAAATGGAGAGAGAGAAGAAGACAGAGAGGGGGAGAGAAAGACACCTTCAGACCTGCTTCACCGCCTGTGAAGAGACTCCCCTGCAGGTGGGGAGGCAGGGGGCTCAAACCAGGATCCTTACGCTGGTCCTTGTGTTTTGCGCCACCTGCACTTAACCCACTACACTACTGCCCAACTCCCAACAATTGTCTAAAGAAGAGATACACATGGCTAACAGACACATGAAGAAATGCTCCACTTCATTTATCATTAGAGAAATGCAAATTAAAACTACACTGAGACACATCTCACACCTGAGAGAATGGCTTACATCAGCAACTTAGGAAATAACAGGTATTGGAGAGGTTGTGGAGAAAAAGGAACTGCTAGTGAGTATACAAACTAGTGAAGCCCCTTTGGAAGGCTCTATGAATAGTCCTTAAACAAATAAAAATGGACTTAACCTTAAGATCCAGTAATACCACTCTTAGACATTTATCCAAAGAACATTCAAATACTAGTTTGAAAGTATATAGGCACCCATATTTTCATAGCTACATTATTCACAACAGCAAAGATTGGATGCAGCCTAAATGCCTATCAGCAGGTGACTGGCTAAAGAAGTTAATAGGATATATATTCCATAGAATACTACTATGAAATTTTAAAAAAAGATAGTGTATCCTTTGAGACTAAACTGGATGGAACTGGGGGTGATTATGTTAGCAAAATAAGTAAAGAGATGAAAGACAATTACCAGATGATTTTACTCTAATTTGGAATCTAGAGATCTAATACTCATGAACTTGAGTAAAAACTGAAGCAAGCAAACTGTCAGACTTGTGAGAATTATAGGAGTTATCTGTGGGAGGTGGGAGTATGGCGATACAGAACTTTGGTGGTAGGTGTTATATGGAACTATACACTGTAATATTATAATCTTATAACGTACAATGAATTGCAAATAAATAATTATAGTAAGTAAAATAAAAGAAGGTCAAGGACAAAGGTGCATGATGGGAAAATAGAAACAAAAATTAACCCCTTATTAATCTTACAAATCTCATCTAAATTTCTTATTCCATATTGATATTTTTATTTCCATATTGTATGTGAGAATGCCTAGATTGAGAAGGGTTTTATGTGATATTGGGTAATTTATCTGTCTTTCATGTACCTTAGTATCCTAATATATAAACCTATCATATTTGATAAACCTACTTCATCAGGCAACTATAAGATTAAGGCTAATAACTGCAAGCAAATACAGGAGCTTCAGAGATAATAGTGAGTAAGACGACAAGCAAACTGCATATTATGGGCCATGGACACATCACCCTACCTCTCTAGGATTTTATGTTGTCTTATATCAAATAAGTGTGCTGGACTAAGATATCACTAAACCCCTTCAATCCTTCAAATATATCATTTATAAATTTACATTACAAGTCAGCTCCTAGTCTGCCAGATCCCATATCATACTCTGTCGGGTTAGCATTGCCAGAGAGAGACCTGGAACTTGTGGCTGAGCAGGAATGCAATGCAATGCCTTTATTGATCAGAGAAAACACCTTTATCTCTACTGAAATGGAAGCGGCAGGTTGGAAAAGGAAATGGCTGGGAGAGGGGGTGGAGAGAAGAAAAGAGCACTAAGGTAGCAAGCTTCCATCTAACCAGTGGGGATAAAACCAATACCCTGCAGGCAGGGCAGGTCTCAGGTAAAACAATGATTATATAAATAGACCACAGCATCAAGCAATGCAGGGGACCTGGCGTAATGACCAACAATACTGTAATGACAAATATTCTTATTTTGCTCAAAATCCTAACTCCTAAATGAGGCTTACTCTCTCCACATGGCTGAAAAATAATGTTTGTTATGGCATCTTAACCCATAAAGCACAGTATATTTATGTGTCACAGTATATTTATATTTATGTGTCCCCCAGTATCATTTTTGCCAGAAATCAGTATAGCATGAATAAAATAATAAAGTGCACAGGGAAGAGATATACAGGCACAGGATATGCAGACAATCTTTGATGATGGTTTTTATATTTATTATTATTTTTGCTTCCAGGGTTATTGCTGGGACTCAGTGCCTGCACCATGAACTCACTGCTCCTGGAGGCTATTTTTTTTCCCATTTTGTTGCCCTTGTTGTTTTATCATTGTTGTGGTTATTATTGTTGTTATTGATATCACTGTTGTTGGATAGGACAGAGAGAAACAGAGAAAGGAGGGTAAGACAAATAGGGGAGAGAGAAGGATAGACACCTGCAGGCCTGCTTCACTGACTTTCATTTTTGGGAAGATTTTTGATAACTGTTTCATTTCATTAGCTGTGAAGAGCTTGTTCATGTTATAAAGTTCCACTTTACTAATTTTGGAAGTTCTTAAGTATCTAGGAAATAATCCATTTCTTCAAGGATCTCTAGCTTGGTGGCATATAGTTGTTCATAGAAGCCTTGCATGATATGCTGAATTTCTGCAGTGTCTGTTGTAGTATCTCCTCTTTCATTTATGATCTGATTTATTTGGGTCTTTTCCCATTTTTGTTTTGTGAGTCTGACTAAAGTTTTGTCGATTTTGTTCACTCTTACCAACATTTACATCCATTGATCTTTTGTACGGTTTTCTTATTTTCACTGTTATTGATTTCTGCCCTAACTTTAGAGATTTCTGTCCTTCTGGTTGCTTTAGGGTTCCTTTCTTCTTCTTCTAGGTCTTTAAGTTGTGCAATCAGGCTGTTTATTTGTGCTTTTTCTTGTTTCCTAATGGGTGCTTGTATGGCTATGAACTTCCCTCTCACTACTACCTTAGCTGTGTCCCAAATATTTTGATAGCTTGCATCTTCATTTTCACTGAACTCTTGAAACATTTTGATTTCTTCTTTTATTTCCTCTTTAACCAAGTAGTTGTTAAAGAGTGTACTGTTAAGCTTCCACATTTCGGGATATTACTAATCTTTTGTTGATTGTTAAGTGTTAGTTTAATTCCACTGTGGTCTGAGAAGATTCTTTTTATTTATTTATTTATTTATTTATTTAAGAAAGGAGACATTAAAAAAATCATAGGATGGGGGGGTACAACTCCACACAATTCCTGCCACTCAATCTCCATATCTCAACCCCTCCCGATAGCTTTCCCATTCTCTATCCCTCTGGAAGCATGGACCCAGGGTCATTGTGGGTTACAGAAGGTGGAAGGTCTGGCTTCTGTAATTGCTTCCCCGCTGAACATGGACATTGACTGGTCAGTCCATACTCCCAGTCTGCCTCTCTCTTTCCCTAGTAGAGTGGGTCTCTGGGGAAGCAGAGCTAAGGACACATTGGTGGGGTCTTCAGTCCAGGGAGGCCTGGCCAGCATCCTGATGGCATCTGGAACCTGGTGGCTGAAAAGAGAGTTAACATACAAAGCCAAACAAATTGGTGAAGAATCATGGACCCAAAGGATGGAATAGTGGAGATGAAGTGTTAGGGGGGTACTCACTGCAAACTCTGGTGTACTACTGCTTTCAGGTATATATTTTCCCTGGTTTTTGGATACGTGTGAACATATGCTTTATCTCCTGGAACCTGGTCTATATCTAGGTTTTGGGACTTTGTTAGGAAGTGAACCACCTGAGATGGAATTAGAGAATACTATGAAAGGAAAGGTCTCACCTGAGTGATGAAGTTGAAGGGCTGTCATTCCACACCTGAAGTCTCTGGAAACAGTCTGAAGTGAAGCATGCTGGGGTGGCACTCATTGCATTGATTAGGTTGCGATCAGCGGATGCAATATTATTTGATAAGAATTGGGAGAAGCATATGGGAAAGTGGGCCCTACCCTAGGGTCCCAGGACTGGGGGAAGTTTAGGCTCTATAGTGGAGATGTGAGGTTCCTGCTGTCTTAGGGTTCAAGAAGACAATGGATAGTTATTCTTATCATCACATTATGTGGTAATTGGGTTAACTTTGAAAAGTCCCTTTCTTAGACATACAATCAATTTCCCCCCTCTCATATTAATTAAATAGTGATTTATATGGCTACAATTTAATAGGTGTGTACATAAACACCATTCCCACCACCAAAACATTGTGTCCCATCCCACCCACCCCAACCCCACCCCCCGCCAGCCCAGGAAGCCGCATGTCCACCCTCCCCCTCACCACAGGGTTTTTACTTTGGTGCCCTACTTTCAATTTAGTCAGATCCTGCTTTTAGGTTCCCTTTCTGATCTTCTTTCTCAACTTCTGTTGATGAGTGGGATCATCCCATACTCATCTTTATCTTTCTGACTTAGCCCTCTTAACATAACTCCTTCTAGCTCCATCCAAGATGGGTCAGAGAAGGTTAGCTCATTGTTCTTAATAGCTACATAGTATTCCATTGTGTATATGTACCACAGCTTTCTCAGCCACTCATCTGTTGTTGGGCACCTGGTTTGCTTCCAGGTTTTAGGTATTGCAAATTGTGGTGCTATGAACATAGGAGTACACACTTCTTTTTGGTTGGGTGTTATGGAGTCCTTGGGGTATATCCCCAGGAGAGGAATTAGTGGGTCATATGGGAGGTCCATGTCTAGCCTTGTGAGAGTTCTCCAGACTGCTCTCCACAAAGGCTGGACCAATTTACATTCCCTCCAGTAGTGCAAAAGGGTTCCTCTGTCCCCACAGCCTCTCCAGCATTTGTTGCTGCTGTCCTTTTTGATGTATGCCATTCTTACAGGAATGAGATGGTATCTCAATGTTGTCTTTATTTGCATTTGGTCTGAGAAGATTCTTAGGATGATTTCAATGTTCTTGAATTGGCTGATGCTGTCTCCGTGGCCTAACATATGGTCTATGCTTGAGAATGACCCACGTGGACTTGAGTAAAATGTATATTCCAGTTTCTTGGGGTTAATGACTCTGAAAACATCCAATAGTTCTAGTTTATCTGTCTCCTCATTTAGCTCCCTCATGTCTATATTGATTTTCTGCCTGGATGATCTGTCAAGTTGAGAGAGTGGGATATTGAAATCCTTTACTATGACTGTGTTGCTGTTAGTACATAGCTGTAGCTCTTTCAATAGATGTTTGATGTATTTAGATGGCTTCTCATTGGGTCCATAGATGTTAATAATTGTTAAGTCCTCTTGATTGACTGATCCTCTGAGCATTAAGTAGTGTCCATTCCTATCTTTTTAAATCTTATCTATTTTAAAGTCTATTGTCAGATATGAGAATAGCTGTTCCTTCCCTTTTTTGTGGGCCACTGGCTTGTATGATAGTTTTCCATCCTTTCACTTTAAGTCTGTTTGTCTTGTTGAGATAGGTGGGTTTCCTGTAGACAGCATATTGTTGGGTTGTGTTTTCTAATCCATCTTCCTACTCCGTGCCTTTTAATAGGTGAATTCAGGCCACTGACATTTATTGATATCAAAGACTGAAGATATTTTAACACCATTCTTGAAGACGTTTGGAGTGATCTGATCTATGGCATATTTTTGGTGGTCTGACTGTTTATAGACCTTTCAGAACTTCTTTCAGGGCACGCTTGGTTATAGTTGATTCTTTCATTCTAATTTTTTTTGATAGTTGATTTTTTCAACTGTTGCTTGTCTGAGGTTTTTATGCCTCCATCTAGTCGGAATGACAGTCTAGCAAGATACAGTAGTCTTCATTGAAATCCTTTCTCAGTAAGCACTCCATAGCTATCTTGCCATCCTCTTCTGGCCTGTACTGTTTGTGTGGAGAAGTATGCTGCTAATCTTATGTGTTTTCCTCTGTAGGTGACTCTTTTTTCTCTTGCAGCCTTCATGGCCCTTTCTTTATCTTTATTCCTTGACATTCTGAATATGATGTGTCTTTACATCTAGGTGAATTCTGTTTGGGACCCTCTGGGCTTTTTGAACCTTTATGTCTTTTATATTGTCTAGACTAGAGAAGTTCTCAGCTAATATGTCCTGAAGAATGCTTTCTTCCCCTCCCTCTCTTTCTTCCTCTGGTAAGTCAATAATGCATATATTTTTCTTTTGAAGTCATCCCATAGGTCTCTGTTGTTGTTTTCAGTATCTCTTAATCTCTTTTTGAGATCTCTTACATCTTTGTTTAGTTGTCTCTAATTCTTCCTCAGTCTTGCTAATTCTGTCTTCAGCCTCATTGATTCTATTCTCTCTGCCCTCTACTGTTTTCTGGAGTTCATTTATTTTGTTACCCTGTTCTGATAGTTTTAGCT
Source organism: Erinaceus europaeus (assembly GCF_950295315.1). Classification (NCBI taxonomy): domain Eukaryota; kingdom Metazoa; phylum Chordata; class Mammalia; order Eulipotyphla; family Erinaceidae; genus Erinaceus; species Erinaceus europaeus. The sequence continues at coordinate 82,286,874 of NC_080168.1, read as the reverse complement.
TGTTCAGCTAGTTGTGTCCTTAGCTCAGCTATTTCAGCTTTCAACTCTCTAATAACCTTGAGATAATTAGTGTTTTCTTCCAGAGTCTCATTTGTTGTTTCTGCATTTCTGACAAAAATTATTTCAAACTCTTTACTCCTGAGACTATTTCCTTAACTAGTGTTTGGATGTTGACCTCATTATTTTGTGCTTCAACCTTTGGGCAGCTTTTAGCTGGACTCTTGTCCTGGTTCATTTCTCCAATATTTCTTCTTGTTGGTTTAACCATTTTATATAGTATGTTATGAGGTCCCTCTCTCAGTACTTTTCAAATTACTGATCACTCTTGCCTGGATTGACTTTTGTCTAACTATGGTAATTAAAGGGTTCACAGTTGTGGAAATTGACAGTTCTTTCAATATTATTTTAATCTCTGAGTTGGAGCACGGTGGCTTAAATGCCTCTTTTGTTCTTTTTCTTCCCTGTATGCTATGTGAGCCTGAGGGCCTTTAAACTATAAGTAGGCTTCTTAGTTTAATCACTGACTCCTGACCAAGAGATAAAGCAGGGTGGGGCAGAGATAATCCAGTGGTTATGCAAAGATACCTAGGCAACTGAGGTACAGATCTTCTACTGAGTTTTCTAGTTAGTTCTCTGTCCCCTGGTGTCAGCACAGGCCTCCCCCATGCTGCTCCAGATTCTGAGAGCAGTAGCAGCGGAGACTCACAGTTGCAATTGGTGAGTCTTAGGGGAATCCTCTTCTCCCTTTAGCTGTCCCCTTGTTGTTGAAACAGACTGGAGGTGGTGTCTCAACTGGTAAACTGCCGGACTGTTAGCAGGCACTTAATCTCTCCCTAGGCTCCTCTCTGTCCATAAGCCACATGTGTTTGCACTCACCAGTGATTTGGTGGTTTCCTTAAGTCATTCTCATCCTGTCTTGTTGTGGTCCCAGGTGGTTTCCTTTGGTATTCCTAATTGACCCAGGAGAGGAGAGGAGAGAAACACAGCTGCTGCTGCTCCGTAGGCCCCCTGCAGCCCTGTTTTTTTCCCCATTCTTATAAAACCCTTATTTCTCCCAGTCCTGCAACCTCTGGGGCACAGCTAGTTTTCCTTCACACTTCTCTATATCCATATAATTTAAAACTATTCTGGAGAAAAGGAGGAAAGAAGGAAAGAAAGAAAGAGAAAGAAAGGAAGGACAGAGAAAGGGTGGAAACAAAAATTAAAAGTAGAACATTTTCTAATGTATAAAGTAAATGCAAAGGGAATGTTCCCAGGGTTGAACTGAAATGATGCGTAGTGATTTTCCCATCAGCAAGTCTCTGTGAAACAATCTGTAACTTCCCTTTCTTGATGAGGAGGCTGCTTACAGTGGCTACCATCTGGGAAAGCAGGTGTGGTTGAAAAGCTATACTGACAGGCTTTGCCACATAACCACGTGCAGAGGCTGGGTGTTTATTTAAGCACTGCAGCTGCTGCTCCCCTATTCTAACACCATTTGTGTGTATCTTTTCAAGTTCTGGGTTTTTTTTTTTTTAAATGCCCTAGCTCCTCAAGAATATTCCAGCTCTGTTAACTATATAATGTACATTTGTGTTTCACTGATTTGCTGGGATTTAGTAATTATTTTTACATAGCTGCAGAGACTGAGTTAGTCTGTTCAAATAATTTTCACCAAAAGATCTTAACTAAGGGTGTGTTTTAAAGCAGTTTCTTAAATTTGTCCCATATTCATATTAGAAAACTGAAAGATTTTCATAGTGCCAACTGGTGTCTGAGATTTCTGAACACAAATCATTTTGATTTGGAGCACTAGCCTTGGTGATGCAATAAAGAAATATGCCATTGCGATTCTGGCTAAGAAATAAAGAGAATATTCTAAAAAGCCTCCTCAAGTTCACATACAAGAGGAAAAAATGTATCATGAAATAAGAAAAAAGTTCAGAGGGGGAGGTGGTTAAGTATACATATCACCATGCAAAAGGAGGAGAGGAGGGAGAGAAGGAGAGGAGAAGGGGAGAAAAAGAAGAATTCTTCAACCTTTTTGGATATAAAATCCTGGAAAAGAAATGTCTTACTTAATAAATAAAATTTTCATAAGAGAAACAACAATGAATATGGTACTACCTATAGACAAAGATAACAAATGAATCACAAAGATTTATTTAAAATCCAATACTTGGCAGGGGGCAGGCAGTGTCGCATGCAGTTAAGCACATATAAAATGTGCAAGGACATGGGTTTGAGCCCTCACTACCCACTACTCAGAAGACACTTCACAAGCAGTGAAGGAGGTCTGCAGGTGTTTTTATCTCTCCCTCAATTTCTCTGACCTACCCCTAGTGCTGACACTGAGCCCAAGCGATAATCCTGATGGCAATGAAAAGGAGAGGAGAGGAGAAAGAGGAGGAGAAGGAGGAGGAAGAGGAAGAACAGGTATAAGAGAAGGAGGAGGAGGAGAAGGATAAGAAGAATGGAGAAAGTTCAAGCAATAACACAGAATTCTATATTTCAAAGTGAAATTAAATTATCCACCTTAACCCACAGCAGGCAGTCAGCATCTGTGCTGTTCTACTTCAAAGCTTTGGACCCTGGAGTGAGTCTTATTATACATCTTACACTACCATAAGACCATGTTGTTTCTACATTGTTATAGGAAACTATATGTATATGCCCTTACCTTTACCTATACATTTGTTTCTGCCTGATTCCAGCTGGTCTGGTTTTCTTGTGGGTACAGAAAACTGTTACTAGCTAGTTAGGGCATAACAGGAAGCTTTTCTCCCAAGTGTCATTAGATCTGTACCCAGGTAATAAAAAGAAGTTTTCATGAAATGAAATCCCACAGTGGCAATCACTTATTCCAGTACTACCACCACTACATGTTGCCAGCTCAACATGCTATGCCTTTAGTCTTTTGATCTAGCCTCAAAGAGGTTCCTTTCTGGGAGTTGGACGGTAGCACAGCAGGCTAATTGCAGGTGGCACTAAGCACAAGGACCAGTGTTAAAAGATCTTGGTTGGAACCCCCAGCACCCCACCTGCAGGGGAGTCGCTTCACAGGCTGTGAAGCAGGTCTGCAGGTGTCTATCTCTCTCCTCCTCTCTGTCTTCTCCTCCTCTCTCCATTTCTCTCTGTCCTATCCAACAACAATGACATCAGTAACTACAACAATAATAACTACAACAATAAAACAACAAAGGCAACAAAAGGGAATAAATAAATATTTTTTTAAAAGAGGTTCCTTTCTATCTTGCAGATGTGGAAAGTGGTGGGAGTTGTTGCACACCATTCAAAGTTCCTATGTGTTGTTCCTACTTGAAAATCGAACCTTCACAGGTCTCTCTTAACATTGACAAAGAGAAATAAACCTTGATATATAAAGCACAAACAGAGATGAGAAGAAAAAAAATGGCACTCTGAGTAATTCATTGTCCTCTAAAGCAAACATATTGCAAGAATAGAAGGAAAATAACATGTGCTTCAGGTAATTAAATGTAAGAGTACATAATTTCTGTGAATAAAAGAATAAGTTGAACAAACATTTCATGCAATATAAAGCCTAAATCTGTAATGAATTAAACTTAGTGAAGTAAATGAAAACTTTTTTTTTGATATACAGAACCAAGAATTTATGCATACTTTGTTTCACTACCCCCAGGCCAACAGCTTCATTCAGAGATAAAGAGCAATGGAGTCAGAGAAAGGGAGAAAATGGGGGCCAGGTGGTGGTGCATCTGATTAAGTGCTAAAGTTATAATGCACAAGGACACAAGTTCAATCCCCTGGTCCCCCAACCCGCAGGGGGGAAAGCTTCATAAGTGGTGAAGCAGGACCGCAGGTCTCTGTCTCTCTATCTCTCTCTCTCCTTCCCTCCCTCAATAATATCTTTATTTATTGGATAGAGACAGCCAAAAATTGAGAAGGATGGCAGTGCTAGAAAAGAAGAGAGATAGAGAGGCCTGAAGAACTGCTCCAACACTCACAAAGCTTTCCCCCTGCAGGTGGGGACCAGAGGCTCAAACCTGAGTTCTTGTGCATTGTAACATGTGCACCACCCCCTGGATCCTCTCTCTCCCTCTCTGTTTCCTCCTTCCCTCACAATTTCTCTCTGTTTCTATCCAGTAATAAATAAATATTTTTTTTAAAAGATAAAGGGAGAAAAATACTGAAATACCATAACACTGGAGCTTCCCCTAGTGCTATGATACACCCAAGTGATGCTGGAGCTCAAACTGGGTCATAGATATGAGAAGGCACATCCCTACCCAGTGAACAAACTCTCTGGCCCACTAAAGAGAAAAAAATTTTCAAAAAATTTTAAAAAGATAGGTAAAGATAATATATTAGGGGACAATAAAAATGTAACAAAAATAAGCATTTCTGAAATGTATTCTATTCTGATGAAAAAAAAATCCAAGTCTAAATGTTTCATTTTAGCCTAAGGTTTCCTAAAAGCAAAGCCAGAGTCAGATTCATGGACTACTCTCTGTGGAGAGATCAATGTCAGGGAAGCAGAAGGGTAACTAAAAAAGAGAAAATACACAAGGTCCCTTGGTATCAAGTTACACAACTTATTAGTCAAAATCTCACAGGGCCATCTTTCCAAAACATTATGTGAGTTCTTATTATTTAAAATAGTCTGTCCAGAAGTGAGGAATTGTCACATTGCAATTTATCACAAAAAGGACCTAGGGAAAAGCAAGTGCCAGAGCCTTAGACACAAGTGAATTCAAGAGCATCCTAGGTGCCTGTCAAAGGATCAAAAAGCAACTAGACATTCTCAGCAACATTAATTCAGCATGACAGACCATACTAACTTCCTATTGGGCACCTCACACTAACTGCCATAAACAATGAAGAGAAGGAGCTTAAAGCTTAGAGAGAAAAATTCTGATAAAATATTTTTTATTAATTTGTTTATACATTCCAGGAAGATAGATTCACCCCTCTACACATGTTTAAGATTCACAGCACCCAATATCAAATTACCCCCTTCCACCCTTCCTTTGCCCCTCTAGTAACCACCAAGTTTATTAGAGAGTTCAGGAGGGTTTGCTTTGTTGTGAATTATTTGTTCCTTTTCTTTGGTTATTACATTTCATATGCAAGAGAAATCATCCAGTAACTGTCTTTCACTTTCCAATTATTGCATTTGGCATGGACACCTCAAGTTCCATGCATAATGTTACAAAAGGCAATAGTTCATCTTTGACCCAAAAAGTTATGCACAGTCATCATGAGCTAAAAATTTTTTAAGAAGATACATGGGCTAAAAAAAATTTTTTAAAAACCAAAAACCTCTTTTCTGAAAAAGTCTTGCTGTAGGCAAAGTACTTGCCACAAGGCACACAACACAGAACAGAAATTCAATTAAAAGCCCAAGAAGAAAGAAACTTTATCCAGGACTGTCAAAGAAGCCTGTTAAATTATGATACAGCTCTAAATAACCGGTACTTTTTACTGTAACCTTAATGAAAAGAAGAAAAATACTTTTTGTTGCCCCTGTTACCCTTGTTGTTGTCATTATTATTATTGTTATCACTGTTGTCATTGTTACTGGATAGGACAGAGAGAAATCAAGGGGGGAGACAAAAAAGGGGAGAGAAAGACAGACACCTGCAGGCCTGGAGCTGGTGGCTCAGATCCTTACACCGGTCCTGGTGCTTCTCACCATGCATACTTAACCCACTGCACTACTGCCCAACCCCCAAAAAAAATTTATAAGGAGATACATACATATTGACAATTTTTAAAAATTGAGTTGTGCTGTTTATAACCACATATTAAAATTTTTAAATCTTAAATATTTCACTGTTCAATATATGAAATCATAAATGAATTATTTTATTCTTAATTTTGATAGTTTTTATATTTTCAATAAAAGATAAGAGATTGGGTTTATTTTCCTTAAAGAGTATATGAACCATGAGAAACAGGATGTTAACACTTAAAGAGTAAAATGCAAAACAAACAGTATATATAGCATAATTCAGAATAAAAGGAAAGAATAAAAACAATGTAACACAATACACAAAATTAAAAATTAGTTAAAATTTTATGAAATAGGGGCAAGATTACCAAATAAGTGTATTTCCCTTTGCCTGCAACAGTAAATATTACATAAAAATACATTTTAATAAAAGCACAGAGAACAGACTTCAATCTCAAACAAACTTCCACAGCAAGAGACAAAACTCAACCCCAGGCATTGGGGATACAAATAAAAGGCTTCCCAGTTCGAGTCCCCAGCTCCCCACCAGCATGGGGGTCACTTCACAAGCAGTGAAGCAGTTCTGCTGATATCTATCATTCTCTCCCTCCTCTGTCTTCCCCTCCTGTTTATTTCTCTCTCTGTCCTATCCAACAACAGCAGCAATAACAACAATAACAAAAATAACAATACCAACAAGGGCAACAAAAAAAAAGTGTATCCTTTGAAATAAAATATATGAGTTGGAGGTGACTATGCTTAGTGCAGTAAGCAAAGAAGTGAAAGACAACTACTGTTGGGAGTCGGGCGGTGGCGCAGTGGGTTAAGCGCAGGTGGCGCAAAGCGCAGGGACCGGCGTAAGGATCCCGGTTCGAGCCCCCGGCTCCCCACCTGCAGGGGAGTCGCTTCACGGGCGGTGAAGCAGGTCTGCAGGTGTCTATCTTTCTCTCCCCTCTCTCTCTGTCTTCCCCTCCTCTCTCCATTTCTCTCTGTCCTATCCAACAACAAAGCAACGTCAACAATGGCAATAATAACCGCAACGAGGCTGCAACAACTAGGGCAACAAAAAGGGGGAAAATGGCCTCCAGGAGCGGTGGATTCATGGTGCAGGCACCGAGCCCAGCAATAACCCTGGAGGAGAAAAAAAAAAAAAAAAAAAAAAAAAAGAAAGACAACTACTGCATGGTTTTGCTTACTTATGAAATATAGATCACATGAACCTAAAAAAAGAAAAAGGAGTAGACAAACTGTCTCTAAGACTTTGTGAGAATTATGGAGGTAATCAGGAAGGGACAGGGTACAGAACTTTGTGGAGGGTGAGGTATTAAACTATACTGTAACCTCATTACCTTGTAAACCATTATTAAATGACCAATACAAATGGTTTTTTTAAATACTATACAAAAGAATACATTAACAGAAATCAGAGAGGTAAAGAATATTCTGGCTGGGGGTCGGGAGGTAGCACAACCAGTTAAGCGCACATGGCACCAAGGGCAAGGACCAGAGTAAGGATCCCAGTTCAAGCCTCTTGCTCCCCACCTGCAGTGGAGTCACTTCACAAGCAGTGAAGCAGGTCTGCAGGTGTCTATCCTTCTCTTCCCCTCTGTGTCTTCCCCTCCTCTTTCCATTTCTCTCTGTCCTATCCAACAACAAAGACATCAGTAACAACAATAATAATCACCACAATAACGTTAAGCAACACGGGCAACAATAGGGGAAAAAAACCTGCAGGAACTTCACAAAGATATATTTTTAGAGTCAACTCCATGGGCATGGAAGTGATAACAAGAGTAAATAAATGGGATGACATCAAACAAAAAGCTTCTCCACAACAAAAGCAAACTACACAAGGATAACCAGGCAACCCAGTAAATGGGAGAAGATATTTACACATCACACATCCAATAAGCAACTATTATCAAACATCTATATATAAAAAAGAATATACTAGCTGACCTGAAAAATATAACAAAGAGGAACACCAGTAGAAACAGGTAAGTTGAAAGTGATGAGCTGGAAGTATAGGAAAGTCTTGAAGTAGCAACAACAAAAATATAGCTAAGGGGTGGGGGGGTGGGGAGAAGAACCAAAACAAATGATGGTTAAAAAAAAAGTTATAGTGTAATATCAAAAGAAACACCATTCACAACATAGCTAGAAGGAGAAAGAAAAACAGACAGACTTGTTTGAAAAAAATAATGATCAGTGTTTTCCCCAACTGAAGGAGACATTTAGATCCAAGAAAATATGAGTTCCAAAAAAATCAAACTCAAACTTAAATTCACCTAGATATGTAATAATTAAAATGGCAAAAATCAGGAGCTGAGAAGTGGTACGCCTAATAGATATTACAAGTTAAAAATGTGCAAAAACTTGGGTTCAAGCCTGGAATCTCTACCTGCAAGGGGAAAACTTCACAAGTAGTGCTGGAGATATCTCTGTCTCTACCTTTCTATTTCTCCCTCTCCTTTCTATTTCTCTTCCTATGTAATAATAAGACATAAAGCATAAATAAATAAATAGACAAAAGTAAAAAGAAAACTATAAAGGTAACAAGAGAAAAGCAAAAAGTCAGCTAGAAGGAATTATCATAATACTTCTCTCAATAGAAAATCTAAAAGCCAGAAAGGACTGGCAGTATACACTTGTCCTGAATGGAAAAGATCTTCAGCCAAGAACAACTAAGAATCCACCAAAGTAAAAGACTCTGGGGTGGGTGGGTGGGGAGAATACAGGTCCATGAAGGATAATAAATGACTTAGTGGGGGTTGTATTGTTAAATGGGAAACTGGGGAATGTTATGCATGTACAAACTATTGTATTTACTGTTGAATGTAAAACATTAATTCCACAATAAAGAAATAAATTTAAAAAAAAGAATCCAGCTAGTTTATCAGTTTTGAAGGAGAGATGAGAGCTTTTAGAGACAAAGTTAAAGGAATTCACTACAACTAAAACAGTTATACAAGAAATACTAAAGGGATATACATACATAAAGAGGAAATAATGAATGTTCTCACATATATGAAGTAAATAAGGAAACAATGCAAGGGAAAACAAAGCAAAATAAATACAAGCTTTTGAATTCAGACTGAAGAAATGAGGTTATCAAAAAAAAAAAAAGATAAGGGTGGTAGAGTTGACAGGTAGAGATGTTTCAATAGAATATTTAATAGTGATTGATGTTTCAATCACTATTTAATTAATATGAGAGGGGAAAAATTGATTGAATGTCTCAGACTTTTTAATGCACAGACCATAGGCTGAGTCTTTGATATGTTGACTCTCTTAAAAGCTTAGACCAGGGAGAACAGAAGCAACTGGTAGCACAGTTATATACAAGATGCTGGATATTATACCCCAAACCCTAACAAAGGGACTTTTCAAAGTTAATCAAATCACCAAATAATGTGATGTTAACACTAACTATTCATTGTCTTCTTGAACCCTAAGACAACAGGAACCTCACATTTCCACTATAGAGCCTATATTTCCCCCAGTCCTGGAACCTTAGGGTGGGGCCCACTTTCCTGCATGCTACTCTCAACTCAAATCAAATAATATTGCATTCGCAGATCGCAACCCATTCAACAGCATGCTTCACTCCAGACTGTGTCCAGAGACTTCAGGTGTGGAATGACAACCCTTCAGCTTCATCACTCGGGTGAGACCTTTCCTTTCATAGTATTCTCTAATTCCATTCCAGGTGTTCCACTCCCCAATAAAGTCCCCAAACCTAGATATAGTCCAGGTCCCCTGAGATAGAGCATATGTTCACACGTGCCCATAAACTAGGGGAAAAATATATACCTGAAAGCTGAAGTACACAAGAGCATACAGGGAATACCCCCCCCAACACTTCATCTGAACTATTCCAGCCTTTAGGTCCATAACTGTTCAACAATTTGTTTGGCTTTGTATATTAACTCTCTTTTCAGCCACCAGGTTCTGGATTTCAGCACGATGCCACCAGACTTCCCTGGACAGACAACCCCACTAATGTGTACTGGTGCTCCACTTCCCCAGAGACCCACCCTACTAGGGAAAGAGAGAGGCATACTGGGAGTATGGATCGACCAGTCAACGCCCATGTTCAGCGGGGAAGCAATTACAGAAGCCAGACCTTCCACCCTCTGCAACCCACAACGACCCTGGATCCATACTCCCAGAGAGATAGAGAATGGGAAGGCTATCAGGGGAGGGGATGGGATATGGAGATTCGGTGGTGGGAATTGTGTGGAACTGTACCCCTCTTATTCTATGGTTTTGTTTATGTCTTTCTTAAATAAAAAAAATTTTAAAAGAACTTGTTTAAAAAAAGAAATCTGACCTAGAAGATATAGGAAGACAGTGTTTGGTTTGAATTTTAAATACAATTCTAATGGTATTAATTGAGATGAAGGGAAATTTCAGGCTGAATACAGAAGAACAAAATCGAAGGAAAGCAAAAGTGCATGGCTTTGAATTAATTAACTTCCCTTTGATTCTATTTTTAGACCACAAAGCATGGGTGGAGATAGTAACTTCATATAAAGATTGTTAATATGTACAATTGTTTTAAAAATAAAATGTGAAGATGGGAGAGACATCATAATGGTTATGCAAACATATTCTTATGCCTGAGGCTCCAGGTCTGGTTCAATCTCCCACACCACCATAAAACAGGGCTGAGCATTACTTTGGTAATAATAATAATAAGAGTAATAATAATAATAGAATAGAAATAAAATTAAACATGAAAGGACTGAGAAAAATGTAAGCCTTTACCAATTTTTTAACAACTTTACCTTTAAATTAGCCTTTAAAAAAATTAAGCATGTAAACAAATTAGATGTTAACTTAAACCTTCCCTAAATTTGCTTCCTAAAGAAATAAATTAACAGAGGGTTGGGCGGTGGCGCAGTGTGTTAAGCGCATGTGGCACAAAGCGCAATGACCGCCATAAGGATCCCGGTTCGAGCCCCCGGCTCCTCACCTGCAGGGGAGTCCTTTCACAGGCAGTGAAGCAGGTCTGCAGGTGTCTATCCTTCTCTCCCCCTCTCTGTCTTCCCCTCCTCTCTCCATTTCTCTCTGTCCTATCCAACAACGAACAATATCAACAATGGCAATAATAATAACCACCAAGAGGCTACAACAACAAGGGCAACAAAAGGGGGGAAATGGCCTCCAGGAGTGGTGGATTCATGGTGCAGGCACTGAGCCCAGCAATAACCCTGGAGGAAAAAAATAAAAGAAAAAAAAGAAAGAAATTTACAATAATAAACTGAATTTAAAACTTATTTGTAAGATTATAGATACACAAATAAAATGCATTTAAAATTTTTCCACTTTAGGAATGAATTCTCTTTGCTAAGCATTTTTCCTAATGTGAATTCATTTCCCATGCACATGCTAACTACACTACAACAAAAATAATAGAAAGCATCTGCAGAGTAATTAAGGATTTTCCATGACTAAGAAAAACCATACCTTCTCTTTATGCTGTCATTTCAGAGGTCAAAGGTCTTTTTGTCATGTACATGGAGCTGGGAATTTCCAAATAATTTAAGAAAACAAACTGTTTCCAACAGCTTTCTTCATTATTTATATAGTAGCCTATGATAAGACAAATTTTCTGAGGGCAGCATGTTAAGCTTCACATAAACAAGACACAGATAATGGCTGTAGAATCTGGTGCTTCCTGGAAAAGCCATATTAGTACAATCTCTGCCTGACAGGGCTAAACTACTTATTTATTCATAAGATTTCAAAACAGACAGCAATATTTAGACCCAATTCTAATGCCTAAAGATAAAAATGACAGAAACAACAAACTAAATACCAAAAAGTAAGTAACTTCTGAAATGTGAAACATCCTTCAGGTTTTTTGCCACCAATAAAAACTTAAATGAGAATACACTGGACTGTTTCAGTCAGTAATTAACCACAGAGCTGAGCAAGCATTTTCAAATTGAATAAACCAAAACCCAAATCTTACCTAAGTGCCAATGAATCTGTACTATGGCTTTTGAGTTTCCAATAGTTGTATTTAGTTTACTGCATCACTATCATTTCTGAACATGTCTGCATTTTGGGTTTTGGTCACAAGATAGCAGGATAGAATAAAGATGCCAACTAAAAAAACTGGAGAGGTAAGGACTGTATTGGGACTATGTGTAAACTTGATAGAGCTTAGGGAGAACTCCCCATCCTTAGATGGAGGTCTGAGAAGATACCCTCTTGGTTAGTCTCTCTCAACCGAGGTGAGCAAAGGGAGAAGCTCAGACTTAGTTCTTTCCTTCTTGACTCTCAGGCCCTCAGAAACCCCAATACTTCTCCCCATTAACAGGCCACATGGCCGCCTACTTTAAGATTCACTTGCTCAAAGTCACCTTACCTTCTGATCACAGAGAACACACCTTATCACACACTCCTAGCAGTGCCCTTTGATGTCCTCAATTTGCATCAAACCTTGCTTATCTTCTCTCTATCTTGCCTTAACTGGTTCAACCCCTCTCATCCCCTCAAATGCCTCTGGGTAATTAAATGCCTGCATCAGGAGACTAATTATCTTAACCTTTATGTATCTGCATCAATTCTTGTCATACTAGCTCCCTACCACAAGGGCAAGCCGACCTTTAAGAAACCTGTAATTTCTGACATATTTCAATAATAATTCCCTTTGTTTGCTGTTCTATTTAACTCATGTCCACCTGCTAATAAAAGAGATCTGAGCATGCTGCAACTCTCCCCAGTGTCTTTTACTTCATGTCGTCCTCTTGCACGATCGAAAAAGAACCAGTCCGTTACCTTTCCCCTGGAGATCACCCCACAAGAGACCCCGACAGGACTGTATATAAATTCTGTGCTTGTGGAGTAGGGCACCAAGGTAAAAATCTCTGGGTTGAGGGAGTCGGGCGGTAGCACAGCGAGTTAAGTGCAAGTGGCGCAAGGTGCAAGGACCTGTGTAAGGATCCCAGTTCCAGCCCCCAGCTCCCCACCTGCAGGGGAGTTGCTTCACAAGCAGTGAAGCAGGTCTGCAGGTGTCTTTCTCTCGCCCTCTCTGTCTTCCCTTCCTCTCTCCATTTCCCTCTGTCCTATCCAACAACAATGACATCAATTAACAACAATAATAACTACAACAATAGAACAAGGGCAACAAAAGAAATTAATAATTTTTTTTAAATTCTGGGTTGAAGGAGAGAGTGGATGTTCAACTTCACTGTGGGGGAGTCAGAGGGGGGGATGGGATGGAACACAGTCTATTGGTGGTGGGAATGGTGTTTATGTATACTGCTCTTAATTTTTAGTCATATAAATCACTATTAATATGAGGGGGGAAACTGATTAAATGTCTCAAACTTTTTAATGCACAGACCATAGGATGAGCCTTTTAAATGCTGACTCTCTAAAAAGCTTAGACCAGGGAGAACAGAAACAACCAGTGGCATTACTCTATAAGACACAGCTATATACTAATAATGCCAAAGGACATAAATTATGGTGATGTTGTGTATGATAAAGCAAATCCTAACAATGGTATTTTCAAAGTTAAACCAATTGTCAAATAATGTGATTACAGCAATAACTATCTATTGCCTTCTTAAACCCTAAGATAGCAGGAACCTCTATAGAGCCTGTATTTCCCAAGTCCTGGAACCTCTAGAGTGGGGCTCACTTTCCTGCATGCTTCTCTCAATTCATACCAAATGATATTGCATCTGCTGATCAACCTGATTAATGCAACGAGTACCACTTCATTATGCTTCACTTCAGACTGTGTCCAGAGGCGTCAGGCATGGAATGTCAACCCTTCAGCCACATTACTCAGGTGAGACCTTTCCTTTCATAGGATTCTCTAATTCTGTTTCAGGTGGTTCACTTCCTAACAAAGTCCCAAAACCTAGATATAAACCAGGTCCCATGAGATAGGGCATATATTCATATGTATCCATAATTTAGGGCAAAATATATACCTGAATGCAAATGTACACAATAGTCTGCAGTGAGTCAGTATATGCAGCAAGCAAGTAGAAAAACCTAAAAAGACACTATAAAGTTCCTAATGAAATAACGTCTACTTAGAAGTAGATAACCTCACCTACCTCCAATTACACTTCCCTCAGTCACTCCAAAGCTAACCTTATCAAAGTAAGGACAAGAGACTGGCATACTTTAATGATGACTCTTCAGTCACTATCAGGCCACTCCATCAGTTAGGGCCCTAGTTAGGGAGTCCTGAGATTCCCAGACAAGATGGGCCTAGACCTCGAATAAATCTGTCTCTCCATTGTTGCTGGTCATCTCTATCAGGAACAACACAATAGACCCCTCTGTGGGCCCTCATAGGACCTTGCCCTCAACATGGATCAACAACGGTAGAGAATGTTCCATCCTATGAAGGTTTCATACTCTATCTCCCACCTGAGAAATATGGGTTCTGAAATGGGGGCAGATTGGAACATTCCTACTCCTGACCACAGAATGTGAGCTCAGATCTACAGGGAGGCAGAGGTCACATAGGCTCCTAAGCTCAATATGGGCCCCAGAATCAGATCAAATCAATGGGGTTTACAGTCAACAATATTTATGCATCTTTCCCATATTTGGAAGTTACTCTCTTCCCTGATGCAGCTTTCTGGTCTTTTTTCCAGCATGACATCATCTCTGCAGACAATAACTTGGGTCCACCAGCATACCAGATTTCAGGCTCAGAAAAAAAAAAAAAAAGCACTAGTATAGTCATGGCCCTTTGGAATATACCTAAAATAGGCCTACTATCTACAAAACGGAGAACCCCAAATCTTCATCTGCACTAATCCAGCCTTTATGTTCATGATTAGTCAACAATTTGTTTGGCTTTATATATTAACTCTCCTTTCAGCCACCAAGTTCCAGATACTACCATGATGCCAACCAGACTTCCCTCGGTAGACAACCCCACCAATATGTCCTAGAGCCCCACTTACCCTTAGCCCCACCCAACTAGGGAAAGAGAGGCAGGCTGGGAGTATGGATCGACTTGTCAATGCCCATGTTTGGTGGTGAAGCAATTACAGAAGCCAGACCTTCCACCACCTTCTGCACCCATAATGACCTTGGGTCCATACTCCCAGAGGGATAAAGAATAGGAAAGCTATCAGGGGAGGGGATGGGATATGGAGTTCTGGTGGTGGGAATTGTGTGGAGTTGTACCCCTCTTACCCTATGGTTTTGTCAATGTTTCCTTTTTATAAATAAAAATTTTTTTTAATTAAAAACATTTTTTTCTTCTGTGCTTTCAACTCTCCTTAAGCAAACTGCCTCACTTCTAGACATTTCTCTTTAGTTTGCCAAGAAGCTGGCAGGGATTCATCCTTCATCCTGACATTTCTTTGAGTTTTTTCCTAATTCATATATATATATATAAAAATAAAGTAAAAATCCTAGAAAAGTATAAGTTCCTGTTTTTACAAGATTTCTCCTACAAATCTGCAGTTTCAAAATACTAAGTGCCTTAATATATGAACTCACAGATTGTTTTAAGCTATGAGAGACTTTAAAAATCATCTAGTCCAGAAAGTACTTACCATTAGTCAAAAAAGTTAAGCCTTCTAAGGAGAAACAGTAAATATCACAGTTCTAGTGACTAAGCCAGGGTCCAGATTCCTAATCTAGAGCTTTTCCCCTCTGTGTTGCACTGTCTTCTTTGTCCATATTTAAGTTCAGTAACAGGCTAGCAGTGGATTCAAATTTTACTATGTAAACATCATACACACACACACACACACACACACACACACACATATATTTGCCTCCAGGGCTATTGCTGGGGCTTGGCGCATACACCACGAATCTACTGCTCCTCGAGGCTATTTTTTCCCCTTTTGTTGCCCTTGTTGTTTTATTTTTGTTTTGGTTATTATTATTGTTGTTGTTACAGATGTCATTGTTGTTGGGTAGGACAGAGAGAAATGGCAAGAGGAGGGGAAGACAGAGAGGAAGAGAAAGACAGACACCTGCAGACCTGCTTCACCACTTGTGAAGTGACCCCCCCTACAGGTGGGGGCTTGAACTGGGATCCTTAAACTGGTCCCTGTGCTTCATGCCCATATCCGCTTAACCCCCCATAAATATTTCCTAAGGGAATATTTCTTAAGGGATTGGGTAGGTGGCTCAGAAGTAGAACACATGCAAAGCTCCTTGTTTTCTACTAAGTTACTTCCCCATCCCTCACCTCTGTACACTTTCATATACTAGTCTGATGACCTGAAAGATTTTTTTTCCCTTTTGCTAAACTGAATAATATTTCTTTTTCCTTTAAAAATGTGGTTTCAATAATTTGCCCCAATGACTACTGGAATCAAACTATTGATATTAAACATAAAGTGTCCATACATCTCATATTCAGAAGTGCCATATTAAGTACTCCACCAATTTGCCTAAGTAACTTATGTGAACTACAATAAAAATTTATACAGACTTAAAACACAGAAACCTGGAAATGTTGCATCAAACAGAAGGTTATAATCTTTAATAAATGAAAAGTAAGTAATAAAACCATTGAAAGTCACAAAAAAGAAATGTTAAAATAATGTGTACAATAAAGAAATGTAATTCTATTACTAGAGATAAAAAAAGAGTAGAGAAAAAGAAAATAGTATCTTCCCACTGTTTAATGAACCATAATCATATACAGTGATAACAAGCATAACCACTAGGATAATCACTCTCATACTCTGCTAATGGGAGCTAGATTTATATTAACTATTTGGAAAAAAATTGTGTACATAGCACAAGTTTTAAAATTTCATTTTCTTTGAATTAGTTTTTCCTTCTCAAAATATAGCAAAAGAAATTTTCATGAATAATAGAAACATACTTCACAATATTATTGTGAGTAGCAAAATGAGTCACATAATAAGTATGAAATAAAGTAGTAAATTTTGATAAGCATAGAATAAAATGAAGCACACCAATTTCCCATTAAATATTAACTTAATTATATAAATCCATATAATTCAATGAAAATTTTAAAATAAAATGAAATAACTTTTGCATTATGATCCAAACTATATTTTAAATATATGTGGAAAAGACTGTAAATATGGAAATATATATACATATATATATATAAATACATATATGTAATATTAACATCAATTATTTCTGGAGAGTTTTATGTGTGTGTGTGCATGCGTGTGCATGCTCATGCATGCTTTTCATGATTTTCCATATGCTCTATAACACTAATTGCTTTTATAATCAGGGGAAGATACTAAGTTAAAAAATAATGATATTTATTTTAGTATACAAATATGCAGATGTGTATATTATTTACATGAATGTTTACAAAGCTAGTGCAACCTGACTGGGGACACAGCTTAACTGGAAAACCATCTGACTTGTATGCCTGAGTCTCCTAGTTCAATGCCCAGTGCCACATGTACCTGAGTGCTTTGGCTTCTCCTTTACCCTATCTTTCTGTCTCATGTAAAACACTCTTTTGGGCCAGGTGGTAGCACCTTGTTGATTAAGCCCCCAACCCCAACCTTCAGGGCAGAAGCTTCATAAGTGGTAAAGCAGGACTAAAGATGTATCTCTTTCACCCTCTCTCCTCTTCCTCTCTTAATTTCTGTCATATAAACATTAAAAACTAATAATAAATAGGGAGAGATAATATAGTGGCTATGTAAACAGACTCTCATGCTTAAGGCTCCAAAGTCCCAGGTTCAATACCCTACACCACCATGAGCCAAAGCTGAGCAGTGCTGTGGTGAAAGAGAGGAAGAAAGAAAGAGAGAGAGAAGGAAAGAAAGAAAGGAAGACAGAGAGAGAAAGGAAGAAAAGCAGAGTGAGAAAGAACCAACCTCGCCTCTCTCTAGCCACTCTACACTACACTACAGTGATTCCCTCACTTTGATATTTCTAGTACTTTCATCAAAACAGGCCTCAGAAAATCTCTGAGTTCCTGCAGATGAGGGAACTCCTCAATGGAATTTTATGAGGAGGGGTGCAATGACCTGAGTGCACACATTGCTATATGCAAGGATCTGTGTTCAGGCTCCTGATCCTCACCTGCAGGGGGAAAGCTTCTCAAGCAGTGAGACTGGTCTGCAAATATCTCTCTTTCTCTCTCCCTATCACACCTCCCCTCTCAATCTCTCTCTGTCCTATCAAATTATAATACAAAATAGAAAAAAATAAAAAAGAAACAGGAATTATGTCCCTATTTTTTTATCTTACAATTTTGTAAATCAATATTGAATTACTAATAAAAATGAAAAAATAAAGAAAAGCTATGTTAATTTACTGTCTCTAGGATGTAAGAAAGAAGAATAGATTGGCAAATCTTTTTAAACTACAAACATATGTTTTCTTATTTAAAAGGGATATATGATGAGAATAAATCCCACCCACAAAGAGAAATCAATAAAGATATCCCAAGGCATCAAATAGTGACTAATTTCCCCTGAGCTTCCAAAGCTTATAATTTATTTATAATGTCTAGTATTTTCATTCAAAAGAAGTAAGCTATTTAAAATTTTATGAATCTCATCTTGTTCTCAATTTGCATAACATAAAGCAACAACTTCAAAATATTCACTGTTGCAAAGTAGTTTTGCAATTGGAAGGGGTGCTGATTTTACCCTCAAACAAATCTTGTTTCCAGTCTGGCTCAGGCATGAAATTATGGTATGTCCTTGGCCAAATCCCAGTTATCTCTGCAATAGAGAAGGATGGCAGTCACCTCAAAGAGGTATTATTTGCATTAAATATAGGTGCCTCCTACCGTTCTTGATATGCCAGACACTCAATAAATTATTTGTATCCAGACCTAAGAAGGAATAAAACAACATAACTGAACACTTACTTATAGATATTTCCTTTATTTGAATTTGTCATCCTTCCCTTAAATTCCAGTGCATTTTCTTATTTACACCTATATCTCATTTCATTTCATGTCACACCATGCCTGAGAGATACTCATTCCTCACTATCCCCTTTTTGAACTTGATTAGTGGAGGCTCAGACAAGCTAAATGAATTGTGTACCATCATCACTATAGCTAAAGAAAAAAGACAATGAGGTAGAAATCTAGGAGTTAGAAATAATCCAAGTAACTTATTCTTTTTATACCCCAACTAGACTAAATAAATGAGATATCCACAAGATCAACATAATTAAGCAACTAATTTCAGTGAAAGTTTTCAAAGCAAGTGACTAGAGACATAAAAATTTGTACTAAATTTAGAAAAAGAAGCCTTGTGATTAGTGGTAAAGAAAACATATATTGGAAAGTCAATTAGGTCAGCAAAGAACAACTGATAGTAAGGAAATGAACAATATAAGAGAGCAGTACACAGAACTTTGAAGTGTAGAAATCCTTTATTTATAGCCAAAAAAGATTTTTCATGCAGCCATGGGACCATAAAGTGCAAAGATACTCCAATGCTATTAATCTAGGCTACATAATAACACATTATAGAAAAATAGTATTTTTCTGATTCATACCACATTTGATACACTCTTTCAGTGAAGCAAAATGATAACAGGTATATATTTCCATATCAGTACTTCCAAAATCCTCTGAAAACTACTCCACCCTCCAACTTTGGTAAGAAAAAAACTCATTTGTTGAGAAGCAGAGTGGAAGGGAGGCTTCTTGCTTCTCCCTTGCAAGTGGCTTCTCCACTTGCAAGGGAGAAGCCCCACAAGCAGTGAAACAGGACTTCAGACATATATATATATATATATATATATATATTCATTTACTTGTTATTGTAATGTATATATACATTCATTTATTTAATATATATATAAAGTAAATGAATGTATCAATTAATAAATTTGTTACTATGTGAGTTTTGTTACATATCTATGACAATTCCAAGTACAAAAAAGTGAACACAGGATCTTCCCAGGAACTGATGAGACAAACTAACTTGTAGAATAGGCATTAAATGGTGCTTGGACTTGGATAAGCAAAGTGCTTCTTCCACTGTAAAAGAGATAAAAACACAGTGTGGCAACAACAATATATTTGGCATGTTCTAGAGCATGTAGCTTTAGTCTGAACTTGCACTTCATGGTCACAGATAGAAACCTTCCCCATTTGAAAATGTTCCTATCTGTGACCATGAACAGCAAGCTCACACTGACAAGGAAGTAGAGGTTATACAGGCTCCTGTGCTAAATATGAATAGGTATGGGCCCTAGGTATGATCAAAGCAGTTAACAGTTAATGGTATTTATATATATTCCTCACATTTGGGAGCTACTCTCTGCCCTAATCCAGATTTCTTGTACTATTCTCAACTCTGACACCATCTTTCCAGACAACAGTCTTAGCTCACCTGCATGTTAGATATTGAACTCAGGAAAAAATAGCTAAAGTCATGGGCCCCTTGGAATATATCTAAAATGGACTGCCTAGCTTCTTCACACACCCTAAGACCCTTAGTTTCATCTGCTCTATTCTGACTTTTAGGTTCCTGATTATTAAGCAAATTGTCCTGCTTTATATCTTAACTGCTTTTCAACCACCAAGTTGTAGACACTACCATGATGCCATACTGACTTCCTTGGGCAGACAAGCTCACCTATGTGTCCTGGAACCTCTCCTCCCCAGAACCCTATTCCACTAGGAGAAGACAGACAGGCTGGAGAGTATGTATTTACCTTCCAATGTCCATGACCAATGGAGATGGAAAAGCAATGACTGAAGCCAGACCTTCCACCTTCAATTTGAGAAACAAGACCCTGGGCTAGTCTCTGGTATTAAATTGTGAGCACAAGACAAACCCTCTGCCTTCATGAATTTATAGCTTAGTGAAAAAGAGAGATATTATTCAAATATTCACACAAACTAAATGCAAAATTGCAATTATGACAAAGACTAAGGGGAAAAAACATGCCAGGTAATGGGAATCAATTGTAGAACAATTTGATATTGTCAGGGGAGGTTTCTCTATAGAAATTATGGAAGAGATGAGTGGAACTAAAGAAGGAAGAGCTTGTGCAAGGTCCTATGGTTGGAGAAAACCCTAGCTATGTTTCAAAGATTAAAATTTCAACATGTCTAGTGGCCAGGCAGTGGCACTCTGGATAGTGGCACACATGTACCTGGGTTTAAGCCCTCAGTCCCCACCTACAAGGGGAAGCTTCAGAAGCAGTGTAGTGCTGTATGTGTCTCTCTTTTTTCTCCCTCTCTTTCTCCCCCTTCTCTCTCACTTTTTTTGTGTCTATCAAAAAAGAAAGAAAAATAGCCCCTAGGAGTAGAAGGTTCATCATGCAGACACCAAGTTCCAGCAAAAACCCCAGTAGCATAAAGTAATAAAATGTAAACATATCTAGAAAAGAGAAAAAATATATTGAAAGGTAAGAAAGGAGAAGTAGGCAAAAACTAGACTGTAGAAAATTGAATGTCGCATTCAATACATTTTTCTTAGGATGGCCTAAGAATAATAATAGCCCCAGAATTATTTATGTCTCTGACAGTAGGGAGACAGACAGAGAGGTGAAGCAAGATTTGCATAAAATTTAAAAGGGGGGGGCGGAACCAAGATAGTGACTTTGGAGCAGCAGCTGCCATGAGCTCCAAGAGGCAGCAGCTTGCAATCCTGGATCTGCTGCATAGGGTAGGATACCAGGCTGTCTGTAGGAGGGTGAACACTGGCTGGTCAAATTGACACCAAAATACAGTCCCATAACTCTCTCTTGGGCTGCCAAATGAAGGTCAGGGGTACAAAGGAAAATCCTTTATTTCTGAGTTCACCCCCCTCCACCCAAGTACCAACCCACAGAGGCAGATAAGCCACTCCTAGCAGGCTCCCTGCTGAATTCTTTTCTTTACCAAGATTCCTGGCCCACCAGGAGTGTCATACAAAGCCTCATCCTTTAACCTTTCTTTTTTTAAAAAATCAATAAAAGCAAAACGAAACACCACATGACTATCTCAATAGATGCAGAGAAAGCCTTTGACAAAATCCAACACCCATTCATGCTCAAAACTCTACAAAAAATGGGAATAGATAGGAAGTTCCTCAAGACAGTGGAGTCCATATATAGCAAACCTTCAGCCAACATCATACTCAGTGGACAGAAAATGAAAGCATTCCCTCTCAGATCGGGAACTAGACAAGGCTGTCCATTATCACCATTACTCTTCAACATAGTCTTGGAAGTTCTTACCATAGCAATCAGGCAAGAGAAAGAAATCAAAGGAATACAGATTGGAAGGGAAGAAGTCAACCTCTCACTATTTGCAAATAATATGATAGTGTACAAAGAAAAACCTAAAGAATCCAGCAGAAAACTACTGGAAGTTATTGGGCAATATAGCAAGGTGTCAGGCTACAAAATCAATGTACAAAAATCAGTGGCATTTCTCTATGCAAACACTAAAACTGAAGATGATATCCAGAAATCAATCCTATTCACTGTTGCAGCAAAATCAATAAATACATAGGAATAAAGCTGACCAAAGAAGTGAAAGACTTGTATACTGAAAACTATGAGTCACTATTCAAGGAACTAGAAAATGATACCAAGAAATGGGAAGACATCCCATGCTCATGGATTAGAAGAATTAATATCATCGAAATGAATATTCTCCCCAGAGTCATATACAAATTTAATGCAGTACCCATCAATGTTCCACCAAGTTTCTTTAAGAGAATAGAAAAAAAAACTACAATCATTTATCTGGAACCAGAAAACACCTAGAATTGCCAAAACCATCTTGAGGAAAAGAAACAGAAATGGAGGCATCACACTCCCAGATCTCAAACTATATTATAAGGCCATCATCATCAAAACAGCCTGGTACTGGAACAAAAATAGGCACATAGACCAGTGGAACAGAACTGAAAACCCACAACTAAACCCCCACACCTATGGACATCTATTCTGTGATAAGTGGGCCCAAAGTATTAAATAGAGGAAGGAAGCTCTCTTCAATAAATGGTGCTAGGAAAACTGGGTCAAAACATGCAAAAGAATGAAACTAAACCACCTTGTCTCCCCAGAAACAAAAATAAACTCCAAATGGATCAAGGACCTGAATGTTAGACAAGAAACTATCAAATACTTAGAAGAAAATATTGGTGGAACACTTTCCCACCTACACCTCAAGGACATCTGTGATGAAACAAACCCAATTGCAAGGAAGACTAATGCAGAAACAAACCAATGGGACTACATCAAATTGAAAAAAAAAGAAACTATCACACAAACAAAGAGACCCCTCATAGAATGGGAGAAGATCTTCACATGCCATACATCAGACAAAAGACTAAAATAAACAAAGAGCTCAGCAAACTTAGCAACAAAAAAAAGAAAATGACTCCATCCAAAAATGGGCAGAGGATATGAACAGAACATTCACTACAGAAGAGATCCAAAAGGCTAACAAACATATGACAAATTGCTTCAGGTCGATGATTGTCAGAGAAATGCAAATAAAGACAACACTGAGATACCACCTCACTCCTGTGAGAATGGCATATATCAAAAGAACAGCAGTAAAAAATGCTGGAGAGGCTGTGTGGAGAGAGAAACCCTTCTGCACTGCTGGTGGGAATGTAAATTGGTGGAAAAGCAGTCTGGAGAACTCTCACAAGGCTAGACATGGACCTTTCATAGGACCCAGTAATTCCTCTCTTTGGGATATAACCCCAAGGACTCCATAACACCCAACCAAAAAGATACGTGTACACCTATGTTCATAACAGCACAATTTGTAATAGCTAAAACCTGGAAGCAACCTAGGTGCCCAACAACAGATGAGTGGCTGAGAAATATGTGGTCTATTTACACAATGGAAGACTATGCAGCTATAAAGAATAAACCCACTTTCTCTGACCCATCTTGGACAAAACTAGAAGGTATTATGTTAAGTGAGCTAAGTCTAAAAGATAAAGATGAGTATGGAACGATCCCACTCATCAACAGAAGTTGAGAAAGAAGAACATAAAGGGAAACTAAAAGCAGGATTTGACTAAATATGGAGTAGGGCACCAAAGTAAAAACCCTGGGGTGAGGGTGAGGGTGGATATGTTCATTCCGGGGCAGCAGAGGTGGGGAGTGTGGGGGGTGGGATGGGGCACAGTCTTTTGGTGGTTGGAATGGTGTTTATTTACACTCCTATTAATTTGTAGTCATATAAATCACTAATTAATATGAAAAGGGGATAATGCATTATATGTCTCAAACTTTTTAAAGCACAGACTGAGTCTTTTCAATACATAGGCTGAGTCTTTGAAATGTTGACTCTCTCAAAAGCCTAGACTAGGGAGAACAGAAGCAACTGGTGGCACAGCTACATACAAATAATGTCAAATGGCATAAATTATGGTGATGTTGGGTATTATACAGCAAATCCTAACAAAGGAATTTTTCAAAGTTAACCCAATTACCAAATAATGTGATTATAACAATAACTATCTATTGCCTTCTTGAACCCTAAGACAGTAGGAATCTCACATTTCCACTATAAAGTCTATATTTCCCCCACTCCTGGAACCTTAGGGTGGGGCACCCTTTCCTGCATGCTTCTCTCAATTCATACCAAATAATATTGCATCTGCCGATCCCAACTTAATCAGTGCAATGAGTACCTCAGATTGCTTCACTTCAGACAGTGTCCAAAGACTTCAGCTGTGTAATGAACCCCTCAGCTTCATTACTCGGATGAGACCTTTGCTTTCACAGGATTCTCTAATTCCATTCCAGGTGGCTCACTTCCTAACAAAGTCCGAAAACCTAGATATAAGGCCAGGTCCAGTAAGATAGAGCATTTGTTCACATGTATCTACAAATTAGGGCAAAACATATACCTGAAAGCAAAAATACACAATAGTCTTTAGTGAGTCAGTATGAAATTCATAATGAAATAATGTCTACTTAGACTTAGATACCCTCCTCACCTACTTACTATTACAGTTCTCTCACTCACTCCAAAGCTAATCTTAGCAAAACAAGGACTGCAAAAGCTGAATAAGGGCAAGAGACTGGCATACTTTATCTATGACTCTTTAGTCACTATCAGGCCACCCCATCAGCTGGGGCCCTATTCGGGAAGTCCTGAGATTCCCAAACAGACATGATGGGCCTAAACCTCAAAGAAATTCCTCTCTCCATTATTACCATTCATTCATATCAGGAACAACACTATAGACCCCTCTGTAGGCCCACCATAGGACCTTGCCCTCAACTTGGATTAACAATGGTAGAAAATGTTCCATTCTCTGAAGGGAGGATAGACAACATACTCTATCCTATACCTGAGGAATATGGGTCCTGATATTGGGGCAGCTTGGAATGTTCCTACTCATGACCACTGAATATGAGCTCAGATCTACAGGGATGCAAAGGTCACATAGGCTCCTAAGCTGAATATGGCCCCAGACCAAATCACATCAATGGGGTTTACTATCAACAATATTTACACCCCTTCCTCATATTAGGGAGCTACTCTCTTCACTGATCCAGCTTTCTGGTCCTTCTGCCAGCCATGACATCGTCTCCCCAGACAATAACTTGGATCCACCAGCAAATCAGATTTCAGGCTCAGAGAGAAAAAAAAATTAGTATAGCTACAGGCCCTTTAAAATATAACTAAAATATGCCTACTAGCTTCATCTGCATTATTCCAGCCTTTAGGTCCATGATTGCTCAACAACTTGTTTAGATTTGTATGGTAACTCTCTTTTCAGCCACTATCAGGTTCCAGATGCTAGCATGATGCTGACCAGACTTACCTGGACAGACAACCCCACCAATGTGTCTTAGAGCTCTGCTTCCCCAATGCCCCATCCTACTAGGGAAAGAGAGAGACAGGCTGGGAGTATGTATCAACCTGTCAACGCCCATGTTCATCACGGAAGCAATTACAGAAGCCAGACCTTCCACCTTCTGCATCCCACAATGACCTTGGGTCCATACTCCCAGAGGGATAAAGAATAGGAAAGCTATCAGGGGAGCAGATGGGATATGGAGATCTGATGGTGGGAATTGTGTTTAGCTGTACCCCTCTTAGCCTATGGTTTTGTTAGTGTCTCCTTTTTAAAATAAATAAAAATTTAAAAAACATAAATAAAATAAAAAGATTCAGTTTTAGTGGCTTAAGATATAAAAGAAATTTTATATGAAAGAAGTTCCTAGTAACAGAAGAGAATACTCAGGAGCAAGAGTAGGAGGCAAGAGCAAATTTGGAAAGAATGCTCCTTTCTGAGAGACAGAAAGGATAAAAGTAAACGAAAAAAACAAAGTTTTAGAAGAGGCTGTTTAATTTAAAAGTTGAAAATTTTATCTGCAAAGAATGAAGAATGGAAAGAAGGGGAGCCGGATAGTAACATACAATGTCACCAGGCATAAAGACCCAGGTTCAAGCCCATGGTTCCCACCTGAAGAGGGAAACTTCACAGGATGTGGAGCAGCACTGCAGATGTCTTCCTTGTTCTCTTCCTCTCTGTCTCTACCTGTCTCTTAATATCTTAGCAGAAAGAGAGAGAGAGGAGAATAAAGAAAGGCAAGGGGAGGGAAGGACAACAAGAAGGTAGAAAGAGCATATGTGGAGTAGTGCTGGAGTCTTGTAACCACACCAATAACCTTTGTGGACAAAATTTAAAAAGAAAGAGGGGAAGGGGAAGAGGGAGCAGAAGGGAAGGAAAAAAATAAAAAGAAAAAAATGGATAAAGGTGGAAGTGCAGTGCCAGATCCAGAGAACTGGGGTTAATAATCATTGGATATTACAAATGAAAAAGTTTAAAGCGGTTCTTTTGGCAAACCCAAAAAAGGAATTCAGTTAGCAATGACTCTATGACTTGCCTAGCAACTGAGGCACCACTTCACTATTTCTACTTAGTGTTGACCATCTATGCCCTAGAGGAAAATGTGCAGGCTGAAAAATACCATAAAAATTGGAAATACTGTGGACACCTGCACAAGGAAAATCTGAATGTTGCATCATATTCATTAAGATGCTCAAAATTAGGGGGTAATATGCTTGACTACCACTCCACTAGGCTAATATTAAGTCATCATGTGATTAGTCAGATAGTTAAAAAACTTTGGAAGTGATTTCTGTTCCTAGCATTTTCTAAGTATGCATAAATAATGACTAATTTTTCCTGTTTATATGTTCTACCATTTCTTCCCACAGTTTTTGTCAACAAATATCAATCTGAAAAATATGGATATGAAGTAATAGTGTCTCATTTCTAACACTATATCAAGCTAAACCACCAACTGCAATTTATTGTTTTGCTTTGTTCTACTCCAAGTTACAAAGAGTGCCTGCAAAGTAGACAGCAAATTCAGTAATCTCAGAATACAATACAAATTTGATCATTGTGAGGAGGGTGCAAAATGTTTCATTATGTAGCATCACCTTAAAAATAAAAAGGTAAAGACTGAGTGGTAGCTCACCCAGTAGGGTGCGCACACATCCAAGCTCAAATCCCCAGTACCGACCTGCAGTAGGGAAGCTTCAAAAGTGGTGTATGTTAATTAACTCTCTTTTCAGCCACTATCAGGTTCCAGATGCTAGCATGATGCTGACCAGACTTCCCTGGACAGACAACCCCACCAGTATGTCCTGGAGCTCTGCTTCCCCAGTGCCCCGCCCTACTATGGAAAGAGAGAGGCAGTCTGGGAGTATGGATCAACCTGTCAATGCCCATGTTCAGCGGGGAAGCAATTACAGAAGCCAGACCTTCCAACTTCTGCATCCCACAATGACCTTGGGTCCACACTCCCAGAGGGATAAAGAATAGAAAAGCTATCAGAGGAGGGAAAGGGATATAGAGATCTGGTGGTGGGAATTGTGTGGAGTTATACCCCTCTTATCCTATGGTTTTGTCAATGTTTCCTTTTTATAAATAAAAAATTAAATAAAAAAATAGGACAGAATAAAAAAAATAAATGAATACCTATGTATACCTGTGTACATTAAATAGCTCAAAACTGGAAGCAACTCAGAGCCCAATGACAGGTTAGGGGCTAAGAGATGTGGTATACATACATAATGAAATACTACTAAGCTGTTAAAAATAATGAAGTCAACTCCTTCACCTCATCTTGGATGGCACTTGAAGGAATCATGTTAAGTGAGGTAAGCCAAAATGAGAAAGGATGAGTCAACATACATGCCACTCGAGGAAGAAGGGTCCTGCAGTAAGGGCAGCCTAGAGTGTTCCTAGCTATGACCACAGAAAGCTGGTTCAGACCTACAGGTATGCAGAAGTTACACAGGTTCCTGAACTGAATATGGGACCCTGATCAAATTGATGGGGTTTACACTTAAAGGTATTTATATACTTTTCCCATATTTGGGAGCTACTCTCTTCCCTGATCCAGCTTTGTAGTCCTATATCCAACCCTGACTCCATCTCCCCAGGCAATACCTTTAGCCTACCTGCATGTTAGCTCCATGTTGGGTACAGGCAAAAATTGGTCAAGTCATGGGCTCCTTGGAATATATCAAAAATAGACCTACTAGCTTTTTCCAAAATAAGGACCCCAAATCTCATCTACTATATTCTTACCTTTAGGTTTGTGATTATTAAACAATTTGTTCTGCTTTATATCTTAGTGCTTTTGCAGCCACCAAGTTGCAGATGCTAACATGATGCCAACCTGACTTCCCTGGGCAGATGACCTTGCCAATATACCCTGCTTGCAGCCCCACCTCTCCAGAGCCCTGCCCCACTATTGAAAGACAGAAACAGGCTGGGACTATGGATCAACCTACCAATGCCAACATCCAATGAAGAAGAAATTACAGAAGCCAGACCTTCCACTTTCTATACCGCATAATGATACTGGGTCCATGCTACCAGAGAGATAAAGAATAGGAAAGCTTTCAAGGGAGGGAAAGGGATACAGAACTCTAGTAGTGGGAATTGTATGGAATTATACCCCTCTTATTTTAAAAAAAAAAAGTCCATATTTTTCCTAATCTTGGAACCTCTGGGTCTTTACTTGTATTTCTTGATGCCTATTCTCTTGACCTCTTGCCCTGTTATACTGCCTCTGCTGACTTCCAACTACTGACTTCAACACCAGTGCCACCATGCCACATTATGTTGCTGCTGCCTTTTTGTCTCAGATAGTATCCAGAGACGCCAAGCCTGAGATGTCATCCTTCCAACTCCAATAATCTGGAGACTCTTCCTAACCCATGGGACTACATAGTTTCATTTCAGGTGGTGTCCTCTCTAGCAAACTTACAGATCTTAGATATAGGCTAGGGCCTAAGGGACCAGGTACATGCATACATACCATAAATTGGGGCGGGGTAGATAGCATAAAGGTTATGCAAGGAGACTCTTAAACCTGAGATTCCAAAGTCTCAGGTTCAAATTCCTGCACCACCATAAACCAGAACTGAACAGTACTCTCATAAAAAAAAATTTATATATACCAAAAGTTCAGGGCAACTGTATACCACAAAGTACTTAACAGTAAAAGTAAAAGTACTTAACAGTACCCCGTGATTAGACTCTGACCTAAAAAGCTTGGCAATCTAGGAGAATGGCCTAAATAAGACACCATGAAATGTCTAATGAAATATTTATTACTTAAGCCTAGGCACCCTCCTCTCCTACCCCCTACTTCACTTCCCTCAATCACTCTATCTACCCAACTAAATATATAAAGGAAAGTAAGATAAATCTCTTAGTCGCCTCTGACAGCATTGGCATTAACGTCTCCTCTTCATTTAGTTTTATTTTTATTTTATTTATTAAAAAAAAAACACTGACAAAAACCATAGGATAAGAGGGGTACAACTCCACACAATTCCCACCACCAGAACTCTGTATCCCATCCCCTTCCCTGATAGCTTTCCTATTCTTTATCCCTCTGGGAGTACGGACCTAGGATCATTATGGGTACAGAAGCTGAAAGGTTTGGCTTCTGTAATTGCTTCCCCGCTGAACATGGGGGCATTAGCAGAACGATCCATTCTCCCAGCCTGTCTCTTTCCCTAGTGGGGAGGGGCTCTGGGGAAGTTGGGCTCCAGGACACATTGGTGGGGTCATCCTGTCCAGGGAGGTCTGGTTAGCATCATGGTAGCATCTGGAATCTGGTGGCTGAAAAAAGAGTTAACATATAAAGCCAAACAAATTGTTGATTAATCATGAGCCTAAAGGCTGGAATAATGCAGATGAAAATTTGGGGCTCTCCATTTTGGAGGAGCCTATTTTAGTTATATTCCAAAGGGCCTATATACAGTTAGGAGGCCTATTTTAGTTATATTCCAAAGGGCCTATGACTATACTAGTTTTTTTTTTTTTTTCTGATATGCAGGTGGACACAAGTTATTGTCTGGGGAGATGATGCCATGGCTGGAAAAGGACCAGAAAGCTGGATCAGGGAAGAAAGTAGCTCCCAAATATTGGAAAGGTGTATAAATATTGTTGACTGTAAACCCCAAAGATTTGATCTGATCTGGAGCCCATATTCAGCTTAGGAACCTATGTGAGCTCTGCAATTCCTGTAGGTCTGAACTCACATTCTGTGATCATGAGTACAAACGTTCCAAGCTACCCCAATTTCAGGACCCATCTTCCTCAGGTGGAAGATAGATTTTCCAATGTCATACATCAGACAAGAGACCAATAATCAAAATATAAAAAGAACTCTCCAGAGGGTCGGGCGGTGGTGCAGTGGGTTAAGCGCACGTGGCGCAAAGCACAAGGACTGGCGTAAGGATCTCAGTTTGAGCCCTCGGCTCCCCACCTGCAGAGGAGTCGCTTCATAGGTGGTGAAGCAGGTCTGCAGGTGTCTGTCTTTCTCTCCCCACCTTCCCCTCCTCTATCCATTTCTCTCTGTCCTATCCAACAACAAACAACATCAACAATGGTAATAATAATAACCACAATGAGGCTACAACAACAAGGGCAACAAAAGGGGGAAAAAATGGCCTCCAGGAGCAGTGGATTCATGGTGCAGATACCGAGCCTAGCAATAACCCTGGAGGAAAAAAAAAAAAAACTCACCAAACTCAGCAACAAAAAAGCAAATGACCCCGGTCAAAAGTGAACAGAGGATATGAACAGAATATTCACTACAGAAGAGATCCAAAAGGCTAACAAACATATGAAAAATTGCTCCAGGTCACTGCTTGTCTGAGAAATTCAAATAAAGACATTGAGATACCACCTCACCCCTGTGAGAATGGTATACATCAAAAAGAACAGCAGCAACAAATGCTGGAGAGGTTGTGAAGACAAAGGAACCCTTCTGCACTGCTAGTGGGAATGCAAATTGGTCCAAAACCTCTGTGGAGAGCAGTCTGGAGAACCCTCACAAGGCTAGACATAGACCTTCCATATGACCCAGTAATTCCTCTCTTGGGGATATATCCCAAGGACTCCATAACACCCAACCAAAAAGATATGTGTACACCTATGTTCATAGCAGCACAATTCGTAATAGCTAAAACCTGGAAGCAACCCAGGTGCCCAACAACAGATGAGTGGCTGAGAAAGCTGTGGTATATATACACAATGGAATACTATGCAGCTATTAAGAACAATAAACTAACCTTCTCTGACCCATCGTGGATGGAGCTAGAAGAAATTATGTTAAGTGAGTTAAGTCAGAAAGACAAAGACAAGTATGGGATGATCCTACTCATAAACCGTTGAGAAAGCAGAACAGAAAGGGAAACTCAAAACAGAATCTGACTGAGTCTAAAGTAGGGCACCAAAGTAAAAATCTCTGGGAGGAGGGTGAGGGTGGATGCTTAGCATCACTGGGGATGGGGGTGGGCGGAGAAGAGAGGGAGGATGGGATTGCATACAGTTTTTTGGTAGTGAGAATGGTGTTTATGTACACTCCTATTAATTTGTAGTAATATAAATCACTATTTAACTAATATGAGAGGGGAAAAATTTGCCGGGCTAGCTTCACTGGGGAGAGAGACGAGGAACTCATGGTGGAGTGGGAACGCAATGCAATGCCTTTATTGATCAGAGACAACACCTTTATATGTATCTTTAACTGGAAGTGGCAAGTGGGAAAAGGAAATGGCTAGGAGAGGGGATGGAGAAAAGAGCTCGAAGGTAGAAAGCTTCCATAGCAGCTATTGCAAAGGGATTATCCAATGGGATTAACCAATACCCTTCAGGCAGGGCAGGTCTCAGGCAAGACAATGATTATGTAAATAGACCACAGCATCAGCGATTCAGGGGAGCTGGCATAATGCCCAACAAAAATTGATTGAATTTCTCAAACTTTTTAATTCACATACCATAAGCTTTGAAATGTTGACTCTCCTAGAAGCTTAGACCAGTGAGAACAGAAGCAAAGGGTGGCGTTACTCTATAAGACACAGCTATATATAAATAATGTCAAAAGACAAATTATGGTGACATTGCGAATGATTCATTTAGTTTTTAACCCAGAAATTAACGAGCCATCCCAGACCCTCCCTAGCATGAGAGGGAGATAAAAGATGTTAAAATTTAGTTCTGAGATAATATAGCTAATGTGTAAACTTGAAATGAACACAAAAGTTAAAATAAATGAGCCAACCTTCATTCAAGCTACTAGTAATCTTTATATGAACATGTTCTTCCATATGTAATTATGGGATAGTTATGACAATAATATTGCTATCCATCTGTTTGGCTTTTTTTTTTTTTTTTGCCTCTAGGGTTATTGCTGGGGCTTCATGCTAGCACCACAAATCCGCGGCTCCTAGTGGCCATTTTTCACTTTTTTTATTGGATAGGACAGAGAGAAATCAATAGGATGGGGGAGATACAGAGGAACAGAGAGCAATATACACACCTGCAGACCTACTTCACCACTCATGAAGTTTCTTCCTTACAGTTGGGGAGCAGGGGCTCTAATCCAGATCCTTGTGCGAGTAGTTGTGCTTAAATTATGTGTGCTTAACCAGATGCACCACCACCTGGGTCCCTTGTTACCCACCATTTACAGACTACTCACACTATTGCCAAGCATTAAACAGGGTGCTTGCTAAATGCTTTAGTATTTCTATTCACATTACAGTTCTATGAGTACAGAATAATTTTCCATTACACAGATGGGGAAACTAAGACTCAGATAGGTTAGTACCAGCCTCTAAGTGATAAAAGCTAAGACTTGAATCTAAATCTGTCTGGTTTCAGAAGTTATGTACTTTTTCCTGTAACTTGCTGCCATAGTTAAAATTATCATTAAAATGTGATCAATGAGATTAACTGTCAATGGTATTTATATAGTTTCCTCATATTTGGGAACTATTCCCTGCACTGATCTAGCCTTCTAATCTAGTTCTCCATTTTCACAGACAATACTTTTAATCCACCTGCATATTAGCTCTCAGGCTCAGGCAAAAATTACTAAAGTCATGGGCCACAGGGAATACCTAAAATAAACTTACAGTTTTTCCCACATGAAGACCCCTAGTTTCATCTGCTCTATTCCTACCTTTGGGTTTCTGTTTATTAAACAATTTGTCCTGCTTTATATCTTACTGCCTTTCAACCCCCAAGCTGAAGATGCTATTATGATGTCACCTTGACTTCCCTGGGCAGACAACTTCACCAGTGTGTCCTGGAACCTCACTTCTCCAGGGTCCTACCCCACAAGCTGGATCTACCTGCCAATGTCCATGTCCAGTAGAGAAGCAATTACAGAAGCTAGACCTTCCACACTCTGCACCTAATAAAGAATTTTGGTCCAAGGGGCCAGACAGTAGCACACATGGACCAGCACAAGGATCCCAGTTCGAGCCTACAGCTCCCAACCTGCTGGGGAGTCACTTCACAAGCAGTGAAATAGGTCTTCAGGTGTCTCTCTTTCTCTCCCCGTCTTCCCCTCCTTTTTCAACTTCTCTCTGTTCCATCCAACAACAACAATAACAGCAACAACAGCAATGGAAAAAAGATGGTCACCAGGAGCAGTGGATTTGTAATGCAGACACAAAGCCCCAGCAATAACCCTGGAAGCAAAAAAAAAAAAAGGTTTTTTAGTCCATACTCCAGCTAGGGATAAATACTAGGGAAGCTTCTAATAGAGGGGATGAGACACAGAACTCTGGTGGTGGGAACTATGTGGAATTGTACCCCTGTTATCTTACAACCTTGTTAATCTATGTTAAATAACTAATTTTAAAAAAAGGTGGTGCTGCGGGTTAAGCGCATGTGGCATGAAGCGCAAGGACTGGCATAAGGATCCCGGTTCAAACTCCAGCTCCCCACTTGCAGGGGAGTCGCTTCACAGGTGGTGAAGCAGGTCTGCAGGTGTCTCTCTTTCTCTCCCCCTCTGTCTTCCGCTCCTCTTTCCATTTCTCTCTGTCCTATCCAACAACGACGACAACAATAATAACTATAACAATAAAACAACAATGGCAACAAAAGGGAAAATAAATATTTTTAAAAAGTTTAAAAAACAAGGAAAAAACTTCACAACCACTATATTTACCAAATCCAATCTTTTCCTCTCATATTAAATTGAAATGTCTGCTAATAATATGTTTTTCAAATCCAAGAAAAAGTTCTCATGTTCAAAATTTCAGAACACACACCAGAAATATTGATGTAGTTCTTCTAAAGATAACATGGAAATAATCAAAAGAATATAAATATGAGAGTCAGGCAGTAGCACAGCAGGTTAAGCGCAGGTGGCACAAAGCATAAGGACCGGCATAAGGATCCCAGTTTGAGCCCCAGCTCCCCACCTGCAGGGGAGTCACTTCAAGCAGTGAAGCAGGTCTGCAGATGTCTTTCTCTCCCCCTCTGTTTTCCCCTCCTCTCTCCATTTCTCTCTGTCCTATCCAACAATGATGACATCAGTAACAACAATAAGAATAACTACAACAATAAAACAAGGGCAACAAAAGGGAATAAATAAAATAAAATAAATTTTAAAATGAATATAAATATACATGAATAGACCTATCAATATGTAAAGGCAATATCTGAAGATGTGCCACACAACAAGCAGGCTTACAGAAGCCACTATTTCAGGCCTTCAATTCATTCACATCTCAGCCAGTGGAAACTTTTACCCCAGTCAAAAATCACAAACATACATTAACCACTTTCCAAAGTTCAGTCTAATTTTTTTTTCCACTACACATACTCTACTTATTATAGTCAAGTCAAAAAAAAAAGTTTTTTAAAAAAGTAACAAAGGCCAGGGACTCATCATGCATTAATTAAAGGATCAATTCATTAAACGGATTTAACATACATGTACCAAAGAGAATTAAAATGTATAGAGAAACTATTATTAGAGCTAAAGTGAGACACCCACAGAAACCCAACAGAAATAAAGGGCTTTAATAACCCACTCTCACCAAATGGACAGATCAATCAAGCAGAATGTCAACAAGGAAATAGTCTTAAATGAATTACATCTATCAAAATTAATAGATCTTTACAAGGCTCTTTACTTCCAACAACCTGAATGCTCATTCAAGACTCAAAATTTGTAACTCAGCTGGTTTCTAACAGATCATCAGCACTTGTTTAAGGGAGCTATTACCTGTACCTGAATGGGTCTCACAGCTTCAATCTTGCATATTGGGTCCTTTCCTGAGTAATAACCCTATCTACTTCTTTCCTGAGCCAGCTGGCCAGCTGCTGACCCCAGAAATCTGGATTAACTGAACCCAATGTTCCATCGAAATTCACTGGAAAACTTTACAATTCCATAGCAATTTTTTCAGATAGAAAGACATAGGAAAGGAGGAGACATACTATAGCTTCCTCCAATACACTATCTCCAACACACTATAACTTCCTCCAATATAGTAGAGGTTGGGCTCCAATCTGAGCTGGGCATGATAAAGCAGGCTCGCTCACTATCCAGGTTATCTGCTGGCCCAAATAACTTATACTGATTAACCCTCAAGCTCACTGACTTTTTTCTCTCTCATTTCCATTCTGCTATCAATCCCAAATGGTTTTCAGATATTGTATTTTCTTAGTTTTCAACTTTCCATTTTATTCTTTTGTAGTTCTTAAATTTGTATGTTTGTTTGTTTTACATTTCTCTGCTAAGAGCATCTGCCTTCCCATATATCTTAAATGTATTTTCTTTACCTCAACATCACAGTCATAATAGAAACTTTAAAGAATCTAAAGACTGAACAACTGGGTCATACTGTATTTGGTGTATATTGGTGTGTGTGTGTGTGTGTGTGTGTGTGTGTGTGTGTGTGTGTGTGTGTACATTTTCTTGATTCTTAGTTTGCCAACCACTTTTGAAGTGTATCTGGTAATTTTGAATTTTATACACAAAGAATCCTATATAAACCTCTAAAATATGTCAATGTTCTTGGCAATCAATTGTTTGCAATCCATTGTTGAGACTGACTGCAAATTCAATCTTGCCCTCTATGGGTCCATACTCCCAAAGGGATAAAGAATAGGAAAGCTATCAGGGGAGGGATGGGATATGGAGATCTGGTGGTGGGAATTATGTGGAGTTGTACCCCTCTTATCCTATGATTTTGTTAATGTCTCCTTTTTTAAATAAATAATTAATTAAACCCTTTTTTTAACATAGCAAGAAAGAAGAAATGACCTCAGTGCTTGCTCCTACTGGTATAAAGAGTAGTATCTGGGCCACAGCAGACCTTCTTCAGGTGTGTTCCACCATTTTGAGCGTGCATCCCTTGCTGCTGCTGCCCAGACATTCCTGTGGCCGCCCCACCAGCGGACACAGGCCAGCCTGTCTTTAGGCAGCTGTTGGGTCGCTGCCACCGCCACCCCAACAGCTCCAGCCAATTAAGATGCAAACTACAAGAAGAGTTTTACTATGTAAAATGATGATTTTGAGAGTCTAATTAAAAGTCACACCTAGAGACTGACAAAGATGGCGGACTGAGAAGCTGCTAGCAGCATGTGCTCTGATCACATCTGGAAACGGTAGGATTTTCTGCCTTTAGCAGGCCAGTCAATAATTATAGTCACCAGAGAGGTGACTATAATTTAATTTGGGTTAAGAATTAGAGTAAAGGTGGCACGGACTAGCGGGCAGGCTGCTCCAGACTTCTCAGGCGGCGGCGGGCAAGGTGGGTGCGCTGGGCATTGTCCTCCACCCGGGAAGGCGGCTCCTCTGCCGGTTGCAGGCGCTGCTGGGCGGCCGACAGAGGACCCGGAGGGAGCACTTTAGCTCAGGGGCTTTCTCTTGGGAGTCTCCAGGGACCACCGCGACCCTGAGGGCGGATCCAAAGACTTCTTAAGTATAGCTCTCATTGGATCAAAGGTCTTGGAGCTAGTTTTCATTTTCGAGAAATCCTTTAAAAAAGTCTGGAGGGGGGGGGTTTGCTGGAAGATGGCGGACTGAGAAGCTGCTAGCCGCTGAGCTCTGAACACATCCCCTGGAGACAATAAGATTTTCTGCCTTTAGCAGGCCAGCCAATAAGGTGTCATAGCGGTGACAAGGAGATGACTATAACTTAATTTGGGTTAAGAATTAGAGTAGGGGAAAAAAATTCTTTTTTCTTCCTTTTAATTTTCAAGCATACCTCCTACCCCCCCCCCCCCCCGCCATAAGCAATCCCTGGGGACCAGCTCCTAGCAGGATACCCCACACCACCAAACAGGGTGCATTTTTTGAATTCACTGATACACATTTGGGAAGTTCCTTGCACTGCTCTTTAATTACAACTCTTTTTCTCATCTTCTCCCTTTTCTCTCTCTTGTCTCTCTCTCTCTCTTTTTTTTTAATCTTGTCATACACTTCTTCCTTCTTCTTTGCCTTTCTGAATTTGTGAATTACTTTGGGGAAGAAATCTGACTCAGAGCGGACTCTCTATGTGTGTATCTCTACTCTAGTTCCCTTTCCCCTATGTTACCCCTAGAATATACAGTGGATAGTAGATTTGCATAACTGTCTATTCTTGCTATCCTCTCTTTCTTTTCTCTTTCTTCACTGGGATTTGGTTACTATTTTTTCATGGACTGAAGAAATTGTTTGGCTAACTGGTAACGATTAAACTACTTCAATACTTACTTCAGTTGCTACTGTAATTCCGGAGGTTGGTGAGTGCAATTGTCATAAAGGTATTTAGTACAGTGTTACTTGTACTCAAGACACAACAACTGAGGAACAACAGAGCATAAAAAAAAGAAGAAAGAAACACATAAATAAAAAAATGGGTAGATCAAAAACAAATAAAACTGCTACTCCAATGAATGAAGACAAGAGCCCAGAAGAAACTACAAATCAGCCAGAAGTAACCACAGATAAGAAAAGTATGCAAGCAATAATAAGCTTATTAATCACAGAAATGAAAACAACATTGGAGGAAAGGAATGGCAGTATTAGGGAAACAACAGTTGAGACCCCCAAGGAAAATACTGATTATCTTGAGGCAATGAGAGAACTGAAAGCTGAAATAGCTGTAATGAAGAAAGAAGCTGAGGCAAGGGAAAGCAGACTAACAGAAGCAGAAAACAGAATTAGTCAGACAGAGGATGAGTTAGAGAAAACTAAGAAAGAGGTGAAAGAGATTAAAAAGAGATTGAGAGACACTGAAAACAACAACAGAGACATATGGGATGATCTCAAAAGAAGTAACATTCGTATAATTGGCCTGCAGGAAGAAAGAGAGGAAGAGGAAGCAAACATTCTAGAGGATATAATAGAAGAAAACTTCCCAGACCTGAATAACAGAAAGGATATCAAGGTTCAAGAGGCCCAGAGAGTACCAAACAGAATCAACCCAGACCTGAAGACACCAAGACACATCATAGTCACAATGAGAAGAAGTAAGGATAAAGGATCCTAAAGGCTACAAGAGAGAAACAAAAAGTCACATACAAGGGAAAACCCATAACATTATCTGCAGACTTCTCCACTCAAACTGTAAAAGCCAGAAGGGAGTGGCAAGATATCTATCGAGCCCTGAATGAAAAAGGGTTTCAACCAAGGATAATATATCCTGCTAGACTTTCATTCACACTAGATGGAGGGATCAAAACCTTCTTAGATAAACAACAGTTAAAGGAGGCAACCATCACCAAGCCAGCCCTGAAAGAGGTACTAAAAGACCTCTTATAAACAAGAACATCACTACAATAAATGTCAATGGCTTAAACTCACCCATCAAAAGGCACAGGGTGGGGGGATGAATCAGAAAACATAACCCAACCATATACGGCTTGCAAGAATCCCATCTGTCACAACAAGATAAACACAGACTTAAAGTGAAAGGATGGAAAACTATCATACAGGCTAACGGTCCACAAAAAAGGGCAGCAACAGCCATTCTCATCTCAGATATGATAGATTTTAAATTAAATAAAGTAATAAAAGATAGGCAAGGACATTACATAATGATTAGAGGATCAATCAGCCAAGAAGACTTAACAATTATTAACATCTATGCACCCAATGAGGGACCATCTAAATACATTAAGCATCTACTGTAAGAATTTCAAAAATACATCAATAGTAATACAATAATAGTGGGAGACTTCAATACCCCACTCTCACACTTAGACAGATCAACAAAGCAGAGAACCAATAAAGATACAAGAGAATTGAATGAAGAGATCGACACACTAGACCTCTCAGACATTTTCAGACTCCTCCACCCCAAAAAACTGGAAGACACCTTCTTTTCAAATCCACATAACACATACTCAAGGATAGACCACATGTTAGGCCACAAAGACAGCATCAATAAATTCAAGAGCATTGAAATAATCCCAAGTATCTTCTCAGACCACAGTGGAGTAAAACTAACATTTAACAACAAACAGAAGATTATTAAAAGACACAGAATTTGGAAACTAAACAACATGCTCCTTAAGAACCACTGGGCCAGAGACTCACTCAAGCAGGAAATTCAAATGTTCCTGGAAACTAATGAAAATGAAGACACAGCCTAT
The DNA here is from genome assembly GCF_950295315.1 of Erinaceus europaeus. Lineage (NCBI taxonomy): Eukaryota > Metazoa > Chordata > Mammalia > Eulipotyphla > Erinaceidae > Erinaceus > Erinaceus europaeus. The sequence goes on along the minus strand of NC_080168.1, from coordinate 82,247,349 downwards.
CAAAATATTTAGGACACAGCTAAAGCAGTACTGAGAGGGAAACTTATAGCCATACAATCACATATTAAACACCAAGAAGAAGCTCAAATGAACGACCTTACTGCACACCTCAAGGACTTAGAGGAAGAGGAACAAAGGAACCCTAAAGCAACCAAAGGACAGAAATCACTAAAGTTAGATCAGAAATAAACAACATCGAAAATAAAAGAACCATACAAAAGATCAATGAAGCCAAATGTTGGTTCTTTGAAAGATTAAACAAAATTGACAAACCCCTAGCCAGACTCACCAAACAAAAAAGAGATAAGACTCAAATTAATAGAATTGTAAATGATGCAGGAGATATCACAACTGACACCACAGAAATCCAGAGAATCCTGTGAAACTTCTATAAAGAACTCTATGCCACCAAGCTAGAGAATCTGGAAGAAATGGAACAATTCCTAGAAACCTATGCCCTTCCAAAACTGAACCAAGAAGAACTACAAAATCTAAATGCACCAATAACAGACAAAGAAATTGAAACTGTTATTAAGAATCTCCCCAACAACAAAAGTCCTGGACCAGATGGCTTCACAAACGAATTCTACAAAACTTTCAGGAATCAGTTAATACCCATACTTCTTAAGCTATTCCATAAGATTAAGAAACAGGAATACTCCCTTCCACCTTTTATGAAGCCAACATCACTCTGATACCAAAAGCTGATAGGGACAGAACAAAAAAGGAAAACTACAGACCAATATCTCTGATGAACATAGATGCCAAAATATTAAACAAGATCTTGGCCAACCAGATACAGCAACACATCAAAAAGATTGTTCATCATGACCAAGTGGGTTTCATCCCAGGAATGCAAGGCTGGTTCAACATCCGTAAGTCAATCAATGTCATTCACCACATCAATAAAAGCAAAGACAAAAACCACATGATTATCTCAATAGATGCAGAGAAAGCCTTTGACAAAATCCAACACCCGTTCATGCTCAAAACTCCACAAAAAATGGGAATAGATGGGAAATGCCTCAAGATAGTGGAGTCTATATATAGCAAACCTACAGCCAACATCATACTCAATGGACAGAAGCTGAAAGCATTCCCCCTCAGATCAGGGACTAGACAGGGCTGTCCACTGTCACCGTTACTCTTCAACATAGTATTGGAAGTTCTTGCCATAGCAATCAGGTAAGAGAAAGAAATCAAAGGAATACAGATTGGAAGGAAGAAGTCAAGCTCTCACTATTTGCGGATGATATGATAGTATACATAGAAAAACCTAAAGAATCCAGCAGAAAATTACTGGAAGTTATTAGGCAATATAGCAAGGTGTCAGGCTACAAAATCAATGTGCAAAAATCAGTGGCATTTCTTTATGCAAACACTAAATATGAAGAAGAAGAAGACATCCAGAAATCACTCCTTTACTGTTTCAGCAAAATCAATCAAATACCTAGGAATAAAGTTGACCAAAGAAGTGAAAGACTTGTATGCTGAAAACTATGAGTCACTACTCAAGGAAATAGAAACTGATACCAAGAAATGGAAAGATATCCCATGCTCATGGATTGGAAGAATAAATATCATCAAAATGAATATTCTCCCCAGAGCCATATACAAATTTAATGCAATACCCATCAAAGTTCCACCAAGCTTCTTTAAAAGAATAGAATAAACACTACAACCATTTATCTGGAACATGAAAACACCTAGAATTGCCAAGACCATCTTAAGGAAAAGAAACAGAAATGGAGGCATCACACTCCCAGACCTTAAACTATATTATAAAGCCATCATCATCAAAACAGCATGGTACTTGAACAAAAATAGGCACACAGACCAGTGGAACAGAACTGAAAGCCCAGAAGTAAATCCCAACACCTATGGGCATCTAATCTTTGATAAGGGGGCCCAAAGCATTAAATGGAAAAAGGAGGGTCTCTTCAATAAATGGTGTTGGGAAAACATGCAGAAGAATGAAATTGAACCACTTTATCTCACCAGAAACAAAAATCAACTCCAAATGGATCAAAGACCTAGATGTCAGACCAGAAACAATCAAATACTTAGAGGAAAACATTGGTAAGACACTTTCCCACCTACACCTCAAGGACATCTTTGATGAATCAAACCCAATTGCAAGGAAGACTAAAGCTAAAACAAACCAATGGGACTACATCAAACTGAAAAGCTTCTGCACATCCAAAGAAACTATTAAACAAACAGAGAGACCACTCACAGAATGGGAGAAGATCTTCACATGCCAGACATCAGACAAGAAACTAATCACCAAAATATATAAAGAGCTCAGCAAACTTAGCACCAAAAAAGCAAATCACCCCATCCAAAAATGAGCAGAGGATATGAACAAAACATTCACCTCAGAGGAGATCCAAAAGGCTAACAAACATATGAAAAACTGCTCTTGGTCACTGATTGTCAGAGAAATGCAAATTAAGACAACACTAAGATACCACCTCACTCCTGTAAGAATGGCATACATCAAAAAGGACAGCAGCAACAAATGCTGAAGAGGATGTGGGGACAGAGGAACCCTTTTACATTGCTGGTGGGAATGTAAATTGGTACAGCCTTTGTGGAGAGCAGTCTGGAAAACTCTCAGAAGGCTAGACATGGACCTTCCATATGATCCAGTAATTCCTCTCCTGGGGTTATACCCCAAGGACTCCATAACACCCAACCAAAAAGAAGTGTGTACTCCTATGTTCATAGCAGCACAATTCATAATAGCTAAAACCTGGAAGCAACCCAGGTGCCCAACAACAGATGAGTGGCTGAGAAAGCTGTGGTATATATACACAATGGAATACTATGCAGCTATCAAAAACAATGAACCCACCGTCTCTGACCCATCTTGGAAAGAGCTAGAAGGAATTATGTTAAGTGAACTAAGTCAGAAAGATAAAGATGAGTATGGGATGATCCCACTCATCAACAGAAGTTGATTAAGAAGATCTGAAAGGGAAACTAAAAGCAGGACCTGATCAAATTGTAAGTAGGGCACTAAAGTAAAAACCCAGTGGTGAGGGATAGACATGTAGCTTCCTGGACCAGTGGGGGGTGGGAGTGTGCGGGAGGGATGGGTCACAGTCTTTTGGTGGAGGGAATGGTGTTTATGTACACTCCTAGCAAAATGTAGACATATAAATCAGTAGTTAATTAATATGAGAGGGGGAAAATCAATTGTATGTCTCAAAGTTTCTCAAAACACAGACTGAATCCTTTTAATATATAGGCTGTGTATTTGATACGCGGACTCTCTCAAAAGCCTAGACCAAGTAGATTAGAAGCATCCAATAGCACAGCTATACACAAGATACTGGATACTGTACAGCAAACCATAACAAAAGGACTTTTCAAAGTTAACTCAATTAACAAATAATGTGATGATAACATTAACTATAGATTGTCTTTTTGAACCCTAAGACAGCAGGAACCTCACATCTCCACTACAGAGCCTCTACTTCCCCCAGTCCTGGAACCCTTGGATAGGGCCCACTTTCCCGTATGCATCTCCCAATCCAAACCAAATAATATTGCATCCGCCGATCACAACCTAACCAACGCAACGATTGCCACCTCAACATGCTTCAGCTCAGACTGTGTCCAGAGACTTCACGTGTGGAATGACAACCCTTCAGCTTCATTACTCGGGTGAGACCTTTCCTTTTATAGTACACTCTAATTTCATCTCAGGTAGTTCACTTTCTAACAAAGTCCCATAACCTAGATATACACCAGTTTCTGTATGAGAGAGCTTATGTGCACACGTATCCATAAACTACTGCAAAATATATACCTGAAAGCAGTAGTACACTAGAGTTTGCAGTGAGTACCTCCCTAACACTTCCTCTCCACTATTCCAAGCTTGGGATCCATGATTGCTCAACAATTTGTTTGGCTTCGTATGTTAACTCTCTTTTCAATCACCATGTTCCAGATGCCACCAGGATGCTGGCCAGGATTCCCTGGATTGAAGACCCCACCAATGTGTCCTGGAGCTCTGCTTCCCCAGAGACACACCTTACTAGGTAAAGATAGAGGCAGACTGGGAGTATGGACCGACCAGTCAACACCCATGTTCAGCGGGGAAGCAATTACAGAAGCCAGACCTTCTACCTTCTGCAACCCTTAATGACCCTGGGTCCATGCTCCCAGAGGGCTAGCGAATGGGAAAGCTATCATGGGAGGGGGTGGGTTATGGAGATTGGGTGGTGGGAATTGTGTGGAGTTGTACCCCTCCTACCTTATGTTTTTGTTCATTAATCCTTTCTTAAATAAAATTTTTTTTAAAAAATAGTATCTGAAGAAAAAAAAAACTGCTCTCTCCATGACTGAGAAACATTTAAGACACATAAGACTCCAATGCCTCTGTTCATTCCCCCTGGAAAAGAGAGAGAGAGAGAAAAGAAGAAGAAGGAGGAGGAAGAGGAGGAGGAGGAGGAAAAAAAGAAGAGAACTTGGAAGTAGTAATAATTGTAGGTGTGATTTAGAAAGGAAGTGAAGGAGGGTCCATGGGAAAAATGGGTCAAAAATAACTTATAAATTCATATATACAATTAGGAATCCTTTTATAGTTTTTCTTTCCACCCTGGACTTTTCCCCATCACTTTTCAGCACTAAAAATTCCCTTTTCTATAAATATTTATTTTTGTTAAGATTTTTCTTCCTGTATTTCCATCACCCTATTACTAATGGTGGCTCATAACTAAAGTAAAGCTGGGCCCCTGCTTCCCACCTCAGAGTGGGATGCTTCATGTGATGTAGATCTAGAGGTGTCTCTCTTCTGTCTTCCTCTATCTTTCCCTCCCCTCTCAATTTCTCTCTGCCCTATAGAATAAAATAGAAAATGAAAGAATGGAAGGAAGGAAGGAAGAAAAGGAAAGAAAAGAGAAAAAGAACGAAAAGGAAAAGAAAAGAAAAGAAAAGAAAAGAAAAGAAAAGAAAAGGTCACCAGGAGCAGTGGATTCATAATGCTAGCACCAAGCACCAGCAATAACCCCAGAGGAAAAAAAATAAAGCTGGAAGAACAATTTGGAATCTCTCTACCATGTGGTTTTTGTCCAAGTTTTGTCCAGTCTCAACAACATAACTCTCTTCTTTAGTTTTCAAAGTCCTCAAATACTGTTTCATTGTACTTTGTCCAGTGTTTTTATTTATAGTTAGTGGGAAAATTGGGTTTATTTTGCCAGGCCAGAACCAAAATCCTCAGTTTCTTCATAAGCTGAGAATTGGGGCTATTTCATTGCCATTTGAATTACTTCAATTAGAAAATTGCAGAAGAGTGGTCTGGGAGGTGGCGCAATGTATAAAGCATGGGACTCTCAAGCATGAGGTCCTGAGTTCAATCCCCGGCAGCACATGTACTCAGGACCTCATGCTTGAGAATCCAGTGCTTTATCCATTGCACCACCTCCTGGACCACTCAATTACCAGTTTTTTTCAACAAAAATAAGTATGATGGGACACTAAAGATACATTCTTGCCATCTAATTATAATATTACAGATACTGTTTCTCCTTTTGTTCTCTATAATATGTACATTCTCATCCACTTTAGCTTACTCTTTACCTTTGTTGACATCAATCAACTGCATTGTTGGGATGACACTGAAGTCAAGCACATCTATAGCAATAACCATAGAAGAATCTGTTTCCATAGTCCTGGCCCATTTTAGAGCCTTGAGTCAACTCTCAGCCTGTTTTGTATCATTGTCACATAAAATAAAATTGTCTGAAAGGAAACCACAAGAAAAAGAATCACCTTCTAAATCCAAATTCACTTCAAAGTAAAGAAGTTCTTTATATGCAGCCAAGAATACTAAGGTGATATATGAGTGGCACACAATATTCCATGACAATTACAATTAATAAAAGATTAGTGTAGCACAGTCTCCAAAAACAGAATCTAGGGTAAGTGGACAAGAGATGGAATGAGGGCGAATAAGGAGATACTGGAAGAGAGAAACTAAAGTTTCCCTATTCCTTAAAGGTGTAGGAAGAATTCTAGTCAAAATATAAATATTCAACTTCTTATTAGTTTCGCAGCTATAACAATATGACCGGAGTCCCACAGAAGTCAAAGCCATTTGCCATAAATAGAGATGTCCTATCACCCCAAGTCGTGCAAGAACTACATTCCTGAGGCCTGTTTCTGGAACTCTGCAAGGGAAAAAAAAGGCATCTTTAAATAACAGTTGAAGTGTAGTCTGCACAGAATTTAAATGTCTCTGTTTAGCTCTGAAAGCATAATCATATCCACCAGTTTTGCTGGTGACCTTGCCTAGACAAATACAGACTCCAGAACCAACCCTCCTAAATCAAATTAAGCCATTCATTCATTAAAAGATAACCTGCAACATCAATCACAGGAAATCTGTTTCTTTAATTCTGATCCATCCTAAAGACTTAAACCAGCTCTCTTCCTGCTTTGCATCATTATCACATAAAAATATACCGACCAGACTTCCCTGGACAGATGACCTCACCAATGTGTCCTGGAGCTCCACTTCCCCAGAGCCCTTCTGCACTAGGGAAAGAGAAAGAGAGGCTGGGAGTATGGATCGACCAGTCAATGCCCATATTCAGCGAGGAAGCCATTACAGAAGTCAGACCTTCTACCTTCTGCATCCCACGATGACCTTGGGTCCATACTCCCAAAGGGATAAAGAATAGGAAAGCTGTCAGGGGAGGAGAAGGGATACGGAGATCTGGTGGTGGGAATTGTGTGGAGTTATACCCCTCTTGTCCTATGGTTTTGTTAATGTCTCCTTTTTTAAATAAATAAAAAAATGGAGCTACCTTGAAAGGAAACCATAAGAAAACAATAACCTTCTAGATCTTAAATCACTTCAAAGAAAAGAAGGTCTCCAAAATGTAGTAAAGAATACAAACATGAAATATATGAAAAACAATGATATTCAAAGACAATTATTAACAATTAGTGCAACCTGTCTCCAAAACATGGGACTTGTAAGAAAAACAGAGGTTTAGGGGGTCAGGCGGTAGTGCAGCAAGTTAAGCACACATGGCGCAAAGCACAAGGACTGGTATAAGGATACCAGTTTGAGCCCCGGCTACCAACCTGCATGGGGATCACTTCACAAATGGTAAAGCAGGTCTGCAGGTGTCTATCTTTCTCTTCCCCTCTGTCTTCCCCTCCTCTCTCCATCTCTCTCTGTCCTATCCAACAACAATAACAATAATAATAACCATAACAACGATAAAACAATAAGGGCAACAAAAGGGGGGAAAATAGCCTCCAAGAGCAGTGCATTCATGGTGCTGGCACCAAGCCCCAGAAATAACCCTGGAGGCAAAAAAAAAAAGAGAGAGAGAGAGAGAAAGACAAGTATCAGCTTTCTGATAACTACTTAAATCTAACCTTGTCAGATAAAATAAAGACAACAAAAGCTGGATATGGGCAAGAAACTGGATCACTTCAGTAATGGTCTTTTTTGGTTAATACCAGGTAACCTCATCATCTGGAGGTCTAGGCCCATCATATCTATGTGGGAAGCCAAGAATTCCCTGACTAGAGCTCTAATGTAGAACAACAATGGTAGGAACTGCCCACTCTCCAAAGGGAGGCTGGATCAACCTACTATGCCACTCAAGGAAGACTGAAAATGAGTGCAGGCTAGAATATTCCTAACTGTGACCATGGACTTCAAGCTCAGACAGGGACTCAGAGATTACACAGTATCCTGTACTAAATATGAATAGATATGGGCCCCAGGTCAGATCAATAGGGTTTACAGTTAATAGTATTTATATACTTCCTTATATCTCGAAGCTATTCTCTGCCCTGATCTAGTTTTCTAGTCTTATTCTTAATTCTGACACTATTTCCCCAGACAATACTTTTAGTTTACCTGAATGCTAGCTATCAGGCTCAGGCAAAAATTACTAAAGTCAAGACCCCTTGGAACATACCTAAAATAGACTTCCTAGCTTTTTCCAATACAAAGACTGATAGTTTCATCTGATCTATTCTTACATTTGGGTTCCTCTTTATTAAAAATTTTGTTCTGCTTTATATCTTACTGCTTTTTAGTCACCAAGCTGCAGATGCTACCTAGCCATCCTGACTTCTCTGGGCAGGCAACCTCACCAATGTGTCCTGGAAACTCATCTCTCCAGAGCCCTACCCAACTAGGGAAAGACAGAAAAAGGCTGGAAGTATGGATCAACATGCCAATGTCCATGTCTAGTGGAGCAGCAATTACAAAAGCCAGACCTTCCACCTTCTGCATCCCATAAAGAATTTTGGTCCATATTCCCAGAGAAATTAAAGAATAGGGAAACATCCAATGGAGAGGATGAGAAATGGAACTTTGGTGGTAGGATCTTATTAAACATTATTAGATCACTAATAAAAAATTAAAAAGAAAGCCAATCCTATGACAGATAAGCCAACATCCCCAGCCCCTAAGGGGAAAAAAAACGTAAACAAACGAAGAACACCAGGGAATACCAAAGCAGAGGCAAAGACAACTTAAAGGTACAGATCCCTCCCTCACAGGATAGAGTGGCCTCATAGTCATTTGGAACCCAAACATAACTAAACTCCAACCAAGACTTCACTAGGAGTATTTCCTACTACCCCATCCCCCCAAAAAAAAAAAATCTACTCTGTGGGCTGGTTTCCCCACTAGGGACACACAGCAATGTCAGAACCTACCCAAGTTATCTTGCACCACAATAAGCCCCATCTGGAATCTTTGGCCTATAAAGCTGGCTAGCTGCTAAGCAACCAGCCTCATCCAGCTTATGTCCTGAGCCACAGAAGGGACCAAAATCACTGCACTCACTGAGTCAACACTCCTGTGTACTCCAGTCAGCCTACCAGGACACACAGGGAGGTACCCCATGCCCAACTTGCCACCAGAGCCACCATGCAAGCCACCCAGGTCTCACTGGGGGTTGGCTCCAGAGGCCTGCATTCTCCTGAAGTCCTTTAGCAGCACCAAAGACCCACACATCACTGGGTGTTTTTGCTGGTGTTGGAGTGGGGGTGGGAGAAAACCTCTGTGCTTGCTTGCTTTAGCACCAAACCAACCCCCACAACTCCTTTGAGGGATTCCTTGGGTCACTTAGTGACCTAGCCTTCTAAGTACCAGTTGCCTATACATCTAAGTGAGCTATTGTGGGAAGAGAAAGGGACCTTACTTTCTGCTCACCTTGGCACCTTAGGTTTCCTTTGGTCACTGAGGGACCTAGCTTCCATGAACCTATTGCTAGAGGCCCGCATATCACAGGGGGCTTTCATGGGTAAAAGTTGGGAGCTGGTCAGTGGAGGCCCATTCACACGATTCCTGGGGAAGAAATCCACCTCTTGGATGCACTGCCACCCACCCCAAGGGAAGAATCCCACCTTCTGCTTGAGCTACATAATCAAAGAATATTGTCCCCTATCCCACCAAAGCAGAGACACCAGGAGTCATTGTCCACCCTCCTGCAACCACTAGAACACCACACTGCCTGAAAACAATAGTTCTGCTTCAGACCAAATTGGGGGTCCCCCAGTGTTGCAGCTCACCTTTACACACAAAAGACCCCATGTACTCCACCAGGAGATAGTCAGGTTGTGTTCTTTCTACATAAAGGCACCCAGTAGTTGCTGAGCCCCACTGTGCACCAGCAGGCCACACACAATCCTCCCAAAGTCAGCCAGGTAGCTTTTAGTCCAGGACCTCATAACATTAACACACCTCTACAACTTTCCAAGGCTTGTGACCCACATGTCCTACTGAATAACATTGAGAACACAAATGACTTCATAAACTACTTTGTTACTGTTCTAAACTGAAATCTTCCCCAGCCAACCATCCAACTCTGAAACCTTAGCACAATCTGAAAAGGGTTAGCAATAGACAGAATGGGAAGATGAAAAAAAAAAAAAAAAAAAAAGCATCACGCCAGCAAATCAAAGGAAAATCCCAGAGGGGGAAAAAAATCCTGCTAAGCCAGAGGCAATCAGATTTTTCAAGGTAGAATCTGAAAAACTAGTTCACATGTTTGCAACTGAAGTGATAAAGTTCATGAAGAAAATCACAGCAGAATAGGAAGAACAACAGACCCTGGGAGAGAAAAGGGGGCCAAAGCAAAGAAAGAAGTATGAAGTCAAATACCAAAATAGAAGAATTATTAGCAATGCTAACAAAAGCAAACACCACAATAGCTCAACAAAATAGCATAATAGCTGAACTAAAGATCACAACAGTTTATCTAAACCATACAGTAAATGAAGTAAAATTCACAATAGTCGAGCTAACAGCTACAATAGCTGAACAAAAGAACAAATAGACTTGAAGTTCTTGCAAGAAGAACAAGAGACAGAAGAAAAAATAAGCTAATATAATAATGGTGCTGTAAAAACTAACAAAAAATTGACAGACCTAGAGAATGGGTTAAGAAACAATAAAAATAAAAAAAAAACACCAGAGACATTTGTGATGACCTGAAGAGAAATAACATTGGAATTGGAATCATCAATGTGCCAGAAGGAAGTAAAGAAGAAAAAGGGGAAGAATGCATTACTGATGAACTAGTAACAGAGAGCATCCCCCAAATGAAAAAACAGGAAATATATAAAGCTATACAAAACTCAGAAAATATCAAATAGAATACTAAATAGAGTTGATCCAGAGATGCAGATATGAAGACACATAATAATCAAACTGACAAAGACCAAATACAGAGAAAAGTTACTGAAAGTAGCACAAGAAAAACAAAGAGTAATATAGAGGTAAAGCCTTAAGATCTTTAATGAAATGCATTACTGATGAACTAGTAACAGAGAACATCACCCAAATGAAAAAACAGGAAACATATAAAGCTATACAACGCTCAGAAAATACCAAATAGAATTGATCCAGAGGTGCAGATATGAAGACACATAATAATCAAACTGACAAAGACCAAATACAGAGAAAAGTTACTGAAAGTAGCACAAGAAAAGCACAGAGTAATATACAGAGGTAAAGCCTTAAGAAATCTTAAGAATCTTGAGAAATCTGCAGATTTCTCAACAGAAACCCTAAAATCCAGAAAGGAATGGCAAGATATCTATAGAGTGCTAAACCAAGAAAACTGTACCCCGCAAGACTCTCACCCAAATTGGAGGGAGAAATACAGACATTCTCTCAGAAAAACAGCTGAAGTAATCTATTACAACAAAACCAGTCTTACAGGAAGTTCTAAAGGGACTCTTATAAAAGCATATACACATGTACAAGAACCCCTAAGACCCATATAAAGTAATGGCACTGAAACAACTCACATCTTTAATTTCACTAAATGTTAAAAGTTTTAACTCACCCACCAAAAGATATAGAGTAGGAATGGGGATCAAGAAACATAACCCATGATATGCTGTCTGCAAGAGACCTACTTGATCCAGCAGGTAAATAATAGGCTCAAAGTGAAAGGACTGAAAACAATTGTAAAAGCCAATGAACCTTAAAAAAAAAAAAGCAGGGACAGCCATACTCATATCTGACACAATAAATAAAAATTTAAAAGACTGAAATTAGAATAATTTTTTATGTGATTCGTCTACAAAATTTTTTATCTTTATCAGAGGAATTAATAGTTTATAGCTGACAGTGAAATACAGTAGTCGGTACAAGTGTAACATTTCAGTTTTCCACATAACCCCACACCTAAGTCCTCCAGCACCATCATGTTCCAAAACCTAAACACTCCCACCCCGCCCCACAGTCATTTACTTTGATGCAATACACCAAATCCAGTCCAAGTTCTGCTTTGTGTTTTTTCCCTTTTGCTCTTATTTCTCAACTTCCATCAATGAGTGGAATCATCCCATAGTCATCCTTCTCTTTCTGGCTTATCTAACTTAACAAGATTCCTTTAAGCTCCATGCAAGATGAGGTGAAGAAGGTGAAGTTACCATTTTTAATAGATGAGTATTATTTCATCATATATATCACAATTTACCCAGCCATTCACCAGTTGTTGGGACATCTGGGTTGCTTCCAGGTTTTGGCTATTACAAATTGTGCTGCTATGAACCTAGGTATACACATATCTTTTTGGATGGATGTGTTTGTTTCCTTAGGATATATACCCAGGAGAGGAATTGCAAGGTCATATAGGGTAGGTCCCTTCTAGCTTTCTGAGAGTTCTCTGGACTACTCTCTACATGGGTTGTAGCAATAGTACAGTTCCTTTGCCCCACAACCTCCCCAGCATTTGTTGTTGCTATCATTTCTGCTGTATTACATGCTCACAGGCATGTTTTGGTGATGTATGACATGCTCACAGGAGTGAAGTGTAGTATTTCATTGTTGTCTTTTATTTGCTTTTCACTGACAATAAATGACTTGAAGCATTTTTTTTTTGTTTCTTGGCCCTTTTGACCTCTTCTTTGGTGAATATTCTCTTCATATCTGCTCCCCATTTTTAGATGGGGTCATTTGTTTTCTTGTTGCTGAGTTTAGTGAGCTCTTTATATATTTTGGTTATTAGACTCTTATCTGATGTATGGCATATACAGATCTTCTAACATTCTTTATGGGGAATTTCTGTTTGGATGGTGATTTCCTTTGCTGTAGAAAAGCTCTTCAATTTGATGTAGTCCCATTAGTTTATTTCTGTTTTAATCTTCCTTGTAACTGGATTTGTATCCTTGAAGATGCCTATAAAATTTAGATGGAAAAGAAAGCTGCCAATATTTTACTCTAAGTATTTGATAGTTTCTGGTCTAACATTCAAGTTCTTGATCCATTTGGAATTTTTAATGTTATTTATTCCCACCCTAATCTTAGTTATTTCAATCTTTCTGGTTGCTTTAGAGTTCTTTTCATCTTTTTCTTCTAAGTTAGGTTGTTTACTTGAGCTTTTTCTTATTCCCTCTGGGCTAGAAGCTTTTCAATTTGATGTAGTCCCATTGGTTTGTTTATACTTTAGTCTTCCTTGCAATTGGGTTTGCATCATCAAAAATGTCCTTGAGGTTTAGATGGGAAAGTGCTCCACCAATGTTTTCCTCTAAGTATTTGATAGTTTCTGATCTAACATCCAGGTCCTTGATCCATTTGGAGTTGATTTTTGTTTCTGGTGAAATGAGGTGATTCAATTTCATTCTTCTGCACATTTCAGCCCAGTTTTCCCAGGACCATTTATTGAAGAGAGCCTCCTTCCTCTATTTAATACTTTGGGCCCCCTTATCAAAGATTAGATGTATTTTTTTTTAATTTCATGTTTTTAATTCTCTACATGAATGATGTTGTGGTGTCATTTTTTTTAAGTTAGGGCAAAAATGATACAGAATGATGAGAATGTACTTCTGTAGAGACCAGGACCCAAGAACCACTTGCTAGTGTCTCTTCTCTTAAACTTTCCAATGGGCTACAATAACAATGTCCATTCCCTTCCTTTTTTTTTTTGGGGGGGGGGGGCATTAGGTTTCCTATGTTTGCTGGGAAATTGTGCAGATGCAGTCACATCTGCCATGTTGTGCTCTCAGGGCACTGTCAATTCCCCACGATAGTTGGAGTGCTATGGTTACTCCTCCCCCTTCCCATTCTCACGAGAGTTATTATCCTACCCTGGAGTGCTATGGTTACTCCTCTCCCTTCCCATTCTCGCAAAAGCTATTCCCATAAAAGCCCCTTTCTCTCTTGCCCGCCTTTCACTTTGGGGATTAGAAGCAGGGAAGGTTGCTGCTCATGGCGGCCATTTTTGCTACCTCCACGTGGCCCAAACTGTTGCTCTCTCACCCAACTCTGAGGTGCCAGTGCAAATAAAGGATTGAGTTCCCTTTCTACTCCAAACTTCTTTTTCTGCGTCCTGCTGCTGCAAATGACACCTGACACCCAACGTGTCTTGCACTCATGCCCCGCAGTGTGGCCCGGCCTGAGGTACAGAAAAGCCGCCCAGACACAGGTAAGTGGCAGCTGCCTGACTCTGCAGCCCCGCGTTTCCCCCCACCATGGGATTTTTCCCGCTTTACGAGGAGGCATCCCAGACATTCTATTCTTTTCTCATGGGACAGGCTCTCTGTCTCAGAGACGCTTTAATTGGAGCTGCACCATGGGTTCTCTTGGCTATGTTTGCAACTTTCGGTATATGTATAAGGCGCCCTGCCAAAAGGTTAAGAGACCTTGAAGCTGAGATACAGGAGTTAAAAGATATGTTCTTGGCGCCTAAACACCCTAAGCCTTCTGCAGTTTGCCCCAAGAGTTCTGCTTCCGCAGACACATGTTCGGTTTCTCTGGCAGCCACTTCTCCAGTGGCTTCTACTACTGTGACTCCTCCCCCCCCTCCCCCCCGCTGATACCTCGTCATTAAGAGACCTTGAGGCTGAGGTACAAGAGTTAAAGGATATGTTCTCGGCGCTTAAACACCCTAAGCCTTCTGCAGTTTGCCCCGAGAGTTCTGTTTCTGTTTCGGCAGACACGTGTTCAGTTTCTCCGGCAGCCAATACTCCAGTGGCTTCCACATCCATGACTCCTCCCCCCACTGATACCTCATCATTAAGAGACCTTGAGGCTGAGATACAAAAGTTAAAAGAGATTTTTTCAGCACTTAACCACCCTAATACCTCTGCAGTTTGCCCCAAGAGTTCTGTTCCAGCAGATACCTGTTCGGTTTCTCCGGCAGCCACTTCCCCAGCAGCTTCCACTTCCGTGACTCCTTCCCCCACTGATACCTCATCATCAAACCAAGTCCACACCTTCCTGGTAAATGTGGCCCCCAATAAACAAAACCCTCAGGTGTGGAATCCATACTCCTCCAAAGAACTCAGAGAACTCAGGCAGGCAGTGAAGGAGGGCGAGATTCATGCCCCATGGACAAAGTCCATTTTACAAGGCTTTTTCCAGCACCTTAATACCGCCCAAGATGGGAGGGATTCAGCTCTTGCTGTGCTCCCAGACCCCTCTACCTGCAATGGGAGGCATGCTTTCATGATGAATGCTCAAAACAATCCCAGAAAAATAGTCACAAATAGCTAGAATGGAATTTTAATGCACTGTTTGGAGCGGGAGAGTTTGAAACTGGAATTCAGCAGGCAAAAGCCAAGTTTCCCTGGCTATTTTGAACAGGTACGCATCTGCGCAACACAAGCACAGGAGATATTAAGCCCATCCACAGGAGAGGCCTCAGTCCCCACTAACTCCCTTCACCAAGAAACCGATGAATCCCTAGCTAACTTCATTGCCAGGGTGAGGTCAACTGTAGAAATATTTATAATCCTGAAGTTCGTTCTCTCCTCCTATGTTCTATTGTCTGGGATGGCATGATTCCAGAATTCCATCAGGCATGCCTCAGTCTTAAACACCAACACCCAGATAACTGGATTTTAGCAACACAGGAACTTAGACCAGGCTCTTATGGGGCACCCATTATGACACAGACTTCTACAGTTACCCCACATAATCAAAACGAGGCCTGCTTTCAGTGCGGTTGCCAAGGGCATTGGCATTATCAATGTCCAGATAAGCCGCGACCATGCCTCCAGTCAGGGCAACCACGTCTCTAGTCAGGGCAACCACGCCTCCAGTTAGGGCAACCATGCCTCCAGTCAGGGCAACCCCGCCTTCAGTCAGGGAGCCAGAGGCCACGAACACCTTGTCCTAGATGTCAGAAAGGTTTTCATTGGAAGAGAGATTGTTGGTTTAATAAAGATGTCATGCCCCTGAATGGTACAAATTCGGGGCCTGAGATTTTGTGGACGACTCCTGTCTTAGAACAAGGTCACCCTACTATGACAGTAAGGATTGGCAATATTCCTTTTAAATGTTTGACATGGGGGCAGAAAAGACGATTTTAAGGCAAGCAGAGGTTCCCCAGAATTGGGAACTCCTCCCAGGACCCCTTTTACACGGAGTTGGAGGATTGACCCAAGCCTTTCTCACATGAGATTCACTCATGTGGGAAGACCCTGAAGGGACTACCGGACACTTCCACCCTTTGGTAGCTGATATTACCACCAACCTACTGGGCAGGGATCTTCTGGAATGTCTTGATGTTAGGATATATACAGATGCTTCTGCAAAGCGTAACACCAGCTCCTACGAGACTAGATCTAATCAGCACCCCCAATACTAACTGCCACTGTTTGTAACCAAACTCCCTGCTTAGACTGGCTTTCTAATGAGCCTGTCTGGGTGGAACAGTAGCCTTTGCCTAGGGATAAGCTAGAAATTTTAAAAGACCTCTTCCAAGGGCAGTTGTCATTGGGACACATTCCTCATTCTCGAAGCCCATGGAATACTCCTGTCTTTGTGATTAAAAAGTGCTCGGGAAAATGGTGCCTCCTCCAAGATCTTCATGTGGTAAATAAAACCATGCAGGTCTGGGGCTCCCCCCAAAGGGGTTTGCCTCTTGCTTCTGCAATTCCCATGGGAATTCCAGTCATAGCTATTGATATAAAAGATGGTTTTTTTCCCCATTCCCTTGCATCCGCAAGACTGTAAACGTTTTGCCTTCTCTGTTCCTTCTATTAATAATGCCAGCCCTGCCGATAGATTTGAATGGGTGGTACAACCGCAGGGCATGGCCAATAGTCCTACAATTTGTCAAGAGGCTGTTAAATCTGCCCTTTTTCCATATATTCATAAGGGCCTTGATGTTTTTCACTACATGGATGACGTCTTAATATGGGGAGAATTAGATACAGATCTCTGTGCCCTACATGATTTTCTCATTCCTGCCTTAAAGAAAAGTGGCCTTAATGTACCTCCTGAGAAGATACAGCTAATTCCTCCAATATCTTTCTTAGGTTCAGAGATTTCTCTAACGCAACTTCGTCCCTTAAAACCTAGTGTTACTTTTCCTTCTAACCTTACTCTTGCTTGTTTACAAAGTTTTCTTGGAAATTTAAATTGGCTTAGGCTTGGCTTAGGCAGTATTTTTATCTGCCTACTAGCTGCCTCCAACCACTGTTTGACCTGTTAAAAGGAAACAAACAGCCCTCCTCAAAACGTATGTTAACTCCCGAGGCCTCCTTGGCACTGGAAAGGGTTAACCAGGCCCTCCAGGACATGCACCTTGTTTGATTCTCCCCCTCCTCTCTGGTAAACCTTCTAATCTTTAACGACACCCGCACAGTACTGGGGGCACTGTGGAAGAACCATGGGGTTCTCAAGTGGCTTCACACGCCAGTAGGCAGAGCTCCAAGACTCCTCACTGAGATAGATGCATTAGCATTCATGGTTCGTCGAGGAAGAAATAGGTCTGTGCAGCTCTTAGGGAAAGAACCGGATTTAATTATTCTTCCTTTTTCTCTAACAGATACAGAGTGGCTCATATGCCATCATTCCCATTTTGCCATAAACTTTGTGGGGTTTCCAGGACAAATAGATAACCATTTTCCTTCTAATAAATTGATAGCTACTTTACCTCTTTTGCCTCTAGTAGTACCTAAACATTTCTCTTGAGATCCCATCCCCTCTTCTCCTACAGTCTTCACTGATGGTGGAATAAAGGGAGCTGCTGCCCTTATATATTACCTGACAAACAAACTCCTAAACCTCTCTTTACTGAACTTCCTGATAATTCCCCTCAGTACAAAGAACTTTATGCTGTTTTCCTTGCATTAAAAGCTGTACCAGAATCCTTCAACCTTTTTTCTGACAGTGTGTATACTGTTAACTTACTTCCATGACTTGCTAGTTCTTATGTGAAAATTGATGACAACCCACTTTCCCCTCTCTTGATTCAAATCGCCTCTACACTCTGTTCTCTAACCCAACCACTGTATATTCAACACCTTCGTTCCCACAGCCCTCTTCCTGGTTCCCTGTCTGAAGGGAATGCTGCAGCCGACCGCCTTGCCTCCACAGGAACTCTCCTAGTCTCTGTCTCTGTTCCTGCCGACTTTCATTCCCTAACCCATGTTAATCTTAAAGGCCTTCGAGCTCGATTTCCTGATGTTCCTTTACCACAGTTGAAACATATCCTTGCTACATGTTCTTCCTGTGCAAGTCTCATAACAACACCTGCTATTCAAACTCTTGGGGTTAACCCCCGAGGCTTAAAAGCCAATGCCCTTTGGCAAATCGATGTCAACCACATACCAAACTTTGGCAAACAAAAATATGTGTTTGTCTCAATTGGTACCTTTTCTAAATTTATGTGGGTGACAGCTCAGATGGGAGAAAGCTCTAAAAAGCTTATAAGCCATATGCTCTCCTGTTTTGTTGTAATGGGCTTACCTCTTCAACTGAAAACTGACAATGGGTCTATGTTTACCAGGAAACAATTTAAAGATTTTTGTTCCCTCTGGAACATTACTCATACCACAGGCATTCCCTATAATCCACAGGGACAAGGCATTGTCGAAAGGGCCCATCAAACCCTTAAGGTTCAATTAAATAAAGATAAAGGAGGAATGTACCCCCCCAATATCCAGCTAGCTAAAGCCTTAACTACATTAAATCTCTCTAATATTTACAATAACTCGGGCCTACCTCCTATTATTCTTCACTGGCAAACACCATCTACCCTCCCAGCTATTAAGGTCAAATGGAAAGACCCACTCAATAAAATTTGGAAAGGACCTGACCCCTATTGACCATGTGGAGGGGTTTCACATGCGTTTTTCCACAGAATTGCTCCAAACCTGTCTGGGTTCCTGCCTGCCATGTCCGACAATAACCGCATGATGGCCCTGCTATCCCTGAAGAACAAGAAATACTACAAGAGGACTGGATGCAGGATGCATCCCAGGATCCATAATATGACATGGCAGAATCTGGAAAATCTGGCTCACAGAGCCCTCTCTCCTACCCCTTCTCTGGATGTCTTATGTTATGATTGGCCAGTTTTGTTTTGTGAGTGTGTTGAATGACCAAAAATTTTTGTATGACCCATCTACTCAGAGTACTCTAAAACTTAATTGATTTTCTATAAAAATGCTGGATGCAGCCAAAGTTTCTAGAGATGTCCACAAACATTCCAAAAAATTTTTTTCTTCTCTCTTTTGATTTTTTTATATATAAGTCTTGGTATATATGTAAAGTGCTTAGTCTTAAACTGTGTGAGTAAAGACAGATCTAAATTTGTTTTTTAAATGGTATTTTTTCATAACAAAAGTTTTTCTCCTGTGTGTTATAACTGCAGACTGTTGCCTTGAGGACTATACAATGCCAAATAGCCCCTCTGCTTGGCGGGCCATGCCCTCCAACCTATAGGTCATGCCCTTTGAGACAGGAAATGCCCCCTCATTATGAACCCTTCCCCCCCCAGAGACAGGGAATGTTCCTTTGCACACCAAGCCTTCCCTTGACATCACACTGGTTCTTACTGTTCCCCTACTTGTCCCTTCCTGTTTTATCATTCAGGTTTATGCCCAAAAGGTTTCTGCTCACCCCTACACCACTATTCCTCTGTCACAGATGGAGTCTTTTACAGACATCGACCCATCTTAATGTGATGACTAGATAGAAAGATAGGGGAAAATGTAGAAAAATTGTGAGGTGATGGTGGAGCCTGATAGAGTTTAACATATGAGATGAGTCCCTCCAGGTAAGTATCTCTCTCTAGAGAGGGGTTAAGAACAGGGGGGACACATAAATCTCACAAGGTTGGCAGCCATGTAAGTCTTCCCTCCCCCACAAAAACATTCTACATCTTCCCACCTGAGCATGGCATTCCTTAAAAACACTTAAGCCTGCTCCACTCTAAGTTTCCTATACTGTGGCTATTAGATATAAGGAAAGGGGGAGATGCTGAGAAATTGTGCATATGCAGTCACATCTGCCATGTTGTGTTCTCAGGGCACTGTGAATTCCCCGTGATAGTTGGAGGGCTTTGGTTACTCCACCCCTTCCCATTCTCACGAGAGTTATTATCCTACCCTGGAGTGCTATGGTTACTCCTCCCCCTTCCCATTCTCATGAGAGTTATTATCCTACCCTGGAGTGCTATGGTTACTCCTCCCCCTTCCCATTCTCATGAGAGCTATTCCCATAAAAGCCCTCCTTCTTCCACCCCTTTCTCTCTTGCCTGCCTTTCACTTCGGGGATTAGACGCAGGGAAGGTTGCTGCATGAGGCGGCCATTTTTGCTACCTCCACGTGGCCCAAACTGCTGCTCTCTCACCCAACTCTGAGGTGCCAGTGAAAATAAAGGATTGAGTTCCCTTTCTGCTCCAAACCTCCTTGTTCTGCATCCTGCCGTTGCAAGTGACATGTTCTTTTTTTATTTTATTTATAAAAGGAAACATTGACAAAACTATAGGATAAAATGGGTACAACTCCACACAACTCCCACCACCAGAACTCCGTATCCCATCCCCTCCCCTAATGACTTTTCTATAACCCTCTGGGAATATGAACCCAAGGTCATAGTGGGATGCAGAAGGTGGAAAGGTCTGTCTTCTGTAATTGCTTCCCTGCTGAACATGGGCATTGACAGGTTGATCCATACTCTCAGCCTGCCTCTCTCCCTAGTGAGGCAGGGTTCTGAGGAATCGGAGCTCCAGGACACATTGGTGGGGTTGTCCGTCCAGGGAAGTCTGGTTGGCATCATGCTAGCATCTGGAACCTGGTGGCTGAAAAGAGAGTTAACATATAAAGCCAAACAAGTTGTTGACTAATCATGAACCTAAAGGCTGGAGTAGTGCAGATGAAGAGTTGGGGGGGGGGTCTTCATTTTGTAGGTAGCTAGTAGGCATATTTTATATTCCAAAGGGCTGTGGCTATACTAGTGGTTTTTTTATTCCCTGAGCCTGAAATCTGATATGCAGGTGGATCCAAGTTATTGTCTGGGGAGATGATGTCATGCAGAGATCACATAGGCTCCTAAGCTGAATATGGGCCCCAGATTACATCAAATCAATGGGGTTTACAGTCAACAATATTTATACACCTTTCCCATATTTGGGAGCTACTCTCTCCCCTAATCCGGCTTGCTGGTCCTTTTTCCAGCCATGACAGAAATGTCCATTCCTATCTTTTATTATTTAATTTATTTTGAAGTCTATTGTTTCAGGCATGTGAACAGCTGTTTCTGCCCTTTTTATAGTCCCTTAGTTTGTGTGATAGTTTTCCATCTTTCACTTTGAGTCTGTGTTTGTCCTGTTGAGTTTGATGGGATTTGTACAGACAACATATGGTAGACCTGTGTTTTCAGATCCATCTTCCTACTCATTGCCTTTTAATGGGTGAATTCAGGGCATCTATATTTATTGACATTATATATTTAAGATATTTTAATGCCAATATTCCAAGCTTTTATGAATGTTCTGATACATGGCATGTTTTGGTGATGTTGGTATTGTTTATAGAAGTCCTTTTAGAGATTCTTGTAGGGCAGGCTTGGGATAGTTGATTTCTTCAACTGTTGCTTGTCTGAGGTTTTTATGCAATCTAGTCTGAATGACAGTCGAGCAAGATACAACAGCCTTTCTGATTGGTCACTCGATATACATCTTGCCATTCTCTTCTTGCCTTTAGAGTTTGTGTGGAGAAATCTGCTGATAGTCTTATGGATTTTCCCCTGCATGTGACTCTTCATTTTTCTCCTGCAGCCTTCAGAATCTTTTCTTTATCTTTATTCCTTTTCATTCTAAATATGATGTGTTTTGGTGTCTTTAGGTGTGGGTTACTTCTGTTTGTGACCCTCACGGGTTCATGAATCTTTATGTCCTTTCTGTTGTTCAGAGTAGGGAAGTCTTCTGTAATTATCTCCTATAGTATGCTTTCTTCCCCTTCCTTTATTTCTTCCTCTGGAAATCCAGTAATGCATATATTCTTTTGAGGTTATCCCCATGTATCTCTGCTATTGTTTTCAGTGTATCTCAATCTCTTTTTTATTTCTCTTCTTTCTTAGTTTAATCTAATTCATCCTTGATCTTGCTACTCTGTCTTCTGCCTCAACTATTCTGTTCTCTTTCCCCTAAGCTGTTTTCTGTAGCTCAACTGTTGTGTTACCTTGTTCAGATAATGTATTAGTTTGTTCAGCTATTTGTGCTCTTAGCTCAGTTATTTCAGCTTTCATCTCTCTAATTACCTCAAAATAGTGTATTCTTTCAGAGTCTCTATTGTTTTTTCCAAAATTCTGGTAATATTACCTTTCAAAGCTTCCCTCAACTACTGTAATCATTGTATCAATTAGTGTTTGGATATTTTCCTCATTCTTATTTGCTTCTAGTTTGTTGGACTTTTTTCTGGGCTTCAGTTCTAGTTCATTTCTGCAATGCTTATTTTCAGTTTGACCATTAGATTTGCTGTCTTGAACTTTGTGTCCTGGGTGTTGCTGTTTATACATTGTATGAGGTGGTTTATGGTCAGTTAGTTACTGAATCCCTGAATCTGGTCACTTCTAGCGTGTTTCAGGAATGGTTGGAGCTGTTAGTCTAATGTTGATACAGCTGCTTTTGGAAGATGGGAGGTAGGAGCTCTTGTGTTCAAATTAAAGAGAGAATTGGATGACTGGAGCAGCAAGGTAGTGCCTTCTTATGTTGAGTACAGCTTCTACAGTCTTGTAGAGTCTCTCTTCTACTTTCAGTCCTCTGATCACACTTACCTGTGTTGACCTGTAGCTAAGTAATTTACTTAAGAGTTCACAATTGTTAATTTCAACAGTGGTTTTTGTTTTACCTCAGTCTCTGAGGTGAATAAAGGTATCTTTTAATCCCTTGTTATGCAGCTGGAATTTTAGTTGTAACTTATCTTCCCTGCAGGCTGTAGGAGCCCTAGCCATCTGAGGGCTTTTTAACTATAAGTAGGATTTTTAAAATTAATTACTCACTTGTGACTAAGAGATAAAAACAGAGATATTGGTAAAAAAGATAAGAGTTGTAAGATAAAACAGAAAACAAGAGATTAAAAAAAGAAAGCAGAAACTCAGGGAAATATTTTGGTTATACAAATTGGGGATGGGCCTCAAAATTCTCTCCACTATTATACAGTCACTAAATCTAGATTCTGACAAGCACTGGATTGATAACCACTGGTGTCAGAGAGATGAGCTCCAATGAGGAACTGGAATGCTATCCTTGGTTTTCTCCTGCCCCTGGTAAATTATTTGGTCATTTCACTTTCAGTTCAGTCGGCCCTCGCCAAGCACAGATTTTTGAGTTCCAAGAGTCTCAGTCTCTTCCACACCTCTTTTCTACTCATTAGCCACAGCCTGTACTCACCTGTGGCTTAGTGAGTTTCTGAAGAAATCCTGGTTGCATTTTGTTGAGTTTTAGAAGATTTTTCCTTGTTTTTCCTGGTGTATCAGACATAAATGTGAAATAGCTTCTATTCCATACCCACACCTCTGGAATTCCCTCATTAACTAACTTTAATAATGAGATATATATTATTGGGGGGGGAGTTGCATACTGTTCAAATACGTGCTCAAAAGCTTTCTTCTTTCTTCCAGTATTATCACTACATGGCTACAACCATTACTGACAGTCTTTGTTTTCATTTCTATTTCATGCTGATTGAAGTCGAGACACAGAAAAATACAGAGGGAGAAGGAAAAAGGGCAGATAGGGAGAGACTCAACTGCAGCACTGCCCTACCTCTTGTGGAGCTATCCCTTTTAAGGTGGGGACTGGAGGCTTAAATATAAGACATTTTCCAACATTCTCAAGGGGGTGAGGTGCAAACACATACCCTCCACCAAGAGTGCTACCATTCAGCCCCTCAAAAGATAATTTTTATTTAAGCCAGTGTCTCTATTACTCTCTCCCTATCTTTCCCTTCACTCTAGCAACAAAAAAATTTTTTTTTAATAATTTTAAAATGGCAGCCAGCAGCAGTGGACTTACTATGCAAGCACTATTCCCAGAAATAAGCCTGGTTACATAAAAAATATATATTCCTACTTGAACAAAATCCAAATAAAAAAATTTAAACAACCATAAAATAGAAGGCATCATTGCACTAATACATATAAGTGCAATGTATATCATCTTACAATCACTGATTTTAAGATCAATATTGAGCTGAATATATGTAATATGAAAATTTTCATTTTTTTTCCTCCAGGGTTATTGCTGGGCTTGGTGCCTGCACCACGAATCCACTGCTCCTGGAGTACATTTCCCCCCTTTTATTGCCCTTGTTGTAGCCTCATTTGTGGTCATTATAATTTCCATTGTTGATGTTGTTTGTTGTTGGATAGGACAGAGAGAAATGGAGAGAAGAGGGGAAGACAGAGAGGGGGAGAGAAAGACAGACACCTGCAGACCTGCTTCACCGCCTGTGAAGTGACTCCCCTGCAGGTGGGGAGCCGGGGGCTCAAAACACTTTCCCACCTACACCTCAAGGACATCTTTGATGAAATAAACCCAATTGCAAGGAAGACTAAAGCAGAAACAAACCAATGGGACTACATCAAATTGAAAAAGCTTCTGCACATCCAAAGAAACTATTAAACAAAGAGACCCCTCACAGAATGGGAGAAGATCTTCACATGCCATACATCAGGAAAGAAACTAATCACCAAAATATATAAAGAGCTCAGCAAACTTAGCACCAAAAAAGTAAATGACCCCATCCAAAAACAGGCAGAGGATATGAACAGAACATTCACTCCAGAGGAGATCCAAAAGGCTAACAAACATATGAAAAACTGCTCTAGGTTACTGATTGTCAGAGAAATGCAAATTAAGACAACATTAAGATACCACCTCACTCCTGTAAGAATGGCATACATCATAAAGGACAGCAGCAACAAATGCTAGAGAGGATGTGGGGACAGAGGAACCCTTTTGCACTGCTGGAGGGAATGTAAATTGGTCCAGTCTCTGTGGAGAGCAGTCTGGAGAACTCTCACAAGGCTAGACATGGACCTTCCATATGACCCAGTAATTCCTCTCCTGGGGTTATACCCCAAGGACTCCATAACACCCAACCAAAAAGAGGTGTGTACTCCTATGTGCATAGCAGCATAATTCATAATAACTAAAACCTGGAAGCAACCCAGGTGCCCAACAACAGATGAGTGGCTGAGAAAGCTGTGGTATATATACACAATGGAATACTATGCGGCTACTAAGGACAATGAACTCAACTTCCCTGACCCATCTTGGTCAGAGCTAGAAGGAATTATGTTAAGTGAGCTAAGTCAGAAAGATAAAGATGAGTATGGGATGATCCCACTCATCAACAGAAGTTGAGTAAGAAGATCAGAAAGGGAAACTAAAAGCAGAATTTGACTAAATATGGAGTAGGGCACCAAAGTAAAAACCCGTGGTGAGGGGGAGGATGGATATGCTCCTTCCTGGGCTGGCGGTGGGGTGGGGTTAGGGGTGGGGTTGGAGGTGGGTGGGTGGGATGGGACACAATGTTTTGGTGGTGGGAATGGTGTTTATGTACACACCTATTAAATTGTAGCCATATAAATCACTATTTAATTAATATGAGAGGGGAGAAAATTGTATGTCTAACAAAGGGACTTTTCAAAGTTAACCCAACTACCAACTAATGTGATGTTAACAATAACTATCCATTGTCTTCTTGAACCCTAAGACAGCAGGAACCTCACATCTCCACTATAGAGCCTAAACTTCCCCCAGTCCTGGGACCCTAGGGTAGGGCCCACTTTCCCATATGCTTCTCCCAATTCTTATCAAATAATATTGCATCCGCTGATAGCAACCTTATCAACACAAGTGCCACCCCAGCATGCTTCACTTCAGACTGTTTCCAGAGACTTCAGGTGTGGAATGACAACCCTTCTGCTTCATCACTCGGGTGAGACCTTTCCTTTCATAGTATTCTCTAACTCCATCCCAGGTGGTTCACTTCCTAACATAGTCCCAAAACCTAGATATAGACCAGGTTACAGGAGATAGAGTATATGTCTACATGTATCCATAAACCAGGGCAAATATATACCTGAAAACAGTAGTACACTAGAGTTTGCAGTGAGTACACCCCAACACTTTACACTATTCCATCCTTTGCGTCCATGATTCTTCACCAATTTGTTTGGCTTTGTATGTTAACTCTCTTTTCAGCCACCAGGTTCCAGATGCCATCAGGATGCTGGCCAGGCTTCCCTGGACTGAAGACCCCACCAATGTGTCCTGGAGCTCTGCTTCCCTAGAGACCCACCCTACTAAGGAGAGAGAGAGGCAGACTGGGAGTATGGATCGACCAGTCAACGCCTGTGTTCAGCGGGGAAGCAATTACAGAAGCCAGACCTTCCACCTTCTGTAACCCACAACGACCATGGGTCCATGCTCCCAGAGGCATAGAGAATGGGAAAGCTAGTGGGGAGGGGACGGGATATAGAGATTAGGTGGCAGGAATTGTGTGAAGTTGTAACTCCCCATCCTATGATTTTGTTAATGTCTCCTTTCTTAAATAAAAAAAGAAAGGAAACAGTGACAAAATCATATGATAAGAGGGGTACAACTCTATACAATTCCCACCACCAGAACTCTGTATCCCAGCCATTCCCTTGATATCTTTCCAATTCTTTAACCCTCTGGGAGTATGGACCCAAGGTCATTGTGGGATGCAGGAGGTGGAAGGTCTGGCTTCCGCAATTGCTTCCCTGTTGAACATGGCATTGATGGGTCGATCCATACTCCCAGCCTGCCTCTCTCCATAACACCCAGTCAAAAAGATATATGAACACCCATGATCATAGCAGCACAATTCATAAATGCTAAAACCTAGAAGCAAACCAGATGCCCAACAACAGATGAATGGCTGAGAAAGCTGTGATATATATACACACAATGGAATACTATGCAGCTATTAATAACAATGAACCCACCTTCTATGATCTATCCTGGTGGGAGCTAAAGGAATTATGTTAAGTGACAGAAGTCATAAAGACAAAGAGGAGTATGGGATAATTCCACTCATAAACAGAAGAAACTGAGAAAAAACAGAAAGGGAAAAATCAAAGGAGAATCTGACCAAGTGTGGAATAGGGCACCAAAGTAAAAAATCTCTGGGTTGAAGGTGAAGGTAGATGTTCAGTTTCATTGGGTGGCACAATGAGGCACAAACTTTTGGGGGTGTAAATGGTTTTAATATACACTCCTATTAACTTATAGCCTCACAAATTACTATTCAATTTATAAAAGAGGGGGAAAATGGATAGAATGTCTCGAACTTTTTGTTGCATAGTCCATAGCTCTGAATATATGTTCCTTCAATCTAAACACTTAAGACTTCAAATTAGTAAGCAGATTACATACTAACAGTGGGCTCAAATTGTTAATACATTTCTAATAATGACTTGTTCTTTGAAGCATTAAATTTCCTAAAAGCTTAGTCCAGGAAGAACAAAAGCAATTGATAGCATTTCTTTGTAAGATACAGCTATAAGTAAATAGCATTAAAGGACATAAATTATGGCAAGGTCTTGTATACTACAGGAAATCCTAACAATGGGATTTTCAAAGTTAACCCAATTGCCAAATGATTTGGTTATAGCAATAACTTTATTATAGCAATTGCTTTCTTAAACCCTAAGACAGCAAAAACCCTCCCTTTTCTCTAGAAAGCCCATATTTCTCCCAGTCTGGAAACCTCTAGGACGAGGCTCACTTTCCTACATGCTTCTCCCAGTTCATACCAACTAATACTGCACCTGCTGATCCCAACCTAATCAATGCGACCAGTACCACCAGGGCATGTTTCACTTTGGACTGCATCCAGAGATGTCAGGTGTGGAATGTGAATCCACCAGCTTCATCACTCTGGTCAGACATTTCCTAGCTCATAGGACTCCTTAAATTCATTTCAGGTGGTGAAAAGGATGGTAGAGGACCTAGTGGGGTTGTATTGTTATGTGGAAAACTGAGAAATGCTATGCATGTACACACTATTTTATTTACTGTAGACTGTAAAACATTAATCCTCCAATAAAGAAATTAAAAAAAAATTCATTTCAGGTGGTACACTTCTTAACAAACCTCAAAACCTATATATAGACCAGGGTCCATGAGATGGGGCATAAGTACATATATCCAGAAGTTGGGGGAAAACATATAACTTAAAGCAAAAGTGCACAGTAGTCTGCAGTGAGTCAATAAATGTAGCAAGCAAGCAGAAAGACCTAAAAAGACAGCATAAAGTACCTAATCAGATAGTTTCTACTTAGACCTAAATTACCCTACTCACTTTCTATTGCAAGTCCCTCAATCACTCCAAAGCTAACCCTGTCAGACAAAGTAAGGACTACAAAAGCTTAATAAGGGCAATAAACTGGCATACTTTTAATGATAGCTCTTTGGTCACTACCAGGCCACCCCATCACCTGGGTCCCTAGTCAGGGAGTCCTGGGATTCCCACAGAGACATGATGGGCCTAGATCTCTAACAGATCCCTCTCACCATTTTCACTGGTCATCTCCATCAGG
The DNA here is from genome assembly GCF_950295315.1 of Erinaceus europaeus. Taxonomy (NCBI): domain Eukaryota; kingdom Metazoa; phylum Chordata; class Mammalia; order Eulipotyphla; family Erinaceidae; genus Erinaceus; species Erinaceus europaeus. Next base: position 82,219,037 of record NC_080168.1, on the reverse strand, counting down.
AACAACATAATGGACCACTCTGTGGGCCCCTATTGGAACTGTCCCTCAATGTGAATCAACAATGGTAGGGAATGTTCCATTCTCCGAAAGGAGGTTGGATAGCCTACTCTGCCTACCACCCAAGAATTATGGGTCCTGACATTGGTGCAGCCTGGAATTTTCCTAGCTATGACCACAGAATGTGAGCTCAGACCTACAGGGATACAGAAATCACTGTGCTGAACATGGGCCCCAAATCAGATCAATAGGATTTACAATTAACAATATTTATACTTTTCCCATATTTGGGAGCTACTCTCTTCCCTGATGTAGCTTTCTGGTCCTTTTTCCAACTGTGACACCATGACCCCAGACAATAGCTTATGTCACCTGCATATTAGATGTCAGGTGCCAGCAAAAGTTTGGTAATGGATTCCTGGGAATATACCTTAAATAGACCTACTAGCTTTTTCCAAAATGGAGACCCCAAATCTCCATCCATAATATTCTTGTCTTTAGGTTTATAATTAGTCAACTATTTGCTCTGCTTTCTATCTTAACTCTTTTTCAGCCACCAGGTTCCAGATGTTACCATAATGCCAACCAGACTTCCCTGGACAGATAACCCCACCAATGTGTCTTGGAGCCCCCACCTCCCCAGATACCTGCCCCACTAAGGAAAGAGAGAGAGAAGCTGGGAGTATGGATCAACCTGTCAATGCCCATGTTCATCAGGGAAGCAATTACAGAAGCCAGACCTTCCACCTTCTGTGCCCCATAATGATCCTTGGTCCATGCTCCCAGAGGGTTGAATAGGAAAGCTATCAGGGGAGGAAATGGGATATGGAGTTCCCGTGGTGGGTATTATATGGAATTTTACCCCTGTTATCCTATGGTTTTGTGAGTGTTTCCATTTTATAAATAAAAACTTTAAAAAAGTATTAAGTAGCCTCATCCAGAAAACATAGCCTATATAACCAGGTCTCAGAAAGACTCAGCAACAGAATAAGGAAGGCTGTTTTAGAGGATTTTGTTCACTGAAAGCTTCATATTGTTGGTAAAGTATCATGATAAAATAAAGAAATAAAAAGAAAGGTAGGAAGGAAGAAAAAGAAAGAGAAAGGGGGAGAGAGAGAGAAAGGTTAATGTTAATTTGTCTTAAGGATACAAATTTGTCTTCAAATTTACACTGATAAAAAAGCTTAGATTATTATCCTCATGTTGGATAAGCTAAAGCACAACAGAGTGTAATGACTAGTAAAAGAAGAGGAACAGAACCCCAACTACATGAAAAAAAAAAGTCAAACTAGGGGGTTGGTCGGTAGCGCAATGGGTTAAGCGCACATGGCAAGAAGTGCAAGGACCAGCTTAAGAATCCTGGTTCCAGCCCCCAGCTCCCCACCTGCAGGGGAGTTGCTTCACAAGAAGTGAAGCAGGTCTTCAGGTATCAATGTTTCTCTCCCCCTCTCTGTCATCCCTTGCTCTCTCCATTTCTCTCTGTCCTATCCAACAACAATGAATCAATAACAACAATAATAATAACTATAGCAATGATAAAGCAACAAGGGCAACAAAGGGGGGGTGGCCTCCAGGAACAGTGGATTCGTGGTGCAGCCACCAAGCCCCAGAAATAACTCTGGAGACAAATAAATAAATAAATAAATAGGAAAAATGTCAAACTTAAGGAAATTTCCACTAGAGAGAAATCTTGTAGTATACTTTATGAATTACAAAGTTTAAGGAAGAAGAGAAACTAGATTTCCTGTATCTTCCACTTGAAAAAGAGAGAGCATCCGTGGAAAGAAATTTTAGAAAGGGAGACCGGTATGAGTGCAAAGAACTTTCTGAAAACTAAAAATATTCACAAATGTAGTGAGTATAATTACTGATGATGTTAGGTAGAAAATGCATAGCTATTTATTTTTAAAAAATTATAGAAAGGAATCTTGAACCACACATAAATATTGGCCTAGAAAACATGTAATCTGAATGTAAATTGGCACAGCCTCTGTGGAGATCAGTCTGGAAAACTCTCAGAAGGCTAGACATGGACCTTCCATATGATCCAGTAATTCCTCTCCTGGGCGTATACACCAAGGACTCCATAACACCCAACCAAAAAGAGGTGTGTCCTCCTATGTTCATAGCAGCACAATTCATAATAGCTAAAACCTGGAAGCAACCCAGGTGTCTAACAACAGATGAGTGGGCTGAGAAAGCTGTGGTATATGTACACAACGGAATACTACGCAGCTATCAAGAACAATGAACCCACCTTCTCTGACCCATCTTGGAAAGAGCTAGAAGGAATTATGTTAAGTGAGCTAAGTCAGAAAGATAAAGATGAGTATGGGATGATCCCACTCATCAACAGAAGTTGAGTAAGAAGATCAGAAAGGGAAACTAAAAGCAGGACCTGACCAAATTGTAAGTAGGGCACCAAAGTAAAAACCCTGTGGTGAGGGGTAGACATGCAGCTTCCTGGGACAGTGGGGGGGTGGGAGTGGGTGGGAGGGATGGGTCACAGTCTATTGGTGGTGGGAATGGTGTTTATGTACACTCCTAGTAGTCATATAAATCACTAGTTAATTAATACGAGAGGGGGAAAATTAATTATATATCTTGAAGTTTTTCAAAACATAAACTGAATCTTTTCAACATATAGGCTGTGTAATTGATATGCAGACTCTCTCAAAAGCCTAGACCAAGTAGATCATAAGCAACCAATAGCACAGCTATATACAAGATACTGGATACTGTACAGCAAACCATAACAAAAGGACTTTTCAAAGTTAACCCAATTACCAAATAATGTGATGATAACATTAACTATCGATTGTCTTTTTGAACCCTAAGACAGCAGGAACCTCACATCTCCACTATAGAGCCTCTACTTCCCCCAATCCTGGAACCATTGGATAGGGCCCACTTTCCCGTATGCCTCTCCCAATCCATATCAAATAATATTGCATCTGCCGATCACAACCAACCCAACACAATGATTGCCACCTCAACATGCTTCACTTCAGACTGTGTCCAGAGACTTCACATGTGGAATGACAACCCTTCAGCTTCATTACTCGGGTGAGACCTTTCCTTTCATAGTATACTCTAATTCCATCTCAGGTGGTTCACTTTCTAACAAAGTCCAAAAACCTAGATATACACCAGTTTCTGTGAGAGAGAGCATATGTTCACACGTATCCGTAAACTACTGCAAAATATATACCTGAAAGCAGAAGTACACTAGAGTTTGCAGTGAGTACCCCCCTAACACTTCCTCTCCACTATTCCAAGCTTGGGATCCATGATTGCTCAACAATTTGTTTGGCTTCGTACGTTAACTTTCTTTTTTTTTCTTTTAAATTTATTTCTTTATTGCGGAATTAATGTTTTACATTCAACAGTAAATACAATAGTTTGTACATGCATAACATTCCCCAGTTTCCCATTTAACAATACAACCCCCACTATGTCATTTATCATCCTTCATGGACCTGTATTCTCCCCACCCACCCACCCACCCCAGAGTCTTTTACTTTGGTCCAATACACCAATTCTATTTCAGGTTCTACTTGTGTTTTCTTTTCTGATCTTGTTTTTCAACTTCTGCCTGAGAGTGATATCATCCCATATTCATCCTTCTGTTTCTGACTTATTTCACTCAACATGATTTTTTCAAGGTCCATCCAAGATCGACTGAAAACGGTGAAGTCACCATTTTTTATAGCTGAGTAGTATTCCATTGTGTATATATACCACAACTTGCTCAGCCACTCATCTATTCTTGGACACATGGGTTGTTTCCAGGTTTTGGCTATTACAAATTGTGCAGCCAAAAACATATGTGTACACAGATCTTTTTGGATGGATGTATTGGGTTCCTTAGGATATATCCCCAGGAGAGGAATTGCAGGATCATAGGGTAGGTCCATTTCAAGCCTTCTGAGAGTTCTCCAGACTGTTCTCCACAGAGGTTGGACCAATTGACATTCCCACCAGCAGTGTAGGAGGATTCCTTTGACCCCACACGCTCTCCAGCATTTGTTGCTGTTACCTTTTCTGATGTATGACATTCTCACAGGAGTGAAGTGGTATCTCATTGTTGTTTTTATTTGCATTTCTCTGACAATCAAAGACTTGGAACATTTTTTCATGTGTTTCTCAGCCTTTTGGATCTCTTCTGTGGTGAATATTCTGTCCAAGTCCTCCCCCCATTTTTGGATGGGGTTATTTGTTGTCTTGTTGTTGAGTCTGGCAAGCTCTTTATATATGTTGGTTATTAAACTCTTATCTGATGTATGGCATGTAAAGATCTTCTCCCATTCTGCGAGGGGTCTCTTGGTTTGGGTAGTGGTTTCTTTTGCTGTGAAGAAGCTTTTTAATTTGATGTAGTCCCATAGGTTTATACTTGCTTTAGTCTTCTTTGTAATTGGATTTGTTTCATTGAAAATGTCTTTAAAATTTATGTGGAAAAGAGTTCTGCCAATAGTTTCCTCTAAGTATTTGATAGTTTGTGGTCTAGCATCAAAGTCCTTGATCCACTTGGAATTTACTTTTGTATTTGGTGAAATACAGTGATTCAGTTTCATTCTTCTGCATGTTTCAACCCATTGTTTCCAACACCATTTGTTGAAGAGACTCTGCTTTCCCCATTGAATAGTCTGGGCACCTTTGTCAAAGATTAGATGTCCATAGGTGTGGGGACTCATTTCTGGGCTCTCAATTCTATTCCACTGGTCAGTGTGTCTATTCATGTTCCAGTACCAAGCAGTTTTGATGACAGCGGCCCTATAATATAGTTTAGTGCTTAATATAGTTTATAATATAGGAGTCTATATATAGCAAACCTACAGCCAACATCATACTCAATGGTGAAAAACTGGAAGCATTTCCACTCAGATCAGGTACTAGACAGGGATGTCCACTATCACCATTACTATTCAACATAGTGTTGGAAGTTCTTGCCATAGCAATCAGGCAGGAGCAAGGAATTCAAGGGATACAGATTGGAAGAGAAGAAGTCAAACTCTCCTTATTTGCAGATGACATTATAGTATACATAGAAAAACCTAAAGAATCCAGCAAGAAGCTTTTGGAAATCATCAGGCAATACATTAAGGTGTCGGGCTATAAAATTAACATTCAAAAGTCAGTGGCATTCCTCTATGCAAACACTAAGTTAGAAGAAACTGAAATCCAGAAATCAATTCCTTTTACTATAGCAACAAAAACAATAAAATATCTAGGAGTCAATCTAACCGAGGAAGTTAAAGACTTGTATACTGAAAATTATGAGTCACTACTCAAAGAAATTGAAAAAGACACAAAGAAGTGGAAAGATATTGCATGTTCATGGGTTGGAAGAATTAACATCATCAAAATGAATATATTACCCAGAGCCATCTACAAATTTAATGCTATCCCCATCAAGCTCCCAACCACATTTTTTAGGAGAATAGAACAAATGCTACAAATGTTTATCTGGAACCAGAAAAGACCTAGAATTGCCAAAACAATCTTGAGAAAAAAGAACAGAACCGGAGGCATCACACTCCCAGATCTCAAACTATATTATAGGGCCGCTGTCATCAAAACTGTTAACTCTCTTTTCAGTCACCAGGTTCCAGATGTCATCAGGATGCCGGCCAGGCTTCCCTGGATTGAAGACCCCACCAATGTGTCCTGGAGCTCTGCTTCCCCAGAGACACACCCTACTAGGGAAAGAGAGAGGCAGACTGGGAGTATGGACCGACCAGTCAACGCCCATGTTCAGCGGGGAAGCAATTACAGAAGCTAGACCTTCTACCTTCTGCAACCCACAATGACCCTGGGTCCATGCTCCCAGAGGGATAGAGAATGGGAAAGCTATCAGGGGAGGGGATGGGAAATGGAAATTGGGTGGTGGGAATTGTGTGTAATTGCACCCCTCCTACCCTATGGTTTTGTTAATTAATCCTTTCTTAAATAAAAAAGAAAAAAAATATGTAATCTTTCTTCCTGACTTCCAAAGTCCTTAAATCTAAGTGATCCCTATTGTATATGTTGTATCTATGTGTAAACTTAAGACAGACAGTGGATGTATCTATCCTTATTGAAAATACTGTGACTACCACTGAAAGAAAAATAATCATTACTCACTTCCTGATATAACTGTTTTTTACCACTTTTCATTATGAAACGTTCTTGTGGCTTCTCAGTTCAATCTTACTACTAAGTAGGAAGTAAATGAAATATAGGTTGAGTTGCATACCTAATCAGAAGTTGCTCACAACACTAAACACAATTGTGCTTTGGGTATATCACTTAATATATTAAAAAATGAATAAGACAGTCTCCTCCCGGGAGTCGGGCGGTAGCACAGTGGGTTTAAGTGCACATGGCGCGAAGCACAAGGACTGGCAGAAGGATCCCGGTTTGAGTCCTGGCTCCCCACCTGCAAGGGAGTCGCTTCACAAGCAGGTCTGCAGGTGTCTCTATTTGTCTCACCCTGTCTTCCCTTCCTCTCTCCATTTCTCTCTGTCCTATCTAACAATGAATGACAACATCAACAACAATAAAAAAAGGGCAACAAAATAAATATAAATAAATATTAAAAAATAAAAAGACAGTCTCCTCCCATAAGATGTTTATAGACCAAATAATCAAAGTACACCTAGATAAAAATTTATCTTCAGTAGTAAGCCTAGAACCACAGAACCTAAATGGGACCTTGATCAATCCCAATGGAAGGTTTTCTGAAGAAAATATTTTATCCAGAGTCAGTCTAGTGAAAAACAGAAACAAAAACCAGGAAGGGCTTTCCAGAGAGATGAACTATTGTGAAACACAACAGCACAGAGTCTGAAGGGATCACTGAGCATAAAATGTCAAATGTAAAGTAAGAAGGGCAGGAAATGAGGCTGGGGAGGCAGAGAAGGCAATGCACAAGGGACTCAGAAACTATTGCTTTGGAGCTTGAAGAGCAGTCATAACAGAACCATAATCAGAAAGGTAAAAAGGTTATATCTGCATTTTTGGTATAACAATCCAGTTATAATACCAAAGATAATAATCTTAAAATTAGTAAATAAGGGTCAAGGCAAAATAGTTTCATGCCTGAGAGTCCAAGGTCCCAGATTCAATCTGGCACCACGATAAGCCGAAGTAATAAAAAAAAAAAAGATTAAATTTTATTTTTTATTCATATGGACTGATCAGATGTGATTTTTAAAGCCCACAGCAATTATATCCTGATTAAGCATCACAGATTAAACATAATTACAGCAACGATACATGCAACAGGAAGACAGGAAGAACAACTGCTCACATTAGTCTTTCTTGGTATTTCTCACTTAATTGCTCCCAGGAATGGAAGAGAATGGTCAAGGTCAATCAAATACAGGTCCTTCTAATTTATCTTTTCAACAAATATACCAGGAAACTGTCATATATCATCCTAAGCAGGAAGAAGTGGAATTTTGCCTTTGAAGAAATTAAATTAGAGGACTTTATTTTTTATTTTAAATGATGAAAGCTACCTCAATATTTTTTCCGAAAAAAAAAATGCCCATATTACCACATGACTAGTGAGAGAGGTGAAATCTTAACATCCAAGTTAGTATCAGAGATAACTGCTTTCATCACTGATAACTTTTTTGATTATTGAGCAAGTTGATAGTGTTATACAGTTTAAAGATCATCTTTGTAAGTCTCTGAGACATATCTTGTTTTACCTGAAAAGGAGCCTCACTTAAAAAAATAGAGTGAGGAAACAAAGTGGTGACACACCTGGTTGAGCACACACATTACAATACATAAGGACCAGGTTTCAAGCCCCCGTCCTCATCTGCAGAAGGGAAATTTCATGAGTGGTTAAGTAATGCTGCAGGTCTCTAGGTCTCTCTCTCTCTCTCTCTCTCCCTCCCTCCCTCCCATCGTCCTCCGTCCCTCTCTCCCTCCCTTCGCCCCCTCCTTCCTACCCTCCCCTTCCTCCATCTTCCCTTCCTTCCCAATCTCTATCCAAAATAAATAAATACATTTGAAAAGAAAATGTAAGTGAAACTCTTGCTTATGTCTAATTTCTTCACAATGACAATCTCTTGTTAATTACATATACTTCAACTCTTCAATTCTTTACTTTCCTGTGTCCATCTTTGTATATTCAGTACTGGTGACATTCATTTTCCAAGTACCTATTACAAAACAAATATGTCCTCACTTAATTCTATTAATATTTTTGACAGTTTGGTTCAAAGTATCTCAGTTTCTCTGTGCTAAACTTTTTATTTATCTATTTATTTCTGCCTTCAGGGTTATTGCTGGTGCTCAGTGCCTGCACTACAAATCCACTGCTCCTGGACGCTATTTTTTCCCCGTTTGTTGCCCTTGTTGTTTATCATTATTATTGTTGTTATTGTAGTTGGATAGGACATAGAGAAATCGAGAGAGGAGGGGAAGACAGAGAGGGAGAAATAAAGACACCTGCAGACCTGCTTCACCGCTTGTGAAGCGATCCCCCTACAGGTGGAGGACAGAGGGCTGGAACCAGGATCCTTATGCTGGTCCTTGAGCTTTGTGCCATGTGAGCTTAACCTGCTGCACTACTGCTCAACCCCCATGTTAAAATTTTTAAATGTGCATACATGTGATAAAACTATTTTTTATTTCAAAAGCAAACTTACTTCTACCTCTTTATAATTTTCACAGCTAAACAGAAAAAAACAAATCAGCTTGAAACTGCTGTTCTACAACAAATTACAATTCATAGGAATTACCATGTCTTGTTTTATTGTTGGATCAAGTTAAACAAACAAAAAAATAATTTGGTGTATGGTCACCCAATAAAAGTAGATGATACCTCCTCCTTTTAGCTCTAATTCACAAACTCTATTATTGTCCATACAAATGTTTAATAATATGCAGCTATAAGGAGACCTAAATTTGTGGCATATTATACATTCAATGTAGTCCAAGTATATGTCGACTGAAATACTTATGCTAATCTGCATTTTTTCATATAAACCTAACATCCACTTAGGGTGACAAAACTTCACATGAACTTTTTCAGACACAGAAGGAAAGCTGTAGTTCATAGAAGGATGCACAGGCAAAATCAGAGGAGAGCTGGACACCAGCCCTGACTCTGTCACTTAGTTGTGTAACAGACAACTAACTCAGTCTCTGAGTCCTAAATGTCCTTCTTTCTACTAAGAATTTTTGGAAAAGCCATTAAAACAAAAAAGATACAGGAAGAGGAGGAGGAGAGAGATAAAAACACCAGAGCACTGCTCAGCTCTGATTTATGGTGGTGCAGGAGGACTTCAGAGTCTGGGGTCTTTTGCATAACCATTATGCCGTCTCCCCAGTCTAGAAGTAGGCCATTTTTAAAGCTACATCCATGTCTAATATTCCATTAGTTCTTTGGCAAGTGTCATCACCTAAGAAGATCTGTTTTGTATTATAGGGGGGAAAGCAGGAAAATAGAAAAGAGACAACAATAATAAGAAAAATCATCATTGTCAAAATGGCTATTCAGTCATATACAGATTTAATGTAATCCTCATCAAAGTCCCACCAAATTTCCTTAAGAGAGCAGAATAAAAGCTACAAAAGCCATTGGATATGGAGTTCTGCTGGTGGGGACTGTATGGAATTGCACCCCTCTTATCCTATGGTATTGTCAATATTTCCATTTTATAAATAATTTTTTAAAAAGTTACAAAAGCCTATCTGTAATGAGAAAATAACTAGGATTGCCAAAGCAATCATGAGAAAAAAGAGGAAGACAGAGGCATTATGCTTCCTGACCTAAAATTACAGTACCAAACTATAATAGTCAAAACTGCCTGATATTGGAACAAAAATAAACACATAGCCCAATGTAATAGAACGAAAGTTCAGAAAGACTATTCAACATATACAGACATCTACTAATGAACAAGAGGGCCAAAAGCACTAAATGGAAAAAGGAACATCTCTTCAACAAATGGTGCTGAGAAAATGAAGCTAGACCACCACGTGCAAATATAAGCTCCATATGAATCAATTTGTATGTTAGAATAGAAACCAGGAAATATTTCGAAGAAAACACTAGCAGAAACCTTTTCAATGTAAACTTTGGAAACATTTTAGATGACGCAAGTGCAACTGCAATGAAAAAAAAATAATAAATAAACCAACAGGACTACATCAAATTAAAAAAGTTCTGCACAAGAAAAGGACCTTGAGAACTTGTTTGTACGTTCTAGCAGGGGAGCGCAGCTACTCCTATAACCTCAACCAAAGACAGGTCCATCTCTGTTCTGGGAAGGCCACCCTCTTGGGCCGAGTGCACAACTTCAGGAGAGATGCACATGGAGCAGTAAGGGAGGAAGGGGACACCCGCCTAGCCAGCCAGATCAGCTGAATCAACCCTGGCGATCAATGGGGTGACAGATGTCGCAGTCAGATCACCCTCACATCCTGAAAAAATTCTGCACAAGAAAAGGAACCATCACCAAAACAGAAATCTTTATATGCTATATCAGTCAAGAGGAAAATAACCAAAATACATGAAGAACTCACTAAACTCAGCAATAAAAATCAAACAAACCCTTTAAAAATAAAGAGAGGACATGGACAGAATCTTCACCAAAAAAAAAAGTCTGAAAGGCCAATAGATAATTGAAAATGTGTGCAAAGTCACTGGTTATTAGAGAAATGCAAATAGAGACAACAATAAGAGAACACATTATACCTGTGAGAATGTTATATATTAGAAAAGACAGAAACAGGGAAGTCAGGTGGTAGCGCAGTGGGTTAAGCACACAAGGCGCAAAGCCCAAGGACCGGCATAGGATCCTGGTTTGAGCCCCAGCTCCACACCTGTAGGGGAGTTGCTTCACAGGCAGTGAGGCAGGTCTACAGGTGTCTATCTTTCTCTCCCCCTCTCTGTCTTCCCCTCCTCTCTCCATTTCTCTCTGTCCTATCCAATAATGATGACATCAATAACAACAACAATAAAACAAGGGCAACAAAAGGGGAAATAAATAAATATTTAAAAAGAAAGATCAATTGTTGGAAAGGATGTCAGGGGAAAGGAACTGCTGTTCCCACTGCTTGTGGGAATGCAAATTAATCTAATTCCTGTAGAAAATAGTCTGAATCTTGAGTATGGATTTATCTGCCAACACCCATGTCCAATGGAGAAACAATTTTAAGGTACAAGAACCTGGGTCTGAGGCCTCAGTCACCACCTGCAGGAGAAAAGCTTCATGAGTGGTGAAGCAGTGCTGCTGGTGTCTCTCTATCCCTCTCCCTATCACCCCTTTCCCTGTTGATTTCTGGATGTCCAGAATCTATCCAATAAATAAAGATAATTTTTTAAATTATTTTTAAAAAACATTAAAAAAGAAGCAATTACAGAAGCAAGACTTCCACCTTCTGCACCCCATAAAGAATTTTGGTCCACCTCATGCACTGCTGGTGGGAATGTTAATTGGCCCAACCCCTATGGAGAGAGCAGTCTGGAGAACTCTCAGAAGGCTAGAAATGGACCTACCTTGTGACATTGCAATTCCTCTCCCGTGGATGTATCCTAAGGAACCAAATACACACATCCAAAAAGATTTGTGTATACCTATATTCACAGCAACACATTAATCCCCCAATAATGAAAAGAAAGAAAGAAAGAAAAAAGAAACAGGAGAATAAATACAGCATGATCTCACTCACAGGCAGAAGTTGAAAAATAAAATCAGAAGAGAAAATATTAAGCACAACCTGGACTGGAGTGGGTGTATTCCACCAAAGTAAAAGACAGGGGTGGTAGGGGAGGATTCAGGTCCTGGAACAGGATGGCAGAGGACCTAGTTGGGGTTATATTGTTGTATGGAAAACTGGGGAAAGTTATGCATGTACAAACCATTGTATTTACTGTAGACTATAAAACATTAATCCCCCAATAAAGAAAATTAAAAAAAAAGAATTTTGGCCCATACCCCCAGAGAGGCATAAAGAATAGGGAAGCTTCCAGGGGGCTGGCAGTAGCACAGTGGGTTAAGCACACATGCTGCAAAGCACAAGGACCAGTGTAAGGATCCTGGTTCCAGCCCCCAGCTCCCCACCTGCAAGGGGGTCACTTCACAAACAATTCTGCAAGTGTCTATCTTTCTTTCCCCCTGTCATCCCCTCCTCTCTAGATTTCTCTCTGTCCTATCCAACAACGACAGCAATAACAACAACAATAACCCTGAAATAGCCCTAGAGGCAAAAAAATATATATATTAGGAAAGCTTCCAATGGAAGGGATATCTTAATGCTTTAATGCTTTTCAGCCACCGAGTTGCAGATGCTACCATGATGCCAATGTGACTTCCCTGGGCAGATGACCTCAACAATGAGTCCTGGAATCCCACCTCCCCAGAGCCCTACCCCACTAGGGAACAACAGAAATAGGCTGGTAGTACAGATTGACCTGTCAATGCCTATGTCCAGCAGACAAGCAATAAATAGGGAAGCTTCCAATGGAGGAAATGTGATGTCGAACTCTGGTATTGGGAATTATGTGCTATTGTACCACTCTTATTCTATGGTCATGTTGATCATTATTAAATCAGTTAAAAAAAAAAAAAGACAAATTGGGGCTAGAAAGTTAGCTCACCTGGATAGTGTGCCTGCTTTGTCAAGCATGTGGCTCAAGTTTTAGCCCATCTCCTACCACAGTAGAGGAAGTTTCTTACTCCCTCTTACTTACAGTAGAGTAAGTGCCTTACTGCCTCATCTCTCTGTCTCTGTCTCCATTGGAAAAAGTAGACTGAAAATGTGAAACTCTAATGATGACCAAAAGGGGGAGGGATAAAACTTTCTAGGTAAATACTATGCGGAATTGTACCTCTGTTGTCATACAATATTGTTAATTATTATTAAAGCATTAATAAAAAAATTAAATATTCTGGAGACTTTGAAAACTCTAGAGCCTCACAAATCTGTGAGATAGGTCAAGACAGAGACAGATATAGATATATGTAGATATTATATATAGATATATATAGATATAAACTGATACAAATGATAAAGCCATCTCCCCAAAAGAGAAGAACAAATATCAAATTATCTCATTCACAGGTGTAACTTAAAAAATAAGGACAGGGGAGTCAGGCAGTAGTGCAGTGGGTTAAGTGCACGTGGAGACTTTCAGAAGCAGATTTACGAGCAGCAGCAGATTACTTTCCTCTCCTCTCCTCTCCTCTCCCGTATCAACTAGGAATACCAAAGGAGACCACCCGGGACCGAAACAAGACAGGACTAGAATGACCACAGGAACCCACTAAATCACTGGTGAGTACAAACAAGTGTGGCTAGTGACAGAGAGGAGCTTAGGGAGAGATTAAGTGACTGCTAACAGTTCAGCAGTTTTTCAGTTGAGACACCACCTCCAGTCTGCTCCACTAACAAGGGAACAGCTTAAGGGAGGAGAGGACTCCCCAGAGACTCACCAAGTGCAACTCTGAGTCTCCATTGCTACTGCCCTCAGAATCTGGAGCAGCGACATGGAGGGACACCAGGAGACAGAGATCTAACCAGGAAACTCAGGAGAAGACCTATACCTCAGTGGCATAGCTGAGGGGCTGTGAAAGTCTCTTTGCATAAGCACTGGATTATCTCTGCCACACTCTGCTTTAAAAAGTGGTTTAAAAGCCTCTTTTTTTTTCTTGATACTATGGAAGAAAATACTAATTATCTCATGGTTATTAGAGAGCTGAAAGCCGAAATCGCTGAGCTAAGAACACACCTAACTAGTTGAAAAAGCTAAAACAGTATCAGAACAGGGCAACAAAATAGATGAACTCCAGAAAACAGTAGAGGGCAGAGAGAATAGAATCAATGAGGCTGAAGACAGAATTAGCAAGGTTGAGGACGAATTAGAGACAACTAAAAAAGAAGTAAGAGATCTCAAAAAGAGATTAACAGATGCTGAAAACAACAACAGAGTCCTATGGGATGACTTCAAAAGAAACAATATACGTGTTATTGGCATACCAGAGGAAGAAAGAGAAGGAGAGGAAGAAAGCATTCTCCAGGCCATAATAGCTGAAAAGTTCTCAGTCTAGACAACATCAAAGACATAAAGATTCAAGAAGCCCAGAGGGTCCCAAACAGAATTAACCCAGACCTAAAGACACCAAGACATATCATACTTAGAATGGAAAGGAATAAGGATAAAGAAAGGATCCTCAAGGCTGCAAGAGAAAAACAAAGAGTCACCTACAAAGGAATACCTGTAAGATTAGCAGCAGACTTCTCCATACAAACACTACAGGCCAGAAGAGAATGGCAAGATATCTATCGAGTGCTCAATGAGAAAGGCTTTCAACCAAGAATACTATATCCTGCTAGACTGTCATTCAGACTAGATGGAGACATCAAAACCTTCTCAGACAAGCAACAGTTGAAGGAATCAACTATCATCAAGCCTGCCCTGAAAGAAGTTCTGAAAGGTCTCCTATAAACAATTAGACCACCACAAATAGGACATACATCAAAACACTCTAAAATTCTACAAGAATGGCGTTAAAATATCTTCAATCGTTGATATCAATAAATGTTAATGGCCTGAATTCACCTATTAAAAGACACAGAGTAGGAAGATGGATCAGAAAACACAACTCAACAATATGCTGTCTACAGGAAACCCACCTAACTCAACAAGACAAACACAGACTTAAAGTGAAAGGATGGAAAACTATCATACAAGCCAATGGCCCACAAAAAAGGGCAGGAACAGCTATTCTCATATCTGACAATGATAGACTTTAAAATAGATAAGATTAAAAAAGATAGGAATGGACACTACTTAATGCTCAGAGGATCAGTCAATCAAGAGGACTTAACAATTATTAAGATCTATGCACCCAATGAGAAGCCTTCTAAATAGATCAAACTTCTACTGAAAGAGTTACAGCAATATATTAACAGCAACACAATCATAGTAGAGGACTTCAACACCCCACTCTTTCAACTTGACAGATCATCCAGGAATAAAATCAATAAAGACATAAGGGAGCTAAATGAAGAGATAGATAAACTAGAACTATTCGATATTTTCAGAGTCATTCATCCCAAGAAACTGGAATACACATTTTACTTAAATCCACATGGGTCATTCTCAAGGATAGACCATATGTCAGGCCAAAAAGACAGCACCAGCAAATTCAAGAACATTGAAATCATCCCAAGAATCTTCTCATCCCACAGTGGAATTAAACTAACACTTAACAATCAACAAAAGATTAGTAACAGTCCCAAAATGTGGAAGCTCAACAGTACACTTCTTAACAACTGGGTCAAAGAGGAAATAAAGGAGGAAATCAAAATGTTTCGAGACTTCAATGAAAATGAAAACACAAGCTATCAAAATATTTGGGACACAGCTAAAGCAGTACTAAGAGGGAAGTTCATAGCTATACAAGCACACATTAGGAAACAAGAAAAAGCACAAATAAACAGCCTGATTGCACATCTTAAAGACCTAGAAGAAGAACAACAAAGGAACCCAAAAGCAACCAGAAGGACAGAAATCACTACAGTTAGGGCAGAAATAAATAACATTGAGAATAAGAAAACCATACAAAAGATCAACGAAAGTAAATGTTGGTTCTTTGAAAGAGTAAACAAAATCGACAAACCTTTAACCAGACTCACAAAACAGAGAGAAAGCCCAAATAAAAATTAAAAAAAAAATGCACATGGCACAAAGCACAAGGACTGGGGTAGGGATCCTGGTTTGAGTCCCTGGCTCCCCACCTGCAGAGGAGTTGCTTCACAGGCGCTGAAGCAGGTCTGCAGGTGTCTATCTTTCTCTCCTTCTCTCTGTACTCCCCTCCTCTCTCCATTTCTCTCTTTCCTACCCAACAACAATGACATCAAGAACAACAATAATAGCTACAACAATAAAACAACAAGGGCAACAAAAGGGAAAATAAATATTAAAAAAAATAAGGACAGAGTCTCCTTTGGTTTTGCTTGGCCACCAAGTTGCAAATGCTACATGATGCCAACCTGACTTTTCCAGAAAGAAGACCTCACCAATGTAACCTGGAACCTCACACTCCAACCCACCCCCCCTAGAGCTCTGTCCCACTAGAGAAAGACAGGGACAGGCTGGGAGTATAGATCGACCTACCAATGCTCATATTCAGCAAAGAAGCAATTACAGAAGCCAGACCTTCCACCTTCTGAACCCCATAATGACTCTGGGTCCATGCTCCCAAAGAGATAAAGAATTGGAAAGCTTTCAAGAGAGGGGGTGGGATACAGAACTCTAGTGGTTAAAACTGTGTGGAATTGTACCCCTCTTATCCTATGGTCTTGTCAATATTTTTATTTTATAAATAAATTAATAACAATAAAAAATAAAGACAGTAAGGGAAAACACAAAGTTAAACTTGGACTGGGGGTAATGCACCAAGAATTAGGGAAGAACTATTATATAATCTACTGATATTTGATATAGAATCTTGAAACTGCAACTGTATACATACCACAGCAAAGGAAACAGTGAGTATATAATTTTATGTGTTTTAACACAACATTTTATCTGACTGAATAGGGGCAGTCATTCACCTTTGATTCTTAATGATATATTAGGGTGATCCTAGCCATTTTATCCATTTTATTATGGAAATACTTGTTGAGATCACTTCAGGAATCCTAAAATTAGTCTTTTGCCATAGTAGTCATAGTCTTCTACCTATAGTCTTGCCCAGTATATGTTATCACTATGGGTTGAGATTTTTTTTCTATAACACTGAAGATTGTGTAGATAATGTCTAAGGCAAATTCTATCTCTATCCCTCAGCTCTTCCAGAATAAGGATTTAATATGTCATTCTGTCTCCAGAAACACTTGATGGGTTCTCATCACCTTAACTACAACTCTGAGCTTGTGTACTTCAGATTCAAGTAATCATTTATTGCATCGATCCCTGAAACCCATAGGAATATTAATAATTTCCTGTAAAATGAACAAAATACATGTGTATATTCATACATGTGTATATACATACATGTGTGTAGTGTGTGCGCATGTACTACTTTTGGTTTTAAAATGCCATTCCTAATAAAAAACATATTAAAAGACAGTACAATTTTAATTAACATTTAAAAATCTCTAATGGGAAAACTATAAAAAAATAATAAGCCAGGGCTAAGTATTAGTGCAGCCTGTCATAGCACCAATTTGTATGTCTGATGTCTCAGAGCTGTAGGTTCAGTCCTTGGCATCACTTTACGCCAAGGTAAACTGTGTTATCATATTTTCTCTCTCCTTCCTCTCTCTCACAACAGAATAAAGTTTAAGGAAAAATTAAAAATATAAGCCATACTCACAGAGGGATAAAGACTAGGGAGGCTTCCAGTGGAGGGGATGGGACACAGAAATCTGATGGTGGAACCTGTGTGGAATTATACCCTTGTTATCTTACAACCTTTAAATCATTATTAAATCATTAATAAAAAATATATAAGCCAAAAAATAAAGTGAATTAAAATAAAGCTACTGCTTAATCTGAATAATTAGAAGAGAGGGGCTGGTTAGTGGTACACTCAGTAGAAGGTACATGTTACCATATGCAAAGACCCAGGTCCAAGTCCCCGGTCCCTACCTGCAACAGGGGAGCTTCACAAGTAGTGAAGCAGTGCTGCAGGTGTCTCCCTCTCTCTCTTCCCCCACCTCTACTTCCTCCTTCCCTCTCAATTTCTCTGTCTCTATTAATTAAAAAGTGTTAGATAATTGAGAGCTGTAGATTCATTATGTAGGCACCACCCAGCCCCAGCAATAACCTTGATAGCAATAAGAAAGATAATTTAACAAAAAGTAGGAGGCTAGGCAGTGGTACACCCAGTTAAGTGCACATAGTACTAAGCTCAAGGATCTGGGTTTAAGCCCACAGTTTCACACCTGCATAAGGGTAGTTTCACACCTGCAGAAGGATAGCTTCACAAGCGGTGAAGCAGGTCTGCAGGTGTCTGTCTCTCTCTCTCTCTACCTTCCCTTCCCTTCTTGATTTCTCTCTGTCCTATCCAATAATTTTAAAAAAGCAGGGGGGAAGGACGGCCACCAGGAGTAGTGGTTTTGTGGTGCTGGCACTAAGCCCAGTGATAACCCTAGAGGCATTAATTAATTAATTAGTTAATTAATTAATTAATTAGAGCATGTTAGTGGCACACCCAGTTGAGCATACATGTTACAATATACAAAGACTGGTATTCAAGCCATCGGTCTCCACCTGTAGGAGAGAAGCTTCACAAGTGATGAAGCAGTGTTGCATGTGTCTTTTTTTATTATGTCTTTATTGGGAGATTTATTTTTTACAGTTGACAGTAAATACCATAGTTTGTACATGCATAACTTTCTCCAGTTTTTCACACAATACAACCCCCACTAGGTCCTCTGCCATCCTGTTACAAGGCCTGAACTCCCCCCTACCCACCCACCCACCCCAGAGTCTTTTACTTTGGTGTAATACACCAACTCGAGTCCAAGTTCTGCTTACTGTTTTCTCTACTGATCTTGTTTTTCAACTTCTGCCTGTGAATGAGATCATCCCATATTTATCCTTTTTCTGACTTATTTCACTTAACATGATTCCTTCAAGCTCCACCCAAGATGGGCTGAAAAAGGTGAAGTCACCATTTTTAATAGCTGAATAGTATTCCATTGTGGAGAAATACCACAACTTGCCCAGCCACTCACCAGTTGTTGGACACCTGGGTTGCTTCCAGGTTTTGTCTATCACAAATTTTGCTGCTATGAGCATAAGTATACACAAATTATTTGAGAGGGTGTGTTTGGTTCCTTAGGATATATTCCCAGGAGAGGAATTGCACAGTCACAAGGTAGGTCCATTTCTAGCCTTCTGAGAGTTCTCCAGACTGCTCTCCACAGAGGTTAGACCAATTTACATTCCCACCAGCAGTGCAGGAGGGGTCCTTTTTCCTGTTGGGGTCTTATTTGGCAAACAGAGTACTGCTCCCCCCAGGGTTATTGCTGGGGCTTTCTTGATGCCTACACTAAAAATCCATTGCTCCTGTGGTGATTTTTTGAGTCTTTTGGTGATGGGAATGGTGTTTATGTACACTCCTATTAATTTGTAGTCATATAAATCATTAATTAATATGAGAGGGGAAAATTGTATGTCTCGAAGTTCTTAAAACACAGACTGAATCTTTTATAATACATAGGCTGATTCTTTGATAAGTTGACTCTTTTAAAGGCCTAGACCCAGGGAGGACAGAAGCACCCGGTGGCACAGCTATATACAAATAATGTCAAAAGACATAAACTATGGTGATGTTGTGTATGATACAGCAAATACTAACAAAGGGATTTTTCAAAGTTAACCCTATTGCCAAATAATGTGATTATAGCAATAACTATCTATTGTCTTCTTAACCCTAAGACAGCAGAAAACCTCCCACTTCCTCTATAGAGCCTATATTTCCCCCAGTCCTGGAACCTCTAAAGTGGGGCTCACTTTCCTGCATGCTTCTCTCAATTCATACCAAATGATATTGCATCCACTGATCCCAACCTAATCAATACAACAAGTACCACCTCAGCATGCTGCACTTCAGACTTTGTCCAGAGACTTCAGGTGTGGAATGTCAACCCTTCACCCTCATTACTCTGGTGAGACCTTTCCTTTCATAGGATTCTCAAATTCCATTTCAGGAGGTTCACTTCCTAACAAAGACCCCAAAACCTAGATATAGACAAAGTCCCGTAAGATAGAGCATATGTTCACATGTATCTATAAATTAGGGCAAGATATATGCCTGAGAGCAAAAATACAGTAGTCTGTAGTGAGTCAGTATCAAGTTCATATTGAAATAGTGTCTACTTAAGACTTAGATACCCTCCTCACCTACTTCCTATTATAGTTCTCTCCCTCATTCCAAAGCTAACCTCATCAAAGCAAGGACTACAAAAGCAGAATAAGGGCAAGAGACTGGCATACTTTAATTATGAATATTTAGTCACTATCAGGCCACCCCATTGATTGGGGCCCTATTCGGAGATTCCTGAGATTCTCAAACAGATATGATGGGCCTAGACCTCAAAGAAATTCCTCTTTCCATGTTACCAGTCATCTATACCAGGAACAACAAAATAGACCCCTGTGTGGGCCCCCCATATGACTTTTCCCTCAACTTGGATCAACAACAGTAGAGAATATTCCATCCTCCGAAGGGAGGATGGACAACATACTCTATGCTACGCCTGAGGAAAATGGGTCCTGATATTGGGGCAGCTTGGAATGTTCCTACTCATGACCACAAATGTGAGCTCAGATTTACAGGGATGCAGAGGTCACATAGCCTCCTAAGCTGAATATGGGCCCCAGACCACATCAAATCAATGGGGTTTACAGTCAACAATATTTATACCCCTTTCCCATATTAGGGAGCTACTCTCATCCCTGATGCACCTTTCTGTTCTTTTTCCAGCCATGACATCATCTCCCCAGACAATAACTTGGATCCACCTGCATATCAGATTTCAGGGTCAGGGGGAAAAAAAACAAAAAAGAAAAAAATTAGTATAGCCACAGGCCCTTTGTAATATAACTAAAATATGCCTATAAGCTATCCACAAAATGGACTAACCCTCAACTCTCCATCTGCACTATTCCAGCCTTTAGGTTCACGATGGTTTAACAATTTGTTTGGCTTTGTATGTTAACTCTCTTTTCAGCCACCAGGTTGCAGATGCTAGCATGATGCCAACAAGACTTCCCTGGACAGACAACCCCACCAATGTGTCCTGGAGCTCTGCTTCCCCAGAGACCCACCCTACTAGGGACAGAAAGAGGCAGGCTAGAAGTATGGATCAACCTGTCAACATCCATGTTCAGCGGGGAAGCAATTACAGAAGCCAGACCTTCCACCTTCTGCATCTCACAATGACCCTGGGTCCATACTCCAAGAGAGATAAAGAATAGAAAGAATATCAAGGGAGGGGATTGGATACAGAGTTCTGGTGGTGGGAATTGTGTGGAATTGTACTCCTTTATGTTATGGTCTTGTCAGTGTTTCCATTTTATAAATATAATTTTAAAAATTTAAATGATAGTTCCTGCCCTACTGTCACTCAAAGCTCAGTAAAAAAGCCATCCATTGTGATATATAACAGTTATTACTAAAACGTAGATACTATGGTCTGAATTTTTCTAGTCCCTTCAAATCATATGCTAAAAATCTGATGCCCAAAGTGATTACTTTAGGGGGTGGGGCATTTGGGAAATGATTATGACATATGAGTTGACCTCATGACTTGGACTAGAGGCCTCAGAGAGCTATCTCACTCCTTCCCCCATTTGAAGACACCATTAAAAGTCTGTGACTCAGAAATGAGCTTCAATCCAGCCATGTTGACATTCTGATCTCAGACATCATATTCCAGTACTATAGGGTAACAGAAGGTTCTGATATTGATAACTCACCCAGTCTGTGGCATTCAATTACAGTAACCCAAATGTACAAAAACAGTATGGAAGCAGTAAGAAGAAATGAGCTACTAAGTGAAGAAATCTAAGGAGACTTTAGACTATTCTGCTTATATTTACAACATATTCTCATATTCCGATGTGTATAACTCCACTGTTTCCAGAGGCCATTCTTTCTTTCCCTTTCTTTTTTTTTTTTTTTTTTTTTTTTGGTTGATAAGAGGGTAAGAGATAGAGAAGGACAGAAAGAAGGGGAAATACCAGCAGCACTGCTTATCCTCTCATGAAACTTCCCTCCTGAAGTGAAGAACAGAAGCTTAAAACCTGTGTCTTCGCACCTGATAACATATGTGCTCTACTGGGTGAGCCACTCATCCCCTCAATATAAATCTTAATGTACACATACATGCACACACACACACACACACACACATACACACACACTTCTTGAGATTAGTGAGGGCCTTTATCACACCAGCAGGTAGTGCCATCTCCTTCACTTTCCCAATCCCACCATCCACCTCACTTAAATGTTTGACTGTTTGGTCCTAAGGCAAAAGGCAATATCACCATACTATAACCCCTACTGATCACCCATGTTCTACCCTACTCCAAAAACTAGTGTAGAATAAAGCAATCTATCTCAAATCACTTTTTTTAAATGAGCATTATATATGACAAATTTACATAATTTTTAATACATTACTTGGGGCAGGATATAATTCACTCTGCAGAGTACATTCTTTGTCATTACAAGGGTCCAGGTTCAAGTCCCCAGCCACGAAATGGGAGGACCATACAGTAAGGAAGCTCCACAAGTGGTGGAACCATGCTGTAGTATCTCTCCTTCTTCCTCTGTCTCTCCAACTCTTTTTCTTGGGGAAGAAAAGGCCCATGAGCAAGAGTGGAATCTCAAAGGTCTGAAATCCCAGTAAAGTCCTAGAAGAAGACAGTCGGGTGGTAGCGCAACCAGTTAAGTGCACATGGCACAAAACGCAAGGATTGGCATAAGGATCCTGGTTTGAGCCCCCGGCTCCCCACCTGCAGAGGAGTCGCTTCACAGGCAGTGAAGCAGGTCTGCAGGTGTCTGTCTTTCTCTCCTCCCTCTCTGTCTTCCCCTCCTCTCTCCATTTCTCTCTGTCCTAACAACGAAGACATCAATAACAACAATAACTACAACAACAGCAAAAAAAAAAAAAAAAAAAACAATGGCAACAGAAAAGGGGAAATAAATATTTTTTTCAGAAAAGTCCTAGAAGAAAAATATTGCCCCCAGGGGGGTCAGGTCTTAATTTCTTCATCTCAAAGTCTTTCTTTCATCAAGACAAATATTGAGACAGATTTTTCAGATAGAGACAGAAAGCAAGAGTTAGAGAGAAAGAAAGAAAAAGAACAAAAAAACACTGTTTTCTTCAATGTGGTAGGACCCAGGCTCAAACCTGATTATGAATGAACATGACAAAGCCTAGGCTCAGTCCAGCTTATGGTTTTACCATGGGAGTTTGCCTTAAAAACCTAGGGAAGCCAGGCAACTGACTAAAAGATATGCAGTGAGCAAAATTAGAGTGCCCTCAAACCTGCCTAAAGATAATGTCTTGGTGTCCCAACAGTGGCACACCCAGTTAAGCACACATATTACCAAGCGCAAAGATCCAGGTTCGAGTCCCTGGCTCCCCACCTGCAGGAGGTCCCGCTTCACAGGTTGTGAAGCAGTTCTACAGATGCTTATCTTTTCTCCCTCTCTGTATCTCCCCATCTTCTCTTAATTTCTCTCTGTGATATCTAATAAAAATTAGAAAAGAAGAAAAAAGGGGAGATGTATAGCTTCCAGAAGCAGTGGATTCCTAGTGCTGGCACCAAGCCCCAGTGATAACCCTGGCAGCAATAAAAAAAAAAGGGATATAATGTCTTTAAGAACTAGAAAAGGGTATTCTAGGGCTGTCAAAGCCTGGCCTTTGCTGGTAGCTTATCATCTTGCTTGTATGGGGAGATCTTTATACCAGGTGGTGGTTTTGACCTTTGAGAATTCAAAAGGCCTGCTTTCATTCTACTATCTTCCCACCCTAATAAATAAATCATGTATAAGTATAATACAGTTATTGGGCATGGAGGTTGGCAGAGGAAAAACTTCTAGAATCATACTAAGCAGCCCAGGAGACTATGCGCAGAAAAGGCTCAGGATTTGCAGTTGTGAGGTTCTGAGTTTGATCTCTGGCACCACATATGCTGGGATCATGTTTTGGTGTCCACTCTCTTGTTAATAAAAAAGAAATCTTTTTAAAAAATCATATTTGACTTTTTCATAAGCTAAACTCCCATAAAAACATTTTATACGTAATCATTTGAAATGGTGTATTTTTAAAATACAACTGTGTCAACTAGTGATTACTTTAAAAGCTAACACTGTTTAAATTACTTTCTCAAAATTTAAACATCAAATAATTCTTACTGAGTAAAGTCCAAAGGGTGGGAGATGTTGCTTAACAACCTTTTAATGTCATTTTTTTATCTCATTTTAAGATAGTTTTCTTGGGAGTTAGTCAGACGGTAGCGCAGCAGGTTAAGCTCACATGGCACAAAGCACAAGGACAGGCATAAGGATCTCGGTTCGAGCCCCTGGATCCCCACCTGCAGGAGAGTCACTTCACAAGTGATGAAACAGGTCTGCAGGTGTCTTTCTCTCCCCTTCTTTGTCTTCCCCCTCCTCTTTCCATTTTTCTCTATCCTATCCAACAACGACATCGATAACAAGAACACTAGTAACTACAACAATAAAACAGTAAGGGCAACAAAAGGGAATAAATTTTTTAAAAGATAGTTTTCTTAATATTTACTTATTCATTTATTTATTAGCTATAGACAGAGAAATTGAGAGAAGAGGGAAGAGAGAATGTAAGAAAAAGAGATACCTGCAGCACTGCTTCAACCCTCATGAAACTTCTCCCCTGTAGGTGGGGCCCTGTTGCTTGAACTAGGTCCTTGCACATTATAACATGTGTGTTCTACTAGTTGCAACACCAAGAAGCCCCCTAACATAAATATTTCCATTTAAAGCTCTGAATATATCTATCACTGTTCCTCTAAGGAATGTTTGATTTATATAATAAGTAGATCTTGAATGTATGTCTGAACTTAGACTAGGGTTCTTATAGCTCTCCATGTGTTCATTTAGCAGATTTTATTTGTAAAACGGAAACACTGACAAGACCATAGAATAATGGGTACATTTTCAATTTAGCAGCTTTTGTAAATTTTTTATGGAGAAATTTGTGTCACTTTGCACACAAATTGAAAAAATGTTACTGTCCTGCTTTATTATCATTAAGAGTGAGAAGCAGGGCTAAGTATTGGTTTACCAATAGAACACACATGTTTACCATGTGTTAGGACATGAGTTCAAGTTCTAGTTACACACTTGGAGCAGAGAAGGAAGCTGCTGGATCAGTGAAACAGTGCTACAAGTGTCTCGTTCCCCCCCCCCCCCAATTCATCTCCCTATTTCTGACTGGGGGGGATAAAGGCTGCTGAATAAAGGGGGATAAAGGGTCATGCAGGCAGTAAGTCCCAGAAATAAATCTGGTGGTAAATAATAACAATAAGGGTAAATCTTCCCAGAATGAGATTTTTCACATGCAAGACCTATCGGTCATTATGAAGTTGGAGAGCTGTTAAACCGTCAAGTGGAAAACATCAAAAAAAATTTTTTTTTTGTCTTGCAGAGACCCGCAAGAGGGTTATAATGATGTTCCTGATGGAAGTGACCAATAATGGTGGGGAAAGGGATCTGTTAGAGGCCTAGGCCCATCATATCTATGTGGAGATCCAACAACTCCCTGACTAGACTAGAGACCCAGATGATAGAATAGCTTCATTACTCGGGTGAGACCTTTCCTTTCATAGTATACTCTAATTCCATCTCAGGTGGTTCATTTTCTAACAAAATCCCAAAACCTAGATATACACCAGTTTCTGTGAGAGAGAGCATATGTTCACACGTATCCGTAAACTACTACAAAATATATACCTGAAAGCAGAAGTACACTAGAGTTTGCAGTGAGTACCCCCCTAACACTTCCTTTCCACTATTCCAAGCTTTGGGTCCACGATTGCTCAACAATTTGTTTGGCTTCATATGTTAACTCTCTTTTCAGTCACCAGATTCCAGATGTCATCAGGATGTCATCAGATGGCCAGGCTTCCCTGGACTGAAGACCCCACCAATATGTCCTGGAGCTCTGCTTCCCCAGAGACACACCCTACTAGGGAAAGAGAGAGGCAGACTGGGAGTATGGACCGACCAGTCAATGCCCATGTTCAGCGGGGAAGCAATTACAGAAGTCAGACCTTCTACCTTCTGCAACCCACAATGACCCTGGGTTCATGCTCCCAGAGGGATAGAGAATGGGAAAGCTATCAGGGAAGGGGGTGGGATATGGAGATTGGGTGGTGGGAATTGTGTGGAATTGTACCCCTCCTACCCTATGGTTTTGTTAATTAATCCTTTCTTAAATAAAAAATAAAAAGAAAATTAAAAAATAAAAGTCACCAGGTTCCAGGTGTCATCAGGATGCCGACCAGACTTCCCTGGATTGAAGACCCCACCAATATATCCTGGAGCTCAGCTTCCCCAGAGACCCACCCTACTAGGGAAAGAGAGAGGCAGACTGGGAGTATGGACCGACCAGTCAACGCCCATGTTCAGCGGGGAAGCAATTACAGAAGCCAGACCTTCCACCTTCTGCAACCCTCAACGACCCTGGGTCCATGCTCCCAGAGGGATAGAGAATGGGAAAGCTATCGTGGGAGGGGGTGGGATATGGAGATTGGGCGGTGGGAATTGTGTGGAGTTGTACCCCTCCTACCCTATGGTTTTGTTAATTAATCCTTTCTTAAATAAAAAAATAATAAAATAAAATAAAATAAAAATAAAATAAAAAGAATAGCCTGATGGTGATCAAAAGGGCCATCATTAAAGTATGCCATTCTCTTGCCCTTATCCAGCTTTTGAGTCCTTACTTTATCTGACAAGGTTAGCCTTACAGTGATTGAGGAAAGTGAAATAGGGGGTAGGCAAGGAGAGTATCTATGCCCAAGTAGAAAATATCTGATTAGGTACTTTATGGTGTCTTTTTTAGGTCTTTCTACTTGCTTGCTGCACTTATTGAGTCTGTCTACTTACTGCAGATTCTTTAACACTTTTATTTTAAGGTATATATTTCCCCTACCTTATGGATACATGTGCACATGTACCCTATCCCTTAGGGTCCTGGTCTGTATCTAGATTCTGTAATTTTGTTAGGAAGTGTGCCAACCAAAATGGAACTAAAGAGTCCTTTGATCTAAGAAAAGTCTCACATGAGTATTGGAACTGGAGGGTTCACATCCCAAACCTGGCATTTCTGGACACAGTCCAAAGTGAAACATGATGAGGTGGCACTGGTTGCATTGATTTGGTTGAGATCAACAGATGCAGTATCAAATGGTATGGATCAAGAAAAGCCTAAAGAAAAGCAAGCAAAGCCCCAGATATTCCAGTACTGGAAGAAATGCATATTTTAAAGAGAATGAGGAAAATTCCTTGCTGTCTTCAAGTTTAAGAAGGCAACAGCTAATTATTATTTTAACCAAGTTATCTTGAAGCTTAGTTTACTTTGAAAGTCCTACGGTTAGGATTTATTGTACCATAGAAGACCTCATCATTATTTATGTCACTAAGAAAATTTTTTGGTTGTTTTGGCACTAGGGATTTGGACCTGTGAAATTCCATCACTCCTGAAAAGCTCTCTTTTTTCCACTTTTAACTTCATATAGAGACAGAGGGAGAAAGAAAAGGAAAGGCACTAAAACATTACAACACTACAATACTTCCCCACTATTCATAAAGCATGGCACTTTTCATGGCATTCCATGAGGTACTAGTGGCTCAAACTAAATCCTCATATATATTCAAGTGTGTGCTCTACCAAGTGAGTCCCTAAATTATTTTTAATCTGAAATTACTTATGTTAAGAATCCTCTTTTACCACTATTATTGTTTAAGCCTTCCAATTCATTACCCCTAGATCTCTTATAAATAAATGAAATTTTAGAAATGTAACAAGGAAAAAATTACAAATGACTAGGATATTTACACTGTCCAATTTCAAACCCTAGTTGTGATAGGTTATCCCAGACTCACAAGTCATGAGCTGATGGGGAAACCTAAGTGAATAAAAGAATTATATTCTCTATACTGTCACTTTGAATGTTTAGAATCTGATAGTAATAAATGGAAACTTCAGTACATGTCCTAGAGCCAGGACTGGTCAACCAATCTAAGGCATTAATCAGAAAACGCTGTGACAGTGAATATTATTACTTTGTTCAGAAAGCAATTCCTTTGAAGACAAAGAAGACATGGTAGCCAAAGGGTCTTCACAGAAATGTGTACTGCAAAACACATCTGGGAACCAAATGCATGATACCGCAGTACTGATCTCCATACGTGCAGAATGACCATTTTCTTAAGAAAAAAAATCTTTGGGAGTCGGGCGGTAGCACAGCGGTTTAAGCGCATGTGGCGCAAAGCGCAAGGACTGGGGTAAAGATCCCGGTTCGAGCCCCCGGCTCCCCACCTGCAGGGGAGTTGCTTCACAGGCGGTGAAGCAGGTCTGCAGGTGTCTATCTTGCTCTCCCCGTCTTCCCCTCCTTTCTCCATTTCTCTCTGTCCTATCTAACAACAACAACATCAATAACAACAACAATAACTACAACAATAAAATAAGGGCAACAAAAGGGAATAAATATAAAAAAAGAAAAAAAATCTTTAATCTCATTATTTCTCTTCCACCACTATGTCTTCTTCATACCCTCCCTCAATAAATGCCCACCAAGCTTCCTGCACAAAAGCAGAAGTCATCCAGACTTAAGTACAGTTATAGGAGAAAAATCTTATTCCATTTCTCCAGAGGAATCTTTATCTAGACTTATACAGTGATGTGATTAACATATGATTGAAACAGGATAAATCTGACAGACTGTATAGTTTCCTATCACCATGAAGTTAATGATGAAAAAAGATCTATGTTGTAAATTCATTACCACAAATTCATGGTCCCAGTGATACACTCAAAATAAATGTCTCTGTGATAAGTATAATTCAACAATTCAGTGGAAAAATTAAATGTTGAAACAATTACCCACATAGTTTTAACCACTATGAAAATATTATGGAAAAGAAAAATGGGAGTTGTTATTGATATTAATAGAACATGGGGACTCTCATCATGTCTTTGGGGATTTTTTTATTCCCTCATAATGAAAAGAAAATGTTTATGAAGTTCATTATACATGTCACTCAGTACTTATATATCCACCATCCTATTTGATTACTATAACAACCTTACAAATTCTTTTTGTTTTTTTATATTTATTTATTTTCCCTTTTGTTGCCCTTGTGTTTTTTTATTGTTGTTGTAGTTATTATTTTTGTTGTTGTTGATGTCGTTGTTGTTAGGACAGAGAGAAATGGAGAGAGGAGGGGAAGACAGAGAGGGAGAGAGAAAGACCTGCTTCACCACTTGTGAAGCGACTCCTCTGCAGGTAGGGACCGGGAAGCTCAAACCGGGATCCTTATGCCAGTCCTCAAGCCACATGCGCTTAACCCGATGCACTACAGGCCAACTCCCCAAGTTCTTTTTGCAGATAAGGTAGAAGTAACTAAAGCTTGGAGGCATCAAAAATCTGTCCCTTGACTGCTAATCAGTGACTAAGCAAACACTCCAGTAAAGGTCTGTAAAACTCCAAAATAATTATGATCTTTTGCCTCCATCATTCATCCTCTCACATGGCCTTTCCATTTCACCATGCCTCTCTGTAAAAGCCATAGACTACAACCATCAACACCCTCATGCTTCCTTGCCTATCACATCTTAACGCAGTCAAGAAATATAGAACAGTGGGTCGGGTGGTGGCGCAGTGGGTTAGGCGCATGTGGCGCAAAGCGCAGAGACCGAGACCGGCATAAGGATCCTGGTTGAGCCCCCGGCTCCCCACATGCAGGGGAGTTGCTTCACAAGGCAGTGAAGCAGGTCTGCGAGTGTCTATCTCTCCCCCTCTGTCTTCCCCTCCTCTCTCCATTTCTCTCTGTCCTATCCAACAACGAACAACATCAACAATAGCAATGATAATGACCACAACGAAGCTACAACAACAAGGGCAACAAAAGGGGGGGGGGGGGAATGGCCTCCAGGAGCGGTGGATTCATGGTGCAGGCACCGAGCCCAGCAATAACCCTGGAGGGAAAATAAATAAATAAATAAATAAATATAGAATTATCTTCCTAGGCCAGTGACTATATTCCTGACTTCTATTTAATGTTTAATATATAATTGTAAAGATATATTTGTATAAAATAATATACTAAAAAATAATATAATAAGATATAATGTATAAAATAAAAGTAAATGAAAACAATAATCATGTAATGCACAGGCAAGTTCTATCAGAACCTATAGAAATCTGTCTATTAATATAATTCCCTAGTGCTGAGAGGTACTGGGAGGGAAGCCAGTAGAACTGGGTGTGGAAAAATAATGAAAATTGCTTTAAAAAATAGCCATATGTAGCAAATTATAAATTTTCTAGCAGAAAATCATTTCTACAGTCCAGGGTCTCTTGGAGAAGCACACCTCACACACACTGTAAGAACCAGTAGGAAGAGGTCAGTGGCTGTCCAAACAGAGTCAACAAGCCACACAAAAGTATGGATCTTCTCCAAGATTTAAATAGCCGGGAATAGCCAGTCCAGCCAAATTCAGTCTGATACCCTGGAATAACTCAACTTTGAAGGTTTCTGAAAAATGCAAAAAAAAAAAAAAAAAAACCCTTAAGCTAAAATTATGGACATCAAGGAATACAGCACTAGAGGCTAAAAGGAATTCCTTGCTTTGAGAAATAAAGCTACCTCAAACAAGACCATAAAGCATGCATACCTTTCTACCAAGAATGTTTGCTGCAAAGTAGAAAGCTTGGTGTGTCTTGAAAGCTCCTTACCCACAAACTACTTTCTCTGCTGTCCTGAAATAGCTTGAAATTTCCATATCATTTTCTCCTTTGGAATAAGGCCTTCAAAGATCCTATTCTATTCTGCCAGAAAATTAAATCAAGGAGTTAATGTCTAGTTAGAGACCATATTTTGTATAACAT
Source organism: Erinaceus europaeus (assembly GCF_950295315.1). Lineage (NCBI taxonomy): Eukaryota > Metazoa > Chordata > Mammalia > Eulipotyphla > Erinaceidae > Erinaceus > Erinaceus europaeus. Next base: position 82,188,406 of record NC_080168.1, on the reverse strand, counting down.
TTTTAATCTATTCATTTTACAGATTGTTTAGATCATAGTACTTTGCAGATAAACTTTGTTATTAAGAAATAATAATTTCATCAATCCAGACCTAGATTAACATTGCCCAACCTTCTATCTGTGAGCTGACAGTCAACTGGGACACACCTATGTTGCACGCCTACCAGTGTCTGTGATGTTGATTGAATTCCCCTTCTAGTTGTTTGGTACTCTTTTTAACTATTTAGTGTTTTTGGTATTTCCCTGGATATAGACAGAACTATCTAAACTAATCTGACAGTCCAATCAGTCATATTTACATACAGTAGCACGACTATAATCAACTTTACTTGGGTTGGTAATTATTAAGGAGAAAAAGAGATAATTGTAGACTCTCTAACTAGCTACTTATATATTCTATTTCAGTAATATTATTAAGCATCCACAAAATAACCAAAGCTACCAAAAGGGTTATCCCTTTTCCAACTATATAACTTTTGTAGTCTATCCCTACAACTACATCCACCAGATATAATCATTCCAAATCCTGCATTTATTATTCCCTTCCTTTTGCTTTACTGCATCTATACTAATTCAAAAAAATATTCTTCAATTTGGTTGTCTTTACTACCAGAAGTGCATCATGAAACTTTTCAGATTAAATACATATATATATATATACATATATGTATATATATGTGTGTGTGTGTATATATATATATATTGCTAATATTCAATGATATTGTTTCCCTGAAGGCTAACTTTAAAATGAACTCCATATTCTGATTTAGAAAATTCATGCTCACCATAGCAATTTTAGAAACACCAAAAAATTCAAGTATAAAATTAAAATTCTGTATTTTTTGTCTTTCTGCTGCTCAAATTTTTCTCACAAAACTAGAATCATGTTTCATAAGCAATACACAAGTAAATAAACAATTACATATTTTGATAAGTGCAGTGAAGAAAATAAAGTTTACTTTCTGTGTATTAATAATAAAGCGAACTACAAACTTCAAATGTATAGCTTTGCTAATTTGTAAACTATAAGCAACCCTATGTTGACAGCAACACTATTTCAATAGTCCAGAGAATCAACCTAAATGCCCAGCCACAGAAGACTGGATAAAGAAGTAATAGGATATATACTCAGTGGAATATTACTAACCTATTTTAAAAAGATAACATTTAGGAAAAAATAGAACTAGAGAGAATTGTGACTATTCATAGATAAATGAAATAAAAGGTAAATACAGATGGTTTCACCCATATATAACACAAATAGCTAAAGCAAACTTAAAGAAAAATAATAATAACCAAACTGACTCAGACTCTGTGTAAACTATGGTGCTTATCAGAGGGAACATAGGGAGGGCAGGTGGGCAATTCCACTTGGTGTGATAGCAAGGAACTCTGATGATGAGTGCAGTGTGTTGTAAACACACACATAGTAAACCAATGTTAAACAAATAAAAATAAAGAAAAAAGTGTATAGGGCTTTTTTGGCTCATGAATTATATCTCAAGAAACCTATTCTTATAAAAGAATAATAGAAAAAAACTTTCATATACATTGTATAAAAGGAGATACTGAAAAAAGGAGATATTGAAAGATAATATAGTTAATATTGGCAATATATTTGATTAGTTGGTAAACATACTCTTTGGAAACCCCTAAGAGAGAAGAAGAGACACCTACAGAAGCTGAGGAAGCTTCCTCCTATAGGAGAGAACTGGAGATTTGAATTCAGGTCCTCGAGCATGCTAATGTATATTTTCCAGGTAAGCGACCACCTGGTTTAGGTCTTATGCCAGGGAATATACTTGGGGCCACTCCCAAGTATGTGAACTAACTAGGAATGGCTCACTTCCATTCACACAGTAGTAAAAAGTTACCTATAGGACATAGCTTGGGAGGATTAGGAAGTGTTCTTCAATATTGTTTGTATAAAGCTATCATATTTCTATGGAAGTCTGCAAAAAGTCTCTCTCCCCAGTACTCAACCCCAAATGCTTTCAGCCTTTGACCCAAGTATTTATTCCTCTCTTCCCTCAGGACCACAAAAACATGAACCTTTATAGAAAGGAGCACAGCTTTAAAAACTGTACAAACACACAAAAGTTTGTAGTAGCTTTATTTAGAATAAGCAAAACTTGGGTTGGTGGGGACCTCCTACATCCTGCTTCCACTGATACATTCATGACCAAACTGTGACATAGTCATACCACAAAGTTTAGTAATCCCCCCTAAAAGAACTAATGATTTAGATATACACAATGGGAATGAAATAAAAATGTATACTGACAAATGGAAGTATTGATGTATTATTCTATTTACATGACAAAATTTTTAAAGTATTCTTATATTAGTAACCTTTTGTTTGTCACATTCCAAGAGGAAACATAAAAAATATCAATTAGCTTTTTAGATGGTGGGGGTTGGAAGGAAGAATTAAACATAACTGAAGATTCAGGAGTTTGGGGGGAGAAAAAAATGGCTGTCAAAAGAATCTGTGGAGAATGAATAACGTCTAATTCAAAAACCTGGTCAGATCTGTTCACACAAGTATCTTCAACACCTGTGTAAAATCAATAAGTAAATACATTCCATATCATTAATTCAAGCTGAAATTTAAGTAAAACTTAGAAATTTTTGAAACCTGTTGTTTGGGATAAATTTTCTTCGGTGAAGTTTAAATGCTTTAGAGATAAGCCACAGAGAGAACAAATGGCTAGTGAAATAATCACTGACTCACACCGGATACCTCAGACTGCTATGAAAAATTTAGAGAAGGCAGAGGCATAGCTATGGAGTGGGAGCAGTTTTGATAGCTCTAATGTGAAACTAGAAAAATCACCTGTAAATTTAACAAAATACAACCAGGATGTCTTCAGAAATTCACTAAGCCACAGGTGAGTACAGATACATGTGGCCAGTGAGTGGAAAAGGGATGAGAAAGGGAACACTGGAACTCAAGAAACTTTACTTCTTGACAGTTGGCTCTGAACAGGGAGTGAAGAGGCAATGCTGGTGATGAAGAAGACCAAGAATAACATTCAGATTCTTCACTGAGTTCATCTTCCCAATACCACTGGATGTCAATCCAATACTGTATAGAATCTAGATTTAGCTACCTGACAATAGTAATGCGAATTTGGGATACACTCCCAAGTTATCTGAACCTGTGTTAGGATCCAATTATATCACTTTCTTGGTCTCTATTTTTTTACCTTATCTCTATCATCTCTATTATCTGTCTTATCTCATAAATCTTATCTTCCACTTCTTATCCTATCTCTGTTTTCTCTCTTAATCATTACAGTGGTTAAGTCAAATTCTAGTTATCTGGGGCCAGGTGATGGTGCACCTGGTTGAGCGCACATGTTACAATGCACAAGAACCCGGATTAAAGCCCCTGGTCCCCACCAGCAGGGGAGAGCTTCACAAGTGGTGAAGCCCTGTTGCAGTTGTATCTCTTTATCTCTCCCTCTTTATTACCCCTTCCCTCTCAATTTCCACCTATATTTGTCCAATAAGTAAATAAAGATAATTTAAAAATAAATTCTAGTTATCTGTTTAAGCCCCCTGGGCAGTTAAAAAAAAAACTTACCAAAGTAAGGACTACAAAAGCTGAATAAGGGCAATAGACTGGCATGCTTTAATGATGACTCCTTAGTCACTACCTGGCCATCCCATCATCTGGAGCCCTAGTTGGGGAGTCCTGGGATTTCCACACAGACATGATGGGACTAGACCTCAAATACATGACTCTGTCCATTGTCACTGGTCATTTCCATTAGGAACAACATAATGGACCCCTCTGTGGGTCCCCATAGGACCTTTCCCTCAGTGTGGATCAAGAATGGTAGAGAATGTTCCATTCTCCGAAGGGAGGTTGGATAATATACTCTATCTACCACCTGAGGAAGATGGGTCCTGAAATTGGTGCAGTTCGGAACATTCCCTCTCATGACCACAGAATACAAGCTCAGACATAGAGGGATGCAGAGGTTATAGGCTCCTATGCTGAATATGGGCCCCAGATTAAATCTATGGGGTTTACGGTCAACAATACTTATACACTTTTCCCATATTTGGGAGCTACTCTCTTCCCTGATCCAGCTTTCTAGCCCTTTTTCCAGCCCTCACATCATCTCCCCAGACAATAACTTGAATTCACCTGCATATCAGAGGTCATGCTCAGGAAAAAAACAGTAAAGTCATGGGTCCTTGGAATATACCTAAAATAGACATACTGACTTTCTCCAAAACAGAGACCACAAATCTTCATCTGTGATATTCCAGCCTTTAGGTTCATGATTAGTCAACAATTTGTTCTGCTTTATATCTTAACTCTTTTTTTCAGCCAGCAGGTTCCAGATGCTACCATGATCCAACCAGACTTCCCTGGGCAGACAACCCAGCAATGTGTTCTGGAGCCCAACTTCCCCAGAGCCCTGACACACTAGGGAAACACTGAGACAGGAAGGGAGTATAGACAGACCTGCCAATACCCATGTTCAGCAGGGAAGCAATTACAGAAGCCACACCTTCCACCTTCTGCACCCTATAATGGCCCTGGGTCCATATACCCAGAGGGTTAAAGAATAGGAAAGCTATCAGAGGAGGTGAGAAGATATAGAACTCTGATGGTGGGAATCATATGGATTGTACTCTCCTCTTATCCTACCGTCTTGTCAGTGTTTCCATTTTATAAATAAAAATTAAAAAAAAAAACTCCGAGCCAACTCCCAATAGCAAAACAAGTGATTATTAATTACCTTGTTTCACTAGACTGTCATTCAGACAAGATGGAGGTATCAAAACCCTCTCAGACAAGTAACAGTTGAAGGAATCAACTATCATCAAGCCTGCCCTGAAAGAAATTCTGAAAGGTCTCCGATAAACAGTCAGACTACCATAAATAGGCCATAGGTCAGAACACTCCAAAACTCTACAAGAATGGTGTTAAAATATCTCCAATCTTTGATATCAATAAATGTCAATGGCCTGAATTCACCTATTAAAAGGCACAAAGTAGGAAGATGGATCAGAAAACACAACCCAACAATATGCTGTCTATAGGAAACCCACTTAACTCAACAAGACAAACACAGACCCAAAGTGAAAGGATGGAAAACTATCATACAGGCCAATGGCCCATAAAAAAGGACAGGAACAGTTATTCTCATATCTGGCATGACAGACTTTAAAATCAACAAAATTTTTTTTAAAAAATAGGGATGGACACTGATTAATGCTCAGCGGATCAGTCAATCAGGACTTAACAATAATTAACATCTATGCACCCAATGAGAAGCCATCTAAATACATCAAACATCTACTGAAAGAGCTACAGAAATACATTAACAGCAACACAGTCATAGTTGCAGACTTCAACACCCCACTCTTTCAACTTGACAGATCATCCAGGCAGAAAATCAATGAAGACATGAGGGAGCTAAATGAGACAGATAAACTAGAACTATTGGACATTTTCAGAGTCATTCACCCCAAGAAACTAGAATACACATTTAACTCAAGTCCACATGGGTCATTCTCAAGGATAGACCATATGTCAGGCCAAAAAGACAGCACCAGCAAATTCAAGAACATTGAAATCATCCCAAGAATCTTCTCATCCCACAGTGGAATTAAACTAACACTTAACAATCAACAAAAGTTTAGTAACAGTCCCAAAATGGGGAAGCTCAACAGTACACTCCTTAACAACTACTGTGTCAAAGAGGAAATCAAGGAAGAAATCAAAATGTTTCAAAAGTTCAGTGAAAATGAAGACACAAGCTATCAAAATATTTGGGACACAGCTAAAGCAGTACAGAGAGGGAAGTACATAGCCACATAAGCACACATTAGGTGTGACAGGCAATAACATGCTGTTACATTGGAACCCCCTCTTCAATATTAATGATTTATTAATATATTTCTTGGTTAAGTTTTTTTTTAGGTTTTAGTGTTAAGTTCCTTTTTCTTTAGAGTTGAGCTGTTTTGCTGAGTGAAGTGGAGAGCCCCTTGTTCTCTCTCCTTGAGAAACAGAACTAATCAGTGAAGGCCATCAGGCGTTTCACAGAAGTTCTGTAGGAGGGCTGGAGGCCCTGCCTAGAGACTGGTTTTATCAAGACCTCTGCATAGCCCCAGCAGTATACTGGTCGCCAGATGGCCTGGTGAGATGGAAGGGGGGATGAAAGGGCCTAATACCTGGTTAAGTCTTATTGGTTGTGTGATCTTGCAATGTTTGAAATTAGCCCGCGCTTTGCTTTGAATGGGTCCCACTTTTTGCTAGGTTTGAAATGATTGGATTCCACGTTTTCTATGACATATAATTGGGTATAGATTGTTAAAATGGAGTGTGTCCCCTCCCTGAGTGTGCTGGATTTCTATAAATTGTGTGGTTTGAGCCCTGTTCAGGGTCGAGCTTGGTAGACTGCTGCCAGTCTCCATCTCAGCCCGGATTGCAATTCGTCAATAAACATCTTTACTTCCTTGCAGTGGATGGTGGTTTGATTTATGCTCGCTAACATTAGGAAACAAGAAAAAGCACAAGTAAGCAGCCTGATTGCATTTCTTAAAGAACTAGAAGAAGAACAAGGGAATCCTAAAGCAACCAAAGGACAGAAATCACTAAAGTTAAGGCAGAAATCAATAACAGTGAAAATAAGAAAACCATACAAAATATCAATGGACATAAATGTTGGTTCTTCATAAGAGTGAACAAAATCAACAAAACTTTAGTCAGACTCACAAAACAAAAATGGGAAAAGACCCAAATAAATCAGATAGTAAATGAAGGAGAACATATCACAACAGACACTTCCGAAATTCAACATATTATGCAAGGTTTCTATGAACAACTATATGCCACCAAGCTAGAGAACCTGGAAGAAATGGATGATTTCCTAGATACCTACAAACTTCCAAAATTCAGTAAAGAGGAATTAGATAACATGAACAGGCCCATCACAGCTAATGAAATTGAAACAGTTATCAAAAATCTTCCCAAAAAAGAAAGTCCTGGACCAGATGGTTTTACAAATGAATTCTACAAAACCTTCAAAGAACTAATACCTCTACTTTTAAAAGTCTTCCAGAAGATTGAAGACACAGCAATACTCCCTTCCAGCTTCTATGAAGCCAATATCACTTTGATATCAAAAGCAGACGGGGACACAACCAAAAAAGACTACAGACCAATATCTCTGATGAACATAGATGCCAAAATACTGAACAAAATTCTAGCCAACCGGATACAGCAGTGTATTAAAAAGATTGTTCATCATGAACAAGTGGGGTTTGTCCCAGGCATGCAAGGTTAGTTTTATATACATAAATCAATCAACGCGATCCACCACATTAGTAAAAGCAATACCAAAAACCACATGGTCATATCAGTAGATGCAGAGAAAGCCTTTGACAAAATGCAACATCCCTTTATGATCAAAACGCTAGAAAAAATGGGAAAAGATGGAAAATTCCTGAAGATAGTGGAGTCTATCTATACAAGCCTACAGCCAACACCATAATGGTGAAAAACTGTAAGCATTTCCACTCAGATCAGGTACTAGACAGGGCTGCCCACTGTCACCATTACTATTCAACATAGTGTTGGAAGTTCTTGCCATAGCAGTCAGGCAGGAGCAAAGAATTAAAGGGATACAGATTGGAAGAGAAGAAGTCAAACTCTCCCTATTTTCAGATGACATGATAGTACACATAGAAAAACCTAAGGAATCCAGCAAGAAGCTTTAGGAAATCATCGGGCAATACAGTAAGGTGTCAGGCTAACAAATTAACATTCAAAAATCAGTGGCATTCCTCTATGCAAACCCTGTTAGAAGAAGTTGGAATCCAGAAATCAATTCCTTTTACTATAACAACAACAAAAATAAATATCTGGGAATATACCTACCCAAAGAAGTGAAAGACTTGTATACTGAAAATTATGAGTCATTACTCAAGGAAATTGAAAAAGACACAAAGTAGTGGAAAGATATCCCATGTTCATGGGTTAGAAGAATTAATATCATCAAAATGAATATACTACCCAGAGCCATATACAAATTTAATGCTATCCCCATCAAGATCTGAAACACATTATTAGTAAAATAGAACAAATGCTACAAGTGTTTATCTGGAACCAGAAAAGGCCTAGAATTGCCAAAACAATCTTGAGAAGAACAGAACTAGAGGCATCACACTCCCAGATCTCAAATTGTATTATAGGGTCATTGTCATCAAAACTGCTTGGGACATGAGTAGACACACTGACCAGTGGAATAGAATTGAGAGTCCAGAAGTAAGCCTTCATACCAATGGACATCTAATCTAATCTTTCATAAAGGTGCCCAGACTACTAAATGGGGAAAGCAGAGTCTCTTCAACAAATGGTGTTGGAAAAAAATGGGTTGAAACATGCAGAAGGATGAAACTGAACCACTATATTTCACCAACTACAAAAGTAAATTCCAAGTGGATCAAAGACTTAGATGTTAGACCAGAAACTATGAGATACTTAGAGGAAAATATTGGCAGAACTCTTTTTCGTATCAGTTTTAAAGACATCTTCAAGTGAAACAAATTCAATTACAAAGAAGACTAAGGCAAGGATAAACCTATAGGACTACATCACATTAAAAAGCTTCTTCACAGCAAAAGAAACCACTACCCAAACAAAGAGACCCCTCACAGAATGGGAGAAGATCTTTACATGCCATACATCAGACAAGAGGCTAATAACCAAAATATATAAAGAGATTTCCAAACTCAACAACAAGAAAACAAATAACCCTACCCAAAAATAGTACCCTGAACATGGACAGAATATTCACCACCGAAGAGATCCAAAATCTCAAGAAACACATAAAAAAATGCTCCAAGTCTTTGATTGTCAGAGAAATGCAAACAAAGACAACAGTGAGATACCACTTCACTCCTGTAAGAATGTCATACATCAGAAAAGATAGCAGCAGCAAATTCTGGAGAGGTAGTAGGGTCAAAGGAACCCTCCTACACTGCTAGTGGGAATGTCAATTGGTCCAGCCTCTGTGGAGAACAGTCTGGAGAATTCTTAGAAGGCTAGAAATGGACCTACCCTATGATCCTGCAATTCCTCTCCTGGGGATATATCTTAAGGAAGCAACATACCCATCCAAAAAGATCTGTGTACACATATGTTCTTGGCAGCACTATCTGTAATAACCACAACCTGGAAGCAACCCAGGTGTCCAACAACAGATAAGTGGCTAAACCATCTTGAGGAAAAGAAACAGAAATGGAGGCATCACACTCCCAGACCTTAAACTATATTATAAAGCCATCATCATCAAAACAGCATGGTACTGGAACAAAAATAGGCACACAGACCAGTGGAACAGAATTGAAAGCCCAGAAGTAAATCCCAACACCTATGGGCATCTAATCTTTGATAAGGGGCCCCAAAGCATTAAATGGAAAAAGGAGGCTCTCTTCAATAAATGGTGCTGGGAAAACTGGGTTGTAACATGCAGAAGAATGAAATTGAACCACTTTATCTCACCAGAAACAAAAATCAACTCCAAATGGATCAAAGACCTAGATGTCAGACCAGAAACAATCAAATACTTAGAGGAAAACATTGGTAAAACACTTTCCCACCTACACATCAAGGACATCTTTGATGAATCAAACTCAATTGCAAGGAAGATTAAAGCAGAAACAAACCAATGGGACTACATCAAATTGAAAAGCTCCTGCACATCCAAAGAAACTATTAAACAAACAGAGAGACCCCTCACAGAATGGGAGAAGATTTTCACAAGCCATACATCAGACAAGAAACTAATCACCAAAATATATAAAGAGCTCAGCAAACTTAGCACCAAAAAAGCAAATGACCCCATCCAAAAATGGGCAGAGGATATGAACAAAACATTCACTACAGAGGAGATCCAAAAGACTAACAAACATATGAAAAACTGCTCTAGGTCACTGATTGTCAGAGAAATGCAAATTAAGACAACACTAAGATACCACCTCACTCCTGTAAGAATGGCATACATCAAAAAGGACAGCAGCAACAAATGCTGAAGAGGATGTGGGGACAGAGGAACCCTTTTACATTGCTGGTGGGAATGTAAATTGGTCCAGCCTCTGTGGAGAGCAGTCTGGAAAACTCTCACAAGGACAGACATGGACCTTCCATATGACCCAGTAATTCCTCTCCTGGGGTTATACCCCAAGTACTCCATAACACCCAACCAAAAAGAGATATGTACTCCTATGTTCATAGCAGCACAATTCACAATAGCTAAAACCTGGAAGCAACCCAGGTGCCCAACAACAGATGAGTGGCTGAGAAAGCTGTGGTATATATACACAATGGAATACTATGCAGCTATCAAGAACAATGAACCCACCTTCTCTGACCCATCTTGGACAGAGCTAGAAGGAATTATGTTAAGTGAACTAAGTCAGAAAGATAAAGATGAGTATGGGATGATCCCACTCATCAACAGAAGTTGACTAAGAAGATCTGAAAGGGAAACTAAAAGCAGGACCTGATCAAATTGTAAGTAGGGCACCAAAGTAAAAACCCTGTGGTGAGGGGTAGACATGCAGCTTCCTGGGACAGTGGGGGGTGGTTATGGGTGGGAGGGATGGGTCACAGTCTTTTGGTGGTGGGAATGGTGTTTATGTACACTTCTAGCAAAATGTAGACATATAAATCAGTAGTTAATCAATATGAGAGGGGGAAAATCAATTGTATGTCTCAAAGTTTTTCAAAACACAAACTGAATCTTTTTAATATATAGGCTGTGTATTTGATATGCGGACTCTCTCAAAAGCCTAGACCAAGTAGATTAGAAGCATCCAATAGCACAGCTATATACAAGATACTCGGAACTGTACAGCAAACCATAACAAAAGGACTTTTCAAAGTTAACCCAATTACCAAATAATGTGATGATAACATTAACTGTCGATTGTCTTTTTGAACCCTAAGACAGCAGGAACCTCACATCTCCACTATAGAGCCTCTACTTCCCCCAGTCCTGGAACCCTTGGATAGGGCCCACTTTCCCGTATGCGTCTCCCAATCCATACCAAATAATATTGCATCTGCCGATCACAACCTAACCAATGCAACGATTGCCACCTCAACATGCTTCACCTCAGACTGTGTCCAGAGACTTCACATGTGGAATGACAACCCTTCACCTTCATTACTCGGGTGAGACCTTTCCTTTTATAGTGCACTCTAATTTCATCTCAGGTGGTTCACTTTCTAACAAAGTCCCAAAACCTAGATATACACCAGTTTCTGTGAGAGAGAGTTTATGTTCACACGTATCCATAAACTACTGCAAAATATATACCTGAAAGCAGAAGTACACTAGAGTTTGCAGTGAGTACCTCCCTAACACTTCCTTTCCACTATTCCAAGCTTTGGGTCCATGATTGCTCAACAATTTGTTTGGCCTCGTATGTTAACTCTCTTTTCAATCACCAGGTTCCAGTGCCACCAGGATGCTGGCCAGGCTTCCCTGGATTGAAGATCCCACCAATGTGTCCTGGAGTTCAGCTTCCCCAGAGACACACCCTACTAGGGAAAGAGAGAGGCAGACTGGGAGTATGGACTGACCAGTCAACGCCCATATTCAGCGGCGAAGCAATTACAGAAGCCAGACCTTCTACCTTCTGCAACCCTCAATGACCCTGGGTCCATGCTCCCAGGATAGAGAATGGGAAAGCTATCAGGGGAGGGGGTGGGTTATGGAGATTGGGTGGTGGGAATTGTGTGGAGTTATACCCCTCCTACCTTATGGTTTTGTTAATTAATCCTTTCTTAAATAAAAAAAAAAAACAGATGAGTGGCTGAGCAAGTTGTGGTCTATATACACAATGTAATACTAAGCTATAAAAAATGGTGACTTCACAATTTTCAGCCGATCTTGGATAGACCTTGAAAAATTCATGTTAAGTGAAATAAGTCAGAAACAGAAGGATGAATATGGGATGATTTCACTCTCAGGCCGAAGTTGAAAAACAAGATCAGAAGAGAAAACAGAAGTAGAACCTGAAATGGAATTGGTGTATTGCACCAATGTAAAAGACTCTGGGGTGGGTGGGTGGGGAGAATAGTGATCCAAGGATGTCAGAGGACCTAGTAGGGTTTGTATTGTTATATGGAAAATTGAGAAATGTTATGCATGTACAAACTATTGTATTTACTGTTGAATGTAAAACATTAATTCCCCAATAAAGAAATTAAAAAAAAAGAAAAAAAACTTTCAACTGTGAATTTTTAAGTAACTCACATAGCCACAAGTAGTTCTAGGCAAACATGCTCAGGATACTGAAAAGGTGTGCGTTGATACCCTCCAAGACTTAAGAAGCTAGGCTCAGTGTAAGTGGACACCATCTTGATGTTCCAATGGTCTATTTCTCTCCTCAACTGAATACAAGAGATACTACATCTCATCTTCTAAAAGTACCAGTGTCCCCATTAGAATAATAGCTTTATACAACTATATGAAAATAACATTAAAGTACATAAATTATGGTGAGGTCTTGTATGATACAACAAATCCTAATAATGGGGTTTTCAAAGTTTACCCAACTGCCAAATAATTTGGTTATAGCAATAACTATCTATTGCTTTCTTAAACCCTAAAGCAGCAGGAACTCCCCATTTTCTACAAAACCCATATTTCTTCTAGTCCTGGAACCTCTGGGGTGGGGCTCACTTTCCTGCATGCCTCTCTCTGTTCATACCAACTGATACTGCATCTGCTTATCCTAGCCTATTCAATGCAAACAATACCATCTCAACATGTTTCATTTTGGATTATGTCCAGAGATGTCAGGCATGGAATGTAAACCCTCCAGCTTCATTACCCTGGTGTGACCATTCCTAGCTCATAGGACTTCTTAATTCCATTTTGGATGGTGCACTTCTTAACAAAATCTCAAAGCCTAGATATAGACCAAGACCCATGAGATAGGGCTTATATACACATGCATCCATAAGTTAGGGGAAAATATACATCTGAAAGCAGTAGTGCAGAATACTTTGCAATGAGTCAATAAATGCAACAAGCAAGTTAAAAGACCTTACAAAGACACCATAAAGTACCTAATCAAATAGTTTCTACTTAGATCTAGACACCCTCCTCACCTATTTCCTATTTCACTTCCCTCAATCACTCCCAAGCTAACCCTATCAGACAAAGTAAGGGTTACAAAAGCTGAACATGGGCAAGAGACCGGCATACTTTAATGATAGCTCTTTGGTCACTACCAGGTCCCCAGGGGCCCTAGTCAGGAAGTCTTGGAATTTCCACACAGACATGATAGCCCTAGTCCTCTAACAAATCCCTCTCTCCACAGTCACTGGTCATCTCCATCAGGAACAACATAATGGAACCCTTTGTGGACACCTACAAGACTTTGTCCTCAATGTGAATCAACAATGGTAGGGACTGTTCCATTCTCTGAAGGGAGGCTGGACAACATTCTCTACCACTTGAGGAAGATGGATCCTGAAATTAGTGCAGCCTGGAATGTTGCTATCCATGACCAAAAAATGTGAACTCAGACATACAGGAATGCAGAGGCTACATAGGCTCCTGTGCTGAATATAGGCCCTAGATCAAATCTATAGGGTTTACAGTTAACAACATTTATACACTTTTTCCATATTTGGGAGCTACTCTCTTCCCTGATCAGCTCTCTAGTCCTTTTCCAACTATGACATCATCTCTCCAGACAATACCATGGGTCCACCTGCATGTCAGCTGTCAAACTCAGGCAAAAACTAGTAAAGCCAGGGGCCTCTTGGAATATACCTAAAATAAACCTAGTGGCTTTTTCCAAAATGGAGACCCTCCAAATATTCACCTGCAATATTCTTGCCTTTAAGCTCATGATTAGTCAACAATTTGTTATGCTTTATATCTTAAATCTTTTTCAGCCACCAGGTTCCAGATGCTACCATGATGCCAACCTGAATTTCCCGGGCAGATGACCCCACCAATGTGTCTTGGAGGCCCACCTCCCCAAATCCCTGCCCCAACAGGGAAAGAGAGAGACAGGCTGGGAGTATAGATCAACCTACCAATGCCCATGTTCAGCAGAGAAGCAATTACAGAAACCAGACCTTCCACCTTCTGCACCCCATAATGATCCTGGGTCCATATTCCCAGAAGGTTAAAGAATAGGAAAGCTATCAAGGGAAGGGATGTAATATGGAGTTCTGGTAGTGGGAATTGTGTGGAATTGTACCCCTCTTATCCTATGGTATTTCCATTTTATAATAAATATTTAAAAGAATAGAAAATCTTTCAAAGGAGGGGATAGAATATGGAGTTCTGGTGGTGGGAATTGCATGGAATTGTGCCCTTCTTATCCTATGGTCTTGTCAATATTTCCATTTTATAAATAAATTAAAAGACTTAAAGAAAGAGAGAAAGAAATAAAGAGAAAAAAAAGAAACATCCTAAAGGCTGCAAGAGAAAACTTGTCACATACAGAGAAAAACCCATAAGATTATAAGCAGATTTCTCCACACATACTCTAAAAACCGGGAGAGAATGCCAAGATATATTGAGCATTAAATAAGAAAGGCTTTTAAATGGCATTGAAATATCTTAATCCATAATATCGATAAATGTTGATGCCCTGAATTCACCCATTAAGAGGCACAGAGTAAGAAGATGGATCTGAAAATACAACCCAACAATATATTGTCTATGGGAATCCCACCTAACTCAACAAGACAAAGACTGGAGGTGAAAGGATAGAAAACTACTGGACAAGGTAATGAATCACAAAAATAGAGCATGAACTCCTACTCTCAAAGGCAGAACCAAGATGGTAACTTGGAAAGAACAGCTGGCATGAGCTCCAAAAAGAAGCAGCTTACAACCTAGGATTCTCTTGATAGGGTAGGATACTGGGCTGTCAGTATGAGGGTGAACAAGGGGTGGTCAGGGTGACACCAAAAAAGAGTCCTATAACCTACTCTTGGAAGGCAAACAGAGGCCAAAAGGACAAAGAAAGAAAAGTCTTTGGATTATTTCTGAGCTTAACCCTCCCCCACACACAGAACTAACCCCCAGGGACAGGACAGCTGCTCCTAGCAGGCTTCCTGCTGAACTATTTTCTTTACCAAGATTCCTGGCTCACTAGGAGTGTCATTCCAAGACTTTTTCTTTTTGTTTTCCTTGTCTTTTTTTTTAGGTGGCTGGAGCTCTATTTGAATGACAAAATACCTCATCAATCAGAGCCTCAGCCCTACCTGAAGGGTTTTTGTTTGTTTGTTTTAGGTCTTGTTATTTTTTTTTCTATACTTCTTATAATTGGCTGTCTTTGCTCAGGCTGCCTCAGCCAATCCTGAGCAGTCCAAGCAGCAGACTGACTGTTAGTGTGTTTTACTCTACCTTATTTTATGATTACTATTATTATATACATGTGTCCCTTTCCCTCCTCCTTCTTCAGGTTGACCAAAATTAACTGTTGTTTTTTCCACTGATAGGTGACTGGGTGTCCTAGCCATTATGAGAGTAACTTGTTTCTCCATCTTCCCTCCACTCTCCCTTTTTCTCTCCTCCTGGCTAATTCAAAAAGAAAAAAAAAACTCTTTCCTTTCACTGCTCTTTTTTTTTCTTCCTTCTTTTGCATTCTGAATTCACCGATACTCATTTGTGAATTATTTTGGGGAAGAAATCTGACTTGGAGTGGCACTCTGTGTGTGTGTCTTTTCTACTTCCTTTCTCCTCTTGCTATTCCTAGAACTTATAGTGGACAATAGATTTGCAAAATTGTCTATGCTTGCTTTCCCTTTTGTCCTTTCTCTTTTTCTTTTGGTTTTGGTTGTTATCTTTTCTTGAATTGGAGGTGTTGTTTGGCTAACTGGTATTGGTTGAACTGCATCAATTCTTGCTTCAGTTACTATTGTTGTAATTTCTGAGGTTAGTCATTGCACTTGTCATAAAGGTCTTTAGTATAGTATGGCTTGTACTCAAAACACAGCAATTGAAGAGTGACAGAACAGAAAAAATAAAAATCACATCAGCAAAAAAAAAAAATGCTTAAATCAAGAGTAAATAAAACTGCTACCACAATGAATCAGGACAGAAGCCCAGAAGAAACTCCAAATCAGTCAAAAGTAACCATAGATAAGAAAAGTATGAAAGCAACAGTAAACCTAATAATCACAAAAATGAAGACAACTATGGAGGAAAGGGCTATCTGAATTAGGGAAACAACAAAGGAGACCCTCAAGGAAAATAATAGCTACCTCAAGGTAATTAGAGAACTGAAATCTGAAATAGATGAAAAGGCCAACTAGCAGAACAAGATAATACTATAACTGAACTGAAGAAAGAAGCTGAGGTAAGGGAAAGCAGATTAACAAAAGCAGAAAATAGAATTAGCAAGACAGAGGATGAGGTACAGAAAACTAAGAAGGAGATAAAAGAGTTAAAAAAGAGACTGAAAGACACTGAAAACAACAACAGAGACATATGTGATGATCTCAAAAGAAGTAACATTCATATAATTGGCCTACCTGAGGAAGAAAGAGAGAAAGGGGAAGTAAACATCCTAAAGGAAATAATAAAAGAAAACTTCTCAGACCTAAACAACAGAAAGGACATTCAGACTAAAGATACCTAGAGAGTCCCAAACAGAATCAACCCAGACCTGAAAACACCAAGACACATCATAGTTACAATGAAAAGAAGTAAGGATAAAGAACTCCTATTCTCATATCTGACACAACAGACATTAAAAATAAGTAAAGTGACAAAAGATATGGATGGACATTACATTTGTTCAGAGGACCAGTCAACCAAGATAACTTAATAATTATTAATATCTATACACCCAATGAAGAGCCATCTAAATACGTTAAACATCTACTGAAAGAACTACAAAATATATATATCAACACCAAAACAGTAATAATAAAATATGTCAATGCTCACTCTCTCAAATGCAGAGAATTAATAGAGAAATGAGATAACTAAATGTGGAGATAGACTACAACTACGGGACAATTTCAAAGACTACAACTACGGGACAATTTCAAAGTCTATTTTTACAAAATGTTATTTATTTATTATTGATAAAGACAGACAGAAGAGAGGGAAATAGAGAAGGAAAGAGACATAGAGACAATGGCATCCCTCCCTCAACACTTATGAAGAATTCCCCCTGCAGTTGGAGAACAGGGACTTGAACCTGGATCCGTGTGTTGGTATGCTTCTAATTCTGTTTCTAAAACCCCTTCTGCTTCATTGGTTTAATCCCCCCTGCTTAACACTGTTCTATGTATATAACCACTGTTAACTAAGGACCACCCTGGCTGCAGGGCATTGGTTTAATCCCCACTGCTTCACATTGTCTTTTTGCTCTGCCCCCTCTCCTAGTATACCCTGATTTCCACCAGTCTTTTTTCGCTCCACTCTCTCTATGTCACATCCTGTTTCCACCCTACTTGGCGAGTATATATAAGGACAGGACTGTGATTAGAGATGGCTTAGATTGTGCTGCATTCCACATGAATAAAGAGATACTGCTTCCCAGCTCAGTCATGAGTCCCTGGTCGTCAGTCTCCCACCCACGAAGCCAGCCCAGCATTCGTGCACATTGTTGTGTATGCATTTAAAGAAATGCACCACCACTCCCCATACTTTCAGAGTCCTTCAACTAAAGAAAATGAAATAAACATTCTTTCTGAGTCAACAGAGATATTCTCAAGAATATACCATATGCGGTAGAATTAATATCATCAAAATGAATATACTACCCAGAGCCATATACAAATTTAATGCTATCCCCATCAAGATCCCAAGCAAATTTTCTAGGAGAATATAACAAATGCTACAAGTGTTTATTTGGAACCAGAAAAGGCCTAGAATTGCCAAAACAATCTTAAGAAAAAAGAACAGAACTGAAGGCATCACACCCCCAGATCTCTAATTGTATTATAGGGTCACTGTCATCAAAACTGCTTGGTACTGGGACATGAGTAGACACACTGACCAGTGGAATAGAATTGAGAGCCCAGAAGTGAGTCCCCACACCTATGGACATCTAACCTTTGACAAAGGGGCCCAGACTATCAAATGGGGAAAGCAGAGTCTCTTCAACAAATGGTGTTGGAAACAATGGGTTGAAACATGCAGAAGAATGAAACTGAACCATTGTATTTAACCAAACACAAAAGCAAATTCCAAGTGGACCAAGGACTTGGATGTTAGACCAGAAACTATCAGATACTTAGAGGAAAATGTTGGCAGAACTCTTTTCCGCATCAGTTTTAAAGACATCTTCAATGAAACGAATCCAATTACAAAGGAGACTAAGGCAAGGATAAACCTATGGGACTACATCAAATTAAAAAGCTTCTTCACAGCAAAAGAAACGACTACCCAAACCAAGAGACCCCTCACAGAATGGGAGAAAATCTTTACATGCCACACATCGGAGGAGTTTAATAACCAACATATATAAAGAGCTTGCCAGACTCAACAACAAGACAACAAATAACCCCATCCAAAAATGGGGGGAGGACTTGGACAGAATATTCACCACAGAAGAGATCCAAAAGGCCGAGAAGCACATGAAAAAATGCTCCAAGTCTCTGATTGTCAGAGAAATGCAAATAAAGACAACAACGAGATACCACTTCACTCCTGTGAGAATGTCATACATCAGAAAAGGTAATAGCAGCAAATGCTGGAGAGGGTGTGGGGTCCTACACTGCTGGTGGGAATGTCAATTGGTCCAACCTCTGTGGAGAACAGTCTGGAGAACTCTCAAAAGGCTAGAAATGGACCTACTCTATGATCCTGCAATTCCTCTCCTGGGGATATATCCTAAGGAACCCAACATATCCATCCAAAAAGAGCTGTGCACACATATGTTCTTGGCAGCACAATTTGTAATAGCCAAAACCTGGAAGCAACCCAGGTGTCCAAGAACAGATGAGTGGCTGAGCAAGTTGTGGTATATATACACAATGGAATACTACTCAGCTGTAAAAAAAAATGGTGACTTCACCGTTTTCAGCCAATCTTGGATAGACCTTGAAAAATTCATGTTAAGTGAAATAAGTCAGAAACAGAAGGATGAATATGGGATGATCTCATTCTCAGGCCGAAGTTGAAAAACAAGATCAGCAAAGAAAACAGAAGTAGAACCTGAAATGGAATTGGCGTATTGCACCAAAGTAAGACTCTGGGGTGGGTGGGTGGGGAGAATACAGGTCCAAGAAGGATTCAGAGGACCTAGTGGGGATTGTATTGTTATATGGGAAACTGGGGAATGTTATGCATGTACAAACTATTGTACTTACTGTTGAATGTAAAACATTAACTCCCCAATAAAAAAATTGAAGAAAAAAGAATAGACCATATGACATACCACAAAAAAGTGTCAACAAATTCACTTGCATTGAAATTATCAAAAGGATCTTCTCTGACTTCAGTAGAATTAAACTAACACTTAACAACAAATATAAAATTATCAAAAGTCCTGAAATATGGAAACTCAACAATAACAACTAGTGGATTAAAGAGAAAATTAAGGAAGAAATTTAAATTTTCCTAGATTCGATGAAAATGAAGACATGAGCTATCAAAATATTTGGGAAACAGCTAAGACAGTACTGGGGGGAATTCATAGCTGTATAAGCACATGTTAGAAAACAAGAAAAAGCTCAAATAAACAAGCTGACTACTCACCTTAAGGACCTTAAAGAAAAACTAATGAACCCTAAATCAACCAGAAGGACTGAAATAACTAAATTAGAAGAAAAATAAATAACATCGGAAATAAGAGAACCATACAAAAGATCAATAAAGCTAAATGCTGTTCTTTGAAAGTGTAAAAAAAATATTGACAAGCCCTTACCCAACTCACTAAAAAGGGGGAGAAGATTCAAAAAAAAACAGGATTATAAATGTAAGAGGAGATATCACAACAGAAATCCAACATTATCATGTGAGGCTTCTATGCCACCAAGCTAGAAAACCTGGAAGAAATGGACAAGTTCCTATATACCTACAAACTTCCAAAGTTAAACAAATAGGAACCAGAAAATATGAACAGGCCCATCACAGCCAAAGAAATTGAAACACTTATCAAGAACCTCCCCAACAATAAAAGTCCTGGACCAGAGAGTTTTAAAAATGAATTCTAAAAAACCTTCAAGGGAAGAGTTAACACCTCTACCTTTAAAACTTTTTCAAAAAAATTGAAGACACAGAAATACTCCCTTTCACCTTCTATGAAGCCAACAATACTCTACCAAAAGCACACACACACACACACACACACACACACACACACAGAAAACTACAGACTAATGTCTCTGATGAACATAGATGCTAAAATGCCGAACAAAATTCTAGCCGATACAGCATTATTTAAAAAGATTGTACATCACAACCAAGTATGATTTACCCCAGGGAAGCAAGGCTTGTTCAATAAATGTAAATCAATCGATGTGATCCACCATATAAATAAAAGAATAACCAAAAACCACATGATTACCTCAGTAGATGTAGAGAAAGCCTTTGGCAAAATCCGACATCCCTTTATAATCAAAACACTACAAAAAATGGGAATAGATGGAAAATTAATTGACCTAGTAAAGTCCATATACAGCACACCTACAGCCAACATCATACTCAAAGATGAGAAACAGAGAGCATTCCCACTCATATCAGGGCTGTCCACTATCACCATTACTATTCAACACAGTCATGGATGTTCTTGCAATAGCAATCAGGCAAGAGCAAGGGATTACAGAGATTCATATGGGATGAGAAAAAGTCAAACTCTTAATATTTGCAGATTATATGATTGTATATGTAGAAAATCCTAAAGAATCCAGCAGGAAGCTCCTGGAAATTATTAAGCTATATAGTAAGGTGTCATCCTACAAGGTTAATGTTAAAAACTGGGGGGCAAACACTAAGTCAGAGGAAGAAAAAACCTACAAACAACAAAAAAAATTTTTTTTATTTTTTATTTATAAAAAGGAAACATTGACAAAACCGTAGGATAACAGGGGTACAATTTCACACAATTCCTACCACCAGAACTCTGTATCCTATCCGCTCCCCTGATAGCTTTCCTGTTCTTTAACCCTCTGGGAGTATGGACCCAAGGTCATTGTGGGATGCAGAAGGTGGAAAGGTCTGGCTTCTGTAATTGCTTCCCTGCTGAACGTGGGCATTGACAGGTCGATCCATATTCCCATCCTGTCTGTCTCTTTTCCTAGTGGGGAAGGGCTCTGGGGAAGTGGAGTTCCAAGGCACATTGGGGGGTTGTCTGTCCAGGGAAGTCTGGTAGCATCCTGCTACCATCTGGAATCTGGTAGCTGAAAAGAGAGTTAATATACAAAGCCAAACAAGTTGTTGGGCAATCATGGACCTAAAAGCTGGCATAGTACAGATGAAAAGGTGGGGGAGAGGGTCCTCCATTTTGTAGATAGCTAGTAGGCCTATTTTAATTATATTTCAAAGGGCCTGTAGCTATACTAGTGTTTTCTTTTCTTTATTTTTTTTTTCCTGAGCCTGAAATCTGATATGTATGTGAATCCTAATTATTGTCTGGGGAGATGATGTCATGGCTGGGAAAAGGACCAGAAAGCTGGATCAGGGAAGAGAGCAGTTCCCTAATATGGGAAAGGGGTATATTACTATAAACCCCATCAATTTGATGTGATCTGGGGCCTATAATTAGCTTAGGAGCCTGTGTGACCTCTACATCCCTCTAGATCTGAGCTCACACTCTGCGTTCATGAGTAGGAACATTCCATGCTGTCCCAGTATCGACCCATCTTCCTCAGGTGTAGCATAGAGTATGTTGTCCATCCTCCCTTCAGAGGATGGAACAAAAAAATGTTTGTTTTTTAACAAAAAATAAAGTATCTAGGGATAAGCCTAATAAAAGAAGTGAAAGACATGGAAAGCTATGAATCATTATTCAAGGAAATAGAAAAATATATATAAAGAAGTTGAAATATTTTCATGTTCATGAATTGGAATAATTAACATCATCAGAACTAATATCCTATCCAGAGCCATATACAAACATAATGCAATTCCCATCATGGTCTCACCAATTTTTAACAGACTAGAATAAAAGCTACAAATGTTTATTTGGAACCAGAAAAGACCTAGAATTGCCAAAAACAATCTTGAAAAATGTTGGTCTGCTTCTAAATTCTGCTTCTAAGACCCCTTCTGTTGCATTGCTTGTGGTCTATTTACATAATCATTGTTTTGTTCGCACTGGCTTAATCCCCACTGGTTCATACTCCCATTGTTTTGCTCCGCCCCCTCTCCTAGACACACCCTGATTTCCACCACTCTCTTTTTCCTCCACCCTCTCTATGTCAAATCCTGTTTCCATCCTACTTGGTGAGTATATATACAGCTGCTTTTCTGTTTGAACACACTTGGAATTGCCTTCCACCTCCGAGAGTCCCAGAGTCTCTCTCCTGCAAAGCTAGACCAGCAATAAAGATTGAACTGCGTCCCACTCAGCCATGAGTCCCTGGCCATCTCTCTCTCACTCAGCCATGAGTCCCTGGTCATCTCTCTCCCACTTGCGAAGCTAGACCAGCAGAGAAAAAGAACAGAACTGGAGGCATCATACTCCCAGATCTCAAATTGTATTATAGGGCCATTGTAATCAAAACTTTCTGGTACTGAAACAAAAATACACTGATCAGTGGAATGGAATTGAGAGGCCAGAAATAAGTCACCACATCTATGAACATCTAATATTTGATAAGGAAACCCAAACTATTAAATGGAGAAAGGAGAATTTCTTCAACAAATGGTATTGGGGAAAGTGGGTTGTCTGAGTAACCCCTGTAATAATGTCATATATAAAAAACAATAGCAACAACAAATGCTGGAGAGGTTGAGGGGTAAAATAACCCTCCTGTGTTGCTGGTGGGAATATAAATTGGTCCAAGCCCTATGGAGAGAAGTCTGGAGAACTCTCAGAAGGCTAGAAATGGACCTACATCATCATAAACCCTTTTGTAAACCTCTAAGGACCCTGCCTTCAATGTTGAAAATCAATACTAGGGACTGCCCCACTTTTTGAAGCAAGGCTGGGTCAATCTACTATGCCACTCAAGGAAGACTGGTCCTGAAATGAGTCACAACCTAGAATGTTCCCAGCTGTGACCATCAACTTTATGCTCATACTGACAGAGACTCAAGTTACACAGGCTCCTGTGCTAAATATGAATAGATATGGGCCCTAGGTCATATCGACAGGGTTAACAGTTAATAGTACTTATATACTTTCCTCATATTTGGAAGCTACTCTCCTCTAATCCAGCTTTCAAGGACTATTATCAACTCGGACACCATTTTCCCAAGCAATACTTTTATCCATCTGCATGGTAGCTATCAGTCTCAGGCAAAACTTACTAAACTCATGGGCCACATGGAACATACCTAAAATAAATTTCCTAGAAGACCCCTAGTTTCATCTGCTCTATTCTTACCTTTGGGTTCCTCTTTATTAAACATTTTGTCTTGCTTTATACCTTACTGCCTTTCAGCCACCAAGTTGCAGATGCTACCATGATGCCATCCTGACTTCCCTGGGCAGACAACATCACCACTGTGTCTCGTAATCTCACCTCTCCAGAGCTCTACCCCACTAGGGAAATATAGAAACAGGCTTGGGGTACAAATCACCCTGCCAATGCCCATGTCCAGTAGAGAAGCAATTACAGAAGCCAGACTTTCCACCTTCTGCACCCCATAAAGATATTTGGTCCATACTCCAAGAGAGCGATAAATAATAGGGAAGTTTCCAATGGGAGGGATGGGAAACAGGACTCTGGTGGTGGGAATTGTATGAAATTGTACCATTGTCATATTAAAATCTTATTAATCATTATTAAGTCACTAATTTTGAAAAAGGAAGGAGGAGGAGAAATGGACCTACACTATGATCTTGGCAATTCTTCTGCTGGTGATATGTCCTAAGAAACCAAACACACACATCCAAAAAGTAGGTGTATACCTGGGTGGGGGTAGATAGCATAATGGTTATTCAAAGAGACTTTCATGCCTGAAGCTCTGAAGTCCCAGGTTCAATCCCCTCCACACCACCATCAGCAAGAGCTGAGCATTGCTGTGGGGAAAAAAATATGTATGTATCTTTGTTCACAGCAGCACAATTTGTAATAGACATGGCCTGGAAGCAACCCAGGTGTCCAAGAACAGATGACTGGCTGAGAAAGTTATGATATATACAAACACAATGGAATACTACTCAGTTATTAAAAATAGCTTCTCCACTTCATCTTGGATGGGGCTTGAAGGAATCATGTTAAGTGAGATAATCCTGAAAGAGGACAAATATGGAGGGGGGTTGGGCAGTGACACACTGGGTTAAGCACACATAGTACAAAGCTCAAGGACCCATGTAAGGTTCCTGGTTCGAGCCCCTGGCTCCCCACCTACAGGGAGGTCACTTCACAAGAGGTAAAGCAGGTCTGCAGATATCTTTCTCTCCCCCCTCTCTATCTTCCCCTCCCCTTTCAATTTCTCTCTGTCCTATCCAATGGGAAAAAAAATGGCCACCAGGAGCAGTGGATTTGCAGAGCAGGCACCAAGCCTCAACAATAATGCTGGAGGAAAAAAAAAAAAAGGACAAATATGGGATGATCTCATTCATAAACAGAAGTTGAGAAATAAGAACAGAAAGGGAAACATAAAGCAGAGCTTGGACTGGAGTTGATGTATTGCACCAAATTAAAAGACACTGGGGGTGGGTGAGGAGGATGGGTTTTCAGGTCCATCCTAGAGTGGTGGGGACAGAAACCTTAACTGTGGGATTGGGCACGCCTGGTTGAGTGCACATGTTATAGTGTACAAAGACCTGCGTTTGAGCCCCCAGTCCCCACCCACGGAGAAAAGCTTTGCAAGTGGTGAAGCAGGGCTGCAAGTGTCTCTCTGCCTCTCTTATTCTCCATCTCCACCTTCTCTCTTGATTCCTGTCTCTATCCAACAAGTAAATAAAGATAATTGTTTATATGTTTATTTAGGATAGAGACAGATATTTTGAGAAGGGAGACAGAGAGAAGAGAGAAAAAGACACCTGCAACACTGCTTCATAACTCATGCTTCATCCCCACCAACAGATGGAGACTTGAACTGACATACTTGCTCATGGTAATGTGTGTGCTCAACTAGATATGCCACCATCTGGCTCCTATTACAAATTTTCTTTTCTAAGTTTTTTTTAAATAATATTATTAAAGAAAAAGCATAATGAAACTAGTTTATTATATTTCACTTGAAGTCCTTTAATTTGGTAAAACATTATTTCCTCTAACTTGACCACACAAATAACATGTGGCTTTGTTTCTCATACTATAAAAGGAAAGAAAATTGGAGCAGAGGTACAAACCAAGACAACAGTGTGAGATACCATTGTCCTACATCAACATGAACTGAATTCCCTCAAGAATATATGCTGATCACAAAAAAAATCTCCATAAAAATAACACTTGGCAGATGTCTTACCCAATGGAGCATACACATCAACATGTGCAAGAATCTGGATTCAAACTCAAGGCCACCACATCAAAGCACCTGCAGTGGGAAAGAACAGTGGAGCAGCGCTGCAGTGTCTCTCCTTCTCCATATGATTCTATCTCTCTTTCTCTCAACCTCTATCAAAAATGGGGGGAAATGGCCACTGGAGCAGATGGATAATATTTTTTTCTCTGGAGAATGGGACACAGACTTTTGGTTGTGGGAATAGTGTCAATATACACTCCTATTAACTTACAGTATCACAAATTATTATTCAATTTATAAGAGAGGGGGAAATGGATCAAATGTCTCAAACTTTTTGTTGCATAGTCCATAGCTCTGAGTATATGTTCCTTCAATCTAAACACTTAAGACTTCAAATTAGTAAGCAGATTACATACTAACAGTGGGCTCAAATTGTTAATACATTTCTAATAATGACTTGTTCTTTGAAGCATTAAATTTCCTAAAAGCTTAGACCAGGTAGAACAAAAGCAACTGATAGTATTCCTTTATAAGATACAGCTATAAGTAAATAGCATTAAAGGACATAAATTATGGCAAGGTCTTGTATGCTACAGGAAATCCTAACAATGGAATTTTCAAAGTTAACCCAATTGCCAGATGATTTGGTTATAGCAATAACTTTCTTATAGCAGTTGCTTTCTTAAACCCTAAGACAGCAAGAATCCTCTCCTTTCTCTAGAAAGCCCATATTTCTCCCAGTCCCGAAACCTATAGGGTGAAGCTCACTTTCCTGCATGCTTCTCCCAATTCATACCATCTAATACTGCACCTGCTGATTCCAACCTAATCAATGCAACCAGTACCACCAGGGCATGTTTCACTTTGGACTGCATCCAGAGATGTCAGGCATGGAATGTGAATCCCCCAGCTTCATCACTCTGGTCAGACCTTTCCTAGCTCTTAGGACTCCTTAAATTCATTTCAGGTGGTACACTTCTTAACAAACCTCAAAACCTAGATATAGACCAGGGTCCATGAGATAGGGCATAAGTACATATATCCAGAAGTTGGAGGAAAACATATAACTTAAAGCAAAAGTACAGTAGCTTGAAATACTGGGTGTCAGGTACAGGCAAAAACTAGTGATGTCATGGGCCCCTTGGAATATACCTAAAATAGACTAGCTTTTTCCAAAATGGAGACCCCAAATCTCCATATATAATATTCTTGCCTTTAGGTTCATGACTAGTCAACAATTTGCTCTGCTTTCTATCTTAACTCTTTTTCAGCCACCAGGTTCTAGATGCTACCATGATGACAACCAGACTTCCCAGGGCAGATGACCCCACCAATGTGTCCTGGAGCCCCACCTCCCCCAATCCCTGCCCGACTAAGGAAAGAGAGAGGCAGGCTGGGAGTATGAATCAACCTGTCAACACCCATGTTCAGCGGGGAAGCAAGTACAAGATCCAGACCTTCCACCTTCTGCATCCCATAATGTCCCTGGGTCCATGCTCCCAAAGGGTTAAAGAATAGGAAAGCTATCAAGGGAGGGAATGGGATATGGAGTTTTGGTGGTGGGAATTGTATGGAATTGTAACCCTCTTATCCTATGGTCTTGTCAGTGTTTCCATTTTATAAATAAAAACTTAATTTTTTTCCTTTTAAAATTAAAATAAGTCTTGAGGGCCGGGTGGTTGAGCATCCAGTACAGAGCATACATTGCCATGTGCAAGGATTCAGGTCCTAGTTTCTGCTCACCACCTGCAGGGAGTATATCTCATAAACAGTGAAGCATGTCTTCACCCAACTTTCCTGGACAGACAACCCCACCAATGTGTCCTGGAGCTCCTCTTCCCCAGAGCCCTTCCCCACTAGGGAAAGAGAGACAGGCTAGGAGTATGGATCGACCTGTCAACACCAATGTTCAGTGGGGAAGCAATTACAGAAGCCAGACCTTTCCACCTTCTGCATCCCACAATGACCTTGGGTCCATACTCCCAGAGGGTGAAAGAACAGGAAAGCTATCAGGGGAGTGGATAGGATACAGAGTTCTGGTGGTGGGAATTGTGCGAAGTTGTATCCCTCTTATCCTATAGTTTTGTCAATGTTTCCTTTTTATAAATAAAAATTTTTTAAATTAAAAAAAGAAACTAGTATGAGTTTGTACTGAAAAGGTTGTTGTTGTTGTTATTATCATTATTATTATTACAAGAGTTCCAATCAGCTCTAGCTTATAATGGTGCAGGGAACTGAATCTAGGACCTCTAGAGTCTCAGGCATGAGAGTTCATTGCATAACAATTATGCTACCTTCTGATCCCCTGAAACATTCCATAACCTACAATTATCAGAGAATTGATGACCCCTTAAAGGACAAAAAGAGAAATATGGGGGTAGGATATATCTAAACAACAGGGTTTTAAGAATATGTTCCTTATATTAGTGGGGAACTTCCAAAAGTTGTGTGTGGTCTGTACCATGTTTTCACAATTTACTAGTGCTGTTCAAATATAACAGTAAAATCAACTCAATGTGTGTGCTGGAAATTCCAGTCCTTTTTCCAAAAATGCTCTCATATCACTTCAGACACTGCCATTATAATCAGTGTCCTATTCCAAAAAAATACAAGTGCTGAGAAAGAATAAGGAGGGGGATTATCACTCAGAAGTCAAACCAATAATAAACCCTACGCCTCTAAGAACTGTAGCAAAATTATCACCTCCCTCTGAGTGTAATCATTCCAATTTATGTTCATCCTTCATGACTGGTTTAGAAAGTTTTCAAATGTCACATCACAACATGAGTTATCAACATTTATTTACCTCCCACTCACTCTTCAACTCTTTCCAACTGGGCCTTAGTAGTTCACCCTTATTACTCCACCAAAGCACTTTTTATTAAGGTCACTTAGACCTGAGATGACTATGTGTGCAGACCCCTATTCCAAGATTTCTAAGCAGAAGTGAACCTCATTGATCACTCCTTCCTTGAAGCCTTTTCAACTCACTGACATCACACTCCTGAATTTTCTCTTGGCTAGCTGCTGTATCTGTTTGCTGGCCCCCCCCCATCTTAATGCTGTTTTCAGCCCTATCTACCTTTCAAGTATTGATATTACACAATATTTGAGCCTAAAACCTCACTTTATCATCAAATATTACCTCCCTAAGTCGTCTTTTCCACATCGATACCACTACTCTGTACAACTCCAGATTACTAGGCATACCACAGTATATGTAAATAGTTCTATCTTGAGTTGTCAAGTGTATAACTGGTGTGGTCATAAGGATGATTCTATCCACTACTCCTATGATTTTAATTATGATTTGTACATCACTGACTATAAAAGGCAAATCTCCAGCCCAGTCAATATCAAAAATCAAAACCCACAAATACAATGAACTACTAGAGATCCACTTGTTTATCCCAAAGGCACTTTAAATCCCATGTTCAAGACTAAACACACACTCATTCTGGACATATCTAGTCCTCTTTCAACATTCCCTATCTCAATATTAATATCATCAGCACTCATCCTATTACTCTATCAAGAGCCTAGAAGGAATCTTTGTCACTTCCCTTCTTGGTGCAATCAAAAATGATCTGTGGACTTCCAGAGGAGTGGCTATGAAGTAGGAGCCATTTTATATTGTTCTCCTGATAAGCTAGAAAAATATCAACCTACAAATTACCTGAAAACTCAACAAAACACAACTAGGGTTTCTTCAAAAACTTACTATGCCACATAATTCACTTAGCTACAAGTAGATTTAAAAAAAGTATGATCAGTGGATTGAAAAAGAATGAGGAGAGATTCTACAAGACTTTAAGAAGTCATGCTGAGCATACGAGGGCACCATCTTGCTATTATAGTCATCTACTTCTCTCCTCAATTTGAGCCAAGAAGCCCTACATTTCATCTTCCAAAGGCAGTCACTACTAGACAACAGCTCCACACACTCCAGAGGCACACCAAAGGGTGTTAATAAAGAAAAAAGAGTAAGGCGGTAGTGCAGTGGGTTAAGCACATGTGGTACAAAGCACAAGGACCAACGTAAGGGATCCTGGTTGGAGCCCCCGGCTCCCCACCTGCAGGGTAGTTGCTTTACAAGTGATGAAGCACATCTGCAGGTGTCTATCTTGCTCTCCCCCTCTCTGTCTTCCCCTCCTCTTTCCATTTCTCTCTGTACTATCCAACAACGACATCAACAAAAATAATAACTTACAACAACAATAAAAAAACAAGAGCAACAAAAAGGAAATAAATATTTTTTAAAATCTTAAAGAAAAAAGATAATTATATTAAGAGATAGGTAGACTAGAATAAACATTTTTTTCAATTCAACATAGATATTCTTAAGGATAAACCATGTTTTGTACCACAAAGTGTCAATAAATTCAAGAACAATGAAACTATCCAAAGCATTTTCTCAGACTACACTGTAATTAAACTAACACTTAACAAACAAAAAATTAGTAAAAGTCCCAAAATATGGAAACTCAACAGTATACTACTTAAAAAATTAATGTGTCAAAGAGGAAATTAAAGAAGCCATTAAAATGTCCCTAGGATCAAATGTAAATGAAAACATGAGCTACCAAAATATTTGGTACACAGCTAAGGCAGTACTAAGGGAAATTCATAGCCATACAGGAACACATTAGGAAATTAAAAAAAGCTCAAATAAACAACATGACTACACAGTTTAAGGACTCAGAAGCAGAGTAAAGGAATCCTAACATAACAAGAAGGACTAAAATAACAAAAATTAGGGCAGAAATAAATAGCATTAAAAATAAGAGAACCATACAAAAGATCAATGAAGTTAAATGTTGGTTCTTTAAAAGGATAGACAAAATTGACAAATCCTTTGCCAGATTCACTAAAAAAAAAAAAGTAGGGGTGAAGATTCAGATTAATAGGACTATAGATAAAAGAGGAGATATCACAACACATACCACAGAAATACAAAGTTATCATGTGATAATTCTATGAACAACTATATATCACCAAGCTAGAGAACCTGGTAGAAATAGAAGAGAGTTCCTAGATATATACAAGCTTCCAAAATTGAACAAAGTAGAACTAGAAAACTTAAACAGGGAAATCACAGCCAAAGAAAATGAAACAGATATTAAAAACTACTAAATAATAAAAGTTCAGGACCAGATGGTTTTAGAGATGAATTCTACAAAACTTTCAAGGAAGAATTAATACCTATACCTTTAAAGCTCTTTCAAAATATTGAAGACACAGGAATATTCCCATCCAACTTCTATAAAGCTAGTATCACCCTGATACCAAAATCAGGGACACAACAAAAAAAGGAAAACTACAAACCATAGCAATCAGGCACGATCAAGGAATTAAAGGGATTCAGATGAGATGAAAAGAAGTCAAACTGTTACTATCTGCAGATGATTGATAGTATATACAAAAGAATCCATCAGGAAGTTCCTGAAAATTACCAGGCAATATAGTAAGGTATCAGGCTATAAAATTAACATACAAAAGTGGGTGGCCTTCCTTTAAGCAAATATTAAATCAGAAAAAGAAGAAATGGGGATCAGGTGGTGGTGCACCTGGTTAAGCACACACATTACAATGTGCAAGGACCTGGGTTCAAGCCCTTGTCCCCACCTGCAGGGGGAAAGCTTCATGAGAGGTGAAGCAAGGCTGGAGGTATCTTCTCTATCTCTCTCCCTCTCAATCACCCCCTTCCCTCTTGATTTCTGGCTATCTCTATTCATTAAATAAAGATAATTTCAAAAAAATATTTAAAAAAATAAAAAGAAATACAGAAATCATTCCCATTTGCTAAAACAGCATATATATATATATATATATATATATATGTATATATATATATGTGTGTGTGTGTATATATCAAAGAAGTGAAAGATTTATACACCGAAAATTAGTCACTACTCAAGGAAAAAGACACAAACAAGTGCAAAATATTTCACATTCATGAATTGGAAGAATGAACATCATCAAAATTAATATTATACCCAGATCCATATACAAATTTAATGCAATCCTGGACTTTCAGGAAGTATGGTCATGGAGTAAGGGTAAACAGTCCAGACTCTCCCCCAAAACAACAAATATCTACAATTGTCAATCTTAGCAAACCTCACCAAATATAGCTGAGACATCCACAGACGCACTGCAGCCTCAGATGGGTGCTCACATGCATGGCTGGGGTAACAAGGGATGCAGTGTGAGATAGGAACCGACACACGGAGGTTAAGAACTCCAACAGAATATGGCACAGAGTACAGTACCATTTTTCCTCTATGTGCTGCCAAGGAGTGCTGGCTGACAGAGAGAACCTATGAGCTTTAAATTTATGACATCAGGGATGTCATACTGAAGAAGGACATAGGACATTTCTGATGAATAGTAGTTTGTTCCAGACTAAGGCAGACATATGTAAAGGAAACTTGCAACGATGGTGGCTGTATAGTAAATTGAGCCCTGCTTTTCTGAACACAGCAGCCACTGTACAGAAAATACCTAACTTTTGGTTTCATACTAAACTCACACAGAGAAACCATATGCACACACCACACAGCTCAAGGAAATATCAAGAAACATAACCCTAGCCCCCACCCACCACCATCCAGCATATAAACAAAGTGAAGCCCAGTGATCACAACAATAGCACCATCTGCTGGTCAGCAATAACCAGCACAATGAATGAGTAAACAAATATTGCAAAGACAAACTTCCACATATGAAAAAACAGATAGACAGAAATAAAGCAAAGGGACTACAAAAAATTACTAACATAGAGGGACTATCAGAGAAAGACTACATTACAAGGACTCTCCAAGAATCTAAACATAGTATGGAGAAGTATATTCAGGAGTTGAAGGAATATTTCACTAAAAAATTAGGAAATACAAAGAGCTTGGAACAAAATTCTCTAAGAAATTAGAAAACATGAACATAGAATTTCAGAGTTCTCTACAGAATTAGAAAATATGAAATAAGAACTTCAATCAAAGCTCATTAAGTAGGTAGGAAACATGAAAGAAATCTGAAAACAGAATTTCAGAGAGTGAAAGACATTTTGAGTACAGTACAAGCTCAGGCAGAAGGCTTAGGAAGTAGACTCACTTATGCATAAAGAATTTCTAGTATAATTAGAATTATAATTGTAGAGATACAATTAGTCCACTCTCAATTTAAAGATGAGGGAGAATAAAGACTTAAAAAGAATGAAGTAACTCTCTGTGAAATTGCAGAGTCCATCAAAGGTCTGAATGTAAGAATGATAGGAATTCCTGAAGAAGAGGACAAGGTGAAAGGAACAGAGAACATATTCAAGACAAATTTAGCTGAGATTTTTTTTAATTTTTTTATTGGGGAATTAATGGTTTACAGTAGACAGCAAAATACAATAGTTTGTACATACATAACATTTCCCAATTTTCCACATAATAATACAACCCCCATCAGGTCCTCCTCTGCCATCATGCTCAGAACCCAACCCCCCCCACAACTACCCCCAGAGTCTTTATTTTGGTACAAACACTAACTCCAGTCCAAGTTCTTTTTTTTTTTTTCTCCTCCAGGGTTATTGCTGGGCTCTGTGCCTGCACCATGAATCCACCGCTCCTGGAGGCCATTTTTCCCCCTTTTTGTTGCCCTAGTTGTTGCAGCCTTGTTGCGGTTATTATTGCCATTGTTGACGTTGCTTTGTTGTTGGATAGGACAGAGAGAAATGGAGGGAGGAGGGGAAGACAGAGAGAGGGGGAGAGAAAGATAGACACCTGCAGACCAGCTTCACTGCCCGCGAAGCGACTCCCCTGCAGGTGGGGAGCTGGGGGCTCGAACCGGGATCCTTACGCCGGTCCCTGCGCTTTGCGCCACATGTGCTTAACCCACTGCGCCACCGCCCGACCCCCCCAGTCCAAGTTCTGATCAATGTTTTCCCTTCTGATTTTTTTTTGGTTTTTTTAATATTTATTTATATATTTCCCTTTTGTTGCTCTTGTTTTTGTTGTTGTTGTTATTGATGTCGTCATTGTTGGATAGGACAGAGAGAAATCGAGGAGGGGAAGAAAGAGAGGGGAGAAAGAGAGACTCCTGCAGACCTGCTTTACCACTTGTGAAGTGACTCCCCTGCAGGTGGGGAGCCAGGGGCTTGAACCAGAATCCTTACGCAGGTCCTTGCACTTCATGCTATGTGCACTTAACCTGCTGCACTACCACTCAACCCCCTCTGACCTTATTTTTCAACTTTTGCCTATGAATGAGATCATCCCATATTCAGCCATCTGTTTCTACCTTATCTCACTTAACACTATTCCTTCAAGGTCCATCCAAGATTGGGTAAAGAAGATTAAGTCACCATTTTTAAAAGCTGAGTAGTATATATACCACAATTTACTCAGCCACTCACACTTGGGTTGCTTCCAGGTTTTGGCTGTTACAAATTGTGGTGCCACGAACATAGGCATACACAAATCTTTTTGGATGGTTATGCTTAGCTTCTTAGGATATATCCCCAGGAGAGAAATTTCAGGGTCATAGGGTAGGTCCACTTTTAGCCTTCTAAGAGTTCTCCAGACTGCTCTCCACAGGTGTAGAATTTTCCTTACTTAGGCAATCCTCAGAATATATTCATCCAAGAGGCAGAGCATACACCCAGGTACATGAATACAATACCACCAAAACCAAGGCACATCATTGTAAATGTATCAAAACTCAATGACAAGGGTGAAAAAAAACTTGCAAGCTGCTAGGGAAAGGAAAGAAGTTACATGCAAAGGTAGAGTTATCTGCCTTTCATCAGACTTCTGATAATAAACTCTAAAGGCAAGGAGAGACTGATATGGAATTCCAGCCATAGATCTTGTATCCTGCAAAATTATCCTTCAAATATTAGTGGAAAATAAAGGTCTTATCAAATATTCAAAAGCTGGAGGAATTTGCCTTCATCAACCCCACCTTAAAAGAATTACTGAAAGCAGTCCCACAAGAAGCAAAGAATATCCTATGAGGTGAACAGCAGTAGACCATATCTAAGAACACAATAAAAACAGGAAAGAACAATAAAACAAGAAAGGGGAGGAACAAAGAAGTTCTATCAAATGTTAAGACCAACTTTAAAAAGACTTTTTAAAGATATAATATGTTAGTTATTATACTTATGATAACCACAACACAAAACAAGGAACAGAAATATACAAAAAGTACAAGAGATATCAGTGAGGAACTCATCACAGAAACCCATCCACACAAAATGGCAGATAGAAATAACTGAGAAAAGAAATCAACAATTTAAAACAAACTCAAAACAAAAATCAGAATAGACATATGTAAACCACATATATCGATAATCACCCTAAATGTGAACGGCTTAAGCTCACCTATCAAAAATCTCAGCATAGCGAAATAGATAAAAGGACAGTATTCATTTAACATATGTCTCCAGGAAACACACATCCAATGAAAAGACAAACAGAAGTTAAATGAAAGGTTGGAGTAATGTGTTCCAAGCTAATAATTCAGGGGAAAATAGGTCAGGGACAGCTATTCTGTTTAAAGATAAAATTGACTTACAGGTAAAGAAAGTAAACAGAGATAGAGAAGGACATTACATAATGGTTAAAGGATTAATCCAATAAGAAGATGTTATCATTATAAATATATATGTCCCAAACTCAGGTGCACCCAAACATATAAAACAAATACTTACTGAACATGGTCCAGGAGGTGGCGCAGTGGCTAAGGAACTAGACTCTCAAGCATGAGGTCCTAAATTCAATCCCCGGCAGCACATCTTCCAGAGTGATGTCTGGCTCTTTCTCTCTCTCTACTCTTATCTTTCTCATTAATAAATAAATAAAATCTTTTTTAAAAAATACTGAACTAAAGGGAGACATTGACAGCAACACAATAATAGTAGGATATCTTCCCACACCTCTCTCAGCAAGAAACAGATCATCCAGACAAAACATTAATAGGGAAACAGCAGTCTTAAATGAAACCCCAGATGAAGTGGACCTAACATATTTACAGAATTTTCCATACAAAAATAAATATACATTCTCCTCAAGTACATGTAGAACATTCACAAGGGTTGACCATATGCTGGGTCAAGCCATATCCAAGACTGAGTGAAAGGTGTAATGGTTACCTGAGGGGAACAGGGAGAGGGAACACAGACCTTTGGTGGTGGAAACAGTGAAATTATGCTCCTATTAACTTATAATCTTATAAAAACTACTTATTCAATATATCAGAGGTGAAAATAGATTTGATACTTTCAGTTCTCTGCCTAGTTCATAGCTCTGAGTATACATATTTTTTTTAGCTTAAGTATTTAATGTTTGATTTGTAAGACAATCAAATTCTGACATTAGGCTTTAGGTTCATGATTAGTCAACAATTTGTTTGGCTTTATATGTTAACTCTTTTTTCAGCGACCAGGTTCCAGATGCTACTATGATGCCAGCCAGACCTCCCTGGGCAGATGACCCCACCAATATGTACTGGAGCCCAGCTTCCCTAGAGGCCTGCCATACTAGGGAAAGAGTGAGACATGCTGGCCGTATGGATTGACCTACCAATGCCCATGTTCAACAGGGAAGCAATTAAAGAAGCCAGACCTTCTACCTTCTGCATCACATATTGGCCCTGGGTTCATACTCCCAGAGGATTAAAGAATAGGGAAACTATCAGGGGAGGGAATGGGAGACAGTATTCCGGTGGTGGGAATTGTGTCTTCTCCTATGGTTTTGTCAGTGTTTCCTTTTCATAAATAAAAATTTAAAAGATGAAATGAAATGAACCATTAAAAGATAAAAATAAGATCTACTAAAAAAAAACTAAAAATACAGAATATGGAACATTCCTCAATTTATTAAAGACCATATACAAAAACCCATAGTCAACATCATATTCGAGTGAAAAACTGAAAGTATTCTATCTTACATAAAAAATAAGAAAAAGCTGGCAAATATCACTACTAATATTTAATATAATCCCAGAAATTCTAGTTATAGCAAGACGAGGAAAATTTGACAAGGGGAAAAAACTAAAGGGACTCAAGTTGGAAAAGAAGAAAGAAAACTATCACTATTTGTGGACAATATGATACAATGTATAGAAAGCCCTAAAGAATCTAACAGAAAACTCTTAGAAATAATAATACAATATAGTAAGGTGGCAGAATACATATACAATAATGGTGCAAGTAGTGAACTAGAAGAAGAAATCAGCCTCAATTAAAATATCACAAAAGATTCTGGAAGATGGCAGAATGAGAAGCTGCTAGTGGCTTGAGCTCCAACAACATCTACTGGAAACAGTAGGATTTTTTGCGTTTAGCAGGACAGTCAATAAGGGGTCCTAGCGGTGACACCAAGGAGGTGACTATAACTCAATTTGGGTTAGAAAATAAAGTAAAAAGAAAGGAAAAAATAATTTTTTAAAATTATTTTTCCCGAAGCGCACCACCCCCCCTCCCCCCCCATAACCAGTCCCTGGGGGCCAGAGATCTGCTCCTAGCAAGCTCCCCTGCTGAATTTCATTCTTTACCAAGATTCCTGTCCCACCAGGGGGTGTCATTCATTCTAATTCTATTCCTTTCTGAAATACTTGGCCTTTTTTCTAAGTGGCCAATTCCAGCTACAAATATTCCAAAATATTCCACCAAACAGAGCCTTACTCAGACAAGGAAAGACCGCCAGAGGTTTTTTTTTTGGTTTTTTTTTGTTTTGTTTTTTTGTTTTTGCTTTATTTTCCCAACAATCAGCTGCCTCTGCTCAGGGGGCCTGAGGAAATCTGGAGCCATCCAAGCTGCAGACAGAACAGGTTTTATACTCTGATCTATTATATTATCAATACAAGACAAACATGTATCCCTTTCCCCCCTCCTTCAGGTTGACCAGAATTAACTCTTAGTGTATTTTTCATTGCTAGGGGACTGGATGTCTTATCCACAGCTACAGTAACTTGTTTCACTCTTCCTACCTCACCTACCCACTCTCTCCCTCCCCCCACCCCCTGCCTAGCTAATTGAATAATAATAAATAAATAAATAAATAACTCTTTCCTTCACTGCTCTTTTATTACTGTTCTTTTTCTTATCTTTTTATGTTCTTTTTTTTCTTCCTTTTTCTAATTCTTGTCATCCTTTCTTCCTTCCTCCTTCAGCTTTCAGAATTCACTGATACACGTTTGGGAATTATTTGGGGGAAGAAATCTGACTCAGAGAGGAGTCTCTCTGCATGTATCTCTGCTATACTTCCCTTTCTCCTCTAGCTACCCCTAGAATATACAGTGGATAGTAGATTTCCGTAACTGTCTATTCCTGCTATTCTTGTCTATTCCTGAGGTGTTTTTTTTCTGTTGTTTGTTTGTTTGTTTTACTTTCTTAACAATCAGCTGCCTCTGCTCAGGAGGCTTGAGGCAATCTGGGACAGGTTTTTTACCCTACTCTATTTTATTATTAATATTATATAAAGGTGTATCTCTTTCCCCCCCTCCTTTAGGTTGACCAGAATTAACTGTTAGGGTATCTTTCATTGCTAGGGGACAAGGCGTCTTATCCATTGCAAGAGGAACTTGTTCAGTACTCCTGCCCCCTCTACCCGCTCTCACCTTCTCCCTCCTCCTAGCTAATTAAAAAAATTAAATAAAATAAAAAATAAATTAATCAATTAAAAAAACTTACCTTTCACTGCTCTTTTATTACAGCTCTTTTGCTTATCTTTTTCCTTTCTCCCTCTTGTTCCTCTTTTTAATCTTGTCTTCCTTTCTTCCTTCCTTCTTCTTTGGCTTTCTAAATTCACTTATATTCATTTTGAAATTATTTGGGGGAAGAAATCTGACTCAGAGTGGACCCTCTATGTGTGTATCTCTGGTCTACTTCCCTCTCTCCTCTTGCTAGCCCTAGAATATACAGTGGATAGTAGATTTGCATAATTGTCTATTCTTGTTATCCCTTCTTTCCTTTCTATTTCTTCTTCACATAGACTTGGTTGCTATTTTTTCATGGAATGGAGACATTGTTTGGCTAACTGGTTAAACTGCTTCAATCCTTGCTTCAGTTGCTATTGTAATTTCTGAGGTTGGTGACTGAATTTGTCATAAAGGTATTTAGTACACTGTTGCTTGTACTCAAAACACAACAACTGAGGAATAAAAGAACATAAAACTAAGAAACACATAAATCAAAACAATGGGTAGATCAAGAACAAATAAAACTGCTACTACACTAAATGAAGACAAGACCAGAAGAAACTACAAATAAATCCAAAGTAACCACAGATAAGAAAAGTATGCAAGCAATAATAAACTTATTAATCACAGAAATGAAAACATAGGAGGAAAGGAATGGAAGTATTAGGGAAACAACAGTTGAAACCCCCAAGGAAAATACTGATTATCTTGAGGCAATTAGAGAACTGAAAGCTGAAATAGCTGTAATGAAGAAAGAAGCTTAGGTAAGGGAAAGCAGACTAACAGAAGCAGAAAACAGAATTAGTTATACAGAAAATGAGTTAGAGAAAACTAAGAAAGAGGTGAAAGAGCTCAAAAAGAGATTGAGAGACATTGAAAACAACAACAGAGACATATGGGATGATCTCAAAAGAAGTAACATTTGTATAATTGGCCTGCCAGAAGAAGAGAGGAAGAGGAAGTAAACATTCTAGAGGAAATTATAGAAGAAAACTTCCCAGACCTGAATAACAGAAAGGACATCAAGATTCAAGAGGCCCAGAGAGTCCCAAACAGAATCAACCCAGACCTGAAGACACCAGACACATCATAGTCACAATGAGAAGAAGTAAGGATAAAGAAAGGATGCTAAAGGCTGCAAGAGAAAAAAAAAAAAAAAGTCACATACAGGGGAAAACCCAAAAGACTATGAGCAGACTTTTCCACTCAAATTCTAAAAGCCAGAAGAGAATGGCAAGATATCTATCGAGCCCTGAATGAAAAAGGGTTTCAACCAAGGATACTATATCCTGCTAGACTTTCATTCAAACTAGATGGAGGGATCAAAACCTTCTTAGACAAACAACAGTTAAAGGAGACAACCATCACCAAACCGGCCCTGAAAGAGGTTCTAAAAGACCTCTTATAAACAAGAACATCACTATTAATACTTGCAATATATCAGAGCAAATAAAAACTTGTTAAACAATGGCACTACAATACATTAAATCCACAATATCAATAAATGTCAATGGCTTAAACTCACCCATCAAAAGGCACAGAGTGGGGAGATGGATCAGAAAACATAACCCAACCATATGCTGCTTGCAAGAATCCCATCTGACACAACAAGATAAACACAGACTTAAAGTGAAAGGATGGAAAACTATCGTACAGGCTAATGGACCACAAAAAAAAGGCAGGAACAGCCATTCTCATCTCAGACACAATAGATTTTAAATTAAATAAAGTAATAAAAGATAGGCAAGGACATTACATAATTATTAAAGGATCAAGCAGCCAATAAGACTGAACAATTATTAACATCTGTGCAACCAATGAGGAACCATCTAAATACATCAAGCTCCTACTGAAAGAACTTCAAAAATACATCAATAGTAATACAATAATAATGGGAGACTTTAGCACCCCACTCTAACACTTGAATTAACAAAGCAGATAATCAACAAAGATACAAGAGAATTAAATGAAGAGGTTGACAGACTAGACCTCTTGGACATTTTCAGAGTTCTTCACCCCAAAAAACTGGAATACACATTCTTTTCAAATCCGCATAACACATACTCAAGGATAGACCACATGTTAGGCCACAAAGACAGCATCAATAAATTCAAGAACATTGAAATCATCCCAAGTATCTTCTCAGACCACAGTGGAGTAAAAATAACATTTAACAACAAACAGAAAATTATTAAAAGTCACATAATTTGGAAATTAAACAACATACTTCTTAAGAACCACTGGGTCAGAGAGTCACTCAAACAGGAAATTCAAATGTTCCTGGAAACAAATGAAAATGAAGATACAACCTATCAAAATATTTGGCACACAGCTAAAGCAGTATTGAGAGGAAAGCTTATAGCCATACAGTCACATATTAAACAACAAGAAAAAGATCAAATGAATGACCTAACTGCACACCTCAAGGAATTAGAGGAAGAGGAACAATAGAACCCTAAAACAAACAGAAGGATAGAAATCACTAAAATTAGAGCAGAAATAAATGACATAAAAAATAAGAGAACCATACAGAAGATCAATGAAGCCAAATGTTGGTTCTTTGAAAGATTTAAAAAAATTGACAAACTCCTAGCCATACTCATTAAATAAAAAACAGAGAAGACTCAAATTAATAGAATTGTAAATTCTATTAATTGAATAATACAAATTGGAAGACTAAGTATCATCAAAATGAATATTCTCCCCAGAGCCATATACAAATTGAATGCAATAACCATCAAAGTTAAACCAAGCTTCTTTAAGAGAATAGAACAAACACTACAATCATTTATCTGGAACCTGAAAACACCTAGAATTGCCAAAACCATCTTGAGGAAAAGAAACAGAAATGGAGGCATCACACTCCCAGATCTCAAACTATATTATAAAGCCATCATCATCAAAACAGCATGGTACTGGAACAAAAATAGGCACACGGACAAATGGAATAGAACTGAAGCCCAGAAATAAATCCCCAAACCTATGGACATCTAATATTTGATAAGGGGGCCCAGAGCATTAAAAGGAAGGAGGCTCTCTTCAATAAATGGTGCTGGGAAAACTGGGTTATAACATGCAGAAGAATGAAATTGAACCACTTTATCTCACCAGAAACAAAAATCAATGCCAAATGGATCAAAGACCTGGATGTTAGATCAGAAACAATCAAATACTTAGAGGAAAACACTGGTAAAACACTTTCCCACCTACACCTCAAGGACATCTTTGATGAAATAAAACCAATTGTAAGAAAGACTAAAGCAGAAACAAACCAATGGGACTACATCAAGTTGAAAAGCTTCTGCACATCCAAAGAAACTATTAAACAAAGAGACCCCTCACAGAATGGGGGAAGATCTTCACATGCCATACATCAGATAAGAAACTAATCACCAAAATATATAAAGAGCTCAGCAAACTTAGCACCAAAAAAGCAGATGACCCCATCCAAAAACGGGCAGAGGATATGAAAAGAACATTCACTCCAGAGGAGATCCAAAAGGCTAACAAACATATGAAAAACTGCTCTAGGTCACTGATTGTCAGAGAAATGCAAATTAAGACAACACTAAGATACCACCTCACTCCTGTAAGAATGGCATACATCAAAAAGGA
The DNA here is from genome assembly GCF_950295315.1 of Erinaceus europaeus. NCBI lineage: Eukaryota > Metazoa > Chordata > Mammalia > Eulipotyphla > Erinaceidae > Erinaceus > Erinaceus europaeus. The sequence continues at coordinate 82,146,551 of NC_080168.1, read as the reverse complement.
CAGCAGCAACAAATGCTGGAGAGGATGTGGGGACAGAGGAACCCTTTTGCATTGCTGGTGGCAATGTAAATTGGTCCAGCCTCTGTGGAGAGCAGTCTGGAAAACTCTCAGAAGGCTAGACATGGACCTTCCATATGATCCAATAATTCCTCTCCTGGGTGTATACCCCAAGGACTCCATAACACCCAACCAAAAAGAGGTGTGTACTCCTATGTTCATAGTAGCACAATTCATTATAGCTAAAACCTGGAAGCAACCCAGGTACCCAACAACAGATGAGTGGCTTAGAAAGCTGTGATGTATATACACAATGGAATACTATGCAGCTATCAAGAACAATGAACCTACCTTCTCTGACCCATATTGAACAGAGCTAGAAGGAATTATGTTAACTGAGGTAAGTCAGAAAGATAAAAATGAGTATGGAATGATCCCACTCATCAACAGAAGTTGAGAAAGAAGATCTGAAAGGGAAACTCAAAGCAGGACCTAACTAAATTGAAAGTAGGGCACCAAAGTAAAAACCCTGTGGTGAGGGGTAGACATGCAGCTTCCTGGGCCGGTCGGGGGTGGGTAGGATGGGGCACAGTCTTTTGGTGGTGGAAATGGTGCTTATGTACACTCCTAGTAAAGTGTAGTCATATAATAACTAGTTAATTAATATGAGAGGGGGATAATTAATTGTATGTCTTGAAGTTTTTAAAACACAGACTGAGTCTTTTTAATATATGGGCTGAGTATTTGATATGTGGACTCTCTCAAAAGCCTAGACCAAGTAGATCACAAGCAACCAGTGGCACAGCAATATACAAGATATTGGATACTATACAGCAAACTTTAACAGAAGGACTTTTCCAAGTTAACCCAATTACCAAATAATGTGATGATAACATTAACTATCCATTGTCTCTTTGAACCCTAAGACAGCAGGAACCTCACATCTCCACTATAGAGCCTATATTTCTGGAACCTTAGGATAGGGCCCACATTCCCGCATGCCTCTCCCAATCCATATCAAATAATATTGCATCAGCCAATCGCAACCTAATCAACGCAACAATTGCCACCTCAACACGCTTCAGCTCAGACTGTGTCCAGAGACTTCACGTGTGGAATGACAACCCTTCAGTTTCATTACTTGGGTGAGACCTTTCCTTTCATAGTATACTCTAATTCCATCCCAGGTGGATCATTTTCTAACAAAGTCCCAAAACCTAGATATACACCAGGTTCTGTGTGAGAGAGCATATGTTCACACGTATTCATAAACTAGTGCAAAATATATACCTGAAAGCAGTAGTACACTAGAGTTTGCAGTGAATACCCCCCCCCAACACTTCCTCTCCACTATTCCAAGCTTTGGGTCCACGATTGCTCAACAATTTGTTTGGCTTTGTATGTTAACTCTCTTTCAGACACCAGGTTCCAGATGCTATCAGGATGCCAGCCAGGCTTCCCTGGACTGAAGACCCCACCAATGTGCCCTGGAGCTCAGCTTCCCCAGAGACCCACCCTACTAGGGAAAGAGAGAGGCAGACTGGGAGTATGGACCAACCAGTCAACATCCATGTTCAGCGGGGAAGCAATTACAGAAGCCAGACCTTCCACCTTCTGCAACCCACAATGACCCTGGGTCCATGCTCCCAGAGGGATAGAGAATGGTGAAGCTATCAGGGGATGGGGATGGGATATGGAGATTGGGTGGTAGGAATTGTGTGGAGTTGTACCCCTCCTACCCTATGGTTTTGTTAATTTATCCTTTCTTAAATAAAAAAATAAATTAAAAAAATAAAAATAGTTTATTAAATAAATAAAATATCACAAAAATATATGGAAAATATATGAATAAAATATGTGAATATAAAAATATATGAATAAAATATATAAAATACATTAATAAGTTTATTTTTTTCTATTTGCTATAGCTTGTCTCAAGATCATAAGGTTACAATGTATAGATGCATACCACATCCACCAACAAAGTTCTGTATTCCCACCCCCACCCGCCTACCAAAAATAATCACTATTGTTCTCATAAGTTTGCTTGCTTCTGTATTATTTAGATTTTTTGGCAAGTTCATGTAAATCAGATATCTAGATTCCACATGTGATTGAAACCATCTGGTAGTTGTCTTTCTTCTCTTTACTTATTTATGCTAAGCATAACCACCTCCAGTTCCAATCAATTTGTCCCAAAGGTCACAAGAGCAATTTTTTTATTGCAGAGTAGTATTTCATAGAATATATCCCATAACTTCATTAGCCATTCATCTGATGATGGGCATTGAGACTGCTTCCATTCTTCAGCTATTCTGAATAATGCAGCTATGAACATGGAGGTGCATATTTCCCTTTTAATTAGTACTTTAGTGCCCACTGGACGAGTGCTAAAGAAGTACTGCTGGATCACAAGATAACTCCATTTTGTTTAAGGATTCTCCATACTGTATTCCAATGGGGCTGTACCAGTTTGCATTCCCACAATCTCTCCAACACCTATCATTTCCTGGTTTGTTGATGTAAGCCAGTCTCTCATGTGTGAGATGGGATCTCAGTATACTTTTTTTTTAATCTCTGTATAGCTTTAATTTGCATTTCTCTAGTGACAGGTGAAGTACAGCATTTCTTTTTCATTATTTTTTATTTGCCTCCAGGGTTATTGCTGAAGTTCAGTGCCTGCACTACAAATCCACTGCCCCTAGAGGCCATTTTTTCCAATTTTTGTTGCCCTTGTTGTTATTATCATTATTGTTGTTATTGCTGACGTTGTTGGACAGGACAGAGAGAAATCAAGAGAGAAGGGGAAGACAGAGAGGAGATTGATTCCTTGATGCTTGTCTGAGAAGACTTTAATGCCTCCATCTCGTCTGAATGACAGTCTAGCAGGATATAGTAGCCTTGGTTGAAGGCCTTTCTCAGTGAGCACTCGATAGATATCTTGCCATTCTCTTCTTGCCTGTAGTGTTTGTATGGATAAGTCCGCTGCTAATGTTATGGGTCTTCCTCTGTAGGTGACTCTTTGTTTTTCTCTTGCAGACTTCAGGATCCTTTCCCTATCTTTATTACTTTCCATTCTAAATATGATGTGTTTTGGTGTCTTTAAGTCTGGGTGAATTCTGTTTGGGACCCTCTGGGATTCTTGAACCTTTATGTCTTTGATGTTGTCTAGACTAGAGAAGTTCTCAGCTAATATATCCTGAAGAATGCTTTCTTCCCCTCCCTCTCTTTCTACCTCTGGTAAGCCAATAATGCATATATTATTTCTTCTGAAATCATCCCATAGGCCTCTGTTGTTGTTTTCAGTACAGTATCTCTTAATCTCTTTTTGAGATCTCTTACTTCTTTTTTAGTTGTCTCTAATTCATCCTCGATCTTGCTAATTCTGTCTTCAGCCTCATTGATTCTATTCTCTCTGCCCTCTACTGTTTTCTGGAGTTCATCTATTTTGTTGCCCTGTTCTGATACTGGTTTAGCTTGTTCAGCTAGTTTTCTTCTTTGCTCAGCTATTTCAGCTTTCAGCTCTCTAATAACTTTGAGATAATTAGTGTTTTCTTCCAGGGTCTCATTTGGTTTTTTCTGCACTTATGATGACAATTCTTTCAAACTCCTTACTCACTCCTGTGATTATTTCCTTATCTAGTGTTTGGATGTTCACTTCATTATTTTGTGCTTGAACCTTTGGGGGGGGCTTTTAGCTGGACTCTTGTCTGGTTCATTTCTCCAATATTTCTTCTTGTTGGTTTAACCATTTTATATAGTATATTATGAGATCCCTCTCTCAGTACTTTTCAAATTACTGATCACTCTTGCCTGGATTGACTTTTGTCTAAGTATGGTAATTAAAGGGTTCACAGTTGTGGAAATTGACAGTTTTTTCAATAGTATTTTGATCCCTGAGTTAGAGCTCAGTGGCTTAAAGCCTCTTTGTTCTTTTTCTTCCCTGTGGGATATGGGAGAGCCTGGGGGATTTTAAACTATAAGGTTTTTTAGCTTAATCACTCACTCCGGTTATTTGTTGGGTTCCTGTAGTCATTCTAGTCCTGCCTTGTTGAGGTCCCAGATGATCTCATTTAGTATTCCTAGTTGACCAAGGAGAGGAGAGAGAGAAACACAGCTGCTACTGTTCCATAGCCCTGTTTCCAGAAATCCCGTATTGTAAACTTTTCTGAGTGTTCTGATACACGGCATGGTGTTGGCAATGTTATTGCTTACAGGTATAAGCATTACTTTAAATATTTATTAACTCAGAATAAGAGATTTACCAACTACATTTTACTTTTTTTTACTTTATTTTATTAGTGGGTTAATGGTTTGCAATACAATCTTTAACACATAGGCACAACTTCTCTTATGCCCTTGACTGGTATCTGGGAGACACACCATGATCCCAATGTCTCTTCATCCTCAGGTGTCAATGTCTTTTTGCATAATCACTATACTCTCTCTCCACCCCTCAAATAAATTTCTAATAGTAAAATACCTTGTCTTTTGGTTGAATCAACTCTCCCAGATGCTTTATGTAAAGTATCCTCATCTATACCTTTGAATCTATTAAAGTTCCTATTTTTATAAGTACTTGTTCCCTGAAACTATAATGTTCCAAATGTTTCAGTTTAATTCAACTGAGACTTAGATGTCCGGGCACTAAGGGAATATATATATATTCCACATAAGTACAATCCTAGTCCTAATTTTTTAAATGCTAACTATGCCTGTTCTCACTTACTTTATTTTGGCAGAGGGTAGATAGCATAATGGTTATGCAAACAGACTCTCATGCCTGAGGCTCCAAAGTCCCAGGTTCATTCCCCTGCACCACCATAAGCCAAAGCTGAACAGTGATATAGTCACTTACTTTATTTTGTTTTATTTTATTTTATTTAGGGGGTTAATGGTTTACACTATAGTCTTTAATATACAGATACAACCTCTCATCTCCCCTTGATTGGTATCTAAGAGACACAGTAGGATCACAATGTCTCTTTAACCTGTCCTTTTCTTGTCTTCCCCAGAAGCCTTCATTGGGTGCAACATGCAAAACCCAGTCCAGGTTTCACCTTATTTGTTCCCTCTCTATTCCCTTTCTATTGTTCTTAAGTTCACCTATAAGTGAAATAATTCAGTATTTGTCTCTTTCTGGCTTTTCTCATTTAATATGATGCCTTCAAGTACTGGTCAGGATATTATAAAAGAGATGACCTCATCATTTTTAATGCTACACAGTACTTCATTTTGTAATTTCATTGTGTATATGTAACATAACTAACTTCCTTAGCCATTCATCTGCTGTTGGGCATCTGGGTTGCTTCCAAGTTTGGGCTATTACAAACTGCTCCTCTTGAACACTGATGTGCATAGGTCTTTTTGTATACGTGTTTTTGTTTTTCCTCATTAAATCTTTAAAAAAGGGATTGCTGGGTCATAAGGTAGGTCCATTTCTAGAGTTCTGATAAATCTCTGTTTTCCATAGGAACTAGACTAACTTACATTCCCATCAGCAATACAGGAAAGTCTCTTTCCCCCAGAGCCTCTTCAATAGTTGGTGTTTCTGTCTTTTGTTATGTACAACATTCTCACAAATTGTTTTTATTTGAATTTCCCTGATTATCAGTAACTGAGCATTTTTTTATTTCTGTTGGCCCTTTAGGTCTCTGCCTTGTAGAAAATTCTGCTGATATCTTACCCCCATTTTTAATGGGGTTGTTAAGTCTTTTTATTGTTGGGTTTGGTGAGTTGGGTTTAGTTATCAGCTCCCTGTCTGATATATGACACAAAGATTTTCCCCCACTCCATAGGATCTTTTTGTTATAATACTTTGCCATATAGAAGCTTTTCAGTTTGATGTAGCCTTCTCTAAGTTCCCAAAGTACCTTTCTCTGCAAGTCCCTGCTTAAGTAAATGGGTAGAGCCAGAGACTGGATTTGAGGGTGTGGCTACCTGGCTGTTTCAGGGGGCAAATCAACAGCCTGCCTAGTTGCCTTTGGCCTGCTTGCACTTCAGAACCAATCAGGAGAAAGTCACACATTATTGCACTGTATTCAGACTCAACATTCAAGCTCCTAGCTCCCCACCTGCAGGGGAGTTGCTTCACAAGCAGTGAAGCAGGTCTGCAGGTGTCTATCTTTCTCTCCCCCTCTCTATCTTCCCCATATCTTCCCCATAGGCCTGCCTTTGTCAGCCAACAATTTAAAGATGTTTCCCTTTATAACATCACCCATGCCACGGACATCCTTTACTACCCCCAAAGACAAATGGCTGTTCCCCTGGACATCACATCCACTGACTGCTTCCCTTAGACTTGAGATATGATCCTACCTCTTCATATCAATGGATACATTCCCCCTTCCTTACCTGTATACCCTTAGTTGTGGGACCCTAGCTTGTTTTACTTCTTCTGCTCACAATAGGTCCTATAATTCTTTTTTTTCAACATTTTAAATTTATTTATTAATGAGAAAGAGAGAAAGAACCAGACTCACTCTGGTACATGTGCTGCCAGGTATCGAACTCAGGACCTCATGCTTAAGAGTCCAAGGCTTTAGTCACTGCACCACCTACCGGACCACAGTCCTATAATTCTTAACAAGATCATGGCCTTTTGCGGCAACAGATTGATGCCATAAAGATGCAACCTATACAAACTCACTGTCATAGGCTGGACATGGCAGAATATTGAGTTGCTGTGGAGGATTTGCCCCCTCCATCAGAACATCCACCATGTAGAGGGCTGGATAGCCAATGACGGGTAAGAGGAAACTAGCGCTATCCAGTCAACCTAAGACAGGGCATCTGGTACTACTGGGCAAAAATGACCAGGTGTTCCAATGACGGGTAAGACGGAAGGCTGATCCCCAACCTAAGACAGGCACAGTCCACCCTGCCACAAAACAAAGTCCGACAAACATCAAAACACGATATAAGACAGGGGGACATGTGGGGAGCCACATGTGCCCTCAAGGTTGCTATTGGCATGGCCATAGAGTTTATGTTAAAAGATAGTTCCTGGGAATCGGGCGGTGGCGCAGCGGGTTTAGTGCAGGTGGCGCTAAGTGCAAGAACTGGCTTGAGGATCCCAGTTTGAGCCCCCGGCTCCTCACCTGCAGGGGAATCACTTCACAGGTAGTGAAGCAGGTCTACAGGTATCTTTCTCTCCCTCTGTCTTTCCCTCCTCTCTCCATTTCTCTCTGTTCTATCCAACAACCACAATATCAGCAATAATAACAATATAATTACAACAAGAACAACTAGGGCAACAAAAGGCAAGATACAAAAAAAAAAAAAAAAGGGATAAGATAGTTCCCGCTTCCCTACACCTTAGAGTCTTTGTTAAAAGATAAGGTCTTTTTCCCCATGAATCACCCAGGACCTTCCAGATAAACGGCTGACTACCATGACAAATAATATAAAATATAATCATAAATGAATAGGAAAGATACATCCCCCAATACTCAGTTGATCAAGGCACCAAACCTCTTTTTCTATAAAGCATTCAAATCAGATGCCCTGCTAACCACGAGAAGCAGATTGTTTATGTTTCTTCCACAGGAATCCCAGAAAAAAAACATCTGGACCCCTGCACACCCTGACATCACCCACTAGATGGCACGACTACAGTGGCACACCCCCCGAAACCCTAGATGTCACCTGACGTGATCTGAAGAATCTGATTCGCAGACTCCAAGGACAGAACCTTTTTACTGCCTGTCTGCCTTTCCTGCTTTTGCTTTGACCTGTCACGTTTTGGCGGTTCCAGCTCACAATCTACAGAAAAGCAGAATTCCAGAGGCTGACCTTCCTCATGCAGCATTTCATCCCCTGCCATTTCTCCCCCTAGTCGCCTACTTTGGACTGAGACTTCTATTGGACTTGCTGGTATACCCTTTGGACACTTTAGACAATTTTACAGCAGCTTCCTTCCCTTCACGTTGCTGGTTTTTCATAGACTGACCCTGAGTAGTTCATAGACTTTACACACTGTTGCCCTGGGCATTAGATAAAAGGAAAGGGGGAGATGCTTTGAAATTGTGCCAATGCAGTCACATCTGCCATGTTGTCCCCTCAGGCTACTGCTAGTTCCTGCGAGAGTTGGGACATTCTCGGAGTGCCTGTTCAGCCATGTTGTGCCCTCAGGACATTGTCTATATCCCCGCGATATCTGGAGTGCTATGGTTACTCCTCCCCCCTCCCATTCTCATGAGAGTTATCATCCTATCCTGGAGTGCTATGGTTACTCCTCCCCCTTCCCATTCTTGCGAAAGCTACTCCTATAAAAACCCTTCGTTTTCCGCACCTCTTGCTGGCGCACTCTCTTGCTGGCGCTCCACTCTGGTGTTCAGACGCAGGAAAGGTTACTGCGTGAGGTGGCCATTTTCTCTACCTCCACGTGGCCCAACCTGCTTCTCTAACACCCAACTCTGAGGTGCCAGCGCAAATAAAGATTTGTGTTTCCTCTTCACTCCGGACCCTCTCTCTCTCTTCTCTGCGGCCCGCGCACTACAACATCTGGCTCTACAACAGAGCTCAGAGTTGTAAAAAGAAATTTATTTGAATATATAAAATACTATTTGAAATGGCTGTTTGGCTAGTAATCGAATTGGAAGGTAAATCCCACAAGTATTCCATGAATACTATAAAAGTTATCTACAGTTAAACATAGTAATAAAGTTGTATTTTAGTTTAAATTAATAACTTTTTTTCATCATAAAGTGTTCAGTAGTATCTAGATACACTAATGAAATTCGTGCAGCCACCATGGACTGATTGGATTGGAAAAACAGCATACATTTAGAGAATATAACTTTCATAATGCTTTGCTACTTTATAATTGACAAATATCTGAATGCAATAATTTAAATTTACAAAAGGTAGAAAAGTAGTTGGTAAGGTGGGGCTAAGATGGCTGCATGAAGTATGAATACAAAGTACAGACATGAAAACTATCATAAGTATGAGATGGGATACAGTAACTAGGGAAAACTACCACAGATCCATCAAATGAGGTAAGTATTAACAAATGACATAGCTTTGGATTTTAGATAGCAACACCCACTATAATAGACAAGCAGGTTCAGAGACCTAAATAAGAAAGTTTATATTGTAATTGAAGGAAGAATATTTCTCAGGAAAAATACTCTGAAGACCTAGTCTTTTGTGAGGTAACATTTTGTTAAGTGATATATTTAATTATTTTAAAACTAGTATTTGCTTATGATATAATTCCTTTGTCCATATAATGACAAAATAGTTTGTAACTATAAACTCCTAATGAATAGTACTGATAGAATCTAAAATATAGGTGATTATTATGATTTCAATCAGCTCATTTCTCTTATGCCATATTTTTAAGATTTATTTATTTATTCCCTTTTGTTGCCCTTGTTTTTATTGTTGTAGTTATTACTGTTGTTATTGATGTCGCCATTGTTGGATAGGACAGAGAGAAATGGAGAGAAATGGGGAAGATAGAGAGGGGGAGAGAAAGATAGACACCTGCAGACCTGCTTCACTGCTTGTGAAGCAACTCCCCTGCAGGTGGGGAGCCAGGAGCTTGAATTGGGATCTTCATGCCGGTCCTTGTGCTTTGTGCCACCTGTGCTTAAAGATTTCTGACTGTCTCTATCCAATAAATAAAGATAATAAAAAAATAAATAAGTAAAGAGATGCCAGAAAGAGAGCTCACTAAGTAGGGCATGTATTGTGTCATGTGTCCAGGTTCCATCTATGGAACCACATGAGAACTACACTGTTGTGACACAGTGAATAGGACTTTAGAACTTGATTAATAAACAGTGGAGGCTGAATTGTGAGAATGTAATTAGCATATAGCTCATTCTGTTCCTGCATTCTGCACTTGCAGCTTCCTGCTTTCCTACATGTTCAAGAATGCCCACTGTTTCCGTTTTCCTACATATTCAAGGATGCCCACTATGTCCACTCCTCCTGGGACTTGTGCATGTGAAGCTGAAATTTGATAATTAACTTATCCCATGGACCTGGCCAATTCTTATGCCTGCCAATAATTGCTTATTTTGCTGTACCTAAAATATACCATTCCGTACTGCTGTACCACCATATAATAAACCTTAATTGTTTTGAACCCTAGCCGTGCTGCCCCTCTAGTTTTTATTTTGAATAACAATTCTACACAATATCAGAGAAAGCACTAATCCTGTGGTGTTTCTCCCTCCTCTGTATGAAAAAAGTTGGCCTAGGAATGGTATAATTATGTAAGCATGAGACCCTAGCCTGAAAAAAAAAGTATTAAGTAAATAAGATAAAGATGTTACATTATAAAAATTAAAGAGCTACAAAAGAGGCAGGTAGTTGAATGCACACAGTACCATGCACAAGGACCTGGGTTCAAGCCCCTGCTCCCCACCTGTAGGCAGGAAGCTTCACAAGTGGTAAAGCAGTGCTACAACTGTCTCTCTTTCTCCCTCTATTTCTCCCTCCTTCTCAATTTCTGTCTGTTACATAAATAAGTATATAAGTAAAATATTTTTTAAAAGCTACAAGGGACATTAAGTATCATCCATCCAACCGCTTCATGGTTAAAGAAAGAAAATCAGAAACATTAAGTGAGTTGACCACAGCTCTCATAGAGCTGAAACCAACATTGCAACCAAAGATCCCAGCTTCTAGTAGTCTGGAGTGTTTGTTTTCATTGCACCTTCCTAACCAGTTCCAAAGGTCAAATTAAGTTAAAAACAGAAAGAAGTGGGGGCGAGCGATGGCTCAGCGGGTTAAACACAGGTGGAGTGAAGCACAAGGACCAGCGAGGATCACGGTTCAAGCCCCCGGCTCCCCACTTGCAGAGGAGTCACTTCACAAGCGGTGAAGCAGGTCTGCAGTTGTCTGTCTTCCTCTCCCCCTCTCAGTCTTCCCCTCCTCTATTTCTCTCTGACCTAACAATGAAAACATCAACAATAACAACAACAATGACTACAACAATGGAACAACAAGGGCAACCAAAGGGAAAAAATGGTCTCCAGGAGCAACCAGTAGCACAGCTATATACAAGATGCTGGGTATTATACCCCAAACCCTAACAAAGGGACTTTTCAAAGTTAACTCAATCACCAAATAATGTGATGATAACATTAACTATCCATTGTCTTCTTGAACCCTAAGACAGCAGGAACCTCACATTTCCGCTATAGAGCCTATATTTCCCCCAGTCCTGGAACCTTAGGGTGGGGCCCACTTTCCTGAATGCTTCTCTCAATTCAAATCAAGTAATATTGCATCCGTGGATCGCAACCCAATCAACGCACGTGCCACACCAGCATGATTCACTTCAGACTGTGTCCAAAGACTTCAGATGTGGAATGACAACCCTTCAGCTTCATCACTCGGGTGAGACCTTTCCTTTTATAGTATTCTCTAATTCCATTCCAGGTGATCCACTCCCCAATAAAGTCCCCAAACCTAGATATAGTCCAGGTCCCCTGAGATAGAGCATATGTTCACACATGCCTATAAACTAGGGAAAAATATATACCTGAAAGCTGAAGTACACAAGAGCCTGCAGGGAATACCCCCCCAATACTTTATCTGCACTATTCCAGTCTTTAGGTCCATGATTGTTCAACAATTTGTTTGGCTTTGTATGTTAACTTTCTTTTCAGCCACCAGGTTCTGGATGCCAGCACGATGCCAACCAGACTTCCCTGGACAGATGACTCCACCAATGTGTACTGGAGCTCTGCTTCCCCAGAGAACCAACCCACTAGGGAAAGAGAGAGGCAGACTGGGAGTATGGATCAACCAGTCAACACCTGTGTTCAGCAGGGAAGCAATTACAGAAGCCAGACCTTCCACCTTCTGCAACCCACAATGACCCAGGGTCCATACTCCCAGAGGGATAGAGAATGGGAAAGCTATCAGGGGAGGGGATGGGATATGGAGATCGGGTGGTGGGAATTGTGTAGAGTTGTACCCCTCCTATCCTACGGTTTTGGTAATGTCTCCTTAAATAAAAAAAAGAAAAAGAAAAAAAATTTTTAATTAAGTTTACTCAACTACCTGTAATCATCCCTGAAACATTAGCATGTATTTAATAGTGAGAATAGTAGAAGGGAGCATCACTGTCAACACTTGCTACAAGCCATTCACTTCTCTGGATAATATGCATAGACTCACAATATGTGATGTGCAGATTATTCTCTCATGGTTCAATAGTAAGTAGGCAAATATTTCCTGGGGGCTAGCTTTCACCAAGGACAGTTCTAGGTCTTAAAGATCCCACTGAACAAGATAGTCTTCTTGTTGTTATTGTTGTTGCTTTACTTTATTACATTCTAGTTGGGGGAGAGAAATGATAAACAAGTCAACTAATGAATACACAAGAGAACAGAAAGTACTAGGAAAATAAATAAAATGAAATGATGCAATATAGTGTTACAAAATGGAAGATTAAATGATGGATACTCTCTTATCCTGTATGATAAGAGAAGGTCTCCTTCAGGTCTCCTTATTGACTGATAAGAAAAACATGCAGTCAGCCATTAGGCCTGAGCATGCATGGGAGAAGACATAAAATGATATGTAAACTGACATCCACCGAGTAAAACCAAGTTAGAAGTCAGAGTCTGCCACCCATGAGTGAGCCTGAATGTGAAAGCACATATCTATTCAAGTATCATCAACAGAAGACAGAGACAGTAAACAGAAGGAAGTTCAAAAGAATGTTCTATAACTGACTGCTATTACCTTGACTTTTATTAGACTAAGCTACTTTATATGCAGTAGTTTCCACCATGTGGCCTTCATTCCTCAAGGTTCTCATAAAATTCAGTTGCCCCTTCTCTCCACAGGACTGAATATGACTTTCACAACTGATAAGTTGAAGGTGATAAAGATGGCTACCAAGTCCACCTTCCACACCCTATTAATCCCAAACATTTCCTGCACCAAGACAAATAGGACAGAGTGGTGGAAATGATGATCATTCTGATATGAACTCTAATAAACATAAACAGATGGGACCCAAAGTGAATGTAATACCATGAAGACCTCTTAGGGGAAAACAGCACTGAAATGTTGGAATTAACTTGAGGTCTCTGACACTGACAAAGCTGGAAGCAATATGAAGCTCAAAAGTCAATCTGTTCTGGGAATGTTAAAAGAAAACACTTGTTTGGAAAGAATTTAGAAGTGTGAAAAAAAAGGACTATTTTTCAGTGGAATTTGTGAATAGTGAGCCTGACCACACACCGGCTAACAGAAGATCTATCACTACAGGAACATTGGTTTAACTCCCAGCTGTTTTAATGCCCAGCATCCAATCAAGGAACTGTGTGCACACTGATTAATGTGTTTATTTGTTAATTTCTTTTGCTTGTTTGTTTGTTTGCTTTTATTGTCACCTGGGTTGTCACTAGGGCTCAGTGCTGACTCTATGAATCTACTGCTCCATTTTTTTTTTCTTTTTTCTATTTTTATTAGGACAGAAATAAATTGAGAAAAGAGGGAGATAGAGAAGGAGAGAGAAAAATAAACACTTGGAGACCTGTTTTATTGTTCTTGAAGTTCCCCCTTTCCCTTGCAGTTGGAGAGCAGGGACTCAAACCAAGGTCCTTGTACATGGTAATGTGTGTGCTCAACTGTGAGCACCACCACCTGGCCCCCTCTGATTAAAGTTTAAAATGTGCCAAAAGACTTCACTGGAAGTGAACTGAACTCTCAAATCCAAACTCTGTCTCATTTTCATTCTTTCTTCTTGCTCCACATTCCATGTCTTCATTCTCTGATGACTATATACACTTTAAGAAATACAATCTTTCATGTACAAAGTATTATATTTACTGTCAAATGTAAAACAATAATCCCCCAATAAAGAAATTTTTAAAAAAAAGAAATACAATCTTGAGTTTAACTATGTCACATATCACTCCTTGTTCTTCTCAATTGGTAAACAAAAGTCCACATTTCAATGAGAGGGTTCCAACTATATTCACTAAACCATACATCCTAGCACATCCCTGGAACAAATGAAAATCAACAGATTGAAAGAATTTGTGTCTGAAGCAAGTTTATCCACTGTATTCCATTTAGTTGTGGCTGTTTTATATTTTTCTGTACTCTTCCTCAATTTTTTACTACCAGGTTCACCCCCTCCATAGCTTGGACTTCATAGTTACAAAGTTACGCTGATCCTGGTGGTCTTTTTTTAAAAGACGAAAGAGCAAGAAAAGACACCACAGAACTGCTCCACCAGTGCAGTGCTCCCATTTGCCAAGGGCTCAAATATGGATTCTTTCATATGGTAAGTTATGTTAGCTACCATGTGAGTCATCTCCAGACCACTGGCATTCAATTTTTTATTCACCTTGTTGATGTGATAGTAAGGAACATTTTAGGTTGCTTAAGGGAAATAGATTACATGCTGCTCTAGTTTATCTTCATGGATAACTTTTCTGTCACTGTGCCAAGCACGAGTAGATCCTATAAAATGTCTTTTATAAAGTCAATAATCATTTAAAAGGTTCAGTCATAACCCAAATCTCATCACATTAGAGTGCCTGTGAATTGAGGCAACAATAATGTAAGCACCTATGAAAGTGGTTTGCTGACTACCAAGATCAGAGAACCAGAAATCAGTGTAGAAATTTGCCAGAGCAACTTTATTCAGTTTTATTGTAAGTATTTCCTATTTTCAATGTCCTTAAAACAGAAATAAATGCCTTTGGGTACCACAGTTTTATCAGTCTCTAGCAGTACAATAGTGTTTAGCTATACAAGATGTCATTTTATTTTCTTAAGTTGTAACAAAAAAATATTTTAGTACTTGGTTAAGAGCAATAATTATAACTTTAAAAGGATAAACTAAATTACATAAAATCAGTTAGGGGGAGTCAGGCAGTGGCGCACTGGGTTAAGCGCACATGGCGCAAAGCATAAGGGCCTGGCTTAAGGATCCCGGTTTGAGCCCCCGGCTCCACACTTGCAGAGGGTTGCTTCACAGATGGTGAAGCAGGTCTGCAGGTGTCTTTCTCTCCTCCTCTCTGTCTTCCCCACCTCTCTCCATTTCTCTCTGTCCTATCCAACAACGATGACATCAAAAACAACAATAATAAATACGACAATAAAACAACAAGGGCAACAAAAGGGAATAAATAAATATATAAAAAAGAAAAGAAAATCAGTTAGTAGGATCCCATATACCTATCACCAAGTTTCAGTGATTTTCAAGATTATGGTTGAATTTTTCAATCCTTTTGACTAACAAATCTTTTTTTTTTCATTCATTAGGAAGGTGTTCTGTGTATAATATGTTTTATTAAAAACAGAAGGCTATAGGCATAGCATTGTACAGAATACTACTGAAACAATAATTCTGCCATTAATTCAACTATATAATAAAGCTGTTCTTGCAGATGTTTAAGTAACATGACTAATTCTTTCTAGGGTGCTTGTAAGATGATATGGAGTATCTTAAGAATTTTCAGACTGAACCACCATTTATTCCTTTCCACAATAAATCTGATAATTTCCCCCATACATGAGTATCAGGGGCAAGGATTAAAGAAAAGTAACATTGAAATATGCATTAAGATCATTTAAAGTGGTCCTGGAGGTGGCACCGTGGATAAAGCGCTTGACTCTTAATTAAGCGTGAGGTCCTGAGTTCAAGCCCCAGCAGCACATGTACCAGAGTAATGTCTGGTTCTTTCTATCTCTCCTCCTATCTTTATGATCAATAAATAAATAAATCTTTTTAAAAAAGGTCATTTAAAAAAAACACCAAGGATCCCCACACCTATGGACATCTAATATTTGATAAGTGGGCCCAGAGCATTAAATGGAAGAAGGAGGCTCTCTTCAATAAATGGTGCTGGGAAAACTGGGTTGTAACATGCAGAAGAATGAAATTGAACCACTTTATCTTACCAGAAACAAAAATCAACTCCAAATGGATCAAACACCTGGATGTTAGACCAGTAACAATCAAATACTTACAGGAAAACATTGGTAAAACACTTTCCCACCTACACCTCAGGGACATCTTTGATGAATCAAACCCAATTTGATTTAGTCAAGGAAGACTAAAGCATAAACAGACCAATGGGACTACATCAAATTGAAAAAGCTTCTGCACATCCAAAGAAACTATTAAACAAACAGAGAAACCCCTCACAGAATGGGAGAAGATGTTCACATGCCATAAATCAGACAAGAAACTAATCACCAAAATATATAAAGAGCTCAGCAAACTTAGCACCAAGAAAGCAAATGACCCCATCCAAAAATGGGCAGAGGATATGAACAAAACATTCACCTCAGAGGAGATCCAAAAGGCTAACAAACATGAAAAACTGCTCTAGGTCACTGATTGTCAGAGAAATGCAAATTAAGACAACATTAAGATACCTCCTCACTTGTGTAAGAATGGCATACATCAAAAAGGACAGCAGCAACAAATGCTGGAGAGGCTGTGGGGACAGAGGAACCCTTTTGCATTGCTGGTGGGCATGTAAATTGGTCCAGCCTCTGTGAAGATCAGTCTGGAAAACTCTCACAAGGCTAGACATGGACCTTCCATATGATCCAGGAATTCTTCTCCTGGGCTTATACCCCAAGGACTCCATAACAGCCAACCAAAAAGAGGTGTGTACTCCTATGTTCATAGCAGCACAATTCATAATAGCTAAAACCTGGAAGCAATTAAGCACCTACTGAAAGAATTTCAAAAATACATTAATAGTAATACAATAATAGTGGGAGACTTCAATACCCCACTCTCTCATTTAGACAGATCAACAAAGCAGAGAACCAATAAAGATACAAGAGAATTGAATGAAGAGATTGACAGACTAGATCTCTTGGACATTTTCAGAGTCCTTCACCCCAAAAAACTGGAAGACACCTTCTTTTCAAATCCACATAACACATACTCAAGGATAGACCACATGTTAGGCCACAAAGACAACATCAATAAATTAAAGAGCATTGAAATCATCCCAAGTATCTTCTCAGACCACAGTGGAGTAAAACTAACATTTAACAACAAACAGAAAATTATTAAAAGTCACAGAATTTGGAAACTAAACAACATACTCCTTAAGAACCACTGGGTCAGAGACTCACTCAAGCAGGAAATTCAAATGTTCCTGGAAACTAATGAAAATGAAGACACAACCTATCAAAATATTTGGGACACAGCTAAAGCAGTACTGAGAGGGAAACTTATAGCCATACAATCACATATTAAACACCAAGAAGAAGCTCAAATGAACGACCTTGCTGCACACTTCAAGGACTTAGAGGAAGAGGAACAAAGGAACCCTAAAGCATCCAGAAGGACAGAAATCACTAAAGGTAGAGCAGAAATAAAAAACATCGAAAATAAAAGAACCATACAAAAGATCAATGAAGCCAAAGGTTGGTTCTTTGAAAGATTAAACAAAATTGACAAACCCCTAGCCAGACTCACCAAACAAAAAAGAGAGAAGACTCAAATTAATAGAATTGTAAACGATGGAGGAGATATCACAACTGACACCACAGAAATCCAGAGAATCCTGCAAAACTTCTATAAAGAACTATATGCCACCAAGCTAGACAATCTGGAAGAAATGGAATTATTCCTAGAAGCATATGCCCTTCCAAAACTGAACCAAGAAGAACTACAAAATCTAAATGCACCAATCAAGACAAAGAAATTGAAACCATTATTAAGAATCTCCCCAACAACAAAAGTCCTAGACCAGATGGCTTCACAAATGAATTCTACAAAACTTTCAGGAATCAGTTAGTACCCATGCTTCTTAAGCTATTCCATAAGATTGAAGAAACAGGAATACTCCCTTTGACCTTCTATAAAGCCAAAATCACCCTGATGGTAAAGCTGATAGGGACAGAACAAAAAAGGAAAACTACAGACCAATATCTCTGATGAACATAGATGCCAAAATATTAAACAAGATCTTGGCCAACCAGATACAGCAACATATCAAAAAGATTGTTCATCACAACCAAGTGGGATTCATCCCAGGAATGCAAGGCTGGTTCAACATCCATAAGTCATTTAATGTCATTCACCACATCAATAAAAGCAAAGCCAAAAACCACATGATTATTTCAATAGATGCAGAGAAAGCCTTTGACAAAATCCAACACCCATTCATGCTCAAAACTCTACAAAAAATGGGAATAGATGGGAAATTCCTCAAGATAGTGGAGTCTATATATAGCAAACCTACAGCCAACATCATACTCAATGGACAGAAGCTGAAAGCATTCCCCCTCAGATCGGGGACTAGACAGGGCTGTCCACTGTCACCATTACTATTCAACATAGTATCGGAAGTTCTTGCCATAGCAATCAGGCAAGAGAAAGAAATCAAAGGAATACAGATTGGAAGGGAAGAAGTCAAGCTCCCACTATTTGCAGATGATATGATAGTATACATAGAAAAACCTAAAAGAATCCAGCAGAAAATTACTGGAAGTTATTAGGCAATATAGCAAGGTGTCAGGCTACAAAATCAATGTGCAAAAATCAGTGGCATTTCTTTATGCAAACACTAAATCTGAAGAAGAAGAAGAAGACATCCAGAAATCACTCCCGTTTACTGTTTCAGCAAAATCAATCAAATACCTAGGAATAAAGTTGACCAAAGAAGTGAAAGACTTGTATGCTTAAAACTATGAGTCGCTACTCAAGGAAATAGAAACTGATACCAAGAAATGGAAAGATATCCCATGCTCACGGATTGGAAGAATAAATATCATCAAAATGAATATTCTCCCCAGAGCCATATACAAATTTAATGCAATACCCATCAAAGTTCCACCAACCTTCTTTAAGAGAATAGAACAAACACTACAATCATTTATCTGGAAGCTGAAAACACCTAGAATTGCCAAAACCATCTTGAGGAAAATAAACAGAAATGGAGGCATCACACTCCCAGACCTCAACCTATATTATAAAGCCATCATCATCAAAACAGCATGGTACTTGAACAAAAATAGGCACACAGACCAGTGGAACAGAATTGAAAACCCAGAAATAAATCCACACACCTATGGACATCTAATCATTGATAAGGGGGCCCAAAGCATTAAATGAAAAAAGGAGGCTCTCTTCAATAAATGGTGCTGGGAAAACTGGGTTGTAACATGCAGAAGAATGAAATTGAACCACTTTATCTCACCAGAAACAAAAATCAACTCCAAATGGATCAAATACCTAGATGTCAGACCAGAAACAATCAAATACTTAGAGGGAAACATTGGTAAAACACTTTCCCACCTACACCTCAAGGACAACTTTGATGAATCAAACCCAATTGCAAGGAAGACTAAAGCAGAAACAAACCAATGGGACTACATCAAATTGAAAAGCTTTTGCACATCCAAAGAAACTATTAAACAAACAGAGAAACCCCTCACAGAATTAGAGAATATCTTCACATGCCATACATCAGACAAGAAACTAATCACCAAAATATATAAAGAGCTCAGCAAACTTAGCACCAAAAAAGCAAATGACCCCATCCAAAAATGGGCAGAGGATAGGAACAAAACATTCACCTCAGAGGAGATCCAAAAGGCTAACAAACATATGAAAAACTGCTCTAGGTCACTGATTGTCAGAGAAATGCAAATTAAGACAACATTAAGATACCACCTCACTCCTGTAAGAATGGCATACATCAAAAAGGACAGCAGCAACAAATGCTGGAGAGGTTGTGGGGACAGAGGAACCCTTTTACATTGCTGGTGGGAATGTAAATTGGTACAGCCTCTGTGGAGAGCAGTCTGGAAAACTCTCAGAAGGCTAGACATGGACCTTCCATATGATCCAGTAATTCCTCTCCTGCGGTTATACCCCAAGAAGTCCATAACACCCAACCAAAAAGAGGTGTGTACTCCTATGTTCATAGCAGGACAATTCATAATAGCTAAAACCTGGAAGCAACCCAGGTGCCCAACAACAGATGAGTGGCTGAGAAAGCTGTGGTATATATACACAATGGAATACTATGCAGCTATCAAGAACAATGAACCCACCTTCTCTGACCCATCTTGGACAGAGCTAGAAGGAATTATGGTAAGTGAGCTAAGTCAGAAAGATAAAGATGAGTATGGGATGATCCCACTCATCAACAGAAATTGAGGAAGAAGATCTGAAAGGGAAACTAAAAGCAGGACCTGACCAAATTGTAAGTAGGGCACCAAAGTAAAAACCCTGTGGTAAGGGGTAGACATGCAGCTTCCTGGGCCAGTGGGGGGAGGGAGTGGGTGGGAGTGATGGGGCACAGTCTTTTGGTGGTGGGAATGGTGTTTATGTACACTCCCAGCAAAATGTAGACATATAAATCACTAGTTAATTAATTTGAGAGAGGTAAAATTAATTGTTATGTCTCAAAGTTTTTCAAAACACAAACTGAATCTTTTTAATATATAGGCTGTGTAATTGATATGCAGCCTCTCTCAAAAGCCTAGACCAAGTAGATTAGAAGCAACCAATAGCACAGCTATATACAAGATACTGGGTACTGTACAGCAAACCATAACAAAAGGACTTTTCAAAGTTAACCCAATTACCAAATAATGTGATGATAACATTAACTATCGATTGTCTTTTTGAACCCTAAGACAGCAGGAACTTCACATCTCCACTATAGATCCCCTACTTCCCCCAGTCCTGGAACCCTTGGATAGGGCCCACTTTCCCGTATGCCTCTCCCAATCCATATCAAATAATATTGTATCCACCGATCACAACCTAACCAACGCAACGATTGCCACCTCAACATGCTTCACTTCAGACTGTGTCCAGAGACTTCACATGTGGAATGACAACCCTTCAGCTTCATTACTCGGGTGAGACCTTTCCTTTCATAGTATACTCTAATTTCATCTCAGGTGGTTCACTTTCTAACAAAGTCCCAAAACCTAGATATACACAGTTTCTGTGAGAGAGAGCATATCTTCACATGTATCTATAAACTACTGCAAAATATATACCTGAAAGCAGAAGTACACTAGAGTTTGCAGTGAGTACCCCCCTAACACTTCCTCTCCACTATTCCAAGCTTTGGGTCCATGATTGCTCAACAATTTGTTTGGCTTCGTATGTTAACTCTCTTTTCAGTCACCAGGTTCCAGATGCCATCAGGATGCTGGCCAGGCTTCCCTGGATTGAAGACCCCACCAATATGTCCTGGAGCTCTGCTTCCGCAGAGACACACCCTTCTAGGGAAAGAGAGAGGCAGACTGGGAGTATGGACCGACCAGTCAACGCCCATGTTTAGCGGGGAAGCAATTACAGAAGCCAGACCTTCTACCTTCTGCAACCCACAAGGACCCTGGGTCCATGCTCCCAGAGGGATGGAAAATGGGAAAGCTATCAGGGGAGGGGGTGGGATATGGAGATTGGGTGGTGGGAATTGTGTGGAGTTGTACCCCTCCTACCCTATGGTTTTGTTAATCCTTTCTTAAATAAAAAATAATAAAATAAAAATAAAATTAAATAAATAAGTGATAAAAATAAAAAAATAAAACCTGGAAGCAACCCAGGTGCCCAACAACAGATGAGTGGCTGAGAAAGCTGTGGTACATATACACAATGGAATGCTATGTAGCTACTAAGAACAATGAACCCACCTTAGCTAACCCATCTTGGACAGAGTTAGAAGGAATTATGTTAAGTCAGCTAAGCCAGAAAGATAAAGATGAGTATAGGATGATCCCACTCATCAACAGAAGTTGAGTAAGAAGATCTGAAAGGGAAACTAAAAGCAGGACCTGACTAAATTGTAAGTAGGGCACCAAAGTAAAAACCCTGTGGTGAGGGGTAGACATGCAGCTTCCTGGGACAGTGGGGGGTGGGAGTGGGTGGGAGGGATGGGTCACTGTCTTTTGGTGGTGGGAATGGTTTTTATGTGCACTCCTAGTAAAGTGTAGTCATATAAATCACTAATTAATATGAGAGGGGAAAAATTAATTGTATGTCTCAAAGTTTTTAAAACACAGACTGAGTCTTTTTAATATATAGGCTGTGTATTTGATATGCGGACTCTCTCAAAAGCCTAGACCAAGTAGATCACAAGCAACCAATAGCACAGCTATATACAAGATACTGGGTACTGTACAGCAAACTCTAACAGAAGGACTTTTCAAAGTTAACCTAATTACCAAATAATGTGATGATAACATTAATTTTCCATTGTCTTTTTGAACCCTAAGACAGCAGGAACTTCACATCTCCACTACAGAGCCTCTACTTCCCCCAGTCCTGGAACCCTTGGATAGGGCCCACTTTCCTGTATGCCTCTCCCAATCCATATCAAATAATATTGCATCTACCAATCGCAACCTAATCAACACAACGATTGCCACCTCAACATGCTTCAGCTCAGACTATGTCCAGAGACTTCACGTGTGGAATGACAACCCTTCAACTTCATTACTCAGGTGAGACCTTTCCTTACATAGTATTTTCTAATTACATCCCAGGTGGTTCACTTTCTAACAAAGTCCCAAAACCTAGATATACACCAGTTTCTGTGAGAGCATATGTTCAGACGTATCCATAAACTACTGTAAAATATATACCTGAAAGGAGAGTACCCCCCCCCAACACTTCCTCTCCACTATTCCAAGCAGTGAGTACCCCCCCAACCCTTCCTCTCCACTATTCCAAGCTTTGGGTCCATGATTGCTCAACAATTTGTTTGGCTTTGTATGTTAACTCTCTTTTCAGTCACCAGGTTCCAGATGCCATCAGGATGCCAGCCAGGCTTCCCTGGACTGAAGACCCCACCAATGTGTCCTGGAGCTCAGCTTCCCCAGAGACCCACCCTACTAGGGAAAGAGAGAGGCAGAGTGGGAGTATGGACCAACCAGTCAACATCCATGTTCAGTGGGGAAGCAATTACAGAAGCCAGACCTTCCACCTTCTGCAACCCACAGTGACCCTGGGTCCATGCTCCCAGAGGGATAGAGAATGGGAAAGCTATCAGGGGAGGGGATGGGATATGGAGATTGGGTGGTGGGAATTGTGTGGAGTTGTACCCCTCCTACCTATGGTTTTGTTAATTTATCCTTTCTTAAATAAAAAATAAATGAAAAAAAAAAAAAACAGCAAGGATTTACTCATCAGCTGCCATGTCAGACACTTTACAAGTTTGATGGGGGGGAGGAAGGGAAGGAAGGAGGAAGAGAGAAATGGAGGGAGAAAAGATGGAAAAAAAAAACCTGCTCTCCCAAAGTTTACATTGTGGTAAAATACCATTAGTTAATTAATACTTTATTTCAATTGTTTCATATGATCCTTACAACCCAGGGAGGTAGGTTCATCCATTGTCTTTTTTCAACTGATGAGGAAATTGTAATACAAAGACATTAGGTAAATCACCCCAAGTTACACAGCCTCCAAATATAGCAGACTAGCTCCAGAATCTGTTCTTTTAACCACCATGAATACTTCCTCTTTATACCTCAGTGAAGACCTGTCTTTTTTGAAAATCACTTCCCTGCAGGGTCCTGAGCATCTCTCACTTCTTTGACATGATGAAAATCACAAAAACTGGAAACAAGGTAGCTCCATATCACATTGTCTCAATTCATATTAGCCTCATAATAATCTTTACATTAAAAAAACTGTGATTGCTTGTCCAATTTGGTCTTACTTCCTCTTAGAAGAA